>NC_088327.1:16075000-16817500 GCF_036884655.1 Musa acuminata AAA Group | reverse complement strand
TCCGGAAAAGTTCGTAAGAATGCACAAGAATATTGATTTTGGACTCTTTCACTCGGTTAGTGCCTTTATGAGTGACCTCTAGAGTTCTCCAAATATTAAAAGCCAAGTCACACATCGAAACGCGATTAAATTCATTTTTGTCAAGTGCACAATATAAGGCATTCATAGCCTTTGCATTTAGAGAAAACATCTTCTTCTCCAAATCATTCCAATGGTTCATTGGAAGAGAAGACATTTCAAATCCATTTTCAATTATGTGCCATAAATTCAAATCCAAAGAAAGTAAGAAAACTCTCATTCGAGTTTTCCAATAAGTGTAGTCCGTCCCACTAAACAACGGTGGACGAACAACCGATAAGCCCTCTTGAAAGCTATAAAGAGTCATTTCTCTTGGGTGTAAATCCGATATGAGAAATACCGGGCTCTGATAACAATTGTTAGGATCGGAGCGGCACTAAGAGGGGGGGGTGAATTAGTGCAACGATAAAGTATGATAAACTTTCGATGATTTAAACACTTTCGGAAAGTTCATACTATAAAAGCAACATTTCATTTGAAACCGTTTTGATTGCATTTTAACTTGAAGGCAGTAAGCTATTGAAGGGGTTTGCAGTAAGGTAATAGCAGGAAGTAAATGCAAACCAGAGAAGACGGTAGTTTATAGTGGTTCGGTCAATCGTGACCTATATCCACTCCTCCAATTCCTCGTCCGTCGAGGCCACCGGCATCCACTAACGATCTTCCTTTACTTGGCGAAGATCAACCTCCTTCTTACACACCTCTTACAACCTCTTACAAGTGGTTCACCCTTTTACAAAGATTTCAATGAAAAGAAAGGAGGTGAACACTCAAGCTATTGAAAATAAGACTTTTCCTAAAGCTTTTCTCAACTTCTAGCTTCTCAAAAGGTTGTATGCTCAGCTGAGAATTGAGGAGTATTTATAGGCCCCAAGAGGATTCAAATTTGGGCTCCAAAATTTGAATTCTCTTCAGTTTCCGATGTTGGCGGTGCCACCGCCTGTCAGTGGCAGTGCCACCGCCTGTCAGTGTCTGACACTGACAGTGGACTGGCGGTGCCACCGCCCAGCCAAGCGGTGCCACTGCCTAGCTCTCGGGTGCTGGGCGGTGCCACCACCTAGCCAAGCGGTGCCACCGTCTGGCTCTCAGGTGCTGGGCGGTGCCACCGCTCAGTCTGGCGGCGGTCAGTGTCTAACATTGATAGTGGACTGGCGGTGCCACCGCCCAGCCAAGCGGTGCCACCACTTAGCTCTCCGGTGCTGGGCGGTGCCACCGCCCAACCAAGCGGTGCCACTACTTGGCTCTCGGGTGCTGGGCGGTGCCACCGCTCAATCTGGCGGTGCCACCGCCAAACCCTTCGGTTCACTGGTTGGGCTCCAAACTTGGCCCAAACCAGTCCGAACTCGGGCCCAATTGGCCCCTACTTGGGTTATATGATTAACACCTAATCCTAACGCTAATTAAAGTGCAACAATGAATTTAAAGACATTTCCTAAGCTATTACAAAGTTCGTAAGTCAAGACTTTTTCCGGTGAGCTTCCGGCGAACTTCCGGCGGTCTTCTGACGAACTCTCGGAAACCATTCTGTGGACTCCCGGCAAGCTCCTAGACTTCACGATTCGATCTTGGCGAGTTCCAATGAGCTTCTTCGGCAAGCTCCGATCTTTCTCGGTGAGCTCCGCGAACTTCCAACGAACCTTCCAGCGAGCTTCCGAAATACCCTTCGGCAAGCTCCCTACTCATTCTCGGCTAGTTCCGGTAGCATTCCCGACGAACCTTCGAACTTCCATCGAACTCTCGAACTCGCAACAAATCCTTCGCGCTTGACTCCGACACTTTGTTTCGCTTTATGTCTTCATCATTATCGTAGTTAATCCTGCACACACAAGCAAAAACTCTACTCCGATCTAGACAATTATTACAATGCGAATTGACATTCTGTTGCCCGACACATCATTGGTTGGCACTTCGTCCGATTCTTCAGCGCATCATCCTCTCTTGCGGCTTATTGCCCAATCGGTGGTTGACCTCCGCAACCCCGATATCCTTGGTGCAATTCCGCTCTTGGCCTGATGCCCGACGTCTGAAGCTTTCTGCCATCCAATATCCTAACGTGATCTCCTCCGGTGCAACGTCAATTCCTCCTGCGTTAACTGTCTAATCCTGATCGAGTAGACCTGCATCACTCAAAATGTAGTTAAACATATAAACACAATCAATTAGTTTCATCATCAAAATCCGAGATTCAACATTCAGCTCCTTATATGGTTCCCATGTGGCATCTTCAAGTGGTAAATTATTCCAATATACTAGTACTTCAGTAGAGGGATGTCGGCGATGCATCACAATCCTGTGATCGAGGATGGCTTGTGGTTGGGCTTGAATAACTCCATCCTCAGTGGTATTGGGTAGTTGGATCTGGGGTGACTCGGGTTCTCCCAACTTGGGCTTCAGGCATGACACGTGGAAGACAGGGTGAATTTTGGCATCCTCAGGTAATTTAAGTTTGTACACCACGGCTCCAATATGCTCTGTGATATGATAGGGCCCATAAAAACGTAGGGATAGCTTCATGGAGGCTCGAGTGTTGATGGAGAGTTGCTTGTATGGTTGTAGGCGAAGATAAACCCAATCTCCTACTGAAAATTCTCTTTCACTTCGTCATGTGTCGGCTTGCTACTTCATTCTGGCTTGAGCGGTAGAGAGATTATCTTTTAACAGTTGTAAGAGTTTGTCCCTATCAATCAATTCTTGGTCGACCTAATCTACCTTGGCCGAGCCAATTACATACTTTGGAATCACTAGGGCCGGTCGACCATACAATGCTTCATAAGGGGCACATTTTTTAGATGAAGAATATATAGTATTATACCACCATTCAGCTCAGGGAAGCCATTTTGCCCACTCTTTTGGTTGGTCACTAGCGAAACACCGAAGGTATGTCTCTAAACACCTGTTTACCACCTCTCTTTGGCCATCGGTTTGTGGATGATATGCTGTTCTCATCTTGAGTTTGGTGCCTTATAATTGAAAAAACTCGATCCAAAATTTACTAGTGGTGATCCTGTCACGATCACTTGCAATGGACCTTGACATCTCATGTAGTTTAATAATATTTTCTATAAAAATCTGGGCAATACTAGCAGCAGTGTAGGGATTTCTCACAGCATAAAAATGAGCATATTTCGTAAGTCGATCAACCACCACGAGAATTGTGCTTTTACCTTTGGAAGGTAGCAGCCCTTCAATGAAGTCCATGGAGATATCAATCTACAGCGAGTCCGGTATGAGTAGTGGTTGTAGCTTCCCTGGATTTGCGATAGTTTCACCCTTATGCTGTTGGCATACATCACATTGTGCCACATATTCAGCAATAATTTTTTTCATCCCTCTCCAATAAAAATTTTGCTTCACTCTTTTGTAGGTTCTTAGGAATCCAAAGTACCCTGCTGAAGGTATGGAGTGTATTTCATGCAGGATGATTGTGATGCAAGGGGAGTTAGGTATAAGCACAATGCGACCTTTGTAGCATAGATCCCTAGAATCCCAAGCGTAGTGGGCTATTGCACTTGGATCTGTTAAGATCAAGAGCACTAAGAGGGGGGGGGGGGGGGGTGAATTAGTGCAGCGGAAAACCTTTTACGATTAAAATAAAAACTGCGTTCGTTCGATAAAAGTGATTTCGGTAAGAAAGCCGATTCGTAAATCACTTTAACTTTTGATTAAGCGAGATGCAGCAAAGATATAAATGCAGTTTGTAGTTATGATTCAAATCAGATAATAGGCGCAAACTGAAATATGATATTCGTACGAAGAAACTAATTTACGTCTAAATGCTGATTCGTAAATCACTTGATTAAGTGAGATGCAGTTTAAGCAAGGAAATAAAGGCAGTTTGCAGTTATGATAGAAATCAAAACGTAAACGCAAACTGAAATATGATGATCGTACGAAAAAACTGATTTACGTCTAAACGCCGATTCAGAAAGTGCAAAGCTTGAAACCCGATCGTATATGCGCACAAAGTAGTAAGCTTTTGAGGAGGTTTGCAGTAAAGATAATATGCTCAAAGTAAATGCAAACCGAGATTTAGAGTGGTTCGATCAATCTTGACCTACTCCACTTTTGGCTTCCTCCACCGACGAGGTCGACGTCAACTAGAGGCCTTCCTTCAATAGGCGAAGGCCAACTACCCTTTTACAGTTTCACTCCTTTTGACGAGCTTAGGAGACAACCCTTATAGAATTTTCTCTCCTCTCTTTAAAGGTCAGAACTTGAAGAAAAGAGGGAGAAGAACTTTTGGCCTTTACAACAATTTTGAGCTCTAAAAATCATAGAACAAGATCAGGATTTCGGTGTATATTTCGTGCCCTTTCAGTGTTGAAAGGGAGGGGTATTTATAGGCCCCAACTCAGTTTGAAATTGGAGCTCAAAACTGTCAATTCCTGGAATTCCGGGATCAAGCGGTTGCATCTCCTGACTGAGGCGGTTGCACCGCCTGGCAGAGCTCGAAGACTGAGCCTCTGGGCAGTGCCACCTCTGTCAGGGGCGGTTGCACCTCCTGCCAGAGCTCGAAGACCGAGCTCAGGCGGTGCCACCTCCTGTCAGGGGAGGTTGCACCGCCCAGTCTCGCTCGGAGACTGAGCCCAGGCGATGCCACCGCCTGGCTGGGGCGGTTGCACATCCCAGTCTCGCTCGGAGACTGAGCCCAAGCAGTGCAACCTCCTGCCTTGGGCGGTTCAACCGCTTGGCAGAAATCAGGGTCCGAATGGGTTGATCCATTCGGCCCAAATTGGGTTCTTCAAGGGCCCAATTGCCCCAAGATTAAGTTAATGGGATCACCTCCCATTTCCAACTTAATCATTGTGCTAACTACGATATTTCCTAAGACATTTACTGCAACTGGCTCCGATGCGTCAATCGCTTCTTTCGGCGAGCTTCCGGCGAACTTCCATTGATCATCCGATGAACCCTCGGTGATGCTCCTGTGGACTTCCGACAAACTCCTGGACTTGCGACGATCCACATGGTGAGTTCCGACAAGCTTCTTTGGCAAGCTTATGGACTTCTCGGATTTGTTCCCTAGAACCTCCGACGACTGTCCGAACTTCCGTCGAACTCTTGAACTCCCAACGTGATCATTGTCTTGACTTCGGCGCAACTCTTGCTGCATATCTTACATTCATCGTAGTTAATCCTACACACTTAAAACAAAACTTCGATCGAGACAATTAATCCTAAGCAATTAACCAAGTTGTCCGGCATGTCATTGGTCCCTCGACGCTTCATCCGATTCTTCGGCGCATCGTCCTCTTCTGCAGCCTATTACCCAATCGGCCAGTTGACTCCGCAACTCCGATATCCTTGGCACAATACCTGCTCTTCTTTGCCCGATGCCCAAGTCCACGGCCCGAAGCCTTCTATCGATACGTCGACCGATCCACCGGCCCGACGTCCAATCTTCTGACATGTTCCTCCGGCACAACATGATTTTCCTGCTTTAATTGTCTTATCCTGATTCGAAGCATCCTACGTCACTCAAAACGCAGATTAAATCATAAACATATATCAAGTAGTTTCATCATCAAAATACGAGATTCAACAATCTCCCCCTTTTTGATGATGACAACCACTTGACGACGGAGTTAAACTTAACTCCCGAAGTTTAAACAAACTCCCCCTATCAATATGCCATATTGATAGAACCTTGAATTCAAACTGAATTCAAGTCATTGCAATATTCATCATGAATACTTGCTACACGTCATCATGAACTTATGCATAAACTTATGCATAACATCATACTTCTCCCCCTTTGTCATCAACAAAAAGGAGAAGTCCAACTATTCTTGTGTTTGGGATATTAGTTTAACTTATTGCATGAAAAACATAATATCAAGTTTTATCATCATGCAGTTTTGAAGCCCGAAAATTTAGCAAATGTTACATCATGCTTAGAACATTTAAGCTATCAAGTTTTAGATATGCAAGTTTTACAGCATACAAGATAGCACTTTTAGAACATGCAAGCTAGCAATGTTACAACATTTTAGAACTTGCAAGCTAGCAATTTAGAGATGTTCAAGAAGGCAACTCTTGCGTCTTGAAATATGCAAGTTGCAAGCTAGCAAATTTTTGCTTCCTTTGCAATGTTAGCTTTTGATATCGTAACGCAAACATTTCAAGTGTTTATCAATTGTAGCATTTCATCATATGGCATGATATCAATAAGTAAAGTTGCGATGCTAGTTCTTGATATATTACTATAATGAAACCATGGTATAGAGCAAATATGGCAATCATAGCATCAATTCATATATTTCTCCCCCTTTGTCGTCAACAAAAAGGAGAACGATATAAGCAAATTTTAAATATAAGTGCGATGCCATAAGCAGGTTCATGTCATTTTTCAACAAATAGTGATAAGATACCAAATATTCAAACATCTCAAGGAAAACATGACATGGAGATAGCTTTGAAAACTTCTTCCATTTTATTTGTTATTTTCTTTTTGCATGAAGGAGGAAAGCTATTTCTGAGCTTACTCGAATGAAGTTAAAATCGATAAGATATTAAAACACGCTTCATTTTTACAAGTATCAAGATATGTATGTGAATCAAATCCTTGTACGTAAAAATGACTTCCTTTTTCAAGAAGGAATTTATAAGCAGGAATCATTTCATTAAATCTATTTCTCAAAACAAAATATTGTTCACATGATAAGTGTATGAGAGATGTATTTGCTAGTTGATTCCATATGTCAAAAATCAATGATATGAATTAAACTTGATATGACATATGCTTATTAAGTCTTGAAGAGGATAATTCAAAAATCCAATTGTTAGGATACCAATAGTTAAGAGAATCTGAAAATGAAATTAACACTTTCATGCATTCGGACAAGGCTATGCTATTGATTTTCAAATACAATCATGAGGACAAAACATGCTTATTATCATGAAAATTTTTGTATCCAAAGCACATAATTTCCAACCTGTTATTAGGGCATGTAATTGTGTAAAATCATCATGGCAGTCGAGTGATTTGATCATTCAATCAAGAAAGTCCAAAAATTAATTTTAACAAGTTCAATCATTCGGACATATTTTTGTCATAGTTTTTCAGATACAATCATGAAGATAAGACATGCTCATCATCATGGTAGTACGATAGCAAGTTTACAATATACAAGCTAGCAAAATTTTTTTTAACATTTTAAGACACGCAAGCTAGTAATTTTCTCTTTGAGATATGCACATTAGCAACTCTTTCTCCCCCTATGTCATTGGCAAAAAGAAAGAAAGACCCTTTATATTAATTTCTAAATCATGACAAAGGTAGATTTCAATCTTATTTGTGCATCATTATATTTTCAAATTCGAACATGCACAATTTCAAAAACCTTATATTTCATTCATGCATGATACTGAATAAATCAATCAATATTATGAGTATATCATACATGATACTTCAATTTTTAACTATTTATCAACATTTTGATCATGATACCAAACATTCATCATTTAGAGTATTCATGACATTAAATCAACATACATCATTTTAGTAACAACTCATAGCATTTTAAATCATGATTTACATCATATGCAATACATCACATCGTAATTAAAAAGCTCAAGTATTGCATGCATCATTGCAAATCATAAATGCTTCATATCATGATGGTATCAATTTTGTCAAATTATATCCTACCATGCATGATCATAACTTTTCATTTATATACATCAAAATAAATTAATGGATATTTCATGTATTCATATCATCACATAAGGAATATCAAGAAGAATTGGTAATGAGATTTACGAATCATGTAGACAGATTATGAATATTAAGAGACATATTATGATTCTTTTTAGATAACTCAAATAGCAAAAAGAAAGAATCATAGTAAGTTATTTTGATTTATAAAAAGAATTCTCAAGTTATAATTCCAAGAAATCAGGATTCATTTCGATAAATTTCAATAAGAACACAAAGTAGGAGATCTTGATTCATAAATGATTTCAAGTTATAAATCATGGGAAATTAAGATCATGATTTCGATAAAACCCATTAAATTCAAATCATCAAAATCTCAACATTACTTTCAAGGGATTCAAAATGGCATAGATAATTTTATTGATCTCTTAGTGAAAAAGTCAATAAGGTAGAGAAAAATAAATTTTCAAGAAAAATATTTTTCTCTTTTTAGTTATTTTAATTCATATGATTTTATTTCATCTATGCCAAACATGTAGCATATTTTAAAATCGAAAGTGTAAGTTTTATTACGACAAAGATCAATAAGGCACTTTCATTACCGTGAAAATCGAAAATCGCAAGATTCATCATCCATAATTATAAAACCAATAAACACGATTTTTAAAATCTCATGCATAGAATAAAATCATGGTATCAAAACATTATTATATCATCAAGCATGATTTCATATTTTCAATCAAAATCATTTTGTTTGTTTATCATAAAATATGTATTTTTCATGATTATTTTTAAAACTACTAGCATGATCATAAATTTTGCATTTTCATCATATTTTTTTTTAAACATGTAATTTTCAAGAAAATTAATTCTATACTAAAAAAGAAAATGCATTATGAATAGCATCATGTAATTTCGAAATAAATTAAGGGGGTTTTGATTACCTCATCGTTGAATGTCGTTAAGGCATAGTTTGCCACCTCGCCTTTCTTGATTTTCTCCTCGTCTTCGTAGGAGGAGCTTGACTCATCCCACTTTATATTCTTCTTCTTGCTTTCAAGGCAAGTAGTTCCATTCTTTTTGTTCTTTAATTCTCGTTTCATTAATTTTTTAAATTTCTTAGTGAGTAGTTCTTGTCACCATCACTTGAGCTTATGCTCGAGTGGTCTTCAAATGTTCTATGGCCCAAATCCTTCCTGTTCTTTCGAAGGTGATTTTGTTCATCATGTTCATCATGTGCATTATGCACCATTTCATATGTCATCAACGAACCAATTAGTTCTTCAAGTGGTAAGTTGTTTAGGTTTTTAGCTTCTTGTATTGCAGTTACTTTTGAATCCCACTTCTTAGAAAGAGAACGCAAAATCTTGTTTACGAGTTCAAAATCCGAAAAACATTTTCCAAGAGCTCTTAAACTATTGACGACATCCGTGAAACGGGTGTACATGTCGCCTATAGTCTCGCTTGGTTGCATTCAAAAAGCTCAAAATCATGCAATAAAATATTAACTTTCGAGTCTTTGACTCTACTAATTTCCTCGTGCGTGATTTCAAGTGTTCGTCAAATGTCAAAAGTCGTTTCGCACATAGAAGTCCGATTGAAATCATTTTTGTCCAAAGCGCAAAATAAGGCATTCATAGCCTTAGCGTTTAAAGAAAAATACTTCTTCTCCAAATCCAACCATTCGTTCATCGGTTTAGAGGGAAGTTGAAAACCGTTTTCAACAATATTACATAAATCCAAATTCATAGAAATCAAGCAAACTCTCATTCGAGTTTTCCAATTAGTGTAGTCCAATCCGTTAAACAACGGTGGACGAACAACCGAAAAGCCCTCTTGAAAGCCATTTCTCTCGGGTGTAAATCCGAAATGAGAAATACCGGGCTCTGATACCAATTGTTAGGATCAAGAGCACTAAGAGGGGGGGGGGGGGGGGGGTGAATTAGTGCAGCGGAAAACCTTTTAGATTAAAATAAAAACTGCGTTCGTTCGATAAAAGTGATTTCGGTAAGAAAGCCAATTCGTAAATCACTTTAACTTTTGATTAAGCGAGATGCAGCAAAGATATAAATGCAGTTTGCAGTTATGATTTAAATCAGATAGTAGACGCAAACTGAAATATGATATTCGTACGAAGAAACTGATTTACGTCTAAATGCTGATTCGTAAATCACTTAATTAAGCGAGATGCAGTTTAAGCAAGGATATAAAGGTAGTTTGCAGTTATGATAGAGATCAAAACGTAAATGCAAACCGAAATATGTTGATCGTATGAAAAAACTGATTTACATCTAAACGCCGATTCAGAAAGTGCAAAGCTTGAAACCCGATCGTATATGCGCAGAAAGCAGTAAGCTTTTGAGGAGGTTTGCAGTAAAGATAATATGCTCAAAGTAACTGCAAACCGAGATTTAGAGTGGTTCAGTCAATCTTGACCTACTCCACTTTTGGCTTCCTCCACCGACGAGGTCACCGACGTCAACTAGAGGCCTTCCTTCAATAGGCGAAGGCCAACTACCCTTTTACAGTTTCACTCCTTTTGACGGGCTTAGGAGACAACCCTTACATAATTTTCTCTCCTCTCTTTAAAGCTCAGAACTTGGAAGAAAAGAGGGAGAAGAACTTTTGGCCTTTACAACAATTTTGAGCTCTAAAAATCACAGAACAATATCAGGATTTCGGTGTATATTTCGTGCCCTTTCAGTGCTGAAAGGGTGGGGTATTTATAGGCCTCAACTCAGTTTGAAATTGGAGCTTAAAACTGTCAATTCCCGGAATTCCGGGATCAGGCGGTTGCACCTCCTGACTGAGGCGGTTGCACCGCTTGGCAGAGCTCGAAGACTGAGCCTCTGGGCGGTGCCACCTCTGTCAAGGGGCGATTGCACCTCCTGACAGAGCTTGAAGACCGAGCTCAAGCGGTGCCACCGCCTGACTGAGGCGGTTGCACCTCCTGCCAGAGCTCGAAGACCGAGCTCAGGCGGTGCCACCTCCTGTCAGGGGAGGTTGCACCACCCAGTCTCGCTCGGAGACTGAGCCTAGGCGGTGCCACCGCCTGGCTGGGGCGGTTGCACCTCCCAGTCTCGCTCGGAGACTAAGCCCAGGTAGTGCAACCTCCTGCCTTGGGCAGTTCAATTTCCTGGCAGAAATCAGGGTCCGAATGGGTTGATCCATTCGGCCCAAATTGGGTTTTTCAAGGGCCCAATTGCCCCAAGATTAAGTTAATGGGATCACCTCCCATTTCCATCTTAATCATTGTGCTAACTATGATATTTCCTAAGACATTTACTGCAACTTGCTCCGGTGTGTCAATCGCTTCTTTCGGCGAGCTTTCGGTGAACTTCTGTCGATCATCCGATGAACCCTCGGTGATGCTCCTGCGGACTTCCGGCAAACTCCTGGACTTACGATGATCCACTTGGCGAGTTCCGACGAGCTTCTTTGGCAAGCTTATGGACTTCTCGGATTTGTTCCCCTAGAACCTCCGACGATTGTCCGAACTTCCGTCGAACTCTCGAACTCCCAACGTGATCATTGTCTTGACTCCGGCGCAACTCCTGCTGCATGTCTTACATTCATCGTAGTTAATCCTGTACACTTAAAACAAAACTTCGATCGAGACAATTAATCCTAAGCAATTAACCAAGTTGTCCAGCATGTCATTGGTCCCTCGACGCTTCGTCCGATTCTTCGGCGCATCGTCCTCTCCTGCAGCCTATTGCCCAATCGGCTAGTTGACTCTGCAACTTCGATATCCTTGGCACAATACCCACTCTTCTTGGCCCGATGCCTAAGTCCACAGCCCGAAGCCTTCTGTCAATACGTCGACCGATCCACCGGCCCGACGCCCAATCTTCTGATATGTTCCCCCGACATAACATGATTTTCCTGCTTTAATTGTCTCATCCTGATTCAAAGCATCCTGTGTCACTCAAAATGCAAATTAAATCATAAACATATATCAAGTAGTTTCATCATCAAAATACGAGATTCAACAGGATCCTCTTCTAATTTTTTTATGATGTTGCTGATCTCTGGATCCTTCTTCCATTCTTCCCTAATGTCCTCGGGGAGACCGATGGTAGGAAGGGAGATGGTAGAAACCTTAGCTTGCTTAGGTAGCTGTGAGAGTGCATCTGCAATAATGTTTTCTTTCCCCTTTTTGTAAATAATTTCATAATCAAATCCAAGAAGTTTGGTTACCCATTTTTGATGCTCAGGGGATGATATCTTTTGCTCCTAAAAGTACTTGAGGCTTTTATGGTCGTTTTTAATTTGAAATCGCTGGCCGATCAGGTAGGGTCTCCACCTCGTTACTGCGTATACAATGGCGAGCATCTCCTTATCATAAACTGACATGTTTTGATGGGAGGGAGATAATGCCTTGCTAGTGTATGCGAGTGGTCGACCATCTTTCATGGGAACGACTCCAATTCTGACTTCAGATGCGTCGGCCTCAATGATGAAGGGTCGATTGAAATCTGGTAGTGCTAGCACCGGCGTCGTTGTCATAGTCGCTTTAAGTTTGTCGAAGGCAGCGGAGGCTTTGTCCGACCATTGGAAAGTATCTTTTTTCAGTAGAGAAGTGAGTGGTACATTGATCTTCCAATAGTCCTTAACAAATTTTCGGTAGTAGCCCGTTAGTCCAAGGAACCCGCGCAGTAATTTCATGTTTGTAGGTTTCGGCCAGCCTTACATTGCCTCAATTTTTGTTGGGTCTACCACCACTCCTTCTGATATTATATGCCCAAGGTACTCTACTTTTTGCTGGAGAAAGCTGCACTTTGGTTGCTTAACAAAAAGAGTATTCTCCGGATCGTCAAAACAATCCGTAAATGCTGAAAGTGAGTCTCAAGAGAAGGGCTGTAAATGAGAATATCATCAAAAAATACCAGCACAAATTTACAAAGAAAGCTCTGAAAAATATCATTCATGAGACTTTAAAAGGTTGAAGGAGCATTAGTGAGTCCAAAAGGCATTACCAAGAATTCATAATGGTCATCATGTGTGCGGAATGCAGTTTTTGGAATGTCATCTTCATATACCCGAATTTGGTGGTAACCGGATCGGAGGTCCAACTTCGTGAAGACTAAAGATCCTTTTAATTCATTAAGAAGTTCATCCACCATTGGTATTGAGTACTTTTCCTTGATGGTGATGCTATTTAAAGCTCAGTAGTTGATGCACATTCACTAAGTTCCATCCTTCTTGCGTACAAGTAGCACCAGTAAGGAATAGGGGCTGCAACATGGCCAAATCACCCCTGTTTCAAGCATCTCCTTTACGATCTTTTCAATTGTATCTTTTTGGAGGTGAGGATATTGGTACGGTCAAGTATTCGCTGGTGGCTTGCCCGGAAGGATTGGAATTCGATGGTCATATTGCCGAGAAGGAGGAAGACCGCGCGGTTCAGCAAAAATGTCGACAAATTTAGTAAGCAATTAGGCAAGATTTTGATCTTCAATTTCTATTTTCTTCCCCTCTGGTTACTGCTGGAGATGCATCAAAAAGCCACCATTTACCATATGCAAAACTTTTTCCAGTCCTTGGGTCGAAACGATGGTTACGTTGCTTCCACGCTTCCCACATAGGATGATCTATTTGTCCTTACAGTAGAATTTCATAATTAATTTGGAAAAGTTTCAAGAGACATCACCTAGTATAGTCAGCCATTCTATGCCAAGCATGGCCTCTAGTCATCAATTGGTAGGAGGAAGAAATCGGTGATAATTTCTTGGTCTTGCAGTAATAGTTTCACCTGCGGGCATCTTTGGTCGCACTTTAGGATTCTGCCGTCGGCAACCTTTACATCGAACTTGCTGCAACCTTCAATATGCAGTACCATTCGAGCAGCAACCTTACTATTCAGGAAGTTATTAGTGCTGCTTGTGTCAATGAGAACAGTGATTAGCTGTTATTTGAGAAGGCCTCTAATTTTCATCGTTTGCGGGTTTGAGTAGCTAGCAAGTGCGTGTACCATAATGTCGGTCGGTTATGGCTCTTCTTCTGTATCTTCTTCTTCATGTTCAAGGCTCTCTTCTAGATGTTCAATGATCTCTTCTTCTACTAGTTTAATCATAAGAAGTCTGCCTTTTCTACAGCGATGCTCGCGGCTCCATGACTCATCGCAATGCCAACATAACCCCTTCGCAGATCGCTCCCGAAGTTCTTCTCTTGTCAACTTTTTTGGTGTAGAGACTCAGTTGATAGTAGAGGGGGCTAAGGGCTTCAGTATTGTAGGTCAAGGAGTGATCCTAGTCCTCCGGGCTTCATGGTTCAATCGCTCCTCTTGAAGTCATACGAAAGAGATGGCTGCCATAAGCGTGTATAGTTGTCACGCTTTAACTTCTCCCCGGATCTCCGGCTTCAAGCCCTCAATGAAGGTCCCCAATAGCTATTTTTTGGACTAATCACAAGTTTGATTAGATAACCTTTCAAACCTGGTTTGGTACTCCTGAATGGTGGAGGTTTGTCGGATCTTTGCTAGTTGTCTGTCAATGTTCTCATAATCGGTTGGTCCGAAGCGGATCAGTAGTCCTTCTTTGAATTGTTATCATGAAATAACTCCATAAGTGTGTTCAAACCAGTCAAACTACTGTATGACATCCCTTTTAAGATGTATAGCTATAATTTCCACCATGGATGCGTCCGCAGTTTTATGGTACCGAAAATATCGCTCCGCGCGCGAGATCCAACCAATTGGGTCTCCTTCTTCCCATCTAGGGAAGTCCACTCTCATGCATGAATAGTTGGGGTCGGTCATAGGGCCTCCCCTCTCTTGGAAGTCATCTCTTTGGACTTGATGCGATTGGTTAGAGCTCTCTCCTTGATGAGATTTTTTCGGGCTTGGTGGTCGGCCCAAACTGAATTCGGTAAAGAGAGTCTGAGTCTTATCCTCCATTCGTGCCTCGAAGGCTTCGAATTTAGCATTGATTGCCTCCTCATATGCCATAGCATATGCCTCCAAATCTGTGATGTTAAGATCTCTCTTTTGTTGACGGGTTAAAGGCATGTATAGGTTGAGAGAAGTAATGGTCAAAAGGGTTGGTGGATTGGTAGATGTAGGCTGTGGTTTAGGCTTATTTTGTAGCTGTTTTGGGTGCAGTTTGAGGGTGTGGTTTAGCGGAGTTTTAGTGCTATGGATGAAAGTTTTAGATCTGTGGTAGATGGCAGCAAAGGTTTAATAGAAATCAGTGAAAGTTTGCTGCAGAATTGTGTTGTATTGTAAGAGTAGAATTATCGTTGAAGAAATAGCAGTTTCTAGATGAAATCTCCACAAAAAATTTAAGAGATTTATGGAGGGAATTGACAGCAATATCTCAGTTTATATGACAGCAAGAATGTCTAATTTAATCAAGAAAATTTTGGCAGTAACAGCAAGAAAATTGGTGTAAGTTGCAATAGCAGAATTCTCGTCAAAAAATTTCGGTAGTTTTCAATGAAAATTTGTAGCAACAAAAAATTATTTTTAAAGATGAATTCCTCAATAGATCAACCTTAGATAGAAGTCAAGATGATATATGAAGTAAATAAGAAATTTTATTCAAAAAAGATTGCAAATAGATTGGTTAAGTTAATAATATGCGGTTGAAAATTTTCTTCAGCACAGATTTTCAAGTGTAGTAGATTGGATATAAAAGATTAGTGGTTTATATTAAGAATTTTTTGACGAAATCAAAGGAAAATCCACTAATAGGAAGTGTCAAAGCTATCATAAAAATTTCGTGGAGATTTGGACAGAAAAAATATAGTATCAAGATCAAACAAGCAGTGCTATGTGGCGGAAATTCTGCAATGTATCTTTCGTCATAGAGATGAAAACTTTTGGATGAAAATTTATGCAGCAATATAGGAACAATTTTTTCTTGGATTTTTGAATAAGGATAACTAAATTGCAGTAGCAGTAAGGTAGGAAACCAGAACTTGTTGTAATTCATGGGGAGATCAAAGGATGATCCGCGGTGGTGGAGATGACGGTGGAATTTGGCGACGATCTTTTAAGCAATTGTGAGAATTGCTTTGGGCGACTATGGAGGGTTGATGGATGGCTATGGAAGGGCAACGAGATGCTAAGAATTTTGCTCTGAGACCAGGTGTTAGAACCCACGTAGATTCTAAACTTGGGGTTGATCTCTTTAGGGGATCGGCCTCCTTAGAACTCTATAGGGGTTCCTCCCTCCATGTTTCTGCTCAAAGGCTGCAAAAAAGATTCATCTATTGCTTATGAAAAGAGAAAGAATACATGGCTATTTATAGGGCTTCTAAACCCTAACTCCTAATAAGACTCCTACTCAAGACTCCTACTTATAACCAACTCCTAATAGGACTCCTACTTAAGACTCCTATTCCCTTACAACTCCTAATTCTTCTATAAGAAATAACCTCCTAACCCTAGTCGGCCTCTTCACCTCTTTAATAGGGGTGGGCTTAGATAGGTTTTACATGAATGTCCCACTCAATTAGGACTCTCCTAGTTAGAGTCCTAACAATCCGCTTTCGGCTTCCTCCTTCGACGAGGTCACCGGCATCCACTAGAGACCTTCCTTCAATAGGCGAAGGCCAATCACCTTTTACACCCCTCTTCTCCTTTTATTGGGTTTAGGAGACAACCCTTACAAGCACTCACTTACTCTTCTCTCAAACTAGTCTAACACTTAAAAGAGGAAAAGGAGATCACACAAGATTTTGGCAGCGTTTCTTTTTTTTTAAGCTCTTTGTGCTTGTGTGCTTTGACCAGGGATAAGAGGGGTATTTATAGGCTTCAAGTTGATTCAAACTTGGAGCCTAAAACTTTCCTATCCCGGGTTCCCTAGGCACGGGTGGTACCACCGCCTAGTGTCAGTTTGACTGAAACTGCCCATGGCGGTACCACCGCCCAGGTCTAGTGGTATCACTGCTTGGGGAGCAGTGCTGGGCGATACCACCGCCTAGACTAGTGGTACCATCGCCTGGCACCCTGCTAGGGGCTGTACAACTGCCCAGACTAGCGGTACCACCGCCTGACACAGTCTCGAAGACTATGCTACGACGATGAGACTACTTTGGGTACTTTTTGGTCCTCTTATTGGGCCCAACAATGTTCTTACATGGGCCTAGCTGGCCCCTAATTGGGTTGGCCCAAATCCAAGCCCAATTACGTGTTAACTACGAAATCCTAAGACATTTTTGCTAAGCTAAATAAGTCCCTATGTCTATTCTTCTAGCGAGCTTCCGACGAGCTTCTTAGGCAAGCTCCGAGACTTCTCGGTTGGTTCCTCCAGAACTTCCGACAAATGTCTGGACTTTCGACGAACTCTTGAACTCCCAATATGATCTCAATCTTGACTCCTGGACTTTATTTTGCTTCATGCCTTGCTATCATAGTTAATCCTACATATGTAAAAACATACTTCGATCTAGACAATTAATACTAAGCATTAATCGAGTTGTTCGACATTACATTGGTCCATCGACGCTTCGTCCGATTCTTCGACGCATCATCATCTCTTACGGCCTATTGCCCAATCAGCTAGTTGACTCCATAACTCCGATATCCTTGGCACAATATCCACTCTTCTTGGCACGATGCCCGAATCCACGGCCCGAAGCCCAAATCCACGGCCTGAAGCCTTCTGTCGATATGTCGACCGATCCACCGGTCCGATGTCCAATCTTCTGATATGTTTTCCTCCGGCACAACATGATTCTTTCTGCTTTAATTATCTCATCCTGATCGAAGCATCCTGCGTTACTCAAAACATAGATTAAAATATAAACACTTGTCAATTGGTTTCATTATCAAAATCTGAGATTCAACACATACATGTAAAACCTACCTAGCCGACCCCTATTAATGAGCTAAAGAGGCCGGCTAGGGTTAGGATGTTGTTTTTTAGAGAAATTTTAGGAATCGTAAAGGAATAGGAGTCTTGAGTATAAGTCATATTAAGAGTTGGTTAGAAGTAGAAGTCTAGAATAGGAGTACTATTAGGAATTGGGGTTTAGAAGCCCTATAAATAGTCATGTATTCATCATCTTTTCTCAAGCAATAGATGAATCTTTTTTGTAGCTTTTAAGCAGCAACTAGGAGGAAGGAACTCTTATAGAGTTCCACGAAGATCGATCCCCTAAAGAGATAACCCCGAGCTTAGAATCTACAAGGGTTTTAACAACAACTTTCAGTCATCATTTGATGGATGCCTCAAAATATTTTGGGCTTCTATAATTAAAGATGGTCATATATACTAAAAAAAAAACTTGTATATTATATATTTTTTATTTATTAATCAATTAAGTTATCGAAATGTGACTAGAAAAAGACACCTCTAAAATGATTTCACACGCAAATTATGAGAGTAATGAGATCGACAACAAAGCCACAGCTTTGTCTATCTATGTCTATCATTAATTATCTGTATAATCCTAAACCAACTTTTACAAACACGGTAGCTAGGATCAGTCGATCAATTAGGATCTAGCGGTTCAGATTGTTCCAAGATGCTTGCATTTTATATAAATAAATAGGTACTAAATTAGAACTTTCAACTTTTACCCTTTTTTCGCTCAACATAACTGCTGTTTTTGCATCTTGCCAATATGCTCTGTTTCAGGCAATCCCAAGAACTAAAGGGGCTCACATCGGCTTCCTTACCGTGTGAGAGAGGCACGCAAACGCATAGGCGAACCGTTCGGTGCCGGCCACATACTTGTGTTGACATTACCTGGAGCCCTCGTGTCCACGCATTCTGCTCCTCTGTCTCTCTCCCAAGAGCCTCGTATGTGTTGTTGCGTTGCATTTCGTGCCTGTCGCACCACAACCGCCTCGCACGCTTCATTTCCCTGTGACCAACTGACCAAGAAGTTTCCAACGGAAAGGAATTAAAGGGGCGGAAGAGACCTCGTCGTAGATTTAGATCGAGATCGAGATAGGGAGACGCACGATGGCCGACGAAGTCCCAAGAAGAGCGATGTGGGCCGGACTTCGCTCGCAGCTCGTCAAGCTCACCTCCCAATTCTTCACGAGCGTCGACGACTATCTCCGATTCCGCGCCGTCTGCAAGTCGTGGCGCTGCGCCGTCCCCCACCGGCCCGATCATCTCCCCACTCAGCTCCCTTTCCTCCTCCTCGTCTCCACCACCGAACCAAAAATCGGACCCGCCTACCGCCTCATTGCCGCCTCCGCCGGTAATGTTCGTTCGCTGCCTAACACAGCCAATATGCTCTGCATTGGCTCCTCCTTCGGCTGGCTTATCCTCCTCTCCGAGAATGACTGTTTGATCAACCTCTTCAACCCCGTTACCGCCGAGGACATTCGGCTTCCCCGCCTTGATGGTCCTACGTTTGCTGATGTGGTGCCGCCCGGCGATGAGGTCGTGATTGTCGTAGAGAAGGCTGTATTATCCTCGGATCCCACGCTCGATCGGGACTTCGTGGCGGTCGTCTTCATGCTCGGAGTGAACATTAGATGGTTGACGTGGCGCCATGGTGACGAATCATGGACGGCAAACGCGAATCCTGATGTGCAACTTTCGTCCGGGATGCGCGACGTCGTTCCCTACGGCAACCGGATACTGTGCGCGATATACGGCGACAACGACGACTGGGCGGTCCTCCAGGTTGACCCAGGCCCGCCGGCGAGGGCGACGATTGCCGCATGGTACGCCATGCCGTCCTGCGTGCCGCGCACTAAAGGTCTCACCTACTTGGTTGTATCGGCCGGAGAACTGCTGTTGGCCGCGCCCCATGACAACGACAACAGGACTGCAAATGTGAACATCACCCCCGGATACCGTGTCTTCAGGCTGGAGCCAGGCGGCATAAGCAGGCCGGCGGTGGCCGTCGAGGTGGAGGATATCCACGACCGTATATTGTTCTTGAGCCCAAGCTCGTCCGTGTCCGTCAGCGCTGAGGACTTCTTTGGGTTCCCCGGGAATTTCATCTACTTCGTCGGCAAAGATTGGCGTGAGAAGAGAGAAAATAGGCGGGTGTGGCTTGTCGTCGTCCAGAGTCTAGAAAGTGGTGAGACCACCGTTGTTGCTGATTCGAACATATCCGATCAGAGGCCGCTAAGGTGGCGGGGACGGCGGTCCGACGCCGCCCGATGGGTGACGCCCAATCTGCGCAGCTACAACCGATGATAGTAACCCAACGCCTGCTATTTTTCACTTGTAAAATGTTCTTCTCATTTTGCCTCAAACATTCAAATCTGAGCAACGAAATAAGCAATGATACCATTGAAGTTTCTCCTTTTATGCTATAGTTCTTCCTCGTGAAATTACCGACGAAGGCGTCGTGTCATCATTAGTGCCACAGAACATCACTAACCAAGTTGGACTCGTAGCTTTTGCTTTAGGGTCCAACGCCGAGGACAGAACACTAATTAAACCTCTTCAGTCAGAATGTGCTGCATGAGACATCAAAATCTTCGACAAGGAAATATTGAGTATTAATGTGTAGAAATTTGTACACTCCCAATATATTTATACAAGGAAATGATTCTTAATAGTGCAAGGAGGATCATAATAATAATGCACCATTGGATAAGATTTCTTGAATTCATATTGTTGGGAATTATATTGACTATTAAATCTCTCCAAACTCTTTGGCTTGAGTTTCTAAAATCTACAAAGATGGTTTCTGGGCTATTGATGATCCTCATTCTCCAGCTCTAATTCTAGTTTTGGATGCACTCCACAAGGTTACACTACTCTCTTCCTCGTAAAGATTTGTAAGCCTCCATCACTTATGTCTTAACTTTAAAATCAGCTTCTGCAAATACAGTTGAGCCTTCAAATGTAGTTGCTTGGAGCAATATTATTTGGTTTAAAGCAACGTGTCATAGTATTCTTTCATTTTTGGCTTTTTTGATTAAACAGGTTGAGTATTTTGGATAAATTAGTAAAATAAAAAATATACACAAATTCTTCTTTCTATGTATGCATCCAAGGTGATAAAAGTATTCAATAATTATTTTTTGAGCCTTTTCTCAACTTTTGTGTGCGAAGTAATTCTGAGGAGGCTTAATTTTCACACCTCGCATAGGCTTGGAATGCAGAATTGACATGGGCATAATGTCATCTGATCAATGAGAACTTATGAGTCGTATAGATGAATATTCCTTCATAGTCACTATTTATCACATGTGGACTGAGAGAAATCATAGATTTAAAATGAATA
This sequence comes from Musa acuminata AAA Group, assembly GCF_036884655.1. Taxonomy (NCBI): domain Eukaryota; kingdom Viridiplantae; phylum Streptophyta; class Magnoliopsida; order Zingiberales; family Musaceae; genus Musa; species Musa acuminata. Next base: position 16,796,613 of record NC_088327.1, on the reverse strand, counting down.
CATAGAAATCTTCAGTTATAATGTCTCGGTAATAGTTGAGATGTCAGTAGAAGACTCTAAACTGATCTAAGAACTGTTAAAGATATTGCTTCAAATAAATTGGAACTTGTGCCCTATCTTTAAAACTCAAAAAGTCCACTTGGCATCAATGGATCCTTCCCATGGAGGATACTAATGCCTTACATGCCAATGCATTCGAATTTATAGCTAGGTTAGGATGTCATTTGGGAACATGTCGGTTGCTGCCCTACCTAAAGTAGACTGAATGAAGGTCGGAGTTATAGATTATCTTCCTCAGACTATTTGAGGCAAGAAATATGAATTATTATTTAGTACATCTTTAATCGGATTCATAAGTTGTGAATATCCTTAATAAATAATCTAAAATACCATGAAGGTATTAGATCATTTAGATTAGACTGACTTTATTCGATTAAGTTTTGACTCTCTATAATTCTTTTTGATTCACGGAGAAGCAAATTAGTCTGTTGACTTTCTCACACACTTCTACAAATATTAGGAGAATAATTTACTACCTCTTTCAAATGTTTAGGAGAATATTTTACTACCTCTTTCAAATGTTTTTCTTGAACTGTAAGGTTGATTGACGTTGATGCACAAAAGAGATAATATATTATCTTAGTATAATCCTTTTCTTATGGTGTCTACCAAATGAGTCCTTTTTTTATTGCTGATGACTTCATCATGTATCTAGGGATTAGTCACTTGGGATATGAGCATGACATTTCTTCACAGTCATCATCTTTATTTTTAATAAACTTTTTACCTTCCTACATGAGAAAAATGAGTTTAAGTTATGTACGAGTATTGCCATTTTACCATAACTATCACTTGTTTTCTCACCAATATATATCAAAAAGGATTTTAATTTTTGAACAAAAAAATAATTATAATTTTAAATCAAATATATGATATGTAAATCATATATATAATCTAGCAACATAACCAACCTGATAGAGATAATCCTGTCTCATTCCAATTCATCCATCGTGGAAGCAAACACTTGACTCCCCTACAATGCCATGTGATGAACATGCCCCAATCTATCTTACATTAATGGTTGGTAGCATAGCGTAGCCCACCGACAAGCCGTTGTCTCTCAATGCCTCTACCATAGAGGGTGGGGGGCCTTGGCTAATGCATGTCCAGATTGTTCGATGCCCTAGACAAGCATGCCTCTATATTAATGACTAACAATAAGTCGCTCTCATTAATGCCTCTACTGTATAAGGTAATGCATGTTCGAATCACTCTGTGTACAATTATAAAAATTATGCCCCAAGCTAAGCGCCAAGAGGGGGGCCGGATAGGCAAGAGTCTCTCTACTCTATAATTTATACATCTCATATTGTTGTCTTCCTCATCCTTCACCTTTCGTTGACTTAAGCATCCGAAGGGTTGAGCCAAGAAGTCTCGGTGTAGACCTATTATGTAGGACCACCTGTAGTCAAGAGACAACACTATCGCCAAGAGGTAATCCTATTGCTAGGAGATGACCCTACAATAAGACCCTCGTTCTGTTAGGACCATAATGACACTAAGAGGGAGGGGTGAATTAGTACTTTTATAAAATTATATTTTTAAAAATTTATTTGATAAAAACTAATATCAAAAGTGTGCTTGACTTGACTTAGAATATGAATAAGTAATAAGCAATTAAATCAGAAAGCAATAGTACTAAAGAGCATAAAGGAAATACACATTGAATTTATAGTAGTTCGGTTGTCACGACCTATGTCCACTCCCGATTACTCTTCCGTCAAGGCCATCGACATTCATTAACAATCTTCATTTAATGAGCGAAGACCAACTACTCTTGTTACAATTTTCTTCTTTTTATAGGCTCAAGAGAGAATGTTCACACCTCTCTTTTACAATTTGACCTCACTCCTCCCTCAGAAGATTTCTAATGCTAGGAGGAACAAACTCAATAACTCAAGAGATATTACAACTCTTTTTTGCTCACGAATTTTTTTTCCTTTCTACTCTTTTTCTTACTATCCCAAGCAAGAATAAATGGGGTATTTATATACCCCAAATAACTTTAGAAATATAGCTAAAAATTTAAATCCTCGGGTTTTTAAGGTACTAGCAATACCACCACCAACATTGGGTGGTATCACCACCTATCACTTTGGGCAATACCACTGCCCAGTCTGGGTGGCACCACCACCTAACACAATCTGGGAGACTGTGTTTGGGTGCCTCTACTTGAACCAACTATAGGTCACCGAATGAGCCTTCCAATAGGCCCAAATCAACCTTGATTTAGGCCCAATGGGCCCCTAATTGAGTAAGGATAGTTACACCCAAAACTAACTCAATTAAGACCTAAACTATGATAATCAAGATATAATCGATTACAAAACAATAATTCTATATTGTTTGACATGTCATTGGTTTATCCGACGCTTCATCCGAACCTTCGGCGCATCGTCCTCTTCTTCAGCATATTGCCTGATCCATTAGTATATTGACCTCCCACAATATCTAATCTTCTTGGCACTATGTTCGATCCTTCTAGCCCGATGCCTGAACTTATGGCATGAAATTTATTTTCCGATAAGTTGACTAATCGTCCGGCCCGATGTCCAATCTTTTGATATAATCCATTCTGACCCAATGTCTAATTCTCCTACTTTAATCGATTTGCCTTTCCATGATCGAAATTAGTCTTACATCAGTCAAACATTGATTATATCATAACTTTATCAATTGATTTCTGTTAGGACCGTTTCGACACTAGGGGGGGGGGGGGGGGCGAATTAGTGCTATCGATAAAATCATTGGTTTTGGAAAACTTTCGTTCGATTAAAAATCATATAAAAAATATGCTTGACTTAGAGTAAACGAACTAAGCAATTAACTTAGAAAGTAATAGCAATGAAAAGCAAAACAAGAAAATGTAAATTCAGTTTATAGTGGTTCAGTCGTCGCGACCTACGTTCACTAATGATCTTCTTTACATTTTCTTGTAAATGAGTGAACGTAGGTCGGGACTAACATTCACTAATGATCTTCTTATAGCACAAAGTCCTTATGTCGGTACATCGACCGATCCTCCAACTTGATGTCCAATCTCTTGACATGTTCCACTCTGGCCCAATGTCCGATTTCTCCCACTTTAATCGATTTATCTTTTCTGGTTAAAGTTGGTCTTGTGCCACTCAAAACATATATTAGATCGTAAACTCATCAATTGATTTCATCATTAAAATCTGATATTTAATAATATCGCCCCTTTTAATGATGATAACCAATTGTTAATAGAGTTTAAACGAAACTCCCCCTATCAAATATGACATATTGAAAGAAACTTTGAATAATGAAAATCATATGCATAATTTTAAATTATCACCGGATAACATGCATGATTTACAAATTCAAATCATTATCATGACTTCTCCTCCTTTATCATCAACAAAAAGGAGAAGTGCAACTAGCAAGTTTTGTGACACGTAAGCTAGTAATTTAGCAAGTTTTTCAACACTTTAGAATGTGCAAGCTAACAAGTTTTAGATATGTGTAAGTTTAGTAATATTTGCTTTTCTTGAGTTGTGCAAGCTAGCAATTCTTTGCTTCTTGAGATGGGCAAGATAGCACTTTTGCTTATCTTAAGATTGCAAGCTAGCAATTCTTAGTTCTCTTTTGAGATAAGTTTGCAAGTTTTGCTTCTTGAGATAGGCAAGATAGTAATTTTTGCTTCTCTTGAGATGTGCAAGTTTAGCAATTTTTCTTTTTTTTACAATGTTCAAACTAGCAAAACTTTCTCCCCCTTTGTCATTATCAGAAAAAAGGAAAGAATACAATGTTGTAATTCCTTTTCCTTTACATCAATTTTCAAATCATGATAAAGATAAATTTGCATCAATATTTCAATCATAAAAAATGAAAGATCAAGTCATGAATACCGAAAAACCATGTGTCATTTTTGACAAATCTCTTCTTTTGTAAATAGAAGAAATGATAGGAAATGATCTTGATTCAAAAATAAAACTCAAGTCCTAAAAATCGAGAAATCAAGATCATGATCTGAAAAATATATAAGAAGAATTTATGTATTTAAGAAATTTAACAATTTTCCTAAGTTTAACATTCAAGCTAGCAATTTTGGTTCTCTTGATATGCTAATAATTTTCTTTCTCTCCTTTGTCATTGTAAACAAGAAAGAAGAAAAGGAGAATACAATGGTACAATTTTTTCTAATATCAATGCTCTACTCATAACATAAGGTTTACAACCATAAATATAAAGGAATTATACAAAATAAAACTCAAGTTGTAAACATCAAGAAGTCAATGTTAGGATCAATATGACACTAAGAGGAGGGGGTGAATTAGTGTTTATGTAAAATTACGTCGATTTGAATGATATTTTTCAGAGTTTTTTCACAAATTTGTGCTGGTATTTGTTGATGATATTCTTATTTATAGTCCTCTTGAGACCCACTTTCAGTATTTACGGGTTGTTTTGATGATCCTTTGAGAGAATACTCTTTTTGTTAAGTAGCCAAAGTGTAACTTTCTCTAGCAAAAAGTAGACTACCTTAGGCACATAATATCAGAAGGAGTGGTGGTAGACCCAACAAAAATTGAAGCAATGCAAGGCTAGCTGAAACCTACAAACATGAAATTACTACGCGGGTTCCTTGGACTAATGGGCTATTACCAAAAATTTGTCAAGGACTATAGGAAGATCAGTGCACCCCTCACTTCTCTACTAAAAAATGGTGTCTTCAAATGGTCGAACAAAGCCTCCGCTGCCTTCGACAAACTTAAGACAGCCATGATGATGACTCCGGTACTAGCACTACTAGATTTCTAACCGACCTTTCATCATTGAGGCCAACACATTTGGAGTTAGAATTAGAGTTGTTCTCATGTAAGATGGTCGACCACTCGTATACACTAGCAAGGCGTTGTCTCCCTTCCATCAAAACATGTCAATATATGATAAGGAGATGCTTGCCATTGTGCATGTAGTAACGAGGTGGAGACTCTACCTGATCGGTCGACAATTTCAAATTAAAACCAATCACAGAAGCCTCAAGTACATTTTGGAGCAGAAGATATCATCCCCTGAGCAGCAAAAATGGGTAACCAAACTTCTAGGATTTGATTATGAAATCATTTACAAAAAGGAAAAAGAAAACATTGTTGCAGATGCATTCTCACGGCCACCTGAGCAAGCTAAATTTTCAGCCATCTCCCTTCCTACCACCAGTTTCTTTGAGGAAATTAGGGAAGGATGGAAGAAAGATTTAGAGATCAACAACATCATAAAAAAATTGGAGGATCCAAGTGCAATAGTCTACTACACTTGGGATTCGAAGGATCTACGCTACAAAGGTCGCATTGTGCTTATACTTGACTCCCCTTGCATCAAAGTCATCCTGCATGAAATGCACTCTACACCTTTAGTAGGGCATTTCGGATTATTGAGAACCTTTAAAAGAGTGAAGCAAAATTTTTATTGGATGAAAAAAATTATTGATGAATATGTGACACAATGTGATATATGTCAACAGCACAAGGGTGAAATAGTGGCAAGTCCAGGGAAGCTACAACCACTACCCATACTGGGCTCAGTGTGGACTGACATTTCCATGGACTTCATTGAAGGGTTGCCATCTTCTAAAGGTAAAAGCACAATTCTCGTGGTGATTGATTGACTTACGAAATATGTTCATTTTTTTGCTGTGAGAAATCCCTACACTACTACTTGTATTACCCAAAGTTTTATAGAAAATATTGTTAAACTGCATGGGATGCCAAGGTCCACTGTAAGTGATCGTGAAAGGATCTTCACTAGTAAATTTTGGACCGAGTTATTTTAGTTACAAGGCACCAAACTCAAGATGAGCACAGCATATCATCCACAAACTAACAGTTAAACAGAGATGGTAAACATGTGTTTAGAGATATACCTTAAGTATTCCACCAGCGACCATCCAAAGGAGTGGGCGAAATGGCTTCCCTAGGCCCAATAATGGTATAATACTACATATCATTTATCTACAAAATGTGCCCCTTATGAATGACTGTATGGTCGGTCAGCACTTGTGATTCCAAAGTATTTAATTGGCTCGACCAAGATAGATCAGGTTGACTAAGAATTGATTGACAGGGACAAACTCCTACAACTGCTAAAGGAAAATCTCTCTAATGCTCAAGCCAGAATGAAGCAGTAAACTGACACACGACGGAGCAAAAGAGAATTTTCAGTAGAAGATTGGGTTTCTCTTCGCCTACAGCCATACAAGCAACTCTCCATTAACACACGAGCCTCCATGAAGCTATCCCCACATATTTATAGGCCCTATCAAATCATAGAGTGTATTGGAGCTATGACGTACATAATTAAATTGCCCGAGGATGCCAAAATTCACTCTGTCTTCCATGTGTCATGCGTGAAGCCCAAGTTGGGAGAACACGAGTCACCTCAGATCCAACTATCCAACACCACTGAGGATGAATTTATTCAAGCCCAACCACAAGCCATCCTCAATCGTAGGATCGTGATGCATCGCCGACATCCCTCTACTGAAGTACTAATGCAATGAAATAATTTACCACTTGAAGACACCACATGAGAATCATATGAGGAGCTGAAGACTCGGTTCCCCAAGTTTATGAAATCTCAGCCTCGCAAACAAGGCTAATTTGAAGAGGGCGGGTCTGTTAGGACTCTAGCTAGGAGAGTCCTAATTTAGAGGGGCATTCATGTAAAATCTACCTAGCTGACCCCTATTAAAGAGGTGAATAGGCTGACTAGGGTTAGGAGGTTGTTTCTTAGAGAAGCATTAGGAGTTGTAAAGGAATAGGAGTCTTGAGTAGGAGTCATATTAGGAGTTTTGAGTAGGAGTCATAATTGAGTAGGAATCCTATCAGGAGTTGGGGTTTAGAAGCCCTATAAATAACTATGTATTCATCCTCTTTTCTTAAGCAATAGATGAATCTTTTCTGTAGCCTTTAAGTAGCAGTTTGAAGGAAGGAACCCCTATAGAGTTCCAAGGAGGCCGATCCCCCTAAAAAATCAACCCCAAGCTTAGAATCTGCAAGGGTTCTAACAAGTAGAATACTTTTGAAAGCCGTTTTCCACAATACTCCATAAATTTAAATCCAAAGAAAGCAGAAAAACTCTCATTCGAGTTTTTCAATATACGTAGTCCGTCCCAATGAACATGGGAGGATGAACGATAGAAAAGCCCTCTTGAAAGCCAAAAAGAGCCATTTCTCTTAGGTGTTAAACCAAATGAGAAAAATAAGGCTCTAATACTAACTATTATGAACGAGTCGGCACTCAAAGGCAGGGGTGAATTAGTGTAGCGGATAAAATCAATGTCGGTTCGAAAATCTTTTATTTAATTAAAACCGATCTCGGAAAGATGTTAACTTGAAACACATTCATAAGAGTATGCAGTTAAACTAATAAGGAAATATGACAATTTACAATTAAAGTAAAGAGCAATAAAGAAATGCAAACTGAGTTTATAGTGGTTCGGTCGTCGTGACCTACATCCACTCCTGATTCCTCCTCTATTGAGGTAACCAGAATCCACTATCGATCTTCCTTCAATAGGCGAAGACCAACCACCTCTTTACAACTCTATTCTCCTTTTACAGGCTTAGGAGAGAACCTTTACACCCCCACAACCTCCTCTCTTAAAATTCACTAACACTTAGAGTTTGAGAGGAGTTTACATAATATTACAATAGTGTTTTCTTCCTTTCTTACTCTTAATTTTTGTATGATCTGAGTAGGGTTGAGAGGGGTATTTATAGGCCTCAAGTGGATTAAAACTTGGAGCCTAAAAATATCTCATCATCGGTTTTCGAGGTCCTAGCGGTACCACCGCATGTGCTGTGCTGTATTAGTACTTGTAGCACTTACACTGGGAGGTACCACCGCTTAGAAGACTATGTCTGGGTGATACCACCACCTGACATTGCCACTGGGTGGTATCACTACCCAGTTTAGCGGTACCACCGCCTGACACTGTCTTAAAGATTATTACACCGACGGTGTCATCTGTTGGGTCACTATTTGGGCCATTCACTTGGCCCAACACAACCCAAACTTGGGCCCAATTGGCCTTTAATTGAGTTAGCCCAATTCCAACCCAATTATGTGTTGGAAAATCTTATGGGTGACCGACGTTACAGCACATGCACTAGCCGGCTACTCAAACCCGCAAACGATGAAAGTTGGAGACCTTCTTAAACAACAACCGATCACTATTCACATCAATACGGGCAACACTAATAACTTCATACACAGTAAGGTTGCTGCTTGGATGGTACTCCACATCGAAGGTTGCAGTAAGTTTGATGTAAAGGTCACCAACGGTAGAATCCTAAAGTGCGACCAAAGATGCTCGTAGGTGAAATTATTACTATAAGACCAAGAAATTATCACCGACTTCTTCCTCCTACCAATTGATGACTATAAGGCTATTCTTGGCATAGAATGGCTGACTACGCTAGGTGATGTCCCTTGGAACTTTTCTAAATTAATTTTAAAATTTTACTGCAAAGGCAAATAGATTATCCTATGCGGGAAGCGCGAAAGCAGCGTAACCACCGTTTCGACCCAACGAATGGAGAAAGTTTTACACAAGGTAAATGGTAGCTTTTTGATGCATCTCCAGCAGCAACTAGAGGGGAAGAAAATAAAAATTGAAGATCAAAATCTTGCCCAACTGGTTGCTAAATTTGTCGACATTTTTGCTGAGCCGCATGGTCTTCCTCCTGCTCGGCAACATGACCATCAGATTCCAATCCTTTTTGTCAAGCCACTAGTGAAAATTCAGCCATACTATTATCCTTGCATCTAGAAGGATGAAATTGAAAAGATTATAAAGGAGATTCTTGAAATAGGGGTGATTCAGCCAAGTTGCAACCCCTATTCCTCATCAGTGCAACTTGTACGCAAGAAGGACGAAACTTGGCGGATGTTCATCGACTACCGAGCTTTAAATGGTATTACCATTAAGGACAAGTACCCAATACTAGCAGTAGATAAACTTCTTAATGAATTAAAAGGAGCTTGAGTCTTCACGAAGTTGGACCTCCGATCCGGTTACCACCAAATTCGGGTATATGAAGACGACATTCCAAAAACTGCATTCTGCACACATGACGACTATTATGAATTCTTGGTAATACCTTTTGAACTTACTAATGCTTCTTCAACCTTCCAAAGTCTTATGAATGATATTTTTCGGAGCTTTCTTCGTAAATTTATGTTGATATTTTTCGATGATATTCTCATTTACAACCCTTCTCTTGAGACTCACTTTCAGCATTTATGGATTATTTTGATAATCCTTTGGGAGAATACCCTTTTTATTAAGCAACCAATGTACAGCTTTCTCCAGCAAAAGTTAGAGTACCTTGGGCACATAATATCAATAGAAGGAGTGACCGTAGACCGAACAAAAATTAAAGCAATGCAAGGCTGGTCGAAACCTACAAACATGAAATTACTATACAGGTTCCTTGGATTAACGGGCTACTATCGAAAATTTGTCAAGGACTATGGGAAGATCAGTGCGCCCCTCACTTCTCTACTAAACAAAGATACCTTCCAATAGTTAGACAAAGACTTCACTACCTTTGACAAACTTAAGACAACCATAATGACGATGTCGGTGCTAATGCTACTAGATTTAAGCAGACCCTTTATCGTTGAGGCTGATGCATCTGGAGTCATAATTGGAGCCATTCTCATGCAAGATGGTCAACCACTTGCATAAACTAGCAAGGTGTTGTATCCCGCCCATCAAAATATGTCAATATATGATAAGGAGATGCTCACCATTGTGCACGCAGTAACAAGGTGGAGACCCTACCTGATCGGCCGACGATTTCAAATTAAAATCGACCACAGAAGCCTCAAGCACTTTTTAGAGTAGAGATATCATCCCCTGAGCAACAAAAATGAGTAACCAAACTTCTAGGATTTGGTTATGAAATTATTTACAAAAAGGAGAAAGAAAACGTTCTTGTAGATGCACTCTCACAACTACCTGAGCAAGCTAAATTTTCAGCCATCTCCCTTCCTACCACCAGCTTCCTTGAGGACATTAGGGAAGGATAGAAGAAGGATCTAGAGATTAGCAATATCATAAAAAATTGGAGGAGGATCCAAGTGCAATAGCCCACTACACTTGGGATTCGAGGGATCTACGCTATAAAGGTCGCATTGTACTTATACTCGACTACCCTTGCATAAAAGTCATCCTGCATGAAAAGCACTCCAGGTTGTTAGCAGGGCACTCTGGATTCCTAAGAACCTACAAAAGAGTGAAGTAAATTTTTTATTGGAAATGGATGAAAAAAATTATTTCTGAATATGTGGCACAATGTGATGTATGTCAATAACACAAGAGTGAAACAATGGCAAGTCCAGGGAAGCTACAACCACTACCCATACCGAACTCAGTGTGGAATAACATCTTCATGGACTTCATCGAAGGGTTGCCACCTTCTAAAGGTAAAAGTGCAATTCTCATGGTAGTTGATCGGCTTACGAAATATGCTCATTTTTGTGCTGTGCGAAATCTCTACACTACTGCTAATATTGCCAAGATTTTCATAGAAAATATTATTAAACTACATGGGATACCAAGGTCCACTGTAAGTGATCATGATAGGATCTTCTGTAGTAAATTTTGGACCGAGTTATTTCAGTTATAGGGCACCAAACTCAAGATAAGCATAGTATATCATCCACAAACTAACGGCCAAATAGAGGTGGTGAACAGGTGTTTAGAGACATAGCTTCAGTGTTTCGCCAATAACTGGCCAAAGGAGTGGGCAAAATGACTTCTCTGAGTTGAATGGTGGTATAATACTACATATCATTCATCTACAAAATATGCCCCTTATGAAGCACTGTATAGTTGGCCGACCCTTGTAATTCCAAAGTATATAATTAGCTCAGCTAAGGTAGATTAGGTTAACCAAGAATTAATTGACAGGGACAAACTCCTATAACTACTAAAGGATAATCTCTCTACTGCTCAAGTCAGAATAAAGTAGCAAGCTGACACACGAAGAAGAGAAAAAGAATTTTTAATAAGATATTGGGTTTATCTTCGCCTACAGCCATACAAGCAACTCTCCATCAATACACGAGCCTCCATAAAGCTATCCCTACATTTTTATGGGCTCTATCAGATCACAGAGCATATTGGAGCCATGGTGTATAGACTTAAATTGCTTGACGATGCTAAAATTCACCTTGTCTTCCACGTGTTATGCCTGAAGCCCAAGTTGGGAGAACACGAGTCACCTCAGATCCAACTACCCAACAACATTGATGATGGAGATATGTTAGGACTCTAGCTAGGAGAATCCTAATTGAGAAGGACATTTATGTAAAACCTACCTAAACTGACCCCTATTAAAGAGGTGAAGAGGCCAGCTAGGGTTAGAAGGTTGTTTCTTAGAGAAGAATTAGGAGTTGTAAAGGAGTATGAGTCTTGAGTAGGAGTCATATTAGGAGTTGGTTAGAAGTAGGAGTCTTGAATAGGAGTCCTATTAGGAGTTAGAATTTAGAAGCTCTATAAATAGCTATGTATTTCTCCTCTTTTTATGAGCAATAGATGAATCTTTTCTGTAGCCTTTGAGTAGCAACTTGGACGGAGGAACCCCTATAGAGTTCCAAGGAGGCCGATCCCCTAAAGAGATCAACCCCAAGTTTAGAATCTACAAGGGTTCTAACACCTGGTATTAGAGCAGCATTCTTAGTATCTCGCTGCCCTTCCATAGTCATCCATTAGCCCTCCACAGTCGCCCAAAGCAATTCCCACAATTACTTAAAAGATCATCGTCAAATTTTGCAATCATCTCCACCACCGTAGATCATCCTTGGATCTCCCCGTGAATTGCAATAGGTTCTGGTTTCCCATCTTACTACTACTTTAATTTAGTTATCCTTACTCGAAAAAAAAAAAAGTTTCAAAATTGCTGCATAAACTTTTCGTCGCAAAGTTTTCATCTCTACGACGAAAGATACATTGCAAAATTCCAACTGCATAGCACAGATTGTTTGATCTTGCTACTACATTTTTTCTATCCAAATCTCTATGAAATTTTTATAACAGCTTTAACACTGCATAATAGCAGATTTCCCTTTGGTTTTGTCAAAATATTCTCAATATAAATCATTGATCTTTTACGTCTAATCTGCTATACTTAAAAATCTACACTGTAAAATTTCAGCCGCATAGCACTGTTTGTTTGATCTTGAAACTACATTTTTTCTATCCAAATCTCTACGAAATTTTTATGATAGCTTTGACACTTCTTAACAATAGATTTTCCTTTGGTTTCATCAAAAAATTCTTAATATAAACCACTAATCTTTTATGTCCAATCTGCTACACTTGAAAATATGTGCTGCAAAAAATTTCAGCTACATATTGTTGCCTTAACCCATCTATTTGCAATCTTTTTTGAATAAAATTTCTTATACACTTCATAGATCATCTTGGCTTCCATCTAAGATTGATCTATTAAGGAATTCATCTCTAAAAACAAATTTTTGTTGCTGCAAATTTTTATCGTATACCGCTGAAATTTTTCGACGAGAATTCTACTATCGCAACTTGTACCAATTTTCTTGCTGTTACTGCCAAAATTTTGTTAATTAAATTAGGCATCCTTACTATCATATAAACTGAGATATTTCTATCAATTCCCTCCTCAAATCTCTCAAGTTTTTGGTAAAAATTTCGTCGAGAAGCCGCTATTTCTTCGACGATAATTCTGCCCTTACAAGAGCACATATTTGCAGCACCTTCCACTGATTTCTATCAAACCTTTACTGTCATCTACCATAGATCCAAAATTTTCATCCATAGCCCTGAAACTCTACCAAACCACACCCTCAAACTGTACCCAAAACAACCACAAAACAAGCCTAAACCGCAGCCTACATCCACCAATCCACCAACCCTTTCGACCATCACTTCTCTTAACCTATACATGCCTTTAACCTGACAACAAAAGAGAGATCTTAACATCATAGATTTGGAGGCATATACTATGGCATATGAGGAGGTAATTAATGCTAAATTCGAAGCCTTCGAGGTGCGAATGGAGGATAAGATTCAGACGCCCTTTATCGAACTTAGATTGGCGACCACTAAGCCTGAAGAAATCACATCAAGGAGAGAGCTCTGCCGAATTGCACCAAGCCCAAAGAGATAATTTCGAAGGGAGGGGAGGCTCTGTGACTGACCCCAACTATCCATGCATGAGAGTGGAGTTCCCTAGATGGGAAGAAGGAGACCCGATTGGTTGGATCTCACGCGCGGAGTGATATTTTCGATATCACAAAACCGCTGACGTATCTATGGTAAAAATTACATCTATACATCTTGAAGGGGATGTCATACAGTAGTTTGACTAATTTGAACACACTCATGGAGTCCTCTCATAGCAACAATTCAAAGAAGGACTGCTGATCCGCTTCGGACTAACCGATTACGAGAACATTGACGGACAACTAGCATAGATCCGACAAACCTCTACCATTCAAGAGTACCAAACTAGTTTTGAAAGGTTATCTAATCAAACTCATGATTGGTCTTAAAAATAGCTATTGGGGACCTTCATTGAGGGCTTGAAGCTGGAGATCCGGGGAGAAGTTAAAGCGCGACAGCCGTACACGCTTAGGACAACCATCTCTTTCGCATGATTTCAAGAGGAGCGATTGAACCATAAAGCCCTGAGGACTAGGGTTGCTCCCCAACTAGTAATACCAAAGCCCTCAACTCCCCCTACTATTAACTGAGTCCTTGCACCAAAAAGCTTGGCAAGAGAAGAACTTCAGGAGAGATCTACGAAGGGGTTATGTTGGCATTGCGACGAGCCGTGGAGCCGTGAGCATCGCTGTAGTAAAGGGAGACTTCTTATGATTGAATCAGTAGAAGAAGAGGTCATTGAACATCCAAAAGAGAGCCTTGAACATGAAGAAAAAGATACAGAAGAAGAGCCATAACTGATCGAAGTTATGGTACATGCACTAGCCGGCTACTCAAACCTGCAAACGATGAAAGTTAGAGGTCTTCTCAAACAACAACTGATCACTGTTCTCATCGACTCAGGCAGGACTAATAACTTCCTAAATAGTAATGTTTCTATCCAAATGGCCTTACCTATTGAGAATTGCTGTAGGTTTGATGTTAAAGTCACCGATGAATGGATTTTGAAGTATGATCGTAGGCGCCCGCGAGTGAAACTATTGCTGTAGGACCAAGAGATAATTACATATTTCTTCCTCCTCCCTCTTGATGATCATGAGACCATGCTCAGAATTAAATGGTTGATGATATTAGGTGATATTTCTTGGAATTTTATGTAACTAATTATGAAATTTTACAGTAAGGAGAAACAAGTGATACTGCACGGGAAACGTGGGGGCGACGTAACGATAATTTGCACACAACAAATGGAGAAGGTTTTGCATAAAGCATGTAGCGGCTTTTTGGTACAATTTGAGCAGCAAACTAAGGGAGAGCCAATAAAATTTGAAGATCCAAACCTACTTCCTTTGCTTGCTGAATTTTCAGATATATTTGACGAACCACACAACCTACCTCTTACCCGTCGGTATGATCATTATATAATGATTCTTCCAAGCAAATCTCTAGAAAATACTCAGCCATATTAGTATCTACATCTCCAGAAGGATGAAATAGAGAGGATTATAAAAGAGATGCTCAAAACAGGAGTTATTCGGCCAAGTTGTAGCCTCTATTCTTCCCCGGTGCTACTTGTACGCAAGAAGGACGGAACATGGCGAATATGCGTTGATTACCAAGCTCTCAATGGTATAACCATCAAGGATAAATACCTTATTCCAGTAGTAGATGAATTTCTAGATGAAAGGGAGCACAAATCTTCACAAAGCTGGACCTTCGATTCGGGTATCATCAAATACGAGTGTACGAAAAAGACATACCGAAAACCGCCTTTCGAACACACAACGGCCACTATGAATTTTTGCTTTCTTCAAAAAAAGGTGGAATACTTGGGCATATCATATTAGAGGAAGGTGTGATGGTGGACCCCTCCAAAATAGAAGCAATGCAAAACTGGCCGACCTCGAGGAACATAAAATTGCTACATGGCTTTCTGGGTTTAACAGGCTACTACCGCAAGTTCGTGAAAAACTATGGAAATATCAGTACACCACTTACTTTCTTACTAAAAAAAGATGTCTTCCAATGGTTGGACAAAGCCTCTACTACCTTTGACAAACTTAAGGCAGCCATGACGACGACGCCGGTGCTAGCACTACCAGATTTCAACTAACTCTTCATTATTGAGGCCGACACATCTGGAGTCGGAATTGGAGTCATTCTCATACAAGATGGTCGACCACTCGCATACACTAGCAAGACATTGTCTCCCTCCCATTAAAATATGTCAACATATGATAAGGAGATGCGCGCCATTGTGCACACAGCAACGAGGTGGAGACCCTACTTGATCGGTCGACGATTTCAAATTAAAATCGACCATAAAAGCCTCAAGTACTTTTTAGAGCAAAAGATATCATCCCCTGAGCAGCAAAAATGGGTAACAAAACTTCTTGGATTTGATTATGAAATAACTTACAAAAAGGAGAAAGAGAATGTTGTTGTAGATGCGCTTTCGCAACTACCCGAGCAAGCTGAATTTTTGACCGTTTCACTTCCGACTAGCGACTTCCTTGAGGATATTAAGATGGAATGGCAAGAAGATTCGGAGATTAGTAAGATTATAAAAAAATTGGAGGAAGCATCAAGCTCCATGACTCATTACAATTGGGACTCAAAAGAATTACACTATAAGGGACGCATTGTGCTTGTGACAAATTCTACTTGCATCTTCATGAGCATATTTTGGATAAAGTTATTCCATATGCAGGGTACTAAATTGAAAAAGAGTATGACATATCACCCACAAACCAACGGTCAGACGAAAGTTGTAAATAGGTGCTTGGAGACAACACAAAGCCACCCATCAAATATGACTACCCAAGGAGAACTTCAGACCCAACCAAGTGCCATTATTGATCAATGGATCATGACTCGACGATGACGACCCACTACTGAAGTGCTAATACAGTGGGCGAACCTACCAACAGAAGATGCCACTTGGGAGAACTATGATGACTTGAAGATCAAATTCTCAGAATTCATGAATCATCAGCCTTGACGACAAGGCTGATTTGAAGAGGGTGGGTCTTTAGGACTCTAGATAGGAGAGTCCTAACTGAGAGAGATATTCATGTAAAATCTACCTAAATCGACCCCTATTAAAGAGGTGAAGAGGCTGGCTAGGGTTAGAAGGTTGTTTCTTAGAGAAGAATTAGAAGTTGTAAAGGAATAGGAGTCTTGAGTAGGAGTTCTATTAGGAGTTGGTTAGAAGTAGGAGTCTTGAATATGAGTCCTATTAGGAGTTAAGGTTTAGAAGCCCTATAAATAGCCATGTATTCCTCCTCTTTTCATAAGCAATAGATGAATCTTTTCTACAGCCTTTGAGTAGCAACTTGGAGGGAGGAACCCCTATAGAGTTCCAAGGAGGTCGATCCCCTAAAAAGATCAACCCCAAGTTTAGAATCTGCAAGGGTTCTAATAAGATATTCAAGCTCAACCACAAGCCATCATCAACTGCAGAATCATGATGCGTTGCCAACGTCTCTCT
This sequence comes from Musa acuminata AAA Group, assembly GCF_036884655.1. Lineage (NCBI taxonomy): Eukaryota > Viridiplantae > Streptophyta > Magnoliopsida > Zingiberales > Musaceae > Musa > Musa acuminata. Next base: position 16,779,886 of record NC_088327.1, on the reverse strand, counting down.
ACTGAAGTACTAGTGTATTGGAATAATCTACCACTTGAAGACGCCACATGGGAATCACTAGAGGAGCTAAAGACCCGATTTCTTAAGTTCATGAAACCTCAGCCTTGAGGACAAGACTGATTTGGAGAGGGTGGGCTTGATAGGACCCTAGTAGGGTTGGGTCCTACTTAACTAAGAAGTAGCTAATAAAACCCTGTGAGATTGTAATAAACCCTACCTAGCCACCTCTATCCTATAAAGAAGAGTGGCTAGGGTTCATATTTGGGCCTTTGGGCTTCCTAGCTACTACCCTCTTTTATTGGGCTGGTTAGTTAGGGTTAAGGGCAAAAGGGGTAACTCACCTAGGAAGCAGCCCCTAGGGCTAAGGTTTGGAGCTCTATATAAGCATGTAGCTTTCATCTCTTTTAGAATAAGATCTATCTATAATCGTAGCCATTTGGCCGACTTCAAGGAGGGTGGAACCCCTATAGCGTTCCAAGGAGTGATCTTCCTCAAAGATCAATCTACATAGAATTCCTCTAGGGTTCTATCAATCTCTTTCTAAAAATTGGGATTCTAAAATAACAATCATTCAAGAGGCTAAGGATTTGAGTATTTTTCCTCTCAAAAAACTTATTGGGTCTTTAATGACCTATGAAATGAATTGTATGACACAAAACAAACTTCAGAATAACCTTCCAAAAAATATAAAGGATTTTTCACTTAGAACAAAAGAAGACCACTCGAGCAAAAGCTCAAGTGATGGTGAACTTGAACTTCTTACTATAAAATTTAAAAAGTTCATGAAATAAGAATTAAAGAATAAAAATAAACTTAAAAAGAATGCAACTACTTGCTATGAACATAAAAAGAAGGAAGCACACTGGGACGAATCGAGCTCATCCGAAGACGAGGAGAAAACCAACAAAGGCGAGGTGGCAAACTACACCTTAACGACTTTTGATAATGTGGTAATCAAAATTCTCTTAGTTTATTTTGAAATTACATTATGCATTTCATGAGTTATTGTTTAAACTAGTTTTAAAAATTATATATAAATTATTAAAAAAATTGGGATCATGCTTATCTTTCTAGTACTTTTGAAAATGATCATGAAAATTGCATGCTTTATAATAAAGGAACAAAATGTTAGATTTAATAATTAATCCTATGTATGCTTTTAAGAAGAAATAATGTGTCTTGATGATTTCCGATTTTGATTATGCTTTATGTTTAATGAAACCATGCTTGATGTCTTAATGAAAATATTAAGAGATTTGATATCATGCTTAATGAGTTTATAGTTTGAAATTATGCATGTTATACATTGACAGCTTGAAACCATGTTTTGGTATCGTGCCCAAAGTAATGATGCATAATGATCATGCTTAATGAGTTTATATTTCAAAATTATGCATAATAATATTTGTGATTTATGGCTTACTGATCTTTGTCATAATGAAATTTATTTTTCGGTCTTAAATGATATTGCATATTTTCTTGAAAATGTCTCTAAAACTTCTTGATTTTTCAGCATGTGATTCTTAGTGATGAATCTATTTTATATTTTCTTTTAAATTAAGAAAATGAGTTTGATGATTTTGATAATTTGTCAATTTAAATTTTAATGAGCCTTATCTTGATTTTTTGAGATTTATAACTTGAGATTTCTTATACATAAATTAATATATTATATTATTTGATCTCCTATGTTTCTTTTTGTAATTTATAAAAGAAGAGATTTATTGAAATAAATCATGTCTTGTGGCATTCATGATTTGATATTAATATCTTTCAAAATATGATTTTTATTATGTATAATTCCTTGTATTCATAAAGTATATCTCATCACCAAAATTTTCTTGTTATCCTTCATGTGATGATATGAAAATATGCAATACTCATGATATTATATTGCTGGATACAAATGAGAAGTTATGATCATGCTTGGTAGGATGTAATGTAATTTGACAAATTGATACCATCATGATGTGAACTATTTATGATTTGGAATGATGCATGTAATATTTATGATTTTATTATGATGATATGATGTATGACATATGATGTGAATTATGATTAAAATTGCTTTCACTTGAATTTAATTTGAATTCAAGGTTTATCTCAATTATAACATATTGAAATAAAAATGACACTTTACCTTTGTCATGTTTTGAAAATTGATGTAAAGGGAAAAGAATTTCAACATTGTATTCTTCCCTTCTTTTTTGACAATGATAAAGGAGAGAAAAGTTGTTAGTTTGCATGAGAAGAAAAAAGATTGCTCATATCAAAAGATGCAAAATTTTACCTACTTTCATATGTGAAAAATTTGCTAGCTTGCATGTTCTAATATGATATAACACTTGCTAAATTTGCTAGCCTACAAATTGCAAGGAGAAGAACTTGCTATCTTGAACATCACCAAGAATTGCTAGCTTACAATCTCAAGAGTAGTAAAAGTGCTATCTTGCCTATCTTAGAAACCAAAACATGCAAACTTGCACATCTAGCAAAATTTACAAACTTGTAAAACTCAAAATTAATTTCTAGCTTACATTTTTTAAAATGATGTAAAAATTTGCTAGCTTGCATGATGATAAAACTTGAGATTATGTTTATAATGTAATAATTTGAAATTTTATATCTAAAATACTTGATAGTTGCACTTCTCCTTTTTGTTGATGACAAAGGGGGAGAAGTATGATGATGTTATGCATGATTTTATGATAACATGTTACTTGAATTTTTGAATTCAAGAGTTCTATCAATATTGCAAATTGATAGGGGGAGTTAAGATTAACTCTATCATCCATTGGTTGTCATTATAAAAAAGGGAGAGATTGTTGATTCTCAGATTTTGATAATGAAACCAATTGATAGTGTTTATGATTTGATTTGTGTTTTGAGTAACGCATAAGACTTTAATCGGGGAGAGACAATTGAAGCAGGAAGAATCATGTTGGGCCAAAGTGGAACATGTCAGAAGATTGGACGTCGAGCTAGAGGATCGGTCAACGTATCAGTAGAAGGCTTTGGGCCATGGGTTCAAGCATCGGGCCAAGAAGAGTATAAATTATGCCAAGAAAATCGGAGTTGTAGAGGTCAATTGGCTAATTAGGCAATAGGTCACAAGAGAGGACGATGCACCGAAGAATCGGACGAAGCGTCGATGAACCAATGACATGCCAGACAATATTTAATTAGCTTTGTAATAATTGTCTAAGATTGAAGTAGGTTTAAAGTGTGTAGGATTAATTATGATAGCGATCAAGGCATAAAGCAAAATAAAGACTTGGAGTCAAGAACGAGATTTCATCGGGAGTTCGAGAGTTCGTCGGAAGTTCTACTGGAATTGACCGAGAAGTCCAGGAGCTTGCCAAAGAAGCTTATCCAAGTTGGCCAAGAAGATTGTCGTAAAGTCTAGGAGCTTGCCGGAAGTTTGTTGGAATATTGTTGAGAGATCATCGGAAGATCACTAAAAGATCGTTAGAAGCTCATCGGAAGAAACTTAGACTTACCAGACTTATTTAGCTTAGTGTATGCCTTAAAATTTATAATTAGCACATAATTGGGTTGGAATTGAGCCAATTCAATTAGGGGCCAATTTGACCCAAGTTTGGGCTGTGTTGGGCCAAGTGAAAGGCCCAAACAATCACCCAATAGGTGGCACCATCAATGGCACAGTCTCCGAGACTATGTCAGGTGGTGGTATCGCCAGATTGGGTAATGGTACAACCTAGTTGCGGTGTCAGACAGTGGTACCACTCAGACACAGTCTTTTAAGCAGTGGTACCACCAACATAGGCGATAGTACCGCTAGGACCCCGAAAATCAAGGATGAGATTTTTTAGGCTCCAAGTTTGAATCCACTTGAGGCCTATAAATATCCATCTCATCTCTACTCAGATGACACAAGAATTGAGAGTAAAAAAGAGAGAAAACACTGTTGTAATCTTGTATGAACTCCCCTCAAACTCTATGTGTTAGTGAAGTTTAAGAGAGGAGGTTGTGGGTGTAAAAGTTCTCCCCTGAGCCTGCAAAAAGAGAATAGAGTTGCAAAGAGATGGCTGGTCTTTGCCTATTGAAGGAAGACCGATAGTGGATACCGATGGCCTCAACGGAGGAGGAATCAGGAGTAGATATAGGTCACGATGATCGAACCACTATAAACTTAGTTTGTATTTATGTGTTGTTTTTTACTTTAATTGCAAACTGTCATACTTCCTCGTTACTTTAGCTACACACTCTTACAAATGTGTTTCAAGTTAACATCTTTCGGAGATCAATTTTAATTGAATGAAAGATTTTCGAACCGACGTTAATTTTATCTGCTGTATTAATTCTCCCCCGCCCCGCCCCGCCCCCCCCCCTCTCCCTCTCTTAGTGTTGACTCATTCATAGCATAAGTTTCATTGAATCAAGCTTCTACTATAGAAAAGAGAAAGGATTCATCAAAAATATTAAAATGTGCATATTAAAAATTCATGAATCAAATCACTTTTCTTGTAAATAAAAGGAGGAAGGATTCATAAGAATTGATTATCGCATAAAAGATTAAATCATTAATCCAAAAATCCATGAATCAAGGCTTTTCCTTTGCAAAGAGGAAGGACTCATGAACATCACATGAAAAATAAGGAATCAAGTTGTGAATGCCAAAAGTCCATGAATTGAATCTTTTCTTCTGTAAATAGCAAGAGGAAGGATTCATAGGAGATGATCTCGATTTAAAAGGAAAATTCATGTTATGAAAAATTGAGAAATCCAAAAAATATATAAAGGAATTTATGCATTTGAAAGATTTAACATGCCTAATTCTCTTCTAATAAAATCAAAATGTTCCTCATTTAAAGGTTTTATAAAAATATCGATTAATTGATATTTTGTATTAATAAATTCTAAATATATGTCATGGTTATTAACATGATTTCTTTAAAATGATTTCTAATATCAATATATTTAATTCTAGATTATTGATTGGGATATTTTGTTAAATATATTACACTAGTGTTAGTACATTTTATATGTATGTTTTTCAAGTGAATTTCATAATTTTTTAAAGTATTTTTTATCTAGATAACTTGTGCACAACATGCACCTACTGCTATATACTCAGCTTTAGTTATAGATAATGCAACCGAGTTTTGTTTCTCGGAAGACTAAGAGACAAGTGCATGACTTAAAAGTTGACATATTCTTGATGTACTTTTCCTATCTATTTGACAACCAGCAAAATTAGCATCAGCATAAGTAAGTAACTCTAAGTCTTTAGATTTTGGATACCATAGTCCTAGATTAGGAGTTCCTTTTAGATATCTAAAAATCCTTTTAATAGCTTTTAGGTGAGATTGCTAGGGATTAGATTGAAATCTAATGCATAGTCCAACACTAAACATGATATTGGGTCAAGTTGCTGTGAGGTATAATAAACTATCTATCATATCCATATAGGTCTTTTGATCAAAATAGTCTCTATTAGTGTCCATATCTAATTTTGTAGAAGTGCTCATTGGTGTATTAATAGCTTTAGCACTATCCATATTAAATTGCTTCAATGAATCTAAAGCATATTTAGTTTGACTAATAAAAATTACATCACTTAGTTGTTTAATTCATAGACCTAAGAAAAAATTTAATTTGCCCATTAAGCTCATTTCGAGCCCTTGACTCATACTTTTGGCAAACGATTCACACAAAGATTCACTTGAAGAAACAAAAATGAAATTGTCAACATAAATTTAGATAATGAGAAAATTATTTTCAAAATGTTTAATAAACAATGTAATATTGACCTTACCTTTCATAAAATTATTTGGAATAAAGAAAGAACTAAGCCTCTCAAACTAAGCCCTAGGGGCTTGTTTTAATCCATAGAGTGTTAGGAACAGGGTCGGCACTAAGAGGGGGGAGTGAATTAGTGTAGCGGTAAAATTACGTCGGTTTGGAAAATCTTTCATACGTTGAAAACCAAACTCGGAAGATAACTTAAAATCTCGTTCATATATAAAGTGAAAGCAGTAGGCAAGTAAATATTCAGTTTGCAATTAAAGTAATTTGTACAAAGGAAATGCAAACCAGAGAACATGCCAATTTATAGTGGTTCGGTCATCGTGACCTACATCCACTCTGTCGATTCCTCTTCCGTCGAGGCCACCGGCATCCACTATCGATCTTCCTTTAATAGGCAAAGATCAACCTCCTTCTTACACCCCTCTTCTCCTTTTACTAGGTTTAGGAGACAACCCTTACAAACACACACACTCCTCTTTAACGAGAATTCTAAACTTAGAATTTAGAGGAGGGGATTCACGTATGATTGCAATAGCGTTTTCTCACTTTTAATCTCTTTGTGCTTGTGTGCTTTAACCAGGGATAAGAGAGGTATTTATAGGCTTCAAGTTGATTCAAACTTAGAGCCTAAAAATATCTCATCCTAGGTTTCTTGGGTCCGGGAGGTACCATCGCCAGTGTTAGTCTGACACTAACACTACGTTGGGCGGTACCACTACCCAGTGTGGTGGTACCACCGCCTGACACTGGGCGATACCACCGCCTAGACTAGCGGTACCATCGCCTGACACAGTCTTGGAGATTTTGCCATGATGGTGTCACCTCTTAGGGCACTGTTTGGGCCTTTTTATTGGGCCCAACATAGTTCTTACATGGGCCCAACTGGCCCATAATTGGGTTGGCCCAAATCCAATCCCAATTACGTGCTACTTACGATTCCTAAGATATTTTCTAAGCAAAACAAGTCCGTAAGTCTAGTTTCTTCTTGCGAGCATCCGACGATCTTCCGACGAACTTCTGACAAACTCTCGGCAATGTTCCACTGGACTCCTAGCAAGCTTCTGGACTTCACAACGATCTTCTTGGCGAGTTCCAACGAGCTTCTCTGGCAAGCTCCGAGACTTCTCGGCTAGTTCCAACAGAACTTCCAACGAACATCCAGACTTCCAAAGAACTCCCAATGAAATCACGTTCATGAATCTAGGACTTCATTTTGCTTCATGTCTTACTATCGTAGTTAATCCTGCACATATAAAATATACTTCGATCTTGACATTTAATACTAAGCATTGAAACATATTGTCCGGCATGTCATTGGTCCCTCGATGCTTCGTCCGATTCTTCGACACATCGTCCTCTCTTGCGGCCTATTGCCCAATCGGCCAGTTGACTCCGCAACTCCAATATCCTTGGTGCAATATCCGCTCTTCTTGGCCCAATGCTCGAATCCATGGTTCGAAGCCTTCTGTCGATACGTCGACCGATCCTCCGACTCGACGTCCAATCTTCTAACATGTTCCTCCAGCCCAACATAATTCTTCCTGCTTTAATTGTCTCATCTTGATTGAAGCATCCTGTGTCACTTAAAACACAAATTAAATCATAAACATTTAACATTTGGTTTCATCATCAAAATCTGAGATTCAACAATCTCCCCATTTTTTACGATGACAACCAATTGATGATGGAGTTAACCTTAACTCTCGGAGTTTAAATAAACTCCCCCCATCAATATGCCATATTGATAGAAACTCTTGGATTCAAAAATCCAAGCAACATATCATGATCAAATCATGCATAACATCAACATACTTCTCTCCCTTTGTCATCAACAAAAAGGAGAAGTTCAATTCTCATGTGTTTAGTCATAACAGTTTCAAATCGTTGCATAATAAATCTCAAGTTTAATCATCATGCAAGCTAACAAAAATTTTGAGTTTTACATCATGTAAGCTAGCAATATTTAAGATGTTCAAGAAGGCAACTTTTGCTTCTTGAAATTTGCAAGTTAGCAATCTTTGCTTCTCTTTTGAGATGAGCAAGCTAACATGTTTTTGCATCTTCTTGACTTGTGCAAGATTACAAGTTTGCCTCTTTTCATGATGTGCACGCTAGAAATTCTTTCTCTTCCTTTGTCATTTGCAAAAAGAGAGGAATAACAAAACAATGGTGCAATTCATCAATTTTCAAATTATGATAAGAATAAAGTGTTATTCTCATACATGATATGCAATACATCAAATACATCATCATAATAAAATCATAAGTATTGCATGCATCATTTTTTAATAAGCTAGCAACTTTGCTTCCTAGAAAGTTTTTCTCCTTGTAATTTGTGAGCTAGCAAATTTTACACATGAAAGTTGGCAAAATTTGTTTACATCTTTTGGGATGAGCAAGCTTTTTGCTTCTTCTTGAAGTATGCAAGCTAGCTAGCAAAATTTCTCCCCCTTTGTCATTGTCCAAAAAGAAGGGAAGAAAATAATTTTGTAATTTTTTTTCCTTTATAATAATTTTTAAATCATGACAAAGATAAATAACAAAGATGAAAAATTAAGCCACGAATGTCAATATCATAGTATTGTATGTATTCATATCATCACATGGAGAATATCAAGAAGAACTTGGTGATGAGATAAACATTTCATTAATACAATGAATTTTACATAATAAAATTTAAGTCATAAATTATCAAGATGTCAAGTAGCATATCATGGTTAATTTGAATACATCCTTTTTAGTGAATACCAAGAAGAATCATAGTATAAAAAATCTTGATTTATAGAAAAATCTCATGTATTGAATATCGAGAAATCAAGATGATGATTAAAAAAAAATCACAAGTTATAATCAAGAGAAAAATTATCATTCATTTTCAATTCATTCAATTTGTCAAATCAACATTTCTTGGGTATGCATGATATCAAAACATGGTTTCAAATCTTCAACATACAACATGCATAATTTCAAAAATTGAAAGGAGAAGGGAAGAAAGGTACAAAAATTTCAACCATCTCATAAACAAATGAAAGATCAAGTCATGAATCCAAAATTCCATGAATCATTTCGACAAATCTCCATTTAAATAATCAAAATGATCATCAAAGGTAATCTTATGTTATTCTAAGAAATCAAGATCATGATTTTGATAAAACTTATTTCAAATTCAAATCATCAAAATCTCAACATTACTTTCAAGAGATTCAAAAAGACATAAACAACTTTATCAATCTTTTAGTGAAAATTTGATAAGATAGAGAAAAAGAAATTTTCAAAAAATACTTTTCTCTTTTTAGTTGTTTGTTACATACAAGCATGCCTTTGTCCCCTTTTTTTTATGCCAAATTAAAATATATATCATCATTTTAAAAAAAAGTACAAGATTTATTACAAAATCGTATCTCTTTTTACAAAAATCATCAAGATCAATAAATCACAAAAATCATCATGTATAACTTTAAAATCTCATGCATAAAATCATGAATCATGGTATCAAAACATTTCATATTTTTATTACATCATTATGCATCATTAAATATACAATCGTCAACACTTACACTATTTCATATAAGCATATCTTTTTCATTTATGCCAAATCAAAGCATGCATCATTTTTAAAACTGAAAAGCAACTTTCATTACGGTAAAAATCGATAATCCATAAATCGCAAGAATCATCATGCATAATTTTGAAATATAAATTTATTAAGCATGATATCAAATTACATTATTTCATCAAGCATGATTTCATATTTTCAATCAAAATCATTTTGTTTATTTATCATAATATATGTATTTTTCATGATTATTTTTAAAATCATTAGAAAGGTAAGCATGATCCAATTTTATTTTTACATTTTCATTAAACATGTAATTAAAAAAATTAATTTTCTTAAACTAAATTAAAACTAAATTAAAAATAAGTCATGAGAAGCATTATGTAATTTCAAAATAAACTAAAGGCATTTTGATTACCTCATTATCAAATGCCGTTAAGGCATAGTTTGCCACCTCGCCTTTGTTGATTTTCTCCTCGTCTTCAGAGGAGCTCAATTCATCTTTTGGCAACTTCTTCTTATGTTCATAATAAGTAGTTCTGTCCTTTTTGTTCTTTAATTTTTGTTTAATGAACTTTTTAAATTTCATAGTGATGAGTTTAAGTTCATCATCACTTGAGCTTATGCTCGAGTGGTCTTTGATTGTTCTAAGTCTGAAATCCTTCCTGTTCTTTGGAAGGTGGTTCTCAAGTTATTTACGTGCATTGCATGTCATTTCATAGGTCATTAGAGACCTAATAAGTTCTTCGATCAAAAAGATATTTAAATTTTTTAATTCTTATATAGCTGTTATTTTTGCATCCCAATTCTTAGAAAGTGATCGTAAAATCTTGTTAACAAGTTCAAATTTCAAAAAGCTTTTACCAAGAGCTTTTAAACCATTGACAATATCCGTAAAATGGGTGTACATGTCTCCAATGGTTTCGCTTGGTTTTATATGAAATAGTTCAAAATCATGCATTAAAAAATTAATCTTCGAATCTTTTACTCTATTAGTGCATTCATGTGTGATTTCGAGAGTGTGTCATATGTCAAAAGCTGTTTCGCACATAGAAATTCTATTAAACTCAGTTTTATCCAAAGCGCAAAATAGAGCGTTCATAGCTCTAGCATTTAAGGAAAAAATCTTCTTCTCTAAATCATTCCAATGATTCATTGGAAGAGAAGACCTTCTAAAACCAAATTCAACAATATTCCATACGTTCAAATCAAACAAAAGCAAGAAAACTCTCATTCGAGTTTTTCAATATGTGTAGTTCGTCCCGTTGAAAAAGGGAGGACGAATGAGAGAGTGACCCTCTTGAAAGCTGAAAAGAGTCATTTCTCTTAGATGTTAAACCAATTGAGAAATAGCGAGGCTCTGATACCAATTGTTAGGAATGGGGTCGGCACTAAGACGGGGGGGGGGGGGGTGTGAATTAGTACAGCGGTAAAATTACATCGGTTTAGAAAATCTTTCGTACGTTAAAAACCGAACTCGGAAGATAATTTGAAATCTCGTTCAAATATAAAGTGAAAGCAGTAGGCAAGTAAAGATTCAGTTTGCAGTTAAAGTAATTTGCACAAAGGAAATGCAAACCAGAGAACACGTTAATTTATAGTGGTTCGGTCGTCGTGACCTACATCCACTCCACCGATTCCTCTTCCATCGAGGCCATCGACATCCACTATCGATCTTCCTTTAATAGGTGAAGATCAACCACCTTCTTATACCACTCTTCTCCTTTTACCAGGTTTAGGGGACAACCCTTACAAGTACACACACTCCTCTCTAAACAGAATTCTAAACATAGAATTTAGAGGAGGGGATTCACTTATGATTATAATAGCATTTTCTCACTTTTAATCTCTCTGTGCTTATGTGCTTTAACTAGGGATGAGAGGGGTATTTATAGGTTTCAAGTTGATTCAAACTTGGAGCCTAAAAATATCTCATCCCGGGTTTTCTTGGTCCGGGCGGTACCACCGCTAGTATCAGTCTAACACTGACACTGCGCTAGGTGGTACCATCGCCTAGTCTGGTGGAACCACCACCTAACATTAGGTGGTACCACTGCCTGATATAGTCTCTAAGATTGTGTCATGGCGGTGTCTGGGCGGTACCACGGCCTGATATAGTCTCTAAGATTGTGTCATGACGGTGTCACCTCTTGGGGCACTGTTTGGACCTTTTTATTGGGCCCAACATAGTTCTTACATGGGCTCAACTGGCCCATAATTGGGTTGGCCCAAATCCAATCCCAATTACATGCTAACTACGATTCCTAAGACATTTTCTAAGCCAAACAAATCCATAAGTCTAGTTTCTTCCGGCGAGCTGATGGCGAACTTCTAACGATCTCTCAGTAATGTTCCAATGGACTCCTGGCAAGCTCCTAGACTTCACGACGATCTTCTTGGCGAGTTCCGATGAGCTTCTTTAGCAAGCTCCGAGACTTCTTGGCTGGTTCCGATAGAACTTCCATTGAACATTCAGACTTCCGACGAACTCTCAAACTCCCAACGAAATCGTGTCCTTGACTCCGGGACATCATTTTCTTCATGTCTTGCTATCTTAGTTAATCCTGCACATGTAAAACACACTTCAATCTAGACAATTAATACTAAGTATTGAATTATGTTGTCCGGCATGTCATTGGTCCCTCGACGCTTCGTCCGATTCTTCGACACATCATCCTCTCTTGCAGCATTGCCCAATTGGTCAGTTGACTCGATAACTTCGATATCTTGGCGCAATATCCACTCTTCTTAGCTCGATGCCCGAATCTATGACCGGAAGCCTTCTGTTGATATATCGACCGATCCTCCGGCTCGACGTCCAATCTTCTGACATGTTCCTCTAGCCCAACATGATTCTTCCTACTTTAATTATCTCATCCTGATCGAAGCATCCTAAGTCATTCAAAACATAGATTAAATCATAAACACTTATCAATTGGTTTCATCATCAAAATTCGAGATTCAACATAGAGAGCCTTAGTCAACATAAACACATGATTCGAAAGTTAGCTTTCTCAAATCCGGGAGGTTATTCAATATAAACTTCTTCAGAAATAAAGCAATTAAGAAAAATATTTTTAACATCCATTTGAAATAACTTAAAATTATTACAACTAGCATAGGCAAGGAGAATCCTTATGGCTTCGAGTCTAGCCATAGGAGCGAAGGTTTCTTCATAATCGATATCTTCTTCTTACTTGAAACCTTTGGCCACTAATACAGTATTGTTTCTAACTATGATACCAAGTTCATCATGCTTATTTCTAAAGACCCATTTAGTACCAATTACCAAATGGTCACTAGGTCTAGGAACTGATGGGGATATAAATAGGAATAACATTTGTATATGAACAAATACTAGCATGCCATGATATGCAGCGGAATTAAATGGAACCACAATCAAATAGAATACCAAGATATATGTGGAAAACTCCTTCAATATGAAGGGTAAAAACCATAGGGCAAACTAGAGATAATCCACTATGAGAATAATGAATATACAAATCTCAATCTCTTGCCCTAAACCCTAGCAACAATCTCAAGAGAATAACAGGGATACAAGGATCACGTCACTGCCCACAATATCTAAAACCTCCCAAGTAATCACAGCAAGAGTCTACTGTAGATTTGATCTAACCTGAGATAGAACACTACTAGATGATTGAGAACAGCCTCTCTGCATTGTCCCTGTCTTCTTCCCTTTCTTTCTCTTCCTTTTCTGTCTTGTTTTCCTCCTTTTCTTTGGAATCCCGTGGCTATATGCTTCTCCCACGTTGCTGCCCTATTTATGCCTTTTTCTGCCTCCAAAATGCAGCCACCACACCCCCCTTAATGTTAATTAGGGTTAGGTTAAGAGGGGGTGAGCTATGGGCTGCCCAAGCCCACTATGGGCTGAATCTGTGGGCTGCCAGCCCAATAACCTCCCCCTTCAGCCCATAAGGGAGGCTGTCCCATGACTCCTCAATATGAAGTCATGCCGACCAGTTGTCGGCATATCTCCTGCCTTTCTTTTGGTAATGTCTTCATTTCATTTGGTAGCAGTACCAAATCATAAGTGTGGTTCTCTTTCTGCTCACTTTCAACTGCTTCCTGGTAACTCTCTGGTTCACCTGCATCAGTAAGCATCACATACTCATCTGTAGAGTATCTTCTGGAAGGTTGACGTTGTCTAGAAGATCTTCTCAATTGAGGTTTTGTTGGAACTTGCTCTCCTACTTCTTTTTGCTCAACATGTCCTGTAGGTAGATCAATATCAGGCTCTACACTATCTTCCTACACATCGCCCCCATCACCCTGATATACTGGAGGAATAACTGGGTCACAATCTGCTAATCCTTCTGCAGAAGTATTGGCTGGAGCCTTCGTCTTCAAATCTTCAAAAGTTTGATCCTCAAAGAAGACTACATCTCTGCTTCTGAACACCTTCTGCTTTTTTGGATTCCAAAGCCTGTAACCAAAATGATCATGTGAGTAGCCAAGAAAAGAGGCCTTGGCAACCTTGCACCCCTGCCTCATCCTCGACAGTGCCCCCTTGAGCTTTTGCCCGTCCTCTTTTGCTCGGACTCATCAGCCCTATGCCTCTACCTCATCCTTGATAGCACCATCCGGGCCTCCGCAAGCCTTTGCTTGGCCTCCTTTGCTCATAGATGAGCCAACACTAGCTCCAAGAGCAGCTCAGCAACCCAAACCTTAGCAGCCCTATACCTTGACATCTACGGTTAGCAAAATGCTACGATAAAAGTTGCTAAGGTGGATACATTACCTAGCCCATGACGGTTGAAATCAGACCTACCATGGATGTCGTGCCTCCAATCATCACATACCAACAGAACCTGAAGAGGAGCACGACCCCCTAAGCACATCAAGCCTTATGGCAGTAGAGAGATCCCCCTGTAGATGAGCATTGTAGGCAACACAAATCCTAACGCCAACATGGCACATCACATCTTGGTCAAAGCACCTTAGCAGCAAGAAATGCCACCTACTATAGTATCATCCACCACCAGTCAGGTATCATGGTGAATCCATACTCTCGATACGGCGGTCGAGCCAAGTGCATGCTTCCAAGAGCAGTAGGAGTGGTAGGCCCAAAAGAATATACTCCTGCTACAACAATCAAGCTAAGTATCTATCTCCAAGAGCAATAATAGAAGGGACAAACCCAAAAGAAGATACTCCTGCTACGACGGTCAAGCCAAGTGCTTGCCTCCAAGAGCAATAGGAGGGGTAGGCCCAAAAGAAGATACTCTCGCTACGATAGTGGAGCCAAGTGCTTGCCTCCAAGAGAAATAAGAGGGGTAGGCCCAAAAGAAGATACTCCCACTATGGCGGTTGAGCCAAGTGCCTACCTCCAAGAGCAGTAAGAGGTGCAGCCCCAAAATAAGATACTCCTACTATGGTGGTTGAGCCAAGTGCCTGCTTTCAAGATTAGTAGGAGGGGCAAGCCCAAAAGAAGATATTGTTAGGAAAAGAGTCAGCACTAAGAGGTGGGGTGAATTAGTACAACGGTAAAAATTATGTCGGTTCAAAACTTCATTGTGATTAAATCTATTTCCGATGAAAAAATCATTTCATAAAGGTATTAACTTTGAAAGCATACAAAAGGGCATAGTGGATGTAAAGTAAGTAAAGGGATTTGCAGTAAAGTAAATTGCATAAGAGAAATGCAATTCGGTCGTCGTGACCTACATCCACTTCGTCGATTCCTCTTCCGTCGAGGTCACTGACATCCACTATCAGTCTTCTTTTAATGGGCAAAAGACCATCTACCCTTTTACACCCCTCTTTTCCTTTTTACAGGTTTAGGAGACAACCTTTTACAACCCTCTTTTATAAGATATCCCTCTCACACCTCCCTTAGAACTCTCTCTAAGCTTTGGGAGGAGGGAACTCAACTTTCTAAGGTTTACAACTTTAGAATCATAGGGTTTTGCTCAACATTTCTTACTTATCCATGTAGGAAAAGATAAGGTATTTATAGGCCCCAAATGGATTCAAATTTGGTGCCTAAAATTCAAACCCCCAAAATTTTAGGGTACGGGCGATACCACCACCTACACTGGGTGGTACCACCGCCTGCAGCCTAACACTAGGTGGTACCACTGCCCAGACTGGTGGTACCACCACACAAACAGTCTCAGAGACTAAGTCTGGGCAGTACCAACACCCAAACCTGATTTTTATAGAGGTTCGGTCGTCGTGACCTACATCCACTTCATCGATTCCTCTTCCGTCGAGGTCACAGGCATCCACTATCGGTCTTCTTTCAATGGGCAAAAACCATCTACCCTTTTACACCCCTCTTTTCCTTTTATAGGTTTAGGAGACAACCTTTTACAACCCTCTTTTACAAGGTATCCCTCTCACACGTCCCTTAGAACTCTCTCTAAGCTTTGGGAGGAGGGAACTCAACTTTCTAAGGTTTACAACTTTAGAATCATAAGGTTTTGCTCAATATTTCTTACTTATCTATGCAGAAATAGCTGGGGTATTTATAGGCCCCAAATGGATTCAAATTTGGAGCTCAAAATTCAAACCCCAAAAATTTTAAGGTACGGGCGGTACCACCACCTACACTGGGCGGTACCACCGCTTGCAGCCTGACACTGGGTGGTACCACCACCTAGACTAGTGGTATCACCACCCAAATAGTCTCAGAGACTAACTCTGGGCAGTACCACTGCCCAGACTGACGTTACTACCGCTTGACAAAGTCTTAGAGACTGTGCCATGATAGTTTTATTTGTTTGGTCACTGTTTGGGCCTTTCTCTTGGCCCAACACAGCCCAAACTTGGCCCAACTATCCCCTAATTAGGTTGGCCCAATTCTAATCCCAATTATGTGCTAATTATAAATTTTAAAATATTTACTAAGCTAAACAAAGTCCGTAAGTCTAGGTTTCTTCTGACGAGCTTCCGATGATCTTCCGACGAACTTTCGATGATCTCTCGGCAATGTTCCAGCAGACTCCCGGCAAGCTCCTGGACTTCACGACAATCTTCTTAGCAAGTTACAATGAGCTTCTTTGGCAAGCTCTTGGACTTCTCGATCAATTCCTACAGAACTTCCGACGAACGTCCGGACTTCCGACGAACTCTCGAACTCCCAACGAAATCGCGTTCTTGACTCCGGGACTTCATTTTGCTTTATGCCTTGCTATCATAGTTAATCCTACACACATAAAATACACTTCGATTTAGACAATTATTACTAAACATGAATCATTTTGTCCGGCATGTCATTGGTCCATCGATGCTTCGTTTGATTCTTTGGCGCATCGTCCTCTCTTGCGGCCTATTGCCTAATTGGCCAATTGACCTCCGCAACTCTGATTTCCTTGGTGCAATATTTGCTCTTTTTGGCCTAATACTCGAATCCATATCCCAAAGCCTTCTAAAGATATGTCGATTGATCCTTCGGCTCGACGTCCAATCTTCTGACATGTCTTTCATCGGCCCAACATGATTCTTCCAGCTTTAATTGTCTCATCTTGATCGAAGCATCCTACATCACTCAAAACGTAGATCAAGTCATAAACACTTATCAATTTTTTTCATCATCAAAATCCGAGATTCAACAATCTCCCCCTTTTTGATGATGACAACAAATTGATGACGGAGTTAACCTTAACTCCCGGAATTTAAATAAACTCCCCCTATTAATATGTCATATTAATAGAACTCTTGGATTCAAAAATTCAAGCAACATGTTATCATAAAACTTATGCATAACATCATACTTCTCCCCCTTTGTCATTAACAAAAAGGAGAAGTGCAACTTTCAAGATGTTTGCGATATAAGTTCAAAACATTGCATAATAAACATAATTTCCAATTTTATCATCATGTAAGCTAGCAAAAAATTGTATCATTTCAGGTTTGTAAATTTTTCTATATGTGCAAGTTTTGCGTGCTTTGTTTCTTGAGATAGGCAAGATAGCACTATTACTTCTCTTGAGATTACAAGCTAGCAAGTCTTGGTGATGTTCAAGATAGCAAGTTCTATATCATGTTAGAATATATAAGCTAGCAAATTTATATCATTTTATAGTATGCAGGCTGTCAAATTTTACACATATAAAAGTTAGCAAAATTTTACATCTTTTTGAGATGTTCAAGATAGACTATTTGTCCTCTTCTTGAAATGTGTAACTTAGCAAACATTGCTTCTTTTAAAATTTGCTAGATACCACTTCTTGCTTCTCTTTTGAGATTAGCAAGCTTGCAAGTTTGCCTCTTTTCGTGATGTGCAGCTAGAAATTCTTTCTCCCCCTTTGTCATTGGCAAAAAGAGGGGAATACTAAAACAATGGTGCAATTCATTAATTTTCAAATTATGACAAAAATAGAGTGTCATTCTTATTTCAATATGTCATAATTGAGATAAACCTTGAATTTAAATTGAATTCAAGTCGATGCAATTTTAATCATGATTCACATTATATGCAATACATCATTTACATCATTTAAATAAAATCATAAATATTGCACATATCATTTCAAATCATAAATATTTCATATCATGATGGTACCAATTTTGTCAAATTACATCCTACCATGAATGATCAAAATTTCTCCCCATTTTATCATTGTAAACAAGAAAGAAGAAGGGAAGAACATAATAGTATAAAATATTTCAATCATTTCAAGGCATACAAGCCATAAATATAAAGAAATCATGTCATGAAAGATAAGACCATATATCATTTTTGACAAATTTCTTCTTTTGTAAATAGAAAGCATGATAGGAAAAGAAGACTCAAGTTATAATTCTAAGAATTCACAAGAAAAATCATGTTTCATTTGACAAAAGGATTGTCGATTCATGCATTTGAATAAATATTTTTAAATCATCACTTCAACTCATTCAATTTATCAAATCAACAAAGTCCCTTTCAAGAGATTCAAAATTAAATGAAGAGATTTATCGATCTCTTGAGATGCTAGTGATTTCCTTTCTCCTCTTTATCATTGTAAATAAGAAGAAAGAGGAAGAGGAGAATAGCATAAAGGTGTAAATATTCAAGTCATCACATGGAAGATATCAAGAAAATTTTGGTGATAAGATATACTTCATGAATACATCGATAAATGATTCAATTGGATATATCATCTTATTATTAAAATGAATCATATGAAAAGAAATCCAAAATCATCATGTAAAATCATCAAAATCTTTTTCATAGTCCAAGAGATTTATATGTTTATTATGATAATTTTCTTCTTTAGATGATAAAATCATATGAGAAAAAAAAAAGATTCATATAAAATACATCTCATGTCATAAACATAGAATAAATTAAGTGTTTGGTTAAATATGAAAACAAATTGTCAAATCTAAAATGATCATCAAAATCACTTTTCATATAATTTAATGAAAGCAACATAGATAGATTAAAAATAGTTCAAGTTCTTTTAGTTCCAAATTTTGTGATTGATTTCATGTTCAAGTTTTTCATACAAAGGCCATGCTTCATTATTTATAATCAAAAAATAATATGGAAATCATAGAAATCATCAAACTCAATAAACCCAAAAATCATCATTACTTCAAATCACCATGCATAATTATAAAATCGTCAAATCAAAATCATTCTCAAGAGATTCACAAAAGTGATACAAATAGATTCATTAATCTCCTTTTTGGAAAACTCGATAAGTAGGGAAAAAGAAATCTTTCAAGGGGAAACATATCCTCTTTTTAGTTGTTTCAATTCATGTAATTTATTTCATTTATGCCAAGTAAATACATGCATCAACGTTTAAAACATATCCTCTTTTGAATTTATGCGTGTTATACGTTGAAGATTTGAAACCATGTTTTGATATCATGCATACCCAAGAAATGTTGATTTGATAAATTGAATGAATTGAAAATGAATGATGATTTTTCTCTTGAATGTAACTTGTGATATTCTTTATGAATCAACATCTTGATTTCTCGATTTTGATACATGAAATTTTATTGTGAATCAAGATCTTGTTTTTTGAACTCCCATGTTTCTTCTTATTGTTTACTAAAGAAGAAAATTTCCGAAATGAATCATGATTTTTTTTCGGAATTATAATTTTTATGATTCATAAAGAATTGAGAGATTAATGAATCTATCTATGTTTTTCTTTTTATGAATCTCTTGAAAATGATTTTGATTTGACGATTTGAATTTAAATAAGACTTATCTTGATTTTTTGAAATTTATAACTTAAGATTTCTTATGCAAGAATCAAGATACCATAACATTTGATCTCCTACATTTCTTTTTGATATTTATAAAAATAAAGGAGATTTATTGAAATAAATCATGTCTTTTGGTATTCAAATGGTCTTATCTTTGATGATATGATTTCTTTGTATTTATGATACAAATGCCTTGAAATGGTTGAAATATTTTACACTTTTATGCTCTTCCCTACTTCTTTCTTGTTTACAATGATAAAATGGGGAGAAGTTTTGATCATGCATGGTAGGATATAATTTGACAAAATTGATACCATCATGATATGAAACATTTATGATTTGCAATGATGCATGCAATACTTGTACTTTTTAATTATGATGTGATGTATTGCATATGATGTGAATCATGATTTAAAATGCTATGAATTGTTGCTAAAATGATGTATCATAAATGTTGATTTAATGTTTTGTATCATGAATGCTCTAAATGATGAATGTTTGGTATCATGATCAAAATATTGATAGATACTTCAAAATTTTAATATTTTAATATCATGTATGATATGCTCATAATGAAGATTGATTTTTCGGTATCATGCATGAAAAATGAAATGTAATGTTAATGAATATGTGCATGTTTTAATTTAAAAATATAATGATGCACAAATAAGATTGATACTTACTTACCTTTGAAAATTGATGTAAAGGGTCTTCCCTTCTTTTTGCCAATGACAAAGGGGGAGAAAGAGTTGCTAATGAGCACATCTCAAAGAGAAAGATGCTAGTTTGCACAATTCAAGAATGAAGCAAAATTTTTGCTAGTTTGCACTTTACAAAGGAAGCAAAAATAATAATAACACTTCTCAAAAGAGAAGAAAGAACTTATTATCTTGAGCATCACAAAAATTTGCTACCTTGTATGATGTAAAATTTGCTAGAATTGCTAGCTTGTGATCTAAAGGGAAGCAAAGAGTTGCTATCTCAAAAGAAGCAAAAGTGTTATCTTGACTATCTCAAGAAGTAAAAAGTTAAATTGCACATCTAGCAAAACTTATATTTCAAGAAGCAAGAGTTGCTTTCTTGAACATCTCAAAATTGCTAGCTTGCATTTTCTAGAATGTTGTAAAATTGGCTAACTTGTATGTTGTAGAAATTGCTATCTTACTACCATGTGTATCTATGATGATAGCAAAATTGCATGATGATAAAAATGGAGATTATATTTATCATGCAACTGATTAGAACTTATATTACAAACACTTGATTGTGGTATTTCTCCTTTTTGTTGATGACAAAGGGGGAGATGTTAATGACATGCATGATTTGATCATGACATATTGCTTGGATTTTTGAATCCAAGAGTTTCTATCAATAAGCATATTGATAGGGGGAGTTTGTTTAAACTCCGAGAGTTAAGTTTAACTCCATCATCAATTGGTTGTCATTATCAAAAAGGGAGAGATTGTTGAATCTCGTATTTTGATAATGAAACCAATTGATATGTGTTTATGTTTTAATCTGTGTTTTGAGTGACGCAGGATGCTTTGATCAGGATGAGACAATTAAAGCAGGAAAATCATGTTGTGCCGGGGGAAAACATATTAGAAGATTGGACGTCGCACCGGAGGAATGGTTGACGTATCGACAGAAGGCTTTGGGCCGTGGATTCCGGCATCGGGCCAAGAAGAGCAGAGATTGTGCCAAGGATATCGGAGTTGCGGAGTCAACTGGTCGATTGGGTAATAGGCTACAAGAGAGGATGATGCATCGAAGAATCGGACGAAGCGTCGAGGGACCAATGACATGCCGGACAACCTGATTAGATGCTTAGGATTAATTGTCTAGGTCAAAGTATATTTTTACATGTGCAGGATTAACTACGATGGAAGTAAGACATACAGTAGGAGTTACGCCAGAGTCAAGACTATGATCACGTTGGGGGTTCGAGAGTTCAACGGAAGTTTGGACGGTCGTCGAAGGTTCTGCAGGAACAAATCCGAAAAGTCCAGGAACTTGCCAAAGAAGCTCATCGAAACTCACCAAGTAGATCGTCGTAAGTCTAGGAGTTTGCCTAAAGACTGCTAGAGCATAGCCAAGGGTTCGTCGGATGTTCACCGGAAGTTCGCCAAAAGCTCGCCGGAAGAAGTGATTAATGCACCGGAGCAAGCTGCAGTATAATGTCTTAAAATATCGTAGTTAGCACGATGATTAAGTTAGAAATGGGAGGTGATCTCATTAACTTAATCTTGGGGCAATTGGGCCCTTGACAGACCCAAATTGGGCCGAATGGATCAGCCCATTCAGACCCATATTTTTTGGCCGATGGTGGCACCGCTTGGGTCGACGGTGGCACCGCCTAGGGGTTCAGCCTCCAAGCGAGGTTGGGCGGTTAAACCGCCCCTATCAGGCGGTGGCACAGCCCAGGAGCTCAGTCTTCAAGCTTTACCAAGCAATGGTACCGCCCTTGTCAGGCGGTGGTACCGCTTGAGCTCGGTCTCCGAGCTTTGTCAGGTGGTCGTACCACCCAGTCTTGCGGTAGTACCGCCAGGACCCCGGAATTCTGGGAGATGATAGTTTTGAGCTCGAAATTCAAATCTGATTGGGACCTATAAATACCCCACCCTTTCCATAATGAAAGGGCACCGAAAAACACCAAAATCTTGATCTTATTCTATGATTTTTAGAGCTCAAAAGTGTTGTAAAGGCCAAAAGTTCTTCTCCCTCTTTTCTTTCAAGTTTTGATCATTCAAGAGAGGAGTGAAAAATCTGTAAAGGTTGTCTCCTAAGCCCTTCGAAAGGAGTGAAACTGTAAAAGGGTGGTTGGCCTTTGCCTATTGAAGGAAGGCCTCTAGTAGACATCAGTGACCTCATTAGAGGAGGAAGCCAAAAGTGGATGTAGGTCAAGATTGACCGAATCACTATAAATCTCGGTTTGCATTTATATTATGTTCTCTATCTTAACTACAAACTGCCTCCATAGCTTTACTTTAACTGCACTTCGCTTGATCTTGAGTTAAAGAACTTTCCGAATCGGCTTTCGCATCGAAATCGGTTTTCATCGTACGAATACAGTTTTAATCGTCGAAAGTTTTCCGCTGCACTAATTCACCCACCCCCCGCCCCCCCCCCCCCCTCCCCCTCTTAGTGCTCTTGATCCTAACAAGTCTTACACTAAACAAGATATCTGGTCTAGTTGCAATGAGGTAAAGTAAACTTTCTATCATACCCTTATAAGTTTTTTTATCAAAACTTTCTCCACTTTCATCAATTTCTAACTTAGTGGAGGTGCTCATAGAAGTGTTGATAGCTTTTGAGCTATCCATATTAAATCTTTTTAGCAAATCTAAAACATATTTAGTTTGACTAATAAAGATGACATTGCTTAGTTGTTTAATTTGTAAGCCTAAAAAGAAGGTTAATTCTCCCATCAAACTCATTTCAAATTCAAGGCTCATACTTTTAGCAAAAGATTCACAAAGAGATTCGTTCGTGGAACCGAAAATAATATCATCAACATAAATCTAAACAATTAAAAAATTATTTTTAAAATTTTTGATAAACAATATAGTATCAACCTTGTCTTTAGAGAAATTATTTTCAATAAGAAAAGAACTAAGTCTCACATACCAAGCCCTTGGGGCTTGTTTTAAACCATAGATAGCTTTAGTTAATCTAAACACATGATTAGGGAAACTATTATTCTCAAATCCGGGAGGTTGTTCAACATAAACTTCTTTGGAAATAAAGCCATTAAGAAAAGTGCTTTTAACATCCATTTGAAACAACTTAAAATTATTACCACTAGCATAGGCAAGGAGTATCCTTATGGCTTCTAATCGAGCCACAGGAGCAAAGGTTTCTTCATAATCGATACCTTCTTCTTGGTTGAAACCTTTGACCACTAATCTAGCCTTGTTTCTAACCACAATACCATATTCATCTTGCTTGTTTCTAAAGACCCATTTAGTACCAATAACTAAATGGTCATTTGGCCTAGGAATAAGCTTCCATACCTCATTTCTCTTAAATTGATTTAACTCATCTTGCATTGCGATAATCCATAAATCATCTTTCATGGCTTTATCAATACATTTAGGTTCAATTTGGGAGAGAAAAGTGACGTTTGCACAAAAATTTTTAAGAGAAGAACATGTTTGAACCCCCTTAGATGTGTCTTCTATGATTAGCTCCTTAGGATGAGCATCTACATACTTCCAATCCTTGGGTAAGGATGTTTCGGAAGTGGATGGATCTAAGTTGCTAGTTGAAGAAGGGGTTTCATTTAAATTCAAAGAATTGAAATTAACATCATCATCAAAATCATTCTTCTTGATTTCGAAAATCTCATTGAAAATAATATTAATGGATTCTTCTATAATTAAAGTTCTTTTATTGAAGATACGAAATGCTTTAGAAATCTAAGAATAACCAAGAAAAATTCCTTCATCAGATTTAGCATCAAATTTTCCTAAGGCATCTTTTTCATTCAAGATAAAACACTTACATCCAAAAACTTTAAAATATGAAACATTGGGTTTTTTGTTGTTCCACAACTCATAGGGAGTTTTAGTAAGTAAGGGTCTTACTAGAATTCTATTCATAATATAGCATGTTGTGTTTACGGCTTCGGCCCAAAAATATTTGGGTAGACTATGTTCATTGAACATGGTTCTTGCCATTTCTTGTAAATTTCTATTCTTTCTTTCAACTACTCCATTTTGTTGAGAATTTCTTGGAATAGAGAAGTTGTGGTTGCATCCATTAGATTCACAAAATTCTTAGAAATCATGGTTTTGAAATTCACCATCGTGATCACTTCGAATTAATGAAATCATAGAACCCTTTTCATTTTGAACAAGTTTACAAAACTTGAGGAAATATCTAAAGCATTCATTTTTGTGTTTCAAGAAATAAGTCCATATGTATCTATTATAATCATCTACAATAACAAAAGCGTATTTGCTACCTCCTAGGCTTGATGTAGAGATTGGTCCGAATAAGTCTATATAGATCAATTGTAAGGGTCTAGAGGTGCTTATTTGATTCTTAGATTTGAAGCTACGCTTTATTTGTTTTCCTAATTGACAAGCATTACACACATTATCTTTAAAGAACTTGATATGAGGAATTCCTCTTACAAGTTCTTTGGATGAAATTTGGGTGATTAATTTCATGCTAGCATGACTTAATCTTCTATGCTAAAGCCAAATATCATCATTCAAAATCGAGAAACACATTTCATTACAAAGATCATTGATGTCAATGGTGTATATGTTATTTTATTTTAATGCAATCATAGATGTGTTTTTGTATGATTTTTCAATGATGCAAGCATTAGATTCGAATTTGACAATATATCCTTTATCACACAATTGACTAATGCTCAAGAGGTTATGTTTTAAACCATCAACTAACAAACTATCTTCAATAAAGAAGTTAGATTTGTTACCTATGGTTCCTTTGCCAATAATTTTACCCTTATTGTTGTCTCTGAAGGTGATATAGCCTTCGTCTATGCTAGTGAGCTTAGAGAAATAAGATGGATCTCTGGTCATATGCCTTGAGCATCCACTATCAAGGTACCATCTCTTGCTCCTAGCTTGTGGTGATATATGTTTCTACAAAAAAGGATAATTTTTAGGTACTCATATAATCTTGGGTGCCTCAAAAATCGATCTAAATTGTTTATCATGTTGCATGGAGTTCTTTATGGTTCCTTTTGGAACTCAAATCAATTTTCTTGGACTAACTTTCTTGAATGGACAATGATAAGTTCTATGTCAATGTTTGCAACAAAAGTTACATTTATTTTGGTGCGAAACATGCAAGATAGGGCCTTTAATGAAGATGGTTAGATTTTGGTGAGAACTTCTCACAAATCTAATTTTATTTCTTTTAGGAACGTAACCCTTATTTGTAAGGATCATATTCAAAGACTTGCTACCAACCTCGAATTTCTTCAAGGTGTCCTTGAATAGCAAGTTCTCCTTTTGGAGTTTTTTTAAGTCATGGCATTTCATACATGGAACTAAACTATCATTATGTTCAATTTTTAATTTATCGAAATTACTAACAAGAATATCATGCTCTTTTTTTAACAATTTATTTTTTCTACTAATTGTTTTGTATTCATCAAATAAATCATGGAAAGCATTTAACAATTCATCAAATGATAAATCTGCATCAACTAAATTTGATACCTCCTTTTCGATGGCCATGAGTGCATAATGAGCAACTTGCTCGGTGTTGGACTCCTCTTCTTCGAATGCGATCTCTCCAACATTTATATATCCATTTTGGTTCATCGACAACATTTCATTACATACAAAATATACTTATACAACAATAACATAATAACCAACAAGACTTGCCCATAATTCTGAATAGCTCTCTACTCTGCCTCAACCCAATTCAAACATCTCAAAGAGTGATAAGTTGACCTGAAAGAGTGATAAGCCCAATTCTAGCACGAGAAGGGACAGTTTCAAACAAACAAGATATCACAATGCAAGATAGAATCCAAGAGATTCAATGATATCATCTCATTAGATACAGAATCATAAATGTCATTTCATTCATAACATATTTGGTTCATAACAAATGGAGCATAGAGTAATTGGAGCATATCAATAGCGTACGAGATGTTCCGGAGCATATCAATTGCAAATAGGATATTTCAGAATATATCAGTTCATAGTAAATAGAGCATAGAGTAATTGGAGCATATCAATAACGTATGAAATGTTTCGGAGCATATCAATGACATATGAAACATTTCGAAGCGTAACAATAACAGATGAAACAGATGGAAGGTGAAGTGGGATTTCAAACATAATATGGTCCATCCATTTCTGAATGACCACCAAACATAATCTAGAGCATCGCAGGCTCTAAGCACATACCCTTTACCATTTTTAGCAAAGGTCCAAATAATTCCACAAACACCAGAGTACAAAAGGGTATTGTGAACAATAAATTGGGACGGTAGCAGATGAAACATTTTGGAACATATCAATGGTATGTGAAACATTTCAAAGCATATCAATGGCATATGAATCATTTCAGAGCATATCAAAGAACAAATATAAAACAGAAGCTCAAACACTGAATTTGACGTTGCATTCATATCATTCTTATCCAAAGCATGTATAGAAACACATAACCAAAGCTCTGGATATCATATCAAACATACAGAAGGTGAAGTGGGACCATAACATAATATGGTACATCCATTTCTGAATGACCACCAAATATAAGTCTCACACGTCTAGGAGCTCTCCCACGTCTGGGAGCTCCATCCACCCACGTTTGAGTGAAGTCATAAGGGCCGGCAGAGTATCACAAGCTCTATGCATAACTCCCTTCACCATTTCTGGCGAAGGTTCACAATATCCCACAAATACCATAGTACAAAAGGATAGTATGAACAATAAATAACACATATCGGAAGCACACGCGGAACAACAAAACGTACATGTGCCTTTACGAGTCAATACGAAGTAAGCAATAATCTTTCATAATTGTATTCAGATTTGTAAGGAAATGAAAGCAAGAGCATTCAAGGATTCCAAGCAATCATATATAACTCAATTCAAATAAGAAGGTTAGATGAATTCAATGTCTAAAGGAATGAAACTGGAATAGGCACATATCGAAAGCAAATGCGGAACAATAGGATATACATGTGCTTATATGAGTCAATACGATATAGCATAAACATTATACAATAGTTTTCAAGAATGCAAATAATTTTAAGGATAAGAGCATACAAGAATTCAAAGCAGTAATATAAAGCTCAATTGAATAAGAAAGATAAAGGATATCAATTTCCAAAGGAATGAAACCAGAATATGCGAAATCGACCAAAGCTCGATTTCTGACAAAATTCAAGAGGCACATTGAATAAATGATTCAAATGATCAATCGTGCTCCAATTTACTCAGAAATATATCATTGGAAAGATATTTCAATCTACTTTCATATAAAAGAAGCTTCATATGAATTAAACTATCCAACAGAGAGTTACAAATAATTTGGTAAACAAGGGTCGGAGAACAAAATCTATGTTTGGCAGAATTTATAAGGTCAAATTCAACTGATAACTGGGCAGGTGTTTGGATTCCAAATATTTCAATTCATATATCAAAAGAAAGATCTATGAGTCTAGTTTCTAATGAAATTAGTTTTGAACAAATCGGAGTTTCCGACATTGACTTATAGGCAGCTCGGTATCAAAAGGTCAAAAATTACGATCCCTATTTTGCAGAATCTGTAGGCTCATTTGAAACAGAAGTTTGGGCAGGCAAACTTACTCTGAATTTTTAAAATAAACTATCAAAAGAAAGGTTTGTGAGTCTATATTCTGATCAAATAAGTTTTGTCCAAATTAGAGGTCAATACATGAAGTTATAACCATAAAAAGGTAGAAAGGTCAGAATCTCAAAAGTTGTATAGATTCGAATCGTTACGTCTAAAAAAGAGATATATCAAATACTAGGCTAGAACAATTCAAAGTTCCTAATATTCAAAGCAAATGTAGAGATAAATTACAGTAAGGAAAGATCAGGACACTTGCAATAGGAAAGATTAGAAAGCTTGCAATAGGAAGGATCGGAACACTTGCAGGAGAAAAGATCGGGACACTTGCAATAAGAAAGATTAGAAAGCTTGCAAAAGGAAAGATCGGAACACTTGCCTTTCAAAGATTTTGATCCAAAGATCCAAAGAAGATGTTGTTAGTCATAGGTGCCCAGCAAGCCAATCATGTGAGTGATGACACGTATGACTTAATACAGAATCTTTTTGTTTATTATATTTTGGCATATATCACTTTATAACTATTGCATATATATATATATATATATATATATATATATATATATATATATATATATATATATATATATATATATATATATATATATATATATATATATATATATATATATATATATATATATTGTGATGACCTTGGATTTGTGCATTTGTGCAATGGGAATCGGATCATGATGAGATCACGATAATGAGATCGATTCACCTTTAAAC
This sequence comes from Musa acuminata AAA Group, assembly GCF_036884655.1. NCBI lineage: Eukaryota > Viridiplantae > Streptophyta > Magnoliopsida > Zingiberales > Musaceae > Musa > Musa acuminata. The sequence continues at coordinate 16,751,337 of NC_088327.1, read as the reverse complement.
ATAAATCCTAAATAATCCTGGTCATAGGTTACTCGAGAGGGACTTCGTGATAACCGGACAGACTAGTGTGCTGTATACCCGTCCATATGATGGATGCAGCTGGTCTCAGCTGCTCGTGTACGGACACTAGGGATATAGTACAGGTGCTCATTGGAGAATGAGTTTACTGATTGATCCACTTACGGAATGCTAGATGGTTGATGATGCCTTATCATCAGACAGCGATTTCGTAGTCCTAGTGGTGTATCTGGTCCTTAGACTTGAGACACTAAGGATGTCTTGTATGAGTGCTCCACTCTTTGATACCAGACTTATAGGTTTGGCTGTCCCAAATCTAGTGCAGTTGGTCATTGGGAGTGGTAGTCGACCTTACGAGGGCTATTGAGTGTCAATAGAGGATCATCCACTTTCGGCGTCATGAGAGGAATATCCCATGTGTTCTTACTCAGACAAATCCCTAGTCAAGGTCATTCGGGTTGAGAGAGAAAGAGTTCTCCGGGAGAATCCAATTAGACCGAGACTCGAGTAGAAACCGTATGGGTCCGACAGCACCATGCTCGATATACGGTCTTTGGGATTTTAGATAGATGAGGGACTATTAGTACATGGTAACTGAGGACAGACAGGTCCAATGGATTGGATTCCCCTGTATCGTCTGGGGACTATGGCGTAGTGGCCTAGTACGTCCGTAGTCGATGAGTCGAGTGAATTATTACAGAGATAATAATTCACTGAGTTAGAAGGAATTCTGACAGGTATGACTCACGGCCAGCTCGATATTGGGCCTAGAGAGTCACACACATATGATAGGCATTACGATGAGTAGAGGTTCGGATATAAGATATCCGACGGAGCCCTTGTCTTATTGGATACAGATCCAATACCTACTAGGGGAGGACCCATTAGGGTTTAACAGGGGACCTCTATAAATAGAAGGGATTCAGAGCCTCAAAGGCTAGAGCCTTTGCTTGCCTCTCCTATTCTCCTCGCCCTCTCCACCTCAGAGTAGGCTTGGAGTTTTGAGGAGCGTCATCACAGCCCTGCTGTGTGGATCACCGCTAGAGAGGACGCTTGACCTCTTTCACCCTCTCCTAAAGATCTGCAAGGAAACAGGGATATACGATCTCCCTAGGTAACATAATCTACTCTATACGCAGTTTTAAGTTTCGCAGATTTTGCGCACCAATATTCGCACGACGACGAACATCTCTTTGGGAATTGGGGATTTTGTTTTTCTTGTTCTTCCGTTGCGCATCTGATGTCGCCCCTAAGATTTTCCAACAGTGGTATCAGAGCCAGGTTGTTCGTGCGATAGATTGGTTTTGAACTGCGTGTGTTGTATTTTGTAGAAACTTTTGACATCAAAATCGTTGACGCAAAAGCGAGAAAGGGTAGCAACAGTTGCTGCCCTCGATCTACGTGCGTGCAGCGCAACCGCAAGCAGGCAACACAGGGGCTGCGTATGCAACAGTCGGCCGGCGGCCTGCTTATAGCAGGCTTGCTTCCGGCGGGGCTGGCAGCCCGCGAGCAGAGGCGCCAGCGGCCTCTTCTCCCATGGGGTGAGGCGCCATAAGGCAGCGACGCCTGCCGCCGCTGCTCCCGCGGGCAAAACCCCCCCCCCCCCCCCAAAGGGGCGGCCGCCCGACGGGACAGCACCGCCTGCAAGCGTTGCCCCGCGGGCAGAACTGCCCGCGGAGGTGGCGGCGCCCGTTGGGGCGCCAACCTGCAAGGGCAGCACCGCCTGCGGGCATTACCCCGCCGGCAGAACCACCCCCGGAGGCAGCGGCACCCGCGGGGGCGCCCACCTGCAGTGGCAGCGCCACCTGCGGGCGTACTGCCTGCAAGCGAGGACAGCGCCCTCGCCCCGCCACACAAGCCGCCACCAATAGGGTGACGGCGGCGACAGCAGCAAAGGGGAGTAGGGTATTAGGGTTTTCTGGGCAAAAGATAGTTTTACCCCTCGGAATTTGAGAAATTCCAATTTCTGTCTTTTGGCTAAATTATGAAAATACCCCTATGAATTCAGAAATTTCCTATATGTCCCTGATTTCATAAAATACTAATTAACTAAAATGTTTAGTTGATTATTATTTTTATCATTATCTAGTAGTCCTACATAATGATGATTAATTATACATATGATGTATGATGTATGGACGGATGATCATGGACCGTGTGATGTGTGTACTTGTGATTATTATTATTGGGGTCTGCGAGCCTCTATTATATTTCTTGTTTATTGTCGGGCCAGCGTGCCTATGATTAAGTTGTCTTCACTTGAGGAGGCGCAGCGGGAGTGTGGATGCGATAGCGAGACCCACGAGACGGACGATCGCGATGCATGAAGATGCATCGAGATGTTGACGGAACCGACGAGGACGAGATGGACGATCACAGGGCATGGAGATGCACCGTTGCACACATAGATCTTGATGTGAGTGATTAGGCCTACTGGCTCGGGCCTAATCACATTAGGTTGTGGTCCATGATCATCTAATGTGATTGCTTATACACATACTAGATACGTATATATATTTGCATGCGATGTAGATATATATTAAATATGTATATGTGTGACATATCATATTAGGAGACTAAATCATAGAAACATCTCTCTCGATAATATTAAGTCAGTAAATGTGAGGCAATTAGATTGACCCATGTGGCCTTCCATCGTTATAAGTAGGAACCGATTCCCGGTGTAGGTTGAGTTGGTCGAGTCCCTCGAGACTCACCTATATCACGATTCGCTATTTTGCTTACGACATAGAGATGTCACCGGTGACCTGAGGACATGGTATGCTTGGTCGAGTCCCTCGAGGGTATATTATCAAATCAGACTCATCTTGTAACGAAGGTGTTGACTTAACCGAGCATCATGGTTGGTCGAGTCCCTCGAGACCATGGTGATTCGGAGGCCGAACAGGACGAGAATCACAAGGAGTTGTGATTGGCAAGGGTTGCCTACCTTTTAGGCTTAGTGTGATTGGTCGAGTCCCTCGAGGTAACACTAAGACGCTGATTGGATCCTGATCCCCACTAGAAGTCTGCCGGAGACTTCCGTTTCACGTGCTAAGGGTGTCGCGTGACTCGTTAGTAAAATAGTGGGAGCATATTAAGATAGAAGTTCATATCTTGATAGTTTATTTCTTGCAAAATCTGCATGTTATTCATTTCTGCTACATCTTTATTTTTAGAAAAATGTCGCTTTCAAATCCCTTACGTGGCATACTTGATGTCAACCGTCTCACTGGTCTAAATTTTACGGATTGGCTCTGTAACTTGAGAATTGTTCTCATGGCGGAGAAAATCATGTACGTTCTTGATACAGTGATGCCTACGCCCGAAGAAGAGGCAAGCGAGGATGAGATCGCTCGCTACGTGAAGTACATTGATGACTCTACTCTTGCTCAGTGCTATATGTTGGGCTTTATGAATCCTAAGTTACAGAGACAACATGAAAAGATGGATGCTAGATCCATTCTCCTACATGTCCACAAATTATTTGAGGAACAGGGAAGGACTCAGCGATATGAGATATCCAAGAGCCTCTTCTGCTCTAGGATGACTGAGGGGACATCGGTTCAAAACTATGTCCTAAAGATGATTGAGTGGATAGAGAAACTCACAGGTCTAAGAATGATCCTAGAAGATAACTTGTGTGTGGACATTGTGCTTCAGTCCCTACTAGATTCCTTTTCACAGTTCATAATGAATTTTAATATGAACAAGCATGAGGTGACTCTCCTAGAGCTCCTCAATATGTTGAGGGAGGCAGAGAGTACTATTAAGAAAGAGAAGCCAATTCTCTACACTAGTGAGACCAGAAAGAAAAGGAAAGCAGAAAAGTCCCTTAAGAAGGGAAAGGGCAAGGGCAGACTAGGTAAAGCAAAGGTTGCTAAGAAAGACCTAACAAAGGACAAAGGCCAGTACTTCCACTGTGGCAAAGATGGGCACTAGAAGAGGAACTACAAAGAGTAACTGTAAAGAGTACATTGCAGAAAGGGCGAAACAAAAGCTTGGAGAAGCTTCAGGTACATTCATGATCAATCTCCAATTATCATATTTTTGTGATAGTGCATTGGTATTGGATACCAGTATTGCTTATCACATCTACAATTTCTTGTAAATTCTAGCAAAGTCGAGGGGAGATTGACGAAAGGAATATTGCATAAAGGTTTGTTTATGCTAGACACTACTCCACATATCATGAATGTAAGTGTGTCTAAGAGGAAACGAGATGAGATGAACAGTGCAAACCTATGGCATTGTAGGCTAGGTCACATCCATGAGGGAATGATTCAAACGTTGCTAAATGATAGATATCTAGATCCATTCGACTATGTGTCATATGCAACTTGCGAGCCTTGCTTTCGTGGAAAACTGACCAACTCTCCATTTAGTGGAACTGGAGAGAGAGCCACTGAACTGTTGGAACTCATACATAGTGATGTATGTGGACCCATGTTAATTTATGTCATTGGTGGTTACTCCTACTTCATTACCTTTACTGATGATTTCTTAAGGTATGGATATGTGTACTTAATGAAGTACAAGTCTGAGGCTTTTGAGAAATTCAGAGAGTATAAGAATGAGGTGGAGAACCATATTGGAAAGAGTATCAAAACTCTTCGATCAGATCGAGGAGGTGAGTACTTAAGTATAGAGTTTACTCAGTTCCTCAAGGACCATGGGATATTATCCCAATGGACACCTTCTTATACACCTCAACTCAATGGTGTCTCTGGAAGGAGGAATCGTACGTTGTTAGATATGGTACGGTCCATGATGAGTTTCACTGACCTACTCATCTTATTCTAGAGATATGCCCTAGAGACCGCAGCTTACCTTTTGAATAGAGTTCCAACTAAGTCGGTAGTGTCTACATCATATGAGATATGGAAAGGGAAGAAGCCTGATCTTAAGGTTGTTAAGATTTGGGGCTGCCTTGCCCACGTTAAAAGACACAACCCCGATAAGTTAGAATCAAGGATAGAGCGATGCAAATTTGTGGGATACCCCAAGGAAACTTGTGAGTATTATTTCTATCATCTCGAGGATCAAAAGGTCTTTGTAGCTAAGAGAGCAGTGTTCCTTGAGAAGGAACATTCTTGGCGGAGATAGTGGGAGAATGATAGAGTTGAGCGAGGTTGGAGAACCATGCTCAAGCACCACTCTACAGCCCGAGTCTGTTCAGGTACCTAATACACAAGTTTCAACTTTACGTAAGTCTGATAGAGTATCCCATCCTCCTGAGAGATATGTGGGACATATTAGAGGAGAGGATGTTGAGGATATTGATCCTCAAACCTACGAGGAGGCTATTATGAGTATAGACTCCGGGAAGTGGCAAGAAGCCATGAATTCTGAGATGGATTCTATGTACTCCAACAAGGTTTGGAACCTAGTTGATGCGCCCGAATGTATTGTACCCATCGGTTGCAAGTGGATCTTTAAGAAAAAGATCGGAGTAGATGGAAAGGTAGAGACCTATAAAGCAAGGCTAGTGGCTAAAGGGTATCGTCAAAGGCAAGGTGTTGACTACGACGAAACCTTCTCACCCGTAGCAATGCTAAAATCCATCAGAATTCTATTGGCTATTGCAGCACACTATGATTATAAGATCTAGCAGATGGATGTGAAAACCGCATTCCTCAATAGGAACCTCGAGGAGGAGGTGTATATGATGCAACATGAGGGATTCGTATCCAAGAACTGCCCAGATAAGGTGTGTAGGTTGCTTAGATCCATTTATGGACTAAAGCAAGCTTCCTGAATTTTGAACATAAGATTTGATGAGGCAATCAGATCTTATGACTTTGTTAAGAACGAAGATGAGCCTTGTGTGTACAGGAAGGTAAGTGGGAGCGCTATCACCTTTTTGGTGTTATATGTGGATGACATCCTAATCATTGGGAATGACGTAGGAATGCTATCCATAGTAAAGGCTTGGTTATCTAGACACTTCTCCATGAAGGACTTAGGGGAAGCATCCTATATCTTGGGGATTAAAATCTATAGAGATAGATCCAAGAGGATGCTTGGCTTGTCCCAATCCAGGTACATAGAAACCATTGTCAAAAGGTTTGGCATAGAAAATTTCAAGAGAGGTCTCATACCTTTTCTACAAGTATGTCCCCAAAGACTCTAGAAGAAAGGGCGAACATAGATATGATACCTTATGCCTCGGCAATAGGGTCTTTCATGTATGCCATGCTATGTACTAGGCCTGATATAGCGCATGCTCTGAGTGTCACAAGCAGGTATCAGGCGGATCCAGGCTTGGAGCACTGGAAAGCAGTAAAGTGTATCCTTAAGTACTTGAGAAGGACTAAGGATCTTTTACTAGTATATGGAGGTAGTAGCCTTAAGGTTGAAGGCTACATAGACTCAAGTTTTCAGTCTGATGTCGATGATAGCAAGTCGAATTCAGGGTATGTGTACACCTTGAATGGAGGAGCAGTCTGCTGGAAGAGTTCCAAGCAAGATACTACTGCTGACTCGACCATAGAAGCGGAGTACATTGCTGCATCACATGCAGCAAAGGAGGGAGTCTGGGTGAAGAAGTTCATCACAGATTTGGGAGTCGTGCCGGGTAGCGAGAAGCCGACTTCCTTATATTGCGACAACTATGGGGCAATTACTCAAATAAGGGATCCCGGGTCTCATTAGAAGTGTTTTGAGGAGGTTCTAACTTATCAAAGAGATCGTAACCCGAGGAGATGTAGCAGTGGAAAGAGTTCCATCCGAAGATAACATTGCAGATCCACTGACAAAGCCATTGTCTCAGATTGTCTTTAAGCATCACAAGGGTCTGATGGGGATCAGACACATAGGTGATTGGCTTTAGGTTAAGTGGGAGATTGCTAGTTATAGGTGCCCAGCAAGCCAATCATGTGAGTGATGACACGTGTGACTTGATACAGAATCTTTTTGCTTATTATATTTTGGCATATATCACTTTATAACTATTGTGCATATATATATTGTGATGTCCTTGGATTTGTGCAATGGGAATCGGATTGTGATAAGATCACGATAATAAGATCGATTCACCTTTAAACACAGATCCTAAATAATCCCGGTCATAGGTTACTCGAGAGGGACATCGTGGTAACCGGACAGACTGGTGTGCTGTATACCCGTCCATATGATGGATGCAGCTGGTCTCATAGCTGCTCGTGTAGGGACACTAAGGATACAGTACAGGTGCTCATTGGAGAATGAGTTCACTGATTGATCCGCTTACGGAATGCTGGATGGTTGATGATGCCTTATTGTCATAGAGCGATTCCGTAGTCCTAGTAGTGTATCTGGTCCTTAGACTTGAGAGACCAAGGATGTCCTGTATGAGTGCTCCACTCTTTGATACTAGACTTATGGGTTTGGCTGTCCCAGATCTAGTACAGCTGGTCATTGGGAGTGGTAGTCAACCTTACGAGGGCTATTGAGTGTCGATAAAGGATCATCCACTTTCGGCGTCATGAGAGGAATATCCCATGTGTTCTTGCTCAGATAAATCCCTAGCCAGAATCATTCGGGTTGAGAGAGAAAGAGTTCTCCGAGATAATCCGATTAAAGTGAGACTCGAATAGAAACCGTATGGGTCTGATAGCACCATGCTCGATATACGATTTCTGGGATATTAGATGGATGAGGGACTATAGATACACGGTAACTAAGGACAGACAGGTCTAATGGATTGGATTCCCCTATATCGTCTGGGGACTACGGCGTAGTGGCCTAGTACGTCCGTAGTCGATGAGTCGAGTGAATTATTACAGAGATAATAATTCACTTAGTTAGAAGGAGTTCTGACAGGTATGACTCACGGCCAGCTCGATATTGGGCCTAGAGGGTCACACATATATGGTAGGCATTGCGATGAGTAGAGGTTCGGATATGAGATATTCGATGGAGCCCTTGTTTTATTGGATGCAGATCCAATACCCACTAGGGGATGACCCATTAGGGTTTGACATGGGACCTCTATAAATAGGAGGGATTCAGAGCCTCATAGACTAGAGCCTTTGCTTGCCTCTCCTATTCTCCTCCCCCTCTCCACCTCAGAGCAGGCTTGGAGTTTTGAGGAGCGTCATCGCAGCCCTACTGTGTGGATCACCGCTAGAGAGGAGGACGCTTTACCTCCTTCACGCTCTCCTAAAGATCTGCAAGGAAACAGGGATGTACGATCTCCCTAGGTAACATAATCTACTCTATACGTAGTTTTAAGTTTCGCGGATTTTGTGCTCCAATCTTCGCACGACGACGAACATCTCTTTGGGAATCGGGGATTTTGTTTTTCTTGTTCTTCCGCTGCACATCTGATGTCGCCCCCAACATTTCCCAACAGATGTCAGCCCAAATCCTTCTACTTTTTCTCTGTGTCCTCCACAACTACAGCTCATGCAGAACATAGAGGCATAGTCTCCTACTCTCTCTTACTCTCATTCCTTCGTTTTCTTTTTTAAACATAGTTATCGCAGCCATCGCCGCTGCCACTACCACAGTCGTAGCCACGACCGCAGTTGCTGTCATAACCGCAACCCCTTCCACTATACTACTTCCTTCCTCCCTTTTCTCGTTCCTACTTTTTCTTTCCCAAACACAACTGCCGCAGACATAGCCGCCACCACCGCAATCGCAATCACAATCACGACCACAGCCCCCTTTTTTTTTTGCCCCTTTCCTTTCTTTCTGCTTTACCGCTGCCGCAATTGCTGCAGCCACCACCGCTGCCGCAGCTACCGCAGCCAACGTCGTAGCCGCAGCCGCAGTCGCAGCCATGGCCGCAACCACCACAGCCGTAGCCTCTTCTTCCTCCCCTACTCTGTTTCCTCTCCTTCTCTTCCAGCTGCAGCTGCCACTGCCGCAGCTGCCTCCCCTTCTCCTCTTCCTCTCTTCTTCCCTTTTCCTTTCTCTTCTTCTTCCTTTCCTTCTCTTCTTTCCCAGCTGCACTGTTGCAGTCGCAACCTCAGCCACGGCCGCAGCCTCTTCTTCCTCCCTTGCTCATCTTCCTCTCCTTCTTCTCTTCCAACTGCAGCAGCCATCGCCGTAGCCGCAGCCCCTTCTCTTCTTCCTCTCCTTCCCTTCTTCCTTCCTCTTCCTCTTTCCCTGCCACAGCTGCAGCTGCCACAGCCGCAGCCGCAGCCGCAGCTACTTCTTTCCCTTCTCCTCTTCCATCTCCTTCCTTTCTTCTTCTTCTCTTCTTCTCCTTCCTCCCCTTCTTCTCCCCGACGAACAGCACCTCCTCTCCTTTGTTTCCTCCTACAGGAACAAGAGGTGTCGCCTCTTCACCCGCTTTTACTTCTTCTCTTCCTCTTCTTCTTCTTCTTCTTCTCCTTATTCTCCTTCTTCTTCTCCTCTTCTTCCCTTCTCCTACCCGACACCCCATACCTTCTCATCGTAGCCATTCTTCTTTTTTTTTTCTTTTTCTCTTCTTCTTTTTCCTCTTCTTCTTCTTCTCCTCCCCAACGCCCCACAGCTCGTCTCCTCTGTTTCCGCCTACAGGAAACAGAGGTTCTGCAGCCCTAGCTGCTGCCACCTCTCGTTCCTCTCCCACTTCCCTCTCTTTTTTTTCTTCTTCTATTCTTCTCTTCTCCCTCTTCTTCCTCCTCTCTTCTTTTCCCTCTTCTTCTTCTTTTCTTCTTCTCCTCTTCTTCCTTTCTCCTCCCCAATGCCCCACAGCTCCTCGTTGCAGCTCTTGCCGCAGCCACCTCCTCTTTTCTTCTTCTTCTTCTTCTTCTTCTGCTTCTCTTCTTCTCCTCCCTGACGCCCCATACATGAACTCCTCTGTTTCCTTCTACACGAAATAGAGGTGCCACAGCCTTCCTCTCTTCTTCTTCTTCTTCTTCTCTTCTCTTCTCCCTCTTCTTCCTCTCTTCTTCTCCCCACGCCCCACCGCTCCTCTCTCTGTTTCTCGAGAAATAGAGAGCGTGGGAGGCGGTGGGATAAAAACCGAAATTTTTGATTTTCTCTTTTTTTTTTTATAACTTAACAGTTTAGTCCTTAAAATTTTTATATTTACATATAGGTCCTCCGATTTATAAATAAATCTTTATTAATAATTTTTAAAAGTGAGGGATATTACAATATCCTTCTTGTTCTTTGGAAGGGTGTCCTCAATGAAGAGCTTTGCAAGTTATTTCGTAGGTAATTAATGAACTAATTAATTTTTCAAGAGGGAAGTTGTTTAAATCTGTAGCCTCTTGAATAGCAGTGACTTTAGAGTCCCAACTCTTTGGAAATGATCTTAGAATTTTATTAACGAGCTTGAAATCCAAAAACTTTTACTGAGTCCTTTTAGACCATTGACGACATCCGTGAAACGGGCGTACATGTCACCTATAGTCTCGCTCGGTTTCATTCAAAAAAGTTCATAAGAATGTACTAAAAATTTGATTTTTGACTCTTTCACTCTACTCGTGCCTTCATGAGTCACTTCGAGTGCTTGCCAAATATCAAATGCAGTTTCACAAATTGAAATATGATTGAACTCATTTTTATCAAGTACACAAAATAAAGCATTCATAGCCTTTGCATTAAGAGCGATAGTCTTCTTCTCCAATTCATTCCAATCTATCATTGGAAGAGAAGACTTTGAAAATCCATTTTCAACAATATTCCAAAGTTTAAAATCCATAGAAATAAGGAAGATCCTTATTCGGGTCTTCCAAAAGGTGTAATCCATCCCATTGAACATGGGCGGACGTGTAATAGAGTGACCCTCTTGGTTTCCGGCATATGTCATCTCTCTTGGGTTTTAATCCAACTGAGAGTAAACCTGCTCTGATACCAATTATTAGGATCAAGAGCACTAAGAGGGGGACGGGTGAATTAGTGCAGCGGAAAACTTTTCGTCGGTTAAAAAGACTTTCGTACGAAAACCGTTTCAGAAAAAACTTTAACTTGAGAGCAAACAGAAGTATAGATGATGTAAAGCAACGAAGGTAGTTTATAGTTAAGATAAAGAGTAGAATGTAAATGCAAACCGAGATTTAGAGTGGTTCGATCAATCTTGACCTACATCCACTTTTGGCTTTCTCATCCGACGAGGTCACCGACATTCACTAGAAGCCTCCTTCAATAGGCGAAGGCCAACCACCCTTTTATAGCTTTTCTCCTTTTGACGGGCTTAGGAGACAACCATTATAGTTTTTCACTCCTCTCTTGAATGATCAACACTTAGAAAAAAAGGGAGAAAAACTTCTAGCCTTTTACAATACTTTTAAGCTCTCAAATACTCAGAATAAAAGCAAGCTTTTGGTTACCCTTTCATGCAAAAAGGGTGGGGTTTATATAGGCCCCAATCAGTTTGAATTTGGAGCTCAAAAGTGTCATCTCCCGGATTTCCGAGATCCTGGCGGTACCACCGCCATAACTGGGCGGTACTACCGTTTGCTAATTGTCACTAAGCGGTACTACCGCTTAGTCTGGGCGGTACCTCCGCCTGGCAGAGCTCTGGCGGTACCATTGCCTGATTGGGGTGGTACCACCGCTTGGCAAAGCTCGGAGATCAAACTCTAGAGGTACTACTGCCTGACTGGGCGGTAGCATCGCCTGGCAGAGCTCGGAGACCGAGCTCTGGCAGTACCACCACCTAACTAGGGCGGTACTACCTCTCAGAACTCCTGGGAGATCGAGTCTCTTGGGCGGTGCCACCATCGGCCCTGGCGGTGTCATCGCTGGTTAGGAATTCTAGGTTCGAATTGGCTGATTCATTCGGCCCAATTTGGGTCTATCAAGGGCCCAGTTGGCCCCAGATTAAGTTAATAGGATCACCTCCCAATCATAACGTAATCCACATGCTAACTATGATAATTAAGACATCAATACTGCATATCGTGTTCCGGTACGTCAATCGCTTCTTCCGGCGAGCTTCCGGCGAACTTCCGGTGAACATCCGACGAACCCTCAGCGATGCTCCGGCAGACTCCCGGCAAACTCCTAGACTTGTGACGATCCTCTTGGTGAGTTCCGACGAGCTTCTTTAGCAAGCTCCTGGACTTCTCATATTGTTCCCGCAGAACCTCCGACGACCGTCCGGACTTCCGATGAACTCTCGAACCCCCAATGTGATCTTGGTCTTAACTCCGGCTCAACACCTTCTACATGTCTTACTGTCATCGTAGTTAATCCTGCACACTTATCTCAACATATGGATTAGATAACCAAATGACAATTGACTTCATCATCAAAATCTGAGATTCAATAGGAGTCCAACATGTAACACTGAGCAAGAGTGGAGTCATTAATGTACTTCACGTAACGAGCGATCTCATCATTGCTTGCCCCTTCCTCGGGCGTAGGCATCACTGTATCAAGGACGTATATGATTTTCTCCACCATGAGAACAATTCTCAAGTTGTAGAGTCAATCCATATAATTTGGACTAGTGAGATAGTTGACATCATATATGTTCCTTTTGAGAGGCTTGAGAGAGAACCTTTGCAACCTCTCTTTTAAATCTCACTTCGCCCTTAAAAAATTTCGAACTCTAGGAGAAAGAGACTCTAAATCTTAAGAGAATTTCCAATATTTTCTTAAGTATTCTTTCCCCATTTTTTGCTCAACTTCGTGCTTCTCCAATCAAGAATAGATGGGGTATTTATAGACCCCAAATGGCTTCAAAAATGGAATAAAAAAATGTCTCATCCCGAATTTCTTGGGTCCTAGCGGTGTTGGGCGAAATTACCATCGCCTGCACCACTAACATTGGATAGTACCACCATTTAGTCTAGCGGTACTATCGCTTGACATAGTCTTGAAGATTGTGTCTGAGCAGTACCACCGCTAAGCCTTGCTATAGGACATTGAATGGGCCAAATAGTAGGCCTAGGTCAACCCTGATTTAGGCCTAGTTGGCCCCTAATTGAATTAGCATTGTTTTACCTCAATACCGACTCAATTAAATCTAAACTAACTCATGATTACAAGTATGAATCCTATATTATCCGACATATCATTGGTTCATCCGACGCTTCGTCCAATCCTCGGGCACATCATCCGATCCTTCGACGTTTTGCCCAATCGGCATGTTGTCTCTCGCAACTTTTAATTTCCTTAGCATAATGTCTGATCCTTTAACTTAATGCCCAAACTTACGTCACGAAGTCCTTCTACCGGTACGTTGATCAATTCTCCAACACAACGTCCAATCTTCTAACATATTTCACTCCAACCCCTACTTTGATATTTTTATTCATTTTACAATAGTAACATTTTATTCTTTGATCTATATTCGAATCTAGATTTGCTTCTGCCTTCTTTCTTGGACTCCCTTCTTCCTCTAGAGTTTAGAATTTCATCGTGACTTTTAGAGGCACTGGTTGTCATTTATGAGCCCATAACTTTTTTTTGAAACTAAAATTGAAATCACAGTGTTTCAAGAAATGGTGCTCTTCACATATAAAATTATTTCACAAAAAATTTTCATATGAAAGAAGATAACAATAATTACATGACCTTATCTGACATTGCTCATATTATCTAGTATATTGGTTCATTGAGGTTTCTTCTATCATTCGTAACAAATTCATAACAAGTACAACCTAGAAATTCATCTTCCTCGTGAGGGTTTTGTCCTGATATAGAACTGCTAATTTAGCCCAAATTTATATTTATTTTTTCTACAACAACCTCCTCAAGTGCTTCATTAGATATGCATGTGAACAAGATTATCATGACACTCTCATCAGCTTTTGTTTTCCTATCATTTTCTCCTTTTTCAAGAATGGTATTATAAAGTTTTCCTTTCTTAAGATAATTTTCATCTTCACGATATACGAAGAGAAAGAGTAGTTAACATTGCGATCTAATTTTTCGATCATGTATCTCGTGCTCACCACTAAAGCTTGATAACATGGTAATCTAACTCAATACCATTTATTAGAAATATTAATAGGTTACTGGGTCACGAGATAAAGATTGAGTCAACAAAAAAATTGAAAAACTAAAACACAAACGAATTAATGTGGTTCAGAGTACAACACAAACGTCATTCTTATACCCACTGATGAGGATAGTAATTACGATAAGACTTAGTTGACGTCAGCCGACGCCTCACGCCTCGATTGGCGCGACTGCACTCGGTCAACCGAACCAGAACACCGGCCGAGGTGCATTAACGCCTACTCAAGCGTGATTCTTCACGCCACGCCAACGCCCATGTCAGACGCTATCAGCCTGCCTCCTGCAGGCGGCATATCAAACAGCAATAAGTTTCCCTATAAATACCCTCTCATTCATCAGAGAAGGGGAGGTCACACATACAAACACTTCTTCTTCTGGAACCCCCTCCACATCTTCTGCTAACTTGATCATCGGAGGGGTCGGGTCGAGCCTCCCGACCCGACCTTTGTGCAGGTGCGAAGCCGAGGGTCCCCGCCGGCCGCGCGGACGACGAGACCCTGCCCGGAGGAGACGACGACCCCGTCCCGATCGAAACACCGCACCGGACCAACCCCGCGGGCTCGAGGCACACCCTTGAGAGATCCCCGACGTCCGGACCCGAACCGAGCCACGTCAGCCCCGAGGCCACGGCTCGCAAAGTTGTTTCCCACAACAGATTGGCATTAGAAGGAGGGCTCAGAATGTCAGGTGATCACCCGAGCGGCTCAGATGAGCCCACGACTGAGATGTCACACCCGACCGAAGCCTCGGGGGAACATCCCCTGCACGGAGACCATCATGACGAACACCCCGCCATGACCTCCGAACGATATTGGCGAATATTCAATGACCCGGGCTTGTCGCCGCCCGATGGTGCCCCAGCCGACTCAACGCCCGTGTCGTCCGAGGCCTTTTAGGACCTCGCTCTTCAAGTCCGAGCCCTGATGGAAATTGTGCAAACCATTATCCCGCTCATTTCTCATCCGACGTACCCGCCTGCGATCGAACCACTGCGACAACGCAAGGCGCCAGTTCGGGCCCACATGACGCTTCTGGAGCCCCCCACTTCGCCTCGGGTCTGATCGGCCCCGCTCGGGGATCCAATAATGGCAAACCCGAACGGTCGCCCGGAACCCGAGGCACTATCCTCGGACTCTCTACGGGCCCAGTTGCGCTTCGTCAGCCAGCGACTCGACGAGGTGCAGAAAGAGGTTCGCAGGTCCAAGGGAGAGCTGGGGGAGGACGCGCACCAAGGGTCTCCCTTCTCACCCAAGATACGGGATCTGATAGTCCCCCCGGACTTCCAACTCCCCCCTCTAGACGCTTACCATGGCCCATTGACCCAGCGGACCATGTAGCTGCTTTTCGCGCCCAAATGGCGCTATACGGAACCTCTGATGCCCTGATGTGCAGAGCGTTTCCTACCACTCTAAGAGGGCCGACCCACGCGTGGTATGGCGGCTTGGAGACCGGAATGATCGCTTCCTTCGGCCAGCTCGCCAATGACTTCGAGCTCCACTTCGTAGCCTGTGCACGGCCAAAGCCCTCCGCGGCACTGCTCCTCGGACTCAAACAAAGGGAGGATGAGCCCCTCTCACACTTTGTGGATCGCTTTGCCACGCAAATCCGGGGCTTGCCGGACACTCACCCCTCTCTGTTAGTGCAGGCGTTTGTGATAGGCCTGCAACCTTCCAGATTCCTCTGGTCCCTCGCGGAGCGACCTCCCACTACGGTGCCAGAGATGCTCCAGTGGGCTAACCGGTACATCGCAGTCGAGGCCTGGGCGACCGTGAGGAGAAGGGATGACCTTCGACCGCGGGCTCCATAAGAGAGGCCAAGCACCTGCGGTGGCTACCCGATGTAGTCCTCATGAAAAGAAATCTAAGCCCTGCCTCAGTCTCTTCTGAGCGAATGTTCAGTATCTACCTGACCCCCTCTCGACTCGCGATTGGCCCCAGCTTAAACCCCTCTGACTCTACACGGCTAGACCGTAGACTACTTGAGTCCACCTCAGCGCGGCCTGCCCGCCTGAGTTGTGTCCCTCGGTCCGAGCCACTTCCC
Organism: Musa acuminata AAA Group; assembly: GCF_036884655.1. Classification (NCBI taxonomy): domain Eukaryota; kingdom Viridiplantae; phylum Streptophyta; class Magnoliopsida; order Zingiberales; family Musaceae; genus Musa; species Musa acuminata. The sequence goes on along the minus strand of NC_088327.1, from coordinate 16,735,386 downwards.
TCGGCCATGGACTACCCGAGTCCACCTCAGCGCGGCCTGCCCGCCTGAGTTGTGTCCCTCGGTCCGAGCCACTTCCCTCGGCCATAGACTCCCCGAGTCCACCACAGCGCGGCCTGCCCGCTTGAGTTGTGTCCCTCAGCCCGAGCCACTTGCCTCGGCCGTAGACGTCCGAGCCCCCCTTAGGGCGACCTTCCCGTCCGAACCTCATCACTCGGCCGCATGACGCTCGAGACCACGCCTGGGTGGTTTGCCCGCTTGCGTTGTGCTACTCGGTCGCATGACGCTCGAGACCACACCTGCGCGGTCTGCCCGCCTGCGTCATGCTCCTCGGTCGCATGATGCCCGAGACCACACCTGTGTGGCCTGCCCGCCTGCGTTGTGCTCCTCGGCCCCATGCTCCCCGAGACACACCTGCGCGGCCAACCCGCCTACGTCGTGCTCCTCGGCTCCATGTTCCCGAGACACACCTGCGTGGCCAGCCCGCCTGCGTCATGCTCCTCGGCCCCATGCTCCCCGAGACACACCTGCGCGGCCAGCCCGCCTGCGTCATGCTCCTCGGCTCCATGTTCCCGAGACACACCTACACGGGCAGCCCGCCTACGTCGTGCTTCTCGGCTCCTTGCTCCCCGAGACCACACCTACACGGCCAGCTCGTCTGCGCCGTGCTCCTCTGCTCCATGGTCCCCAAGACCACACCTGCACGACCAGCCCGCCTGCGTCGTGCTCCTCGGCTCCTCGGCCCTATGACCCGAGACACACCTACGCAGCCAGCCCGCCTGCATCGTGCTCCTCGGCCCCATGCTCCCCGAGACACACCTGCGCGGCCAGCCCGCCTGCGTCATGCTCCTCGGCGTCATTTTTCCCGAGACCGCGCCTTCGCGGCCAGCCCGTCTGAAAGCTTAAGCCATGCCTCGGACTCCCGTTACAACGTCCGACGCATAGCTTCTTTCTGGGGGGAAATATGATGAGGATAGTAATTATGATAAGACTCGGCTGACGTCAGCCGACGCCTCACGCCTCGATTGGCGCGACTGCACTCGGTCAACCGAACCGGAACACCGACCGAGGCGCATTAACGCCTACTCAGGCACGGTTCTTCACGCCACGCCAGCGCCCATGTCAGACGCTATCAGCCTACCTCCTGCAGGCGGGCACATCAAACAACAGTAAGTTTCCCTATAAATACCCTCTCGTTCATCAGAGAAGGGGAGGTCACACATACAAATACTTCTTCTTCTGAAACCCCCTCCACATCTTCTGCTAACTTAATCGTCGTAGGGGTCGGGTCGAGCCTCCCGACCCGACCTTTGTGCAGGTGCGAAGCCGAGGGTCCCCGCCGGCCGCGCGGACGACGAACCCCTGCTCGGAGGAGACGACGATCCCGTCCCGCCCGACCCAACCTTTGTGCAGGTGCGAAGCCGAGGATCCCCGCCGGCCGCGCGGACGACGAGCCCCTGCCCGGAGGAGACGACGACCCCGTCCTGATCGGAACACCACACCGGACCGACCCCGCGGGCTCGAGACACGCCCCGGAGAGATCCCCGACGTCCGGACCCGAACCGAGCCGCGTCCATCCCGAGGCCACGGCTCTCAAAGTTGTTTCCCACAACACCCACAGTAAGAAAAAAAAATCTCATTAAAAACTTGAATAGTACATAAATAAGAAGTCACAACACGATGATGATCCTCCTAGAGAAAATCCAAAAAATTTGCCCAAATACAACAAAAACAGGAAGTAATAATAATATTAGAATTACAAAATTATCCTTCCTCTTCTTTGCAATCGTTGCCACGAGCACAGGGCTGGCCAACGACGGAGATTGACAACCGAACGTCGGAGACGAGAAGGAGGCTGTACTTGGTTGGATTTGGGCTGAAGCAGATCTCTCTCGACGTCTTCCTCACGTCTTCTTCTGTCTTCTCCCCTTCCCGTTTGCTTGCCGCGCTATTGTTCCCCAAAGTTCCATTTATAAGAGCGAGGGGAAAGTGGAGGGCTCGCGAGCGGAGAGGTGTGGCTGCACGTGGGCGGCTATAGCGAGTAACACGTAGGCAGCTGTGATGGGCGACTCAAGTGAGCAGCGTGAACAACGCGAGGAGCGACTACAGGCTCACGGGCAGGTGGCGATGACGACTGCGAGGAGCATCGTGAGCGATAATGTGAAACGTGACCCGCGTGTGACGGTGCGCGAGGCAGCAGGTGCGGGGGATGGTGGCGGTGAGGAACGCAGGTGGGGACCGGTGAGAAGTTGATTTTGGTCAACATCCCTAGTCGATTCAACTTGAGCCCAAATATGACTCAATTTTGAATTAGTTTCCACACTAAATAATTCCTATCACGAGATAATAAAACTTGTGAATAGATCCAGTTTACATGCTTACTCGTCTTTTATAAAATATAACTATAACTTTTGTAGTAAAAATAGTTATATTTTTATATTCTATCGGTTAAAAAAGTATCATCTTTGATAATAATTATGTAGGAAAGTTTTTTTGGTGATAATAATATGGATAATAATTTTTTAAATTAATAATGACTCGGGGCATCATAGTTTAGGTGACCTCAATACAACTTAGGTCGACACTCGATAAGTCGATAGAAGATTGAGAAGTACTATTGATGCCTCAATAAGATTATACTTATCGGACCCGAGTAGACGTCCTTGTAACTCCACTTTCGATGCCAACTAGTGCAACTTATGGTACCAAAATAGATTAATCCTCTGCTTCTATAGAATCACCGATGCCGGGTAAGTATAAAAGATTTTTTTCTATAGAATCATCGTTATTCTCCAGATATTATAAAGAATGATTTCCTCGTTTTCCTTGTGCAATAACAGACGGAGGGAGAAAACAAGCTTTTAAACTCTAACTAAACCTCAACTTCTCATCGTCTAAGATTTTGCTCTCTCGTGGAGCATATTCTTTCACTCTTATATAGCACATTCTGACTCAAGGTTTATCAAAGATCTCCCTATTTTATTTCTCCTACTATTAATTGGCGTTCTACCCTCGGTGTTGGACCCATGACCCTCCAGAAAAGCTAATGGTGTAACTTGGTTAGTGATGTTCTGTGGCTCTAATGATGACACGACGCCTTAGCGGGTCAGTTTTTGAGAGAGAAGTATAGTGCAAAAGAAGAAACTTCAATGGCTTCATTGCTTATTTCGTTGCTCAGATTTGACTGTACAAGGGAAATGAGAGACGAACACTTCACCAGTGAAAAAGAGCAGGCGTTGGGTTACCATCACCGGTTGTAGCTGCGCAGATTGGGCGGCACCCATCGGGGGACGTCCAACAACCGCGTCCGCCACCTTAGCCTCTTCTGATCAGGCATGTTCGAATCAACAACCCTGGTGGTCTCACCACTTTCTAAGCTCAGGACCGAGACAAACCACACCCGCCTATTTTGAATCTCCTCACGCTGATCTTTGGCGACGAAGTAGATGGCATTCCCGTGGAACCCTAAGAAGTCCTCAGCGCTGACGGACACGGACGAGCTTGGGCTCAAGAACAATATACGGTCGTGGATATCCTCCACCTCGACGGCCACCGCCGGCCTGCTTATGCCGCCTGGCTCCAGCCTGAAGACACGGAATCTGAGGGTGATCTTCCAATTTGCAGTCCCGTTGTTGTTGTAATGGCACGCAGCCAGCAGCAGTTCTCCAGCCGATACAACCAAGTAGGTGGGATGATAAGTGCGCGGCACGCAGGACGGCATGGGGTACCATGCGGCGATCGTCGCCCTCCCCGGCGGGCCTGGGTCAACCTGGAGGACCGCCCAGTAGTCATTGTTTCCGTATATCGCGCACAGTGTCCGGTTGCCGTAGGGAACGACGTCGCGCATCCGTGACGTAAGTTGCACCGAAGGATTCGCGTCTGCCGTCCATGATTCGTCACCATGGCGCCACGTAAACCATCTAATGTTCACTGCGCGTGTGAAGAGGACCGCCACGAATTCCCGGTCGAGCGTGGGATCGGAGGATAATACAGCCTTCTCTATGACAATCAAGGGCCAACCAGCAGCCGACACCTCATCAGTTAACGAAAGACCAGCAAGGTAGGGAAGCCGAATGTCCTCGGCGGTAACGGGGTTGAATAGGTTGATCAAACGGTCTTTCATGCAGATGAGGATAAGCCAGCCGAAGGAGGTGCCAATGCAGGACATTTTGGCTGTGTTAGGTAGCGGGCGAACATTACCGGCGGAGGCGGCGGTGAGGCGGAAGGCGGGTCCGATTCTTGGTTCGGAGGTGGAGACGACGAGGAGGAAAGGGAGCTGAGTGGGGAGGTGATCGGGCCGGTGGGCGACGGCGGAGCGCCACGACTTGCAGACGGCGCGGAATCGGAGATAGTCGTCGACGCTCGTGAAGAATTGGGACGTGAGCTTGACGAGCTGCGAGCGAAGCCCGGCCCACATCGCTCTTCTTGGGACTTCGTCGGCCATCGTGCGTCTCCCTATCTCGATCTCGATCTTAATCGACAACGACGTCTCTTCCGCCCCTTTAAATCCTTTCTGTTGGAATCTTCTTGGTTGGTTAGTCACAGGGAAAGGTAGTGTGCGTGGCGGTTGTGGTTCAACAGGTACGAAATGAAACGCATCAACAGATACGAGGCGTCGGGGAGAGAGAGAGAGGAGCAGAATGCGGACACGAGGGGTCCAGATTATGTCAACATAAGTACGTGGCCGGCACCGAACGGTTCGCCTATGCGTTTGCGTGCCTCTCTCACATGGTATGGAAGCCGATGTGAGCGCTTTTCGTTCTTGGGATTGCCTGAAACAGAGCATATTGGCAGATGCACAAACAGTAGTTGAGCGAAAAAATTGTCAAAAGTTAAAAGTTCTAATTTAGTACCTATTTATTTATATAAAATGCAAGCAACTTGGAATAATCCGAACCTTTAGATCCTAATTGATCGGACTGATCTTAGCTACGGTATTTGTTAAGTTGGTTTAGGATTATACCAATAATTAAAGATGACATAGATAGAAAAAACTATGGCTTTGCTGTCCATCTTATTACTCTCAGAATTTGCTTGTAAATTCATTTTAGAGGTGTCTTCTTCTGGTCACATTTTGATAATTTGATTGGTTAATAGATAAAAAATATTTGGTATAAGAGTAATTTTTTGCGATATATATGACCATCTCTAGTTGTAGAAGCCCCAAAAATTTTGGGGCATCCATCAAGGATGATCAAAAGCTTTATTTGTCACTTAAACTACTTTGTCTTAAGATTTCTAGAATCAATAATATTTGCAATCACACCATTTTCTAGTTTTAGAACAATGACACCCAACATTAGCTCATTTTATCCCTTCATACTTGTTAGGATCGTAAACAAAATTAAAAGGGGTGGGTGAATTAGTGATTTCAAGAAAAACTCGAATTTAAAATTTTCATTTGATAAAAATTGATAACGAAAGTATGTTTGACTTAGAGTAAGTGAACTAAATAATTAACTTAGAGTAAGTAAACTAGCCAATTAACTCAGAAAGTAATAGCAATGAAAAGTAGAATAAAACTGTAAATCAATTTGTAATGGTTCGGTTGTCCCAACCTATGTCCACTCTTGATTCTTCTTTATTCAAGGCCACCGACCTTCATTATCAATCTTCTTTCAATGTCAACTACCTTTTTATAACTCTTTCTCCTTTTCACAAGTTTAAGAGAGATCATTTACATGTGTCTTTTTTATACTTAAACATCTCTTTTACCTTTAGAAGAACTTCTAAACAATAGAAAGAAATGACTCTATACTTTAAGAGAATTTATACTTTTTTTTTCAAGTAAATTTTTCTTCTTTCTACTCTTTTTCTTGCTTATCCAAGAAGGAATAATTGAGGTATTTATAGATCTCAAATAACTGTTGAATCTCGGATTTTGATGATGAAATCAATTGATAAATTATTTGATATAATCTATGAGTTGAGATAAGTATACAATATTAACTACGATTGCAGTAAGGCGTAAAGCAGATGATGGGCCGAAGTTGAAAACTCGAACGATATACTAGAAGCTCATTGAGAGTTCATCATTAGATCACCAGAAGCATGCTAGAAGACTCGCCGAAAGCTCGTCAGGAGATCGCCAGAAGCACGTTGGAAGACTAGCCGAGAGTTGGTCAGGAGTTCGCTAGAAGCTCACCGGAAGACTTGCCGAGAAGTTCGCCGGAGGATCGTCAAGTGAAAAATCGATGTACCGGACCATGCTTACCTTAATCATAGTTAGAACGATAACTAGAGTTGATTTGGGAGGTAATCCCATCAACTCTATTAGGGGACCAACTAGGCTCGGAGCTAGGATGGTTTTGGTCGAATACAAGGCCCAACTAGGTTGCTGGACTCTGACCAGCGGTGGCACCGCCTGGAAGACCTAGTCTCCCAAGTGGTCTGGGAGGTAGTACCACCCAGACTGGGTGATGGTACCATTGGTAGTTAATGCTACCAATGGTGGTACCGCCCCTGTCAGGCGGTGGTACTGCCAGAGCTCGGTCTCCAAGCTCTATCAAGCGGTGGTACCGCCTATACTGAGCGATAGTACCTCCCAATGTCAGGTGTTAAGCGGTAGTACCGCTAGTACCCAGAAAATCCAAGATAAGAAACTTTTTGGCTCCATTTTTGAAGCCATTAGGGCCTATAAAAACCTCACCATTTTCTGTATGAAAAGACATGAAAGTATTGGCATAATCTTGAGTCTTTAAAGTATTAAAGAGTTGTAAAAGTGCTAGAGTTCTCCTCCTCCCTTTCTAAGTGTTGAGATCATTCAAGAGAGGAGTGAGACTTGTAAGAGTTCTCTCCTAAACCCGTAAAAAGGATAAAGCGCTGTAAAGAGGTGGTTGGTCTTCACCTATTGAAGGAAAACCTTTAGTGGATGCCGATGACCTCGTCGGAGGAGGAATCTAAAAGTGGATGTAGGTCACATTGACCGAACCACTCTAAATCCTGGTTTGTTTTTCATTTGTACAATTTACATTACTGCAAATTGTTAAGATCAAGAGCACTAAGAGGGGGGGTGAATTAGTGCAGCGGAAATCTTTCACTATTAAAATCGAAAGCTGCGTTCGTTTGATAAAAACGATTTCGATGTAAAAGCCAATTTTAAGATTACTTTAACTTAAGATTAAGCGAGATGACGTTAAAGTAAATCTACGAAGGCAGTTTGCAGTTTATGATAAAAATTAGAATGCAAGCGCAAACTGAAATGCGACGTTCGTACGATAAAACCGGTTTACGTCTAAATGCCAATTTTGAGGATACTGAACTTTGAGATACGTTTTATAAATGCGCAGAAGGTAGTTTGCAGTTATGATTGAAATCAAAACGTAAACGTAAACTGAAATGTAATGATCGTACGAAAAAGTCGATTTACGTCTAAACGCAGATTCGGAAAGTTCTGAACTTAGAAACTCGTTTGTAAAAGCGCAGAAGGCAGTAGCTATTTAGGAGGTTTGCAGTAAAGATAAAATGCTCAAAGTAAATGCAAACCGAGAATTAGAGTGGTTCGGTTAATCTTGACCTACTCCACTTTTGGCTTCCTCCAACGACGAGGTCACCGACGTCAACTAGAGGCCTTTCTTCAATAGGCGAAGGCCAACCACCCTTTTACAGTTTCACTCCTTTTGACGGGCTTAGGAGACAACCCTTACAGAAATTTTCTCTCCTCTCTTTACAACTCAAAACTTTGAAGAACAGAGGGAGGAGAACTTTTGGCCTTTACAACAATTTTGAGCTCTAAGAATCATAGAAAAAGATCAAGATTTCGAGTGTTAGTTGTTTTCTCAGTGCTGAATGGGTGGGGTATTTATAGGCCCCAACCCAGTTCAAATTTGGAGCTCAAAATTATCAATTCCGGGAATTCCGGGAGCAGGCGGTTGCACCTCCTGACTGCGGCGGTTGCACCGCCTGCCAGAGCTCGAAGACTGAGCTCAGGCGGTGCTACCTCCTGTCAGGAGAGGTTGCACTGCCCAGTCTCGCTCGGAGACTGAGCCCAGGCGGTGCTACCTCCTGGCTGGGGCGGTTGCACCGCCCAATCTCCTTGGGAGACTTAGCCCAAGCGGTGCCACCTCCTGGCTTGGGCTGTTGCACCTCCTACAGAAATCAGGGTCCGAATGGGTAGATCCATTCGGCCCAATTTGGGTTTTTCAGGGGCCCAATTGCCCCAAGATTAAGCTAATGGGATCACCTCCCATTTCCAACTTAATCATTGTGCTAACTACGATAAATCCTAAGACAATTTCTGCAGCTTGCTCCGGTGCGTTAATCGCTTCTTCCGGCGAGTTTCCGGCAAACTTCCGTCGATCATCCGATGAACCCTCGGTGATGCTCCTGCGGACTTCCGGCAAACTCCTGGACTTGCGACGATCCACTTGGTAAGTTCCGACGAGCTTCTTTTGGCAAGCTTATGGACTTCTCGGATTTGTTCCCGCAGAACCTCCGACGACTGTCCGAACTTCCGTCGAACTCTCGAACTCCCAACGTGATCATTGTCTTGACTCCGGCGCAACTCCTGCTGCATGTCTAACTTTCATCGTAGTTAATCCTGCACACTTATCTCAACACATAGATTAGACAACAAATGACAATTGACTTCATCATCAAAATCCGAGATTCAATAATCTCCCCCTTTTTGATGATGACAATCAATTGATAATGGAGTTAACCTTAACTCCCCCTGTCTATATGCCATACTTGAGATAAGTCATTCTTGAATTCAAAACCTTAAGAATTCAAGAGACATATTGATAAGTTAAAATCATTTGAACTTATCAATATTTCCATCATGATTCCTATCATGATGTATCTCTCTGAAGATGATGTCAAGGCTTGACATTCATTTTCAAATTTTACATTACAAGTTTGAATGATGGTAATTGTAACAATTCATCATATTGTAAGATATCAGCATGTAAAACTGTGAAGTAAGATTTTGATATCATTACATGATGTACACATTTCAAGTACACATTTCAAATATTTTAGCAAGTATTGCATTTCATCACACGGTAAGATATCAACTCGTAAAATTACGATGCAAGTTTTTTGTTTGATATCTTGACACGATACAAGGCATAATGCAAATCATAGCATTTATTCATATATCTCTTGGTGATGTAAGCATGGCATAATTATAGCATCAGTGTTTATAGCATCAATTCATATATTTCTCCCCCTTTGTCATCAACAAAAAGCATGACAGTTGTGATATCAGGAGAACAATACAAGTAAATTTTGAGTATACGTGCAATGATTGTTTCATGCCTTTACTTGATTCATGTTATTTCCAATAGTAACTGATAGGAAATTAATTGTTCAAGCACATAAAGAAAAACATGATATGTTGATTGCTTTGATTCATGCTATTTTTGAGTTTGCTTTGAGTCAAGATATGTGAAACAAATTTTTGTAAATAGAAATACTATTATCCATATTTCAAGATGGAATCATTTTATCAAATCCATTTCAAAAAAATATTTTTCATAAGAGTGTACGAGAAAATCCGATTTTTAGCATTCCAATTGTTAAGCGAATCCGAAAATGAAATTAACTCTTTCATGCATTCGGATAAAACTATGCTACAGATTTTCAAATACAATCAAAAGACAAAACATTTTTGTATTCAACACATAATTTCCAACATGTTATTTAGGCATGTAATGGCAGTCAAGTGATATGATCATTCAATAAAGTCCGAAAGACTAGTTTATGTATTCGGACATATCAACATTCCTAATTCTCTTCTTATGAAATCAAATTGTTCTTTACTTAGAGGTTTTGTAAAAATATCGGCTAGTTGATGTTTAGTGTCAATGACAATGACTTATCAACTGCATTGGTATATCACTTTTTCAAACTATATTTATCATGGAAATCAAAGCACAAGGTTTTCAAAGCTTTTAGTTTCAATATAAAATCCGAGATAACCATTTAGTTTATATTTACCACAAGGCACAAGGCATATATTTACCACGATAGATGTTTACAACTCTACATATGCTCAAAATATATCAGGTAACCATATCAAGGATCAAGGCAAAGCACATTATGGTGAGTAACATAAGGAGTTTACAATAACAACAGATGATTGTGTTCATACAAGCTCATTCATGAGGTGAAAAATTAAAGTGCCTAAACAAGGAGTCAAATTGACGATGAATTTGCTGCAGCTCAGATAGGATTTGATCTTGTCGTTATTCAAGCCGTTCTTGTCTTTATTCGAATCGGTCCATCCGAATCCCAATATCCTCGACAGATGATGTATGAGTTTGCTCAAATGGATGTGTTTCCTCAAAGGGACAGATCGGAGGAGATTGGGTACTCCTAAAGACTGGTGTTTCCGGTTCTGGTTCAGGTTGAGGGGGATCAGTTCTTCTTGGCATTCTAACCCAGTTACCGTTTCTATAAAAACATCTTAATCGGTGAAGTATATTTTTATTTATTATGCTAAATCTATCTACTTTTATTACTTCTTCTTCCGGTGGTATTAGAATATCGTAGGCTTTCATTATTCTAGTGATTATACCACCATATGGGAGCATCATGTCTTTCTTAGATAGTTCTAACATGTTTTGTTGGATAAGATAACCAAGACAGATGTCATGTCCTTTCATGATCAAATACATAGTTCCTAATTCTAATTGGCTTACTTCATCATGATGGTATTGTTTAGGGAGAATGATGCTAGTTAGGATATGATGAAGTACCTTAGTGTTTAGAGGCAGTAGATGTTCACAACTTTTAGGAACAAATGCTAAGTTGGGATTGGCAAAAATTGTTCCTAAGGCTTCAACATATGTTGTTCCAACAGTTTCATCATCCCATGATCCTCTAAAGTAAAGTCCTCTACTTTTCATGGGAATGCCTATCATGTCGCAAATGAATCTATCCGTAATTGAGATGTGTTGTCCTAAAAGATAGGTGGACATTCTTTCTTCATCTATTTGTATGTTGTTGTAAAACAATCTAACAAGTCTTGGATAGATGGGTTCGTTAATTTACAAAATTAGAAGTAGATCTAAGTTTGCAAACCATTGGATTGTCTCTAAGTCTCTTAGTTCATTTAAATCTACGTATTTTCCCTTATTGACACTCCTAAGTTCGAAAGAGGAAAATTTTTCAGTATGGTATTTTGAATCGAAAAGGGTGAGATCAAAATCTTCTACTAATCCCCTCTTTCCTTTGTCCCTTGAGGATCTTCTAGATCCCATAACTACTGCTGTTTAGAAGAATAGTGATGAGCAAGAGTAAATGAATCAAACAAAAAAATAGGGCTTCTTAGAGAGTACCTTAGTGAGATCTTCAAGAGAGGGAAGGATTGTTGATGTTTTGCTTCGAAATGAGGGGTATTTGGGATGCTAAGAGGGGAGAAATGGGGATGGAGGAGGCTTGGAAGAGTAGAGGAGGGAAGGGAGTGAGTTGGGGTCGGTTTCACCGCCGGCCCTAGCTTGGGTTAAAAAGGGCAGAGTTGCGGGCGGTTGCACCTTTGGTTGGGGCGGTGCAACCGCTTGCAACACGTGACAACCGGAGGTGCTACCTCCAGCTGGGGCGGTGCCACCGCCTGCAGGCGGTGAGCACTTGTTCTGATCAGTGTGATCTGATCTGAGAGTTTTTTATCTTGAGAAGAATTTTCATTCAGAGCAATCAACTTTACTTACGTAATTACGTAAGAGTTTTCATTTGAAGGCAAGGACTTTTGCATAATCAAGATAGATCTTTTAACGTGCATACTCTCAATATCATATACATATTTGTGATAGTTTGTTCAAGTTGGTAAGCCTTGCAGGTTCATGACAAACTTAGTCACTTCATGATACAAAGTTGGATTCGAAGGTTATGAACGGATGAAATTGATGGGTTCGAAAATCCAGAGGATATGTGAATTTGGGAATCATACGTTTCTAAGTCAAATAAGGTTGTATCTAAATCGCATTTGTGATTTTAAATTTATAATCTCCATCTGTTATTTAGGCTAGAGAACATTGCGAGTTCCTTTTTGGATCTTGGGTCATGAATATCGAGAATCAAGGAGCAGAATATTATTTCTTGCTCTAGCCTAAAATTTTTATGTTTTTAATGTTTTTACAGGAAGGGATGATTTTTAGGTACCCATTTGCTTTTGGGTGCCTCACAAATAGATCTACATTGTCTATCATGTTGCATAGAATTTATCATGGTTCCTTTAGGAACCCAAATCAATTTGTTTGGACTAATTTTCTTGAATGGACAATGATACGTCTTGTGTCCAAATTTGCAACAAAAGTTGCATTTGCTTTGGTGTCGAACATGTAAGATGGGGCCTTTTATGAGGGTGGTAGGATTTTGGTGAGGACTTCTCACAAATCCAATTCCACTTCTTTTGGGAACGTGACCCTTGTTTGCAAGGATCATGTTTAATGACTTGCTACCAACCTCGAATTTCTTCAAGGTGTCCTTAAGTAGCAAGTTTTCCTTTTGGAGAGTTTCTAGATCATGGCATTTTATGCATGAGCTTAAACTATCATGATATTCAGCTTTTAACTTATCGGAATTACAAATAAGACTATCATGCTCCGTTTTTAGCAATTTGTATTTTCTACTAATTGTCTTACATTCATCGAATAATTCATGGAAAGCATTTAATAATTCATGATAAGGTAAATCTGCATCAATTAAATCTGTTACCTCTTCTCCGATGGCCATTAGGGCGTAATGAGCAATTTGCTCGGTGTTGGACTCCTCTTCTTCGGATGCGCTTGAATCATCCCATGTTGCTTTGAGCGCCTTCTTCTTTGGTGTTCTTTTTTTGATTTGGGGACAATCACTCTTGTAGTGTCCCGGCTTTTTGCACTCATAGCAAATGACTTGGTCCTTTTTGGGTTCAAGTTTATTTTTTGTGTCATTTTTAAACTTGTTTCTTTTAATGAATTTTTAAAATTTTCTTGTTAGAAGTGCTAAGTCATCGTCACAATCCTCATCACTTGAGTTTTCTCTCAAGTGGTCTTCTGAAGTTCTAAGTGCCATATCCTTCCTGTTCTTTGGAAGGATGTCTTCTTGCTCTTCATGAGCTTTGCAAGTCATCTCGTAGGTCATTAATGACCCAATTAGTTCTTCAAGAGGGAAGTTGTTTAGATCTTTCGCCTCTTGAATAGCAGTGACTTTAGGATCCCAACTTTTAGGAAGGGATCTTAGAATCTTATTTACGAGCTCAAAATCCGAAAAACTTTTTCCGAGTCCTTTTAGACCGTTGACAACATCCGTGAAATGGGTAAACATGTCGCCAATAGTCTCACTCGGTTTCATCCGGAAAAGTTCAAAAGAGTGTAGCAAGAGATTGATTTTTGACTCTTTCACTCTACTTGTGCCTTCATGAGTCACTTCGAGTATGTGCCAAATATCAAATATGGTTTCACAAATCGAAACACGATTAAACTCGTTTTTATCAAGTGCACAAAATAAGGCATTCATAGCCTTTGCATTAAGAGCGAAAGCCTTCTTCTTCAAATCATTCCAATCGATCATTGGAAGAGAAGATTTCTAAAAACCGTTTTCGACAAGATTCCAAAGTTCAAAATCCATAGAAATAAGAAAGATCCTTATTTGGGTCTTCCAATAGGTGTAGTCCGTCCCATTGAACATGGGTGGACGTGTAATAGAATGGCCCTCTTGGTTTCCGGCATAAGTCTCTTGGGTTTTAATCCGTTTGAGAGTTAACCCCGCTCTGATACCAATTGTTAGGATCAAGAGCACTAAGAGGGGGGGGGGGGGTGAATTAGTGCAGCGAAAATCTTTCACTATTAAAATCGAAAGCTGCGTTCGTTTGATAAAAACGATTTCGATGTAAAAGCCGCTTCTATGATTACTTTAACTTAAGATTAAGTGAGATGATGTTAAGGTAAATCTACGAAGGTAATTTGCAGTTTATGATAAAAATCAGAATGCAAGCGCAAACTGAAATGCGACGTTCGTATGATAAAACCGGTTTATGTCTAAATGCCAATTTTGAGGATACTGAACTTTGAGATACGTTTTATAAATGCGCAGAAGGCAGTTTGCAGTTATGATTGAAATCAAAACGTAAACGTAAACTGAAATGTAATGATCGTACGAAAAAGTCGATTTACATCTAAACGCAGATTCGAAAAGTTCTGAACGTAGAAACTCGTTCGTAAAAGCGCAGAAGGCAGTAGCTATTTAGGAGGTTTGCAGTAAATATAAAATGCTCAAAGTAAATGCAAACCGAGATTTAGAGTGGTTCGGTCAATCTTGACCTACTCCACTTTTGACTTCCTCCACCGACGAGGTCACCGACGTCAACTAGAGACCTTCCTTCAATAGGCGAAGGCCAACCACCCTTTTACAGTTTCACTCATTTTGACGGGCTTAGGAGACAACCCTTACAGAAATTTTCTCTCCTCTCTTTACAACTCAAAATTTTGAAGAACAGAGAGAGGAGAACTTTTGGCCTTTACAACAATTTTGAGCTCTAAGAATCATAGAAAAAGATGAAGATTTCGAGTGTTAGTTGTTTTCTCAGTGCTGAATGGGTGGGGTATTTATAGGCCCCAACCCAGTTCAAATTTGGAGCTCAAAACTGTCAATTCCCGAAATTCCGGGAGCAGGCGGTTGCACCTCCTGACTAGGGCGGTTGCACCGCCTGGCAGAGCTCGAAGACTGAGCCTCTGGGCGTTGCCACCTCTGTCAGGGGCGGTTGCACCTCTCTGCCAGAGCTCGAAGACCGAGCTCAGGCGGTTGCACCTCCTGACTGGGGCGGTTGCACCGCCTGCCAGAGCTCGAAGACTGAGCTCAAGCGGTGCTACCTCCTGTCAAGTGAGGTTGCACCGCCCAGTCTCGCTCGGAGACTGAGCCCAAGCGGTGCTACCTCCTGGCTGGGGCGGTTGCACCGCCCAGTCTCCCTGGGAGACTTAGCCCAGGCGGTGCTACCTCCTGGCTTGGGCGGTTGCACCTCCTACAGCAATTAGGGTCCGAATGGGTAGATCCATTCGGCCCAATTTGGGTTTTTCAAGGGCCCAATTGCCCCAAGATTAAGCTAATGGGATCACCTCCCATTTCCAACTTAATCATTGTGCTAACTACGATAAATCCTAAGACAATTTCTGCAGCTTGCTCCGGTGCGTCAATCGCTTCTTCCGGCAAGTTTCCGGTGAACTTCCGTCGATCATCCGATGAACCCTCGGTGATGCTCCTGCGGACTTCCGGCAAACTCCTGGACTTGCGACGATCCACTTGGCGAGTTCCGACGAGCTTCTTTTGGCAAGCTTATGGACTTCTCGGATTTGTTCCTGCAGAACCTCCAACGACTGTCCGAACTTCCGTCGAACTCTCGAACTCCCAACGTGATCATTGTCTTGACTCCGGTGCAACTCCTGCTGCATGTTTAACTTTCATCGTAGTTAATCCTGCACACTTATCTCAACACATAGATTAGACAACAAATGACAATTGACTTCATCATCAAAATCCGAGATTCAACACAAATCTCTTTAATCTTCTCTTACACTTTTACGAAAGCTTTCAAATTCAATTTCTCTTCGAAACGGATTGAATCGTTACCATTTTCGTTGGAATCGATTTTAATCGAAACAAAGATGTTTGAAATTGAAAAAGTTTTCCGCTGCACTAATTCACACCCCCCCCCCCCTCTTAGTGCCACTCTTGATCCTAACAATTGGTATCAGAGCAAGGTTCACTCTCATTTAGTTTAAAACCCAAGAGAAATGACATTTTTCGGTATCCAAGAGGGTTATCCAATTATATGTCCGCTCATGTTCAATGGGACAGATTACACATATTGGAAGACTAGAATGAGGATCTTCTTAATTTCAATGGATTTTGAATTATGGAATATTGTAGAAAATAGGTTTCAAAAGTCTTCTCTTCCAATAAATGATTAGAATGAGTTGGAGAAGAAGACTTTCGCCTTAAACACCAAGGCTATGAATGCCTTGTTTTATGCTTTAGATAAAAATGAGTTTAATCGTATGTCTATTTGTGAATCAACTTTTGATATTTGACACACACTCGAAGTGACTCATGAAGGCATTAGTAGAGTGAAGGAATAAAAAATTAATCTTTTAGTGCAAACTTATGAGTTGTTTCGAATGAAACCGAGTGAGACTATTGGAGACACGTACACCTGATTTACAGATGTCGTCAATGGTCTAAAAAGACTTGGTAAAAGTTTCTCGGATTTTAAACTTATTAATAAAATTTTAAGATCTCTTCCGAACAGTTGGGACCCCAAAGTAACAGTCATTTAAGAGGCCAAAGATCTAAATAATTTTTCTCTTGAAGAACTAATTGGGTCACTAATGACCTATGAGATGACCTGTAAAGCTCATGAAGAGCTTGAGGACACCATTCCAAAGAATAGGAAGGATATGACACTGAGAACACAAGAAGACTACTTGAAAGAAAATTCAAGTGATGATGATTATGATGATGACTTGGCACTCTTAATAAAGAAGTTTAAAAGATTCATAAAAAAAAATAAATTTAAAAATAATACTAAAAATAAATTTGAACCTACGAAAGAACAAATGATATTTTATGAATGCCAGAAGCCGGTATACTTCAAAAGTGAATGTCCCCAAGCAAAGAGGAAGCAACCAAAGAAGAAGAAGGCTCTCTTAAGGCAATATGGGATGACTCAAGTGCATCCGAAGAAGAGGAGCCAACCTACACTGAGTAAGTTGCTCACTATATACTAATGGCTATTGAAGATGAGGTAACAAGTTCATTAGATGCAAATTTATCTTTCGATGAGCTTTTAAGTGTTTTTCATGAATTGTTTGATGAATATAGAATCTTGAGTAAAAAGTATAACTCTCTGAAAAAGGAACATGCTTCTCTTATTGGCAATTTTGATAAACTAAAAATTGAGCATGAAAATAGCTTAGCTCCATGCATAAAATGCCATGAATTAGAAATACTTCAAAAGGAAACTTGCTACTCAAAGAAATCTTGAAGAAATTTAAGGTTGGTAGTAAGTCCTTGAATATGATCATTGCCAATAAGGATCACATTCCAAAAAAAAAAAAAAAAAAAAAAAAAAAAAAAAAAAAAAAAAAAAAAAAAAAAAAAAAAAAAAAAGACGTTAAGCCAAGAACTAAACTTTCCAAACAAACAGATACATCATTTCCTCACACTGCTCATTCTGTTGCTTTAAGAATTGAATGCACATCGCATCTAAGTGGTTCAGCGCTACGTGGGTATAGAATCAGTTTTCGTAATATTCCTTTCTTATATAAACAAACAAGCTCGAAATAATTAGTTAACGTTGGGGTGGGGGCAATCAGATCTTCTACGCAAGAAGAAGAAATTCCATGTTTAACAAGTCTAAAGGGAAAGTTGGTTGTTGAATTATTTGTTGCGCGCTAACTGGAGTTTTGTTTAGAGTGTCAATTACTATAAGATAGGCCGGTAAGAGAGAATCAATTGGGTAGCAAGAAACAGGACTGGAAACAGCATCTTATCTAATTACCGAGTTCTGTTCTATACGGCATCCCTTTCATCCCTTGTTTCCTTTCCCTACTTGTAGCTTCCTTTCTACTCGCACTAGGCTATAGGAGAACACTCGAACATAACAGCAACATTCCATTCTCACTTTGGAGTTTCCGAACACAGGACTATGAGTTATATTAAATACAGGTACCGTCGAGAGAGGCGAAGAGTAGTAGTTTGTTGGACCAATCAGTTTACGCAAGTTGGTACTTATCGCTTGCTGCTGAAGAGACAAATACGGAGGCTTTCAGCACCTTTACTTTCTTCTTCCTCGAACCCAGTACCATCTTCTTCCCCGAACTCTACTACTCGACTTGGTCAAGCGCCAAGAAGAAGAGGAATCTCTCTATACGACAAACACAAGAATAGGAATAGAAATAGATTCGTATGATCTCTACCCCGAACCTCGAAAGGAAGAAGTCCAACCAACCAACCAAGTCTATAAATCCAGCCTAGCACCAGAGAGGATTCAGAACCCCTATTTATAGTAGCTTGGCCCCTGGTGTTGAGTGTAGGTTATTCAATCTCCGGTTTCGTCTTCAAGGAGAGTGTCTTTTGGTGCTAGTGTTGTCGATGAGAGAGGTTATTGTGTTGAATACGAGTCTGCTAGGGAAGTTATGGGACTCTGATCTCTAGGAGTTCGGGTCGGGGTGTCAATTCAATCCTTATATAGCATGTCCATAAGTTCAAGTCAGAATGCAGGTATGAATGAGGCGACTGAAGCAAATAAGAATTAAGTGTGAGTTTACAGAGGATAGGTAGGCAAGGGCAGTCTTAAAGGTGGAGTTCCGAGTTACTTCACACTGGAAAAGAGGTAGGCCAAGTAGTGCTTCATAAGCCAGGGGAAACTGGGATTCAACAATAACAGTACTACCGGGAAAAAAAGGCAGCTAGTTCGAACGGGCCAAGCAACTACCGAAGGAAAGCTAGAAAACAGAGGAGAAGAATTCAGGTATCAAATGTACGAGTAAGAAGAACACCGGAAGGTAGAAAACAGAGGAGAATAATTCAGGTATCAAACTTAAGAGTCAGAATCACACCGGAACTACTATATCTGCTGAGCTATCCAGCGCGAATCACACCGGATAGTAGAAAGATTACTTATGAAAGTAGAAAGAATACTTATATAGCCCAATAATTCACTAGAACGTATTTCTACTTGCTTTGCAGAAGGGCAACATGACTTGAAACTGGATACATCATTTCCTCCTCTATTAAAGGATTTGTGAGTAGCTCTCATCAAAATCTAACCACCTTTATCAAAGGCCCTACCTTGCATGTATCACCTCACACCAAATGTAACTTTTATTACAAACTTGGACATGTTGCGTACAAATGTTCATTCAAGAAATATAGTCCACATAGATTGATTTGGGTTCCTAAAAGAACCTCAAATGACTCAATGCAACATGATAAGATATGTAAATCGATTTTTGAGACACCCAAGGTCAAATGAGTACCTAAAAATCATCATTTTTTGTAGAAAAATATACTATCACAAGCTACGAGCAAGAGATGGTACCTTAATAGTAGATGCTCAAGGTATATGATCGGATATCCATCTCAATTCTCTAAGCTCACTAGCCTAGACGAAGGATATGTCACCTTCAGAGATAACAACAAGGGTAAAATTATTGACAAAGGAACCATAGGTAACAAATCCAACCTTTTTATTGAAGATGCGTTGTTGGTTGATGGCTTAAAGCATAACCTTTTGAGCAATAGTCAATTATGTGATAAAGGATATATCGTTAAATTTGAATCTAATGCTTGCATTATTAAAAAACCATATAAAAACACATATATGATTGCACTAAAACAAAATAACGTATATACTATTGAGATTAATGATCTTTGCAATGAAATGTATTTTTCGATTTTGAATGATGATGCTTGGCTTTGGCAATGTGTGTGATGCATGTCAACTAGGAAAACAAATAAAAAGTAGTTTCAAACCAAAGAATCAAATAAGCACCTCTAGACCATTGCAATTGATCCACATGGACTTGTTTGGACCAATTGCTATATCAAGCCTAGGAGGTAGCAAATACGCCTTTGTTATTGTTGATGATTATAGTAGATATACTTGGACTTACTTCTTAGCATACAAAAATGATTGCTTTAGGTATTTCTCTAAGTTTTGTAAATTTGTTCAAAATGAAAAAGGTTTTATGATTTCGTTAATTTGAAGTGATCACGGTGGTGAATTTCAAAATCATGATTTCTAAGAATTTTGTGAATATAATGGATACAACCACAACTTCTCTACTCCAAGAAATCCCCAACAAAATGGAGTAGTAGAAAGAAAGAATAGAACCTTACAAGAAATGACTAGAACCGTGTTAAACGAATATAGTCTACCCAAATATTTTGGGGCCAAAGCTATAAATACGACATGCTACGTTATGAATATGGTTCTAGTAAGACCATTACTTTCCAAAACTCTTTATGAGTTGTGTAACAACAAAAAGCCAAACATTTCATACTTTAAAGTTTTTGAGTGTAAATATTTTATTTTGAATGAAAAAGATACCTTAGAAAAGTTTGATGCAAAATCCGATAAAGGAATTTTTCTTGGTTATTCTTCTATTTCAAAGGCTTTTTGCATCTTTAATAAAAGAACCTTAGTTATAGAGGAATCTATTTATGTTGTTTTTAATGAAATTTTTAAAGCTAAGAAAAAATGATTTCGATGATGATATTAATTTTGATACTTTGAATTTAAATGAATCTCTTTCTCCATCTAGCAACTTGGATGCATCTTCTTCCGAACTTTTTTTACCGAAGGAATAGAAGTATGTAGATACTCATCCTAAGAAGCTAATTATAGGAGACACATCGAAAGGGGTTCAAACTCGTTCTTCTCTTAAGAATTTTTATGCCAATACCGCTTTTCTCTCTCAAATTGAACCTAAATGCATTGATGAAGCCATGAAAGATGATTCATGGGTCATCACAATATAAGAAGAGTTGAATCAATTTGAGAGAAATGAGGTGTGGAAGCTTGTTCCAAAGCTAAATGACAATTTAGTTTTTGGTACTAAATGGGTCGTTAGAAACAAGCAAGATGAATTTGGTATCATGGTTAGAAACAAGGCTAGATTAGTGGCTAAGAGTTTCAAACAAGAAGAAGGTATCGATTATGAAGAAACCTTCACTCTTGTGGCACGATTAGAAGCTATAAGGATGCTCTTTGCCTATGCTAGTAGTAATAATTTTAAGTTGTTTCAAATGGATGTTAAAAGTACTTTTCTTAATGGCTTTATTTTCGAAGAAGTTTATGTTGAACAACCTCCCGGATTTGAGAATAATAATCTCCCTAATCATGTGTTTAAATTGTCTAAAGCTCTTTATGGATTGAAACAAGCCCCAAGGGCTTGGTATGAGAGACTTAGCTCATTTCTTATCGAATATAATTTCTCTAAAGGTAAGGTCGATACTACATTTTTTATCAAAAATTTTGAAAATAATTTTTTTATTGTTTAAATTTATGTTAATGATATTATTTTCGGTTCCATGAATGAATCTCTATGTGAATCATTTGCTAAAAGTATGAGTCTTGAACTTGAAATGAGTTTGATGGGGGAATTAACTTTCTTTTCAAGCTTACAAATCAAACAACTAAGTAATACTATTTTTCTTAGTCAAACAAAATATGCTTTAGATTTGCTAAAGAGGTTTAATTTGGATAGCTCAAAGGCTATCAATACTCCCATGAGTACCTCCACTAAGTTAGACATTGATGAAAGGGGAGAAAGCTTTGATCAAAAAGCTTATAGAGGTATGATAGGAAATTTACTATACCTCGTCGCAACTAGACCGGATATCATATTTAGTGTAGGTCTTTGTACTAGGTTTCAATCTAATCCTAAGATATCTCATCTTAAAGCAGTTAAGAGAATTCTTAGATATCTTAAAGGTACCACTAATCTAGGATTATGGTATCCAAAATCCAAGAATTTTGAAATAATTGCATATGCTGATGCAAATTTTGCTAGATGTAGATTAGATAGAAAAAGCACATCCGGAACATGTCAATTTTTAGGACACGCACTCGTTTCATTTCTTGGTCTTCCAATAAACAAAACTCGGTTGCATTATCTACAACCAAGCTGAGTATATAGCTACAGGTGCATGCTGTGCTCAAGTTGTATAGATGAAAAATACTTTAAAGGATTATGGAATTGACCTGAAAAATATACCTATAAAGTGTTATAACACTAGTGCAATATGCTTAGCAAAAAATCATATTCAACACTAAAGAACTAAATGTTAGGATCGGAGCGGCACTAAATGTTAGGATCGGAGCGGACTTCCGATGATGTGTGTGTTGAATCTTGGATTTTGATGATGAAATCAATTGTAAATTATTTGATCTAATCTATATATTGAGAAAAGTGTGTAGGATTAACTACAATAGCAGTATGATATAAAGCAGGTATTGTATCGGAGTCAAGATCGAAAACTCGTTGGGAGTTCAAGAGTTCGTTGGAAGTCCGGACATTCGTTGGAAGTTCTGTCGGAACCAACCGAGAAGTCCAGGAGCTTGCTAAAGAAACTCATCGAAGCTCACCAAGAAGATGATCGTAAAGTCCGAGAGCAGTTGGGAAATCTTGGGGGCGATATCAGATGTGCAGCGGAAGAACAAGAAAACAAAATCCTTGATTCCCAAAGAGATGTTCGTCGTCGTGCGAAGATTGGTGCGCAAAATCCGCGAAACTGAAAAAACTGCATATAGAATAGATTGTGTTACCTAGGGAGATTGTATATCCCTATTTCCTTACAGATCCTTAGGAGAGGGTGAAGGAGGTCAGGCGTCCTCCTCTCTAACGGTAATCCACACAATAGGGCTGCGATGACGCTCCTCAAAACTCCAGGCCTGCTCTGAGGTGGAGAGGGGGAGGAGAATAGGAAAGGCAAGCAAAGGCTTTAGCTTATGAGGCTCTGAATCCCTCCTATTTATAGAGGTCCCCTGTCAAACCCTAATGGGTCCTCTCCTAGTGGGTATTGGATCTGCATCCAATAAGACAAGGGCTCCGTCGGATATCTCATATCCGAACCTCTACTCATCGCAATGTCTACCATATGTGTGTGACCCTCTAGGCCCAATATCGAGCTGGCCGTGAGTCATACCTGTCAGAACTCCTTCTAACTCAGTGAATTATTATCTCTGTAATAATTCACTTGACTCATCGACTACGGACGTACTAGGCCACTACGCCGTAGTCCCTAGACGATACAGGGGAATCCAATCCATTGGACCTATCTGTCCTCAGTTACCGTGTACCTATAGTCCCTCATCCATCTAATATCCCAGAGACCGTATATCGAGCATGATGCTGTCAGACCCAAACGATTTCTACTCGAGTCTCGCTCTAATCAGATTCTCCCGGAGAACTCTTTCTCTCTCAACTCGAATGACCCTAGCTAGGGATTTTTCTGAGCAAGAACACATGGGATATTCCTCTCATGACGCCGAGAGTGGATGATCCTCTATCGACAATCAATAGCCCTCGTAAGGTCGACTACTACTCCTAATGTCCAGTTGTACTAGATCTAGGATAACCAAACCTATAAGTCTGGTATCAAAGACTGGAGCACTCATACAGGACATCCTTAGTGTCTCAAGTCTAAGGACCAGATATACCACTAGGACTACGGAATCACTGTCTGACAATAAGGCATCATCAACCATCCAGCATTTCGTAAGCGGATAAATCAGTGAACTCATTCTCCAATGAGCACCTGTACTATATTCCTAGTGTCCCTACACGAGCAGCTATGAGACCAGCTACATCCATCATATGGACGGGTATACAGCACACCAGTCTGTCCGGTTATCACGATGTCCCTCTCGAGTAACCTATGACCGGGATTATTTAGGATCTGTGTTTAAAGGTGAATCGATCTCATTATCGTAATCTCATCACGATCTGATTCCCATTGCACAAATCAAATGACATCACAATATATATATGCATATATGTAATAGTTATAAAGTGATATATGCTAAAATATAATAAGCAAAAAGATTTTGCCACATGTGTCATCACTCACGTGATTGGCTTGTTGGGCACCTATGACTAGCAATCTCCCACTTGACTTAAAGCCAATCACCTATATGTCTGATCCCCATCAGACCTCTATGATGCTCAAAGATAATATGGACGGGTATACAGCACACCAGTTTGTCCGGTTATCACGATGTCCCTCTCGAGTAACCTATGACCGGGATTATTTAGGATATGTGTTTAAAGGTGAATCGATCTCATTATCGTAATCTCATCACAATCCGATTCCCATTGCACAAATTAAATGACATCACAATATATATATGCATATATGTAATAGTTATAAAGTGATATATGCTAAAATATAATAAGCAAAAAGATTCTGCATCAAGTCACACGTGCCATCACTCACGTGATTGGCTTGTTGGGCACCTATGACTAGCAATCTCCCACTTGACCTAAAGCCATTCACCTATGTGTCTGATCCCCATCAGACCCCTTTGACGCTCAAAGATAATATGAGACAACGGCTTTGTTAGTGGATCTGCAATGTTATCTTCGGATGGAACTCTTTCCACTACTAAATCTCCTCGGGTTACGATCTCTTTGATAAGCTGGAACCTCCTCAGAATACTTCTGATGAGACCCAGGTTCCCTTATTTAAATAATCGCCCCATAGTTGTCGCAATATAAGGAAGTCGACTTCTCACTATCCGGCACGACTCCCAAATCTGTAATGAACTTCTTCAACCAGACTCCCTCCTTTGCTGCATCTGATGCAGCAATGTACTCGACTTCTGTGGTCGAGTCAGCAGTAGTATCTTGTGTTGAATCTCGGATTTTGATGATGAAGTCAATTGTCATTTGTTGTCTAATCTATGTGTTGAGATAAGTGTGCAGGATTAACTACGATGAAAGTTAGACATGCAGTAGGAGTTGCGCCGGAGTCAAGTTCATGATCACGTTGGGAGTTCGAGAGTTCGACGGAAGTTCGGACGGTCGTCGGAGGTTCTGCGAGAACAGATCCGAGAAGTCCAGAAGCTTGCCAAGCGAAGCTCGTCGGAACTCGCCAAGTGGATCGTCGCAAAGTCCAGGAGTTTGCCGGAAGTCCGCAGAAGCATCACCGAGGGTTCATCGGATGATCGACGGAAGTTCGCTGGAAACTCGCCGGAAGAAGCGATTGACGCACCGAAGCAAAGCTGCAGAAATTGTCTTAGATTTAATCGTAGTTAGCACGTTGATTAAGTTGGAAAATGGGAGGTGATCCCATTGGCTTAATCTTGGGGCAATTGGGCCCCTGAAAGACTGAAATTGGGCCGAATGGAGCTAACCATTCGGACCCTGATTGCACCAGGAGGTGCAACCGCCGAGGCCAGGAGGTGGCACCGCCTGGGCTAAGTCTCCCAGCGAGACTGGGCGGTGCAACCGCCCCAGCCAGGAGGTGGCACCGCCTGAGCTCAGTCTTCGAGCAAGACTGGGCGGTGCAACCTCCCTGAAAGAGAGGTGGCACCGCCTGAGCTCGGTCTTCGAGCTCTGGCAGAGAGGTGCAACCGCCTCAGTCAAGAGGTGGCACCGCCTAGGGCTCAGTCTCCGAGCCAGACTCAGGCGGTGCAACTGCCCCTGACAGAGAGGTGCAACCGCCTGGGCTCAGTCTTCGAGCTCTGCCAGGCGGTGCAACCTCTCCAGTCAAGAGGTACAACCGCCTGATCCCAGAATTCCGGGATTTGATCGTTTTGAGCTCCAAATTTGAATTGGGTTGGGGCCTATAAATACCCCACCCATTCAGCACTGAAAAGACACAGACCTACACCGAAATCTTGATCTTTTTTGTGATTCTAAGAGCTCAAAAGTGTTGTAAAGCCTTTAAGTCTCCTCCTTCTGTTCTTCAAGTTTTGAGTTGTAAAGTGAGGAGAGAAAGGTCTGTAAAGGTTGTCTCCTGAGCCTGTCAAAAGGAGAGAAACTGTAAAAGGGCAGTTGGCCTTCGCCTATTGAAGGAAGGCCTCTAGTTGACGTCGGTGACCTCGTCGGTGGAGGAAGTCAAAAGTGGAGTAGGTCAAGACTGACCGAACCACTCTAAATCTCTGGTTTGCGTTTATTTTGAGCACTTTATCATTACTGCAAACCTCCTTTATAACTACTGCTCTCTGCGCTTTTACGAACAAGTTCTAAGTGCTGTTCTTTCCGAATCTGCATTCAGACATAAATCGGTGTTTTCGTACATTACAGTTTACGTTTACGTTTTGATTCTGCAAAACTGTCTTCTGCGCCTTCACGAACAAGTTTCTAAGTGCTGATCTGTCCGAATATGCTTTCAGACGTAAACCAGTGTTTTCGTACGATATTTACATTGCAGTTTACGTTTTGATTCTGCAAAACTGTCTTCTGCGCTTTTACGAACGAGTTTCTAAGTTCAGATCCCTTTGAAACTGCGTCTAGACGTAAAATTGCGTTTAGACGTAAAACTGCCAAAACTGTGTTTAGACGTAAACTGAGTTTAGACGTAAATCTGCGTTTAGACGTAAATCTGCGTTTAGACGTAAATCTGCGTTTAGACGCAAACTACGTTTAAACGTAAAACTGCGTTTTAGACGTAAACTGAGTTTAGACGTAAATCTGCGTTTAGACGTAAATCTGCGTTTAGACGTAAATTTGCGTTTAGACGTAAAACTACGTTTAGACGCAAACTGCATTTAAACGTAAATTGTGTTTAGACGCAAACTGCGGTTAGACGTAAACTGCGCTTAGACGCAAACTGGGTTTAGACGTAAACTGCGTTTAGAAGTAAAACTACGCTTAATCTTAAGTGATCTTAAAATCGGCTTTTACATCGAAATCGTTTTTATCGAACGAACGCAGCTTTCATTTTTAATCGCTCAAAGATTTCCGCTGCACTAATTCACCCCCCCCCCCTCTTAGTGCTCTCGATCCTAACGATTGGTATCAGAGCAAGGTTAACTCTCTAATGGATTAAAACCCAAGAGAAATGGCATACGCCGGAAACCAAGAGGGGCATTCTATTACGCGTCCACCCATGTTCAATGGGACGGACTACACCTACTGGAAGACCCGAATGAGGATCTTTCTTATTTCTATGGATTTTGAATTGTGGAATCTTGTCGAAAACGGATTTTCGAAGTCTTCTCTTCCAATGATCGATTGGAATGATTTGGAGAAGAAGGCTTTCGCTCTTAATGCAAAGGCTATGAATGCCTTATTTTGTGCACTTGATAAAAACGAGTTTAATCGTGTTTCAACTTGTGAAACTGCATTTGATATTTGGCACACACTCGAAGTGACCCATGAATGCACAAGTAGAGTAAAAGAGTCAAAAATCAATTTGCTATTACATTCTTTCGAACTTTTCCGGATGAAACCGAGTGAAACCATTGGCGACATGTTTACCCGTTTCACGGATGTCGTCAACGGTCTAAAAGGACTCGGAAAGAGCTTTTCGGATTTTGAGCTTGTTAATAAGATACTAAGATCCCTTCCTAAGAGTTGGGATCCTAAAGTCACGGCTATTCAAGAGGCAAAAGATTTGCGAAATTTCCCTCTTGAAGAATTAATCGGGTCATTAATGACCTACGAAATGACTTGTAAAGCTCATGAAGAGCAAGAAGACATCCTTCCAAAGAACAGGAAGGATATGGCACTCAAAACTTCTGAAGATCACTTGAGAGAAAACTCAAGTGACGAGGACTGTGACGATGACTTGGCACTTCTAACTAGAAAATTTAAAAAATTCATTAAAAGAAACAAGTTTAAGAATGATACTAAAAATAAACTTGAACCCAAGAAGGATCAAGTTATCTGCTATGAGTGCAAAAAGCCGGGACACTACAAGAGTGATTGTCCCCAAGCCAAAAAGAGAACAACAAAGAAGAAGGCGCTCAAAGCAACATGGGATGATTCGAGCGCATTTGAGGAAGAGGAGTCCAACACCGAGCAAGTTGCTCATTACGCCTTAATGGCTATCGGAGAGGAGGTAACGAATTCATTAAATGCTGATTTATCTTTCGATGAATTATTAAATGCTTTCAATGACTTATTTGACGAATGCAAGAGTATCAGTAGAAAATATAAATTGCTGAAAAAGGTGCATGATAGTCTTACTTGTGAGTTTGACAAGTTAAAAGTTGAACATCATGATAGTTTAAATTCATGTATCAAATGTCATGATTTAGAAACTTTCCAAAAAGAAAACCTGCTACTCAAGGACACCTTGAAGAAATTCGAGGTTGGTAGCAAGTCATTGAACATGATCCTTGCAAACAAGGGTCACGTTCCAAAAAGAAGTGGAATTGGATTTGTGAGAAGTCCTCACCTAAATCCAACCACTTTTATAAAAGGCTCCATCTTACATGTTCAACACCAAGCAAAATGTAACTTCTGTTGTAAATTTGGACACAAGACACATTGTTGTCCATTCAAGAAAATAAGTCCAAACAAATTGATTTGGGTTCCTAAAGGAACCATGACAAATTCTATGCAACATGATAAGAAGTGTAGATCTATTTGTGAGGCACCCAAAAGCAAATGGGTACCTAAAAATTATCCTTTCTTGTAGAAACCCACACCATCCCAAGCTAGGAGCAAGAGATGGTACCTTGATAGTGGATGCTCAAGGCATATGACCGGAGATCCATCTCAATTCTCTAAGCTCACTAGCATAGATGAAGGCTATGTTACCTTCGGAGACAACAACAAGGGTAAAATCATTGGCAAAGGAACCATAGGTAACAAATCCAACTTATTTATTGAAGATGTTTCGTTAGTTGATGGTTTAAAACATAACCTCTTGAGCATTAGTCAATTATGTGATAAAGGATACATTGTCAAATTCGAATCCAATGCTTGTATCATTGAAAAACCCCATAAAAACATGTCTATGATTGCATTAAAACAAAATAACGTATACACTATTGACATCAATGATTTGTGTAATGAAATGTGTTTTTCAGTTTTAAATGAGGATGCTTGGCTATGGCATAGAAGATTAGGTCATGCTAGTATGAAACTAATCACTCAAATATCATCTAAAGAACTTGTAAGAGGAATTCCTCATATCAAGTTCATCAAAGATAATGTATGTGATGCTTGCCAATTAGGTAAACAGATTAAGGGTAGTTTCAAGACTAAAAATCAAATAAGCACCTCTAGGCCCTTACAATTGATCCATATGGACTTGTTCAGACCAATCTCTTCATCAAGTCTAGGAGGTAGCAAATATGCCTTTGTCATTGTTGATGACTATAGCAGATATACATGGACCTACTTCTTAAAACAAAAAAATGAATGCTTTAGATATTTTACCAAGTTCTGTAAACTTGTTCAAAATGAGAAGGGTTCTATGATTTCGTCAATAAGAAGCGATCATGGTGGAGAATTTCAAAACCACGATTTCCAAGAATTCTGTGAACTCAATGGATATAACCATAATTTCTCTACTCCAAGAAATCCTCAACAAAATGGGGTAGTAGAAAGAAAAAATCGAAATCTACAAGAAATGGCAAGAACCATGTTGAATGAACACAGCCTACCCAAATACTTTTGGGCCGAAGCCGTAAACACTGCATGTTATATTTTGAATAGAGTACTAGTAAGACCCTTACTCACCAAAACTCCTTATGAGTTATGGAATAACAAAAAACCCAATGTTTCATATTTTAAAGTCTTTGGGTGTAAGTGTTTTGTCTTAAATGAAAAGGATAACTTAGGAAAATTTGATGCTAAATCCGATGAAGGAATCTTTCTTGGTTATTCTTTGGTTTCTAAAGCTTTTCGTATCTTCAATAAAAGAACTTTAATTATTGAAGAATCCATTCATGTTGTTTTTAATGAGATTTCCGAAATTAAGAAAAATGATCTTGATGATGATGTTAATTTTGATTCCTTAAATTTAAATGAAACCCCTTCTCCAACTAGCAACTTGGATGCATCCACTTCTGAAACATCCTTACCCAAGGATTGGAAGTATGTAGATGCTCATCCTAAGGAGCTAATATTAGGAGACACATCAAAGGGGGTTCAAACACGATCTTCTTTTAAAAATTTTTGTGCCAACGCCGCCTTTCTCTCCCAAATTGAACCCAAATGTGTTGATGAAGCCATGAAAGATGATTCATGGATTATCGCAATGCAAGATGAATTGAATCAATTTGAGAGAAATGAGGTGTGGACGCTTGTTCCTAGGCCAAATGACCATTTAGTAATTGGTACTAAATGAGTTTTCAGAAACAAGCAAGATGAAAATGGTATCGTGGTTAGAAACAAGGCTAGATTAGTGGCCAAAGGTTTCAACCAAGAAGAAGGTATCGATTACGAAGAAACCTTCGCACTTGTGGCTCGATTGGAAGCCATAAGGATGCTCCTTGCCTACGCTAGTAGTAATAATTTTAAGTTATTTCAAATGGATGTTAAAAGCGCTTTTTTAAATGGCTTTATTTCCGAAGAAGTTTATGTTGAACAACCTCCTGGATTTGAAAATAATAGCCTCCCTAATCATGTGTTTAGATTAACTAAAGCTCTCTATGGTTTAAAACAAGCCCCAAGGGCTTGGTATGAGAGACTTAGTTCTTTTCTTATCAAAAATAACTTTACAAAAGGCAAGGTTGATACTACATTATTTATCAAGAATTTTGAAAATAATTTTCTCATTGTTCAGATTTATGTTGATGATATTATCTTTGGCTCTACAAATGAATCTCTTTGTGAATCTTTTGCTAAAACTATGAGTCTTGAATTCGAAATGAGCTTAATGGGAGAATTAACATTCTTCTTAGGTTTACAAATCAAACAACTAAGCAATGGCATCTTTATTAGTCAAACTAAATATGCCATGAATTTATTAAAAAGGTTTAATATGAACAACTCAAAGGCTAGTAACACTCCTATGAGCACCTCCACTAAGTTAGAAATTGATGAAAGTGGAGAAAGCTTTGATCAAAAAACTTATAGGGGTATGATAGGAAGTTTACTTTACCTCACTGCAACCAGACCAGACATCATGTTCAGTGTAGGACTTTGTGCTAGATTTCAATCAAACCCTAAGATATCTCATCTCAAAGCAGTTAAAAGAATATTTAGATATCTTAATGGTACCACAAATCTAGGATTATGGTACCCAAAATCAGAGAATTTTGAGTTAATTGCTTATGCTGATGCAGACTTTGCTGGCTGTAGATTAGATAGAAAAAGCACATCAGGATCATGTCAATTCTTAGGACATGCCCTTGTTTCCTGGTCACCAAAGAAACAAAACTCGGTTGCACTATCAACAACCGAAGCTGAATATATTGCAGCAAGTGCATGCTGTGCACAAGTTGTATGGATGAAAAACACTTTAGAAGATTACAAAGTTAATCTTAAAGATATTCCCATTAAATGTGATAACACGAGTGCAATTTGCTTAACCAAGAATCCTATACAACACTCAAGAACAAAACATATTGATATTAGACATCACTTTATACGAGATCATGTCACTAATCATGACGTAACCATAGAGTTCATTGATACTAAACATCAACTAGCTGACATTTTTACAAAACCTCTAAGTGAAGAACAATTTGATTTCATTAGAAGAGAATTAGGAATGTTGATATGTCCGAATAGATAAACTTGCTAAAATTATTTTTTGGACTATATTGAATTATCAAATCACTTGATTGCCATGTTTCTATGTGAAAATCTGCAACAAAATCTTGTCCGAATGCATCTTATTTATTCGAATGCTATAAAACAGATTTTCTCGTACACTTTCATGAATAAATTTGATGAAGTGATGTGTATGTATTCCATCCTGCAAAATCTTTACGTATATAACAAAAAGGGGAAGAAGTATTTAAAGCAATCTATGTAAAATTCCTCTATAAGCTTGCTAATATTATTTTCCTAGTATCATAATTACTATGCTTTTTGTTGATGACAAAGGGGGAGAAATATATGAATTGATAAACACTGCTATGATTATGCCATCCTTGCATCACCAAGAAATATATGAACATGTGCTAAAGTTTGCATTATGCCCTGAGTTGATATCTTATCATGTGAAGAAAATGCAAAACTTGCTAGAATATTTCAAATGTGTGCATCATGTAATAGTGCTTCACAGCTTTATATAATAATGTTCAAACTACATGATGAATAGTTACAAACACAATCATACAAACTTGATGATGTATGTCAAGCCTTGACATCATCTTTGAAGAGATACATCATGAGTATCATGATGGGAGTATTGATAAGTTTAACTGATCTAACTTATCAATACGTCACTTGAATTCTTGGGTCTTGAATTCAAGGTTGACTTATCTCAACTATGGCATATAGACAGGGGGAGTTAAGGATAACTCCATTATCAATTGATTATCATCATAAAAAAGGGGGAGATTGTTGAATCTCGGATTTTGATGATGAAGTCAATTGTCATTTGTTGTCTAATCTATGTGTTGAGATAAGTGTGCAGGATTAACTACGATGAAAGTTAGACAAGCAGCAGGAGTTGCGCCGGAGTCAAGTTCATGATCACGTTGGGAGTTCGAGAGTTTGACGGAAGTTCGGACGGTCGTCGGAGGTTCTGCGAGAACAGATTCGAGAAGTCCAGAAGCTTGCCAAGCGAAGCTCGTCGGAACTCGCCAAGTGGATCGTCGCAAAGTCCAGGAGTTTGCCGGAAGTCCGCAGAAGCATCACCGAGGGTTCATCGGATGATCGACGGAAGTTCGCTGGAAACTCGCCGGAAGAAGCGATTGACGCACCGAAGCAAAGCTGCAGAAATTGTCTTAGATTTAATCGTAGTTAGCACATTGATTAAGTTGGAAAATGGGAGGTGATCCCATTGGCTTAATCTTGGGGCAATTGGGCCCCTGAAAGACTGAAATTGGGCCGAATGGAGCTAACCATTCGGACCCTGATTGCACCAGGAGGTGCAACCGCCGAGGCCAGGAGGTGGCACCGCCTGGGCTAAGTCTCCCAGCGAGACTGGGCGGTGCAACCGCCCCAGCCAGGAGGTGGCACCGCCTGAGCTCAGTCTTCGAGCAAGACTGGGCGGTGCAACCTCCCTGAAAGAGAGGTGGCACCGCCTGAGCTCGGTCTTCGAGCTCTGGTAGAGAGGTGCAACCGCCTCAGTCAAGAGGTGGCACCGCCTAGGGCTCAGTCTCCGAGCTCTGACAGAGAGGTGCAACCGCCTGGGCTCAGTCTTCGAGCTCTGCCAGGCGGTGCAACCTCTCCAGTCAAGAGGTACAACCGCCTGATCCCGGAATTCCGGGATTTGATCGTTTTGAGCTGCAAATTTGAATTGGGTTGGGGCATATAAATACCCCACCCATTCAGCACTGAAAAGACACAGACCTACACCGAAATCTTGATCTTTTCTGTGATTCTAAGAGCTCAAAAGTGTTGTAAAGCCTTTAAGTCTCCTCCTTCTATTCTTCAAGTTTTGAGTTGTAAAGTGAGGAGAGAAAGGTCTGTAAAGGTTGTCTCCTGAGCCTGTCAAAAGGAGAGAAACTGTAAAAGGGCAGTTGGCCTTCGCCTATTGAAGGAAGGCCTCTAGTTGACGTCGGTGACCTCGTCGGTGGAGGAAGCCAAAAGTGGAGTAGGTCAAGACTGACCGAACCACTCTAAATCTCTGGTTTGCGTTTATTTTGAGCACTTTATCATTACTGCAAACCTCCTTCATAACTACTGCTCTCTGCGCTTTTACGAACAAGTTCTAAGTGCTGTTCTTTCCGAATCTGCATTCAGACGTAAATCGGTGTTTTCGTACATTACAGTTTACGTTTACGTTTTGATTCTGCAAAACTGTCTTCTGCGCCTTCACGAACAAGTTTCTAAGTGCTGATCTGTCCGAATCTGCTTTCAGACGTAAACCAGTGTTTTCGTACGATATTTACATTGTAGTTTACGTTTTGATTCTGCAAAACTGTCTTCTGCGCTTTTACGAACGAGTTTCTAAGTTCAGATCCCTTTGAAACTGCGTGTAGACGTAAAATTACGTTTAGACGTAAAACTGCCCAAACTGTGTTTAGACGTAAACTGAGTTTAGACGTAAATCTGCGTTTAGACGTAAATCTGCGTTTAGACGTAAAACTGCGTTTAGACGCAAACTACGTTTAAACGTAAAATTACGTTTTAGACGTAAACTGAGTTTAGACGTAAATCTGCGTTTAGACGTAAATCTGCGTTTAGACGTAAATCTGCGTTTAGACGTAAAACTTCGTTTAGACGCAAACTGCATTTAAACGTAAATTGTGTTTAGACGCAAACTGCGGTTAGACGTAAACTGCGCTTAGACGCAAACTGGGTTTAGACGTAAACTGCGTTTAGAAGTAAAACTGCGCTTAATCTTAAGTGATCTTAAAATCGGCTTTTACATCGAAATCATTTTTATCGAACGAACGCAGCTTTCATTTTTAATCGCTCAAAGATTTCCGCTGCACTAATTCACCCCCCCCTCTTAGTGCTCTCGATCCTAACATCTTGCTTGGAACTCTTCCAGCACACTGCTCCTCCATTCAAGGTGTACACATACCCTGAATTCGCCTTGCTATCATCGACATCGGACTAAAAATTTGAGTCTGTGTAGCCTTCAACCTTGAGGCTACTACCTCCATATACTAGTAAAAGATCCTTAGTCCTTCTCAAGTACTTAAGGATACACTTTACTGCTTTCCAATGCTCCAAGCCTGGATTCGCCTGATACCTACTCGTGACACTCAGAGCATGCGCTATATCAGGCCTAGTACATAGCATGACATACATGATAGACCCTATTGCTGAGGCATAAGGTATCATATCCATGTTCGCCCTTTCTTCTGGAGTCTTTGGGGACATACTCATAGAAAGCGATATCCCATGTCTCATCGGTATGAGACCTCTCTTGGAATTTTCCATGCTAAACCATTTGATAATGGTTTCTATGTACCTGGACTGGGACAAGCCAAGCATCCTCTTGGATCTATCTCTATAGATTCTAATCCCCAATATATAGGATGCTTCTCCTAAGTCCTTCATGGAGAAGTGTCTAGATAACCAAGCATTTACTGTGGATAACATTCCTACGTCATTCCCAATGATCAAGATGTCATCCACATATAACACCAAAAAGGTGATAGCGCTCCCACTTACCTTCCTGTACACACAAGGCTCATCTTCGTTCTTAACGAAGTCATAAGATCTGATTGCCTCATCAAATCTTATGTTCCAACTTCAGGAAGCTTGCTTCAGTCCATAAATGGATCTAAGCAACCTACACACCTTATCTGGGCAGTTCTTGGACACAAATCCCTCAGGTTGCATCATATAGACCTCCTCCTCGAGGTTCCCATTGAGGAATGCGGTTTTCACATCCATCTGCTAGATCTCATAATCATAGTGTGCTGCAATAGCCAATAGAATTCTGATGGATTTTAGCATTGCTACGGGTGAGAAGGTTTCGTCGTAGTCAACACCTTGCCTTTGACGATACCCCTTAGCCACTAGCCTTGCTTTATAGGTCTCTACCTTTCCATCTACTCCGATCTTTTTCATAAAGATCCACTTGCAACCGATGGGTATAATACCTTCGGGCACATCAACTAGGTTTCAAACCTTGTCGTAACCAAGATAGCGAATCACGATATAGGTGAGTCTCGAGAGACTCGACCAACTCAACCTACACCGGGAATCGATTCCTACTTATAACGATGGAAGGCCATGTAGGTCAATCTAATTGCCTCATGTTTACCGACTTAATATTATCGAGAGAGATGTTTCTATGATTTGATCTCCCAATATGACATGTCACACATATACATATTTAATATATATCTACATCGCATGCAAATATATATACATATCTAGTATGTGTATAAGCAATCACACAAGATGATCATGGACCACAACCTAATATGATTAGGCCCGAGCCAGTAGGCCTAATCACTCACATCTAGATCTATGTGTGCAACGGTGCATCTCCATGCCCTGTGATCGTCCATCTCATCCTCGTTGGTTCCGTCAACATCTTGATGCATCTTCATACATCGCGATCGTCCGTCTCGTGAGTCCTGCTATCGCATCCATGCTCCCGTTGCGCCTTCTCATGTGATTACAACTTAATCATAGGTACGCAGGCCCGACAATAAATGAGAAATATAATGGAGGCTCATAGACCTCAATAATAATAATCACAAGTACACACATCACACGGTCCATGATCATCCGTCCACACATCATACATCGCATGTATAAATAATCATCATCATGTAGGACTACTAGATAATGATAAAAAATAATAATCAACTAAACCTTTTAATTAATTAGTATTTTATGAAATCAAGGACATATAGGGAATTTCTGAATTAATAGGAGTATTTTCATAATTTGGACAAAAGACAGAAACTAGAATTTCTCAAATTTCTAGGGGCAAAACTGTCTTTTGCTCAGAAAACTCTAATGCCCTACTCTCCTTTGCTGATGCCGCCGCCGCCACCCTGCTGGCGGTGGCCTGTGCGGCGGGGCGCAAGGGTGCCGCCCCTGTAGGTGGGCGCCACCGTGGGTTGGCACCCCTGCGGGTGGCACAGCTCCCGCGAGCGCTGTGCCCGCGGGTGCAGTGCCCCGTCAAGCGGCCACCCTTGCGGGGGGGGGGGGGGGGGGGGGGGGGGGTTTGCCTGCAGGAGCAGCGGTCGCAAGCGCCGTTACCCTATGGCGCCTCAGCCCGCGGGCGCTGCGGCCGCAGGCGCCTCGCCCTGTGGTGCCTCTGCCCATGGGTCCAGCACCCGCAGGCGTCGCCCTTGCCCGTAGCCCTGCCTGCCGGCGCCGTGCGGCAACGACCGTAGGTGGGGCACCCGCGGGCTGCCAGCCCCACCGGTTGCAAGCCTACTGCAAGAAAGTCGCCGACCAACTGCTGTAGGCGCAGCCCCTTCTCTGCCTGCCTTTGGCTGTGCTGCACGCATGCAGATCAAGGGCATCAACTGTTGCTGCCCTTCCTTGTTTTTGCGTCAACGATTTTTGACGTCAAAATTCTTCCTAAACACAACACACGCAGTTCAAAACCAATCATTCACACGAACAACTTGGCTCTGATACCACTGTTGGGATATCTTGGGGGCAACATCAGATGCGCAGCAGAAGAACAAGAAAACAAAATCCTCGATTCCCAAATAGATGTTCGTCGTCATGCGACGATTGGTGCGTAAAATCCTCGAAACTGAAAAAACTACGTATAGAATAGATTGTGTTACCTAGGGAGATCGTATATCCCTGTTTCCTTACAGATCCTTAGGAGAGGGTGAAGGAGGTCAAGCGTCCTCCTCTCTAGCAGTAATCCACACAGTAGGGCTGCGACGACGCTCCTCAAAACTCCAGACCTGCTTTGAGGTGGAGAGGGGGAGGAGAATAGGAGAGCCAAGCAAAGGCTCTAGCCTATGAGGCTCTGAATCCCTCCTATTTATAGAGGTCCCCTGTCAAACCCTAATGGGTCCTCCCCTAGTGGGTATTGGATCTGCATCCAATAAGACAAGGGCTCCGTCGGATATCTCATATCCGAACTTCTACTCATCGCAATGCCCACCATATGTGTGTGACCCTCTAGGCCCAATATCAAGTTGGCTGTGAGTCATACCTGTCAGAACTCCTTCTAACTTAGTGAATTATTATCTCTGTAATAATTCACTTGACTCATCGACTACGGACGTACTAGGCCACTATGCCGTAGTCCCCAAACGATACAAGAGAATCCAATCCATTGGACATGTTTGTCCTCAGTTACCGTGTACCTATAGTCCCTCATCCATCTAATATCCCAAAGACCGTATATCGAGCATGGTGCTTTCAGACCCATACGGTTTCTACTCGAGTCTTGCTCTAATCGGATTCTCCCAAAGAACTCTTTCTCTCTCAACCCGAATGACCCTAGCTAGGGATTTTTCTGAGCAAGAACACATGGGATATTCCTCTCATGATGCCGAGAGTGGATGATCCTCTATCGATACTCTATAGCCCTCGTAAGGTCGACTACCACTCCCAATAACCAACTGTACTAGATCTGAGATAGCCAAACCTATAAATCTAGTATCAAAGAGTGGAGCACTCATACAGGACATCCTTGGTGTCTCAAGTCTAAGGACCAGATATACCACTAGGACTACGGAATCGCTATCTGACAGTAAGGCATCATCAACAATCCAACATTCCGTAAGCGGATCAATTAGTGAACTCATTCTCCAATGAGTACCTATACTGTATCCCTAGTGTCCCTACACGAGCAGCTATGAGACCAGTTGCATCCATCATATGGACGGGTATATGTTGAATCTCGGATTTTGATGATGAAGTCAATTGTCATTTGTTATCTAATATATATATGTTGAGATAAGTGTGCAGGATTAACTACGATGAAAATAAGATATGTAGCAGGAGTTGCTTCGGAGTCAAGACAATGATCACGTTGGGAGTTCGAGAGTTCGACGGAAGTTCGGACAGTCATCGAAGGTTCTGCGGGAACAAATCCGAGAAGTCTATGAGCTTGCTAAAGAAGCTCGTCGGAACTCGCCAAGTGGATCGTCGCAAGTCCAGGAGTTTGCCGGAAGTCCGCAGGAGCATCATCGAGGGTTCATCGGATGATCGACGGAAGTTCGCCGGAAGCTCGCCGGAAGAAGCGATTGACGCACCGGAGCAAGTTGTAGTAAATGTCTTAGGAAATATCGTAGTTAGCACAATGATTAAGTTGGAAATGGGAGGTGATCCCATTAACTTAATCTTGGGGCAATTGGGCCCCTGAAAAACCCAAATTAGGCCGAATGGATCAACCTATTCGGACCTTGATTTCTGCCAGGCGGTTGAACCGCCCAAGCTAGGCGGTGGCACCGCCTGGGCTTAGTCTCCGAGCGAGACTGGTTGGTGCAACCGCCCCAGATAGGAGGTGGCATCGCCTGGGCTTGGTCTCCGAGCTCTAGCTGAGCGGTGCAACCGCCTCAGTCAGGCGGTGGCACCGCCTGAGCTCGGTCTTCGAGCTCTGGCAGGAGGTGCAACCGCCCTTGACAGGAGGTGGCACCGCCTAGAGGCTCAGTCTTCGAGCTCTGCCAGGCGGTGCAACCGCCAGATCCCGAAATTTTGGGAATTGACAAATTTGAGCTCCAAATTCAAACTGGGTTGGGGCCTATAAATACCCCACTCTTTCAGCACTGAAAGGGCACCTAGAAACCACCGAAATTCTGATTTTACTTTGTGATTTTTAGAGCTCAAAAGTGTTGTATGAGTTGAAAGTTCTTCTTCCTCTTTTCTTCCAAGTTTTGATCTTTAAAGAGAGGAGAGAAAATTCTGTAAGGGTTGTCTCCTAAGCTCGTCAAAAGGAGTGAAACTGTAAAAGGGTGGTTGGCCTTCGCCTATTGAAGGAATGCCTCTAGTGGATGTCGGTGACCTCGTCGGTGGAGGAAGCCAAAAGTGGATGTAGGTCAAGATTGACCGAACCACTCTAAATCTCGGTTTGCATTTACTTTGAGCATATTATCTTTACTGCAAACCTCCTCAAAAGCTTACTGCTTTCTGCGCATATACGATTGGGTTTCAAGCTTTGCACTTTCCGAATCGGCGTTTAGACGTAAATCAGTTTTATCGTACGATCATCATATTTCAGTTTTCGTTTACGTTTTGATTTCTATCATTACTGCAAACTGCCTTTATATCCTTGTTTTAACTGCATCTCGCTTAATCAAGTGATTTACGAATCAACATTTAGACGTAAATCAGTTTTTTCGTACGAATATCATATTTAAGTTTGCGCCTACTATCTGATTTGAACCATAACTGCAAACTGCATTTATATCTTTGCTGCATCTCGCTTAATCAAAAGTTAAAGTGATTTACAAATCGGCTTTCTTACTGAAATCACTTTTATCGAACGAACGTAGTTTATTTAATAGTAGAAGGTTTTCCGCTGCACTAATTCACCCCCCCCTCTTAGTGCTCTTGATCCTAACAGTATACAGCACATCAGTCTATTCGGTTATGACGATGTCCCTCTCGAGTAACCTATGACCGGGATTATTTAGGATCTGTGTTTAAAGGTGAATCGATCTCATTATCATGATCTCATCACGATCCGATTCCCATTTTACAAATCCAAGGATATCACTATATATATATATATATATATATATATATATATATATATATGTAATAGTTATAAAGTGATATATGCCAAAATATAATAAGCAAAAAGATTTTGTATCAAGTCACACGTGTCATGACTCACGTGATTGGCTTGTTGGGTACCTATGACTAGCAAGAGCTTGTCGGGAGTCCGTCGGAGCATTACCGAGAGTTCATCGGATGTTCGTTAGAAGTACGTCGGAAGCTCGTCAGAAGAGCAATTGACGCACCGGAATAAGAAGTGCTATGATCATGTCTTAATTATCATAGTTAGAGCATAAATTAAGTTAGGATTGTGAGGTAATCTCACTAACTTAATTAGGGGCCAAATGGGCCCTTAACATGGCCGACGATGGCACCGCTCGAAAGACCCAGTCTCTAACGGTTGTACCGGTCCTGTCAGGCGGTGGTTCCGCCAAAACTTGGTCTCCAAGCTTTGTCAAGTGGTGGTACCGCCCAGTGTCAGACTGTAAGCAATAGTACCACCAGTACCCTAGAAAACCGAGATAAGACACTTTTGGCTCCATTTTTTAAGCCATTGGGGCCTATAAAAACCCCACCATTTTCTACATGAAAGGGTATGAAAGTATTGGCATAATCTTGAATCTTTGAAGTGTTAAAGAGTTGTAAAAGTGCTAGAGTTCTCCTTCTCTTTTTCTAAGTGTTGAGATCATTCAAGAGAGGTGTGAGACTTGTAAGGGTTCTCTCCTAAACCCATGAAAAGGAGAAAGCGTTGTAAAGAGGTGGATGGTTTTCACCTATTGAAGGAAGGCCTTTAGTCGATGCCAATGACTTCGTCGGAGGAGGAATCTGAAAGTGGATGTAGGTCACGTTGACTGAACCACTCTAATTCTGGTTTGCTTTTCATTTGTGCAATTTACATTACTGCAAATCTCCTTAATCTTCTCTTGCACCTTTACGAAAGCTCTCAAGTTCAATTTCTCTTCAAAACATATTAAATCGAAACCATTTTCGCTTGAATCAGTTTTAATCGAAACAAAGACTTTTGAAATCACGAAAGTTTTCTACTGTACTAATTCACCCCCCCCCCTCTTAGTGCCGCTCTTGATCCTAATAATTGGTATCAGAGCAAGGTTCACTCTCGTTTAGTTTAAAACCCAAGAGAGATGACATTTGGCAACAACCAAGAGGGTCATTCAATTACACATCCGCCTATATTCAATAGGACGGATTACATATATTGAAAGACTAAAAAGAAGCTTTTCCTAATTTTAATGGATTTTGAGCTATGGAACATTGTCGAAAATGGTTTTCAAAAGTCTTCTCTTCCAATAAATGATTGGAATGAGTTGGAGAAGAAGACTTTTAGAGCAAGGTTCACTCTCGTTTAGTTTAAAACCCAAGAGAGATGACATTTGGTGACAACCAAGAAGGTCATTTAATTACACATCTACCAATATTCAATAGGATGGATTACATATATTGGAAGACTAAAATGAAGCTTTTCCTAATTTTAATGGATTTTGAGCTATGGAACGTTGTCGAAAATGGTTTTCAAAAGCCTTCTCTTCCAATAAATGATTGGAATGAGTTGGAGAAGAAGACTTTCACCTTAAATGCCAATGTTATGAATGTCTTATTTTGTGCATTAGATAAAAACGAGTTTAATCGAGTGTCGATTTGTGAAACGGCTTTTGATATTTAGCACACACTCGAAGTGACTCATGAAGATACTAGTAGAGTGAAGGAGTCAAAAATTAATCTTTTAGTGCACACTTATGAGTTTTTTTGGATGAAACTGAGTGAGATCATTGGAGACATGTACACCCGATTTATGATGTCATCAATGGTCTAAAAGGACTTCGTAAAGTTTCTCGGATTTGAATTTGTTAATAAAATTTTAAGAACCCTTCCAAAGAGTTGGGACCCTAAAGTAATGGCCATTCAAGAGGCCAAAGATCTAAATATTTTTCCTCTCGAAGAACTAATTGGGTCACTAATAACCTATGAGATGACTTATAAAGCTCCTGAAGAGCTTGAGGACACCCTTCCAAAGAACAGGAAGGATATGATACTAAGAACCCAAGAAGACCACTTGAAAGAAAACTCAAGTGATAAGGATCTTGATGAAGTCTTGGCACTCTTAACAAGAAAATTCAAAAAAATCATAAAAATGAATAAATTTAAAAATGACACTAAAAATAAATTTGAACCCAAGAAAGATCAAGTAATATGCTACGAATGCAAGAAGCCAGGACATTACAAGAGCGAATGTTCCCTAGCCAAGACTAGGCAACCAAAGAAGAAGAAGGCTCTTAAAGCAACATGTGACGACTCAAGTGCATCCGAAGAAGAGGAGCCAACCAACACCGAGCAAGTTGCTCACTATGTACTAATGGCTATTGGAGATGAGGTAAGTAGTTCATTTGATGCAAATTTATCTTTTAATGAACTATTAAATGCTTTTCATGATTTATTTGATAAATGCAAATTAATTAGTAAAATATATAAATTGTTAAAAAAAGAGCATACTTCTCTTGTTAGTGATTTCGATAGATTAAAAGTTGAGCACAATGATAGTTGAGCTCTATGTACGAAATGTGATGAACTAGAAATACTTCAAAAGGAAAACTTACTATAAAAAGAAACCTTGAAAAAATTTGAGGTTGGTAGCAAGTCCTTGAACATGATCCTTGCTAATAAGGGTTACGTTCATAGGAGAGGTGGAATCGGATTTGTGAGTAGCTCTCACCAAAATCCGACCACCTTTGTGAAAGGCCCTACTTTGCATGTTTCATCCCGAAACAAATGTAACTTTTGTTGCAAATATAGGCATGTAGCTTATCATTGTC
Source organism: Musa acuminata AAA Group (assembly GCF_036884655.1). NCBI lineage: Eukaryota > Viridiplantae > Streptophyta > Magnoliopsida > Zingiberales > Musaceae > Musa > Musa acuminata. Next base: position 16,692,944 of record NC_088327.1, on the reverse strand, counting down.
CATTCAAGAAATGTAGTCCACATAAATTGATTTGGGTTCCTAAAAGAACCTCAAATAACTCAATGCAACATAATAAGCTATGTAGATCAATTTTTGAGGCACCCAAGGTCAAATGGGTACCTAAAAATCATCTCTTTTTGTAGAAAAATATACCATCACAAGCTCGGAGCAAGAGATGGTACCTTGATAGTGGATGCTCAAGGCATATGACCGGAGATCCATTTAATTTCTCTAAGCTCACTAGCCTAGATGAAGGATATGTCACATTCGGAGACAACAAGGGTAAAATCTTTAGCAAAGGAACCATAGGTAACAAATCCAACCTTCTTATTGAAGATGTATTGTTAGTTGATGGTTTAAAGTATAATCTTTTGAGTATTAGTCAATTATATGATAAAGGATATATCGTTATATTTGAATCTAATGCTTGCATTATTAAAGAACCATACAAAAACAAATCTAAGATTGCACTAAAATAAAATAACGTATACACTATTGACATTAATGATCTTCGCAATGAATTATGTTTTTTTATTTTGAATGACAATGTTTGGCTTTGGCATAGGAGATTAGGTCATGCTAGCATGAAACTAATCTTTCAAATCTCATCTAAAGAACTTGTAAGAGGAATTCCTCACATTAAGTTCGTTAAAGATAATGTGTATGATGCATATCAACTAGGAAAACAAATAAAAGGTAGTTTCTAACCAAAGAATCAAATAAGTACCTCTAGACCATTACAATTGATCTATATGGACTTGTTTGGACCAATTGCTACATCAAGCCTAGGAGGTAGCAAATACGCCTTTATTATTGTTGACGACTATAGTAAATATACTTGGACTTACTTCTTAGCACACAAAAATGATTGCTTTAGGTATTTCTCTAAGTTTTATAAAGTTGTTCAAAATGAAAAAGGTTTTATGATTTCATCAATTCGAAATGATCATGGTGGAGAATTTCAAAACCATGATTTCCAAGAATTTTGTGAATCTAATGGATACAACCACAACTTCTCTACTCCAAGAAATCCTCAATAAAATGGAGTAGTAGAAAGAAAGAATAGAAACTTACAAGAAATAGCTAGAACCATGTTAAACGAACATAGCCTATCCAAGTATTTTTGGGCCGAAGCCGTAAATACAACATGCTTTATTATGAATAGGGTTCTAGTAAGACCATTACTTTCCAAAACTCCTTATGAGTTGTGGAACAACAAAAAGCCCAATGTTTCATACTTTAAAGTTTTCGAGTGTAAATGTTTTATTTTGAATGAAAAAGATACCTTAGAATGTTTGATGCAAAATTCGATGAGGGAAATTTACTTGGTTTTTCTTCTATTTCAAAGGCTTTTCGAATCTTTAATAAAAAAAACTTTAGTTATAAAAGAATATATTCATGTTGTTTTTAATGAAATTTTTGAAGTTAAGAAAAATGATTTTGTTGATGATCTTAATTTTGATACTTTGAATTTAAATGAATCCCTTTCTCCATCTAGCAACTTGGATGCATCTTTTTCCGAACCTTATTTACCGAAGGAATGGAAGTATGTAGATGCTCATCCTAAAGAGCTAATTATAAGAGACATATTTAAAGGAGTTCAAACTCGTTCTTCTCTTAAGAATTTTGTGCCAACGCCGCTTTTCTCTCTCAAATTGAACCTAAATGCATTGACGAAACCATGAAAGATGATTCATGGGTTATCGCAATACAAGAAGAGTTGAATCAATTTAAGAGAAATGAGGTGTGGAAGCTTGTTCCAAGGCCAAATGACCATTTAGTTATTGGTACTAAATGGGTCTTTAGAAACAAGCAAGATGAATTTGGTATCGTGGTTAGAAACAAGGCAAGATTAGTGGCCAAGGGTTTCAACCAAGAAGAAGGTATTGATTATGAAGAAACTTTCACTCCTGTGGCATGATTAGAAGCCATAAGGATGCTCCTTGCCTATGCTAGTAGTAATAATTTTAGGTTGTTTCAAATAGATGTTAAAAGCGCTTTTCTTAATGGCTTTATTTTCGAAGAAGTTTATGTTGAGCAACTTCCCAAATTTGAGAATGATAATCTCCCTAATCATGTGTTTAAATTGACTAAAGCTCTATATAGATTGAAACAAGCCCCAAGAGCTTAGTACGAGAGACTTAGCTCATTTCTTATCGAAAATAATTTCTCTAAAGACAATGTCTATACTACATTATTTATAAAAAAATTTAAAAATAATTTTTTTATTATTCAAATTTGTGTTGATGATATTATTTTCGGTTCCACAAATGAATTTCTATGTGAATCATTTGCTAAAAGTAAGAGACTTGAATTTGAAATGAGTTTGATGTGGGAATTAACTTTCTTTTTAGGCTTATAAATCAAATAACTAAGTAATGGTATTTTTCTTAGTCAAACAAAATATGCTTTAGATTTGCTAAAAATGTTTAATATGGATAGCTCAAAGGCTATCAATACTCCCATGAGTACCTCCACTAAGTTAGACATTGATGAAAGTTGAGAAAGCTTTGATCAAAAATCTTATAGGGGTATGATAGGTAGTTTATTATACCTCATCGCAACTAGACTGGATATCATGTTTTGTGTAGGTCTTTGTGCTAGGTTTCAATCTAATCCTAAGATCTCTCATCTTAAAGCAGTTAAGAGAATTCTTAAATATCTTAAAGGTATCACTAATCTAGGATTATGGTATCCAAAATTTGAGAACTTTGAACTAATTGCATATGCTGATGCGGATTTTGTTGGATGTAGATTAGATAGAAAAAGTACATCCGGAACATTTCAATTTTTAGGACACGCACTTGTTTTTTAGTCTTCCAAAAAACAAAACTCACTTGCACTATCTACAACCAAAGCTGAGTACATTGCAGCTAGTGCATGTTGTGCACAAGTTGTGTGGATGAAAAACACTTTAGAGGATTATAAGATTCATCTTAAAAATATTCCCATAAAATATGATAACACAAGTGCAATATATTTAACAAAAAATCACATTTAATATTCTAGAACAAAATATATTGATATTAGACATCACTATATACGAGATCATGTCAATAATCATGATGTAATCTTAGAGTTTATTGATACGAAACATCAATTAGCCGATATCTTTACAAAACCTTTAGGTGAAGAACAATTTGATTTTATTAGAAGAGAATTAGGAATGTTAATTTGTCTAAATGCATGAATTTGATGTATATCTTTTTTAGATAATCTTTTGAATTTCTTGAATGGAGCTTTCATGAGTTTGTGCCATATCAAGTTTATTCCATATCTTTGCTCCATCACATAATGATGTTTGATAAATGGAATTCATTGACAAATACATCTCTCACAAATTTCACTCTTATGTATTTTTTAATCAGAAATGGATTTGATATGATCATTTATGGAATTTCTTTTATCCTTCATATAATGATTCTTTTACATGAATTATTTCTTAATGAATGAAGAATTTTTATGATTTTTTTAATATGAACACTTACAAGAGTGAGGATTTGATTTCGCATGAGTATCTTGATCCTTGTGAAAATTATGTTAGGAAAAGGGTCGGCACTAAGAGGGGGGGTGAATTAGTGCAACGGTAAAAACGTCGGTTTAAGGAATTTCGTTTCGTATGATAAAACTAATTTCGGAAATACTTAACTTTGAAAGCAATAAGAAGGATGCTTGCAGTTAAAGTAAAGTGCATAAAGGAAATGCAAACTAGATTTTATAGTGGTTCGGTAGTCATGACCTACATCCACTTCGCTGATTCCTCTTCCGTTGAAGCCACCAGCATCCACTATCGATCTTCCTTTAATAGGCGAAGATCAACCTCCTTCTTACACCCCTCTTCTTTTTTCACAGGTTTATGAGTCAACCTTTACAAGCACACACACTCCTCTCTAAACAGAATTCTAAAGTTAGATCTAGAGGAGGGATTTCTCAAGTGATTTCTACACCGTTTTCTCACTTTAAAACTCTCTATGCTTGTGTATCTTAACTAGGGATGAGAGGGTTATTTATAGGCTTCAAGTTGATTTAAACTTGGAGCCTAAAAACATTTCATCCTGGGTTTCTTGGGTCCGGGCGGTATCACCGCCTGTGTTGGGTGATACCACCGCTAGTGTCAGTCTGACACTGACACTGCACTTGGCGGTACCACCGCCTAGGAAGCTGTGCTGGGTGATACCACCGCCTAGACTGGCGGTACTAGTGCCTGTAGCCTCTCGGAGGTTGTGTCTGGGTGGTACCACCGCCCAGACCGACGGTACCACCGCCTGACACAGTCTTAGAGATTGTGCCATGAAGGTGCCACCTCTTCGGTCATTGTTTGGGTCTTTCATTGGGCCCAACACAGTCCTTACATGGGCCCAACTGGCCCTTAATTGGGTTGGCCCAAATATAATCCCAATTATGTGTTAACTACGATTCCTAAGACATATTCTAAGCTAAACAAGTCCGTAAGTCTAGTTTCTTCCGGCGAGCTTCCGGCGAACTTCCGACGATCTTTCAGCAATGTTCCAGCGGACTCCTAACAAGCTCCTAGACTTTACGATGATCTTCTTGGTGAGTTCCAACGAGCTTCTTTGGCAAGCTCCAAGACTTCTCGGTTGGTTCCGATAGAACTTCCGACGAACATTCGGACTTTCGACGAACTCTCGAACTCCCAACGAAATCGCGTCCTTGACTCCGAGACTTCATTTTGCTTTATACCTTTCTATCGTAGTTAATCCCCCATATATAAAAATACACTTCGATTTAGACAACTATTACTAAGCTTGAATCATGTTGTCCGGCATGTCATTGGTCCATCGATGCTTCGTTCGATTCTTCGGCGCATCGTCCTCTCTTGCGGCCTATTGCCCAATCGGCCAGTTGACTCTGTAACTCCGATATCCTTGGCGCAATATCTGCTCTTCTTGGCCCAATGCCTAAATCAATGACCCAAAACCTTTTGTCGATACGTCGACCGATCCTCCGGCCCGACATCCAATCTTTTGACATATTTTCCTCTAGCCCAACATGATTCTTCCTGCTTTAATTATCTCATCTTGATTGAAGTATCCTGCATCACTCAAAATGTAGATCAAATCATAAATACTATCAATTGGTTTTATTATCAAAATACGAGATTCAACAATCTCCCCCTTTTTGATGATGACAATCAATTGATGATGGAGTTAACCTTAACTCCCCCTATCAATATGTCATATTAATAGAACTTTGAATTCAAGCTGAATTCAAGTTATTACAAATTTCATCATGAATATTTGCAACACGTCATCATGCATAACATGATCATACTTCTCCCTCTTTGTCATCAACAAAAAGAAGAAGTTCCAACTATCTAGTGTTTGAATATAGAAGTTCAAATCATTGCATAATTAACATAATCTCTAGTTTTATCACCATGCAATCTAGCATTAATTTTATAGCATTTTAAAACATGCAAGATAGCAATTTTGAGTTGTTCAAGAAAGCAACTCTTGCTTTTTAAAATATGCAAGTTTGTAAATTTTGCTAGGTGTGCAAGTTTAGCATGTTTTGCTTTTTTAGATAGACAAGATAGCACTTTTGCTTCTTTTGAGATAACAACTCTTTACTTCTCTTTAGATCATAAGCTAGCAATTATAGCAAATTTTACATCATGCAAGGTAGCAAATTTTTAGTGATGTTCAAGATAACACTTTCTTCTCCTTGCAATATGTAAGCTAGCAAATATTTGTTTCCTATGGAAGTTTGAGCTAGTAGTATTTCTCTCCCTTTGTCAATATCAAAAAGAAGGGAAGAATACAATGTTGTAATTCTTTTCCCTTTACAACAATTTTCAAAGATTGACAAAGGTAAGTAACAAAAATGAATGTCAAAAGATCATGTATCACTTTTTACAAAAAAGCATAATAGGAAAAATAATCTTGATTCAAAAAGAAGATTCAAGTTTAAAATTCGAGAAATCAAGATCATGATCCGAAAAACAATGTATAAGGAGAGTTTATGCATCTTTTGCAATTTGGCTAAATTTAACATTCAAACTAGCAATTTTCTTTCTTCCCTTTATTATAATCAAGGAAGAAGTAGAGTGAAAGAATACAATTTTTACATCAATACTCTACTTATAACATGAGGTTTATAACCATAAATACAAAGGAATTTACATCATGTCATGAAAGATAATAATATCATATCATGAATGCCACTAGACATGATCATAGTAAGATCATAGGTATTGCATTCATCATTCTAAATCATAAATATTTCACATCATGATGGTATCAATTTATCAAATTATATTCTACCATGCATGATCATAGCTTCTCATTTGTATGTATCAAAATAAATTTATGAGTATTTCATGCATAGTTTCATATCATCACATGAAAAAGATCAAGAGAATTTTGGTGTTAATTTCATATAATTCCGAGAAATCAAGAGATACCATGATTCATTTTAACAAATCTCCTCTTAAATAAATAATGAAAGGAATTTTTTGGAGATCATGATATAGATAAAATTCATTCAATCTTGGAGGAGAACAAGATATTAATTTATGCATATAAAATCTCTCAATTCATTTTGAATCATAAAATTGAAGTTCCGAAAAATCATGATTCATTTAGGAAAATTTCCTCTTTAGTAAACGACAAGAAGAAATATAGCAATGATACCAATCATGATTTATTTGGAAGGTAGATGGCAAAAAGAAACATTGAGGATAAAATATCTCAATTTATATAGAGTAAATCTCAAGTTATAAATCTCAAAAAATTAAGATAAAGCTCATTAAAATTCAAAACATCAAATCAAAATCATTTTCAAGAGATTCATAAAAAGATGATCAAATAGATTCATCAAAATCAATAAGATAGAGAAAAAAATTTTCAAGAAAAATGATTTTCTCTATTTAATTATTTCAATTCATATGATTTATTTCATTTATGCCAAATAAAAATATGCATCAACATTTAAAAACCTAAAAAGCCACTTTCATTACCGTAAAAATCGATAATCCATAAATATCAAGAATCATCATGCATAATTTCGAAATTTATTAAGCATGATCATTATGCATGACACCAAAACAAGATTTCAAAATATTTAATATTTTCATTACATAATTACATCATTATACATCATCGAAACTGATTTCATCAAACATAAAGCATTTTCCATCAAGATCATTTTGTTTGTTGTAGTCATGCATTTTTCTTTTTAGGTGAATCTAACTTTTCATGCTTAGTTTTCTATACAAAAGCCATGCATCATCATTAAGCATGATATCAAACCTCTTAATAATTTCATTAAGACATCAAGCATGGTTTCATAAGGCATTCAAAATTATTTTGTTTGTTTATCATAAAACATATAATTTTCATGATTATTTTCAAAATTACTAGCATGATCCCAATATTTTTTTTTTTGCATTTTCATTACATTATTAAACATGAAATTTTCAAGAAATTAAAATTATGTAGGAAAATTAAAGATCACATAATGATTATTTTCAAGATCATTATGTGATCTTTGAAAATAATCATTTTTTTTGTATTTTCATTACCTCTTAATTTTTTTTGTTTGTTTATATTTTACCTGTTAAAAAAAGCATCATTATGTGATCTTTGATAATAATTATGTAGGAAAGCTTTTTGGTCACAATGATATAGATAATAATTCCCCAAATTGATAATTACTCGAGGCATCACAGCTTAGGTGATCTCAACACAATTTAGATCGACACTCGAAAAATCGATATAAGGATAAACTGAGAAATACTATGGATGCCTCAATAAGATTGTGCTTATCCGAACCGGGTAGAAATGCTTGCAAATCGACTTTCGATGCCAACTAGTGCAACTTATGGTATCAAAATAGATTAATCCTCTGCTTCTATAGAATCACCGATGCCTGGTAAGTATAAAAGATTTTTTTCTATAGAATCATCGTTATTCTCCAGATACTATAAAGAATGATTTCCTTGTTTTCCTTATGCAATAACACACGGAGGGAGAAAACAAGCTTTTAAACTCTAACTAAACCTCAATTTCTCATCGTCTAAGATTTTGCTCTCTCTTGGAGCATATTCTTTCACTCTTATATAGCACATTCTGACTCAAGGTTTATCAAAGATCTCCCTATTTTATTTCTCCTACCATTAATTGGCGTTCTACCCTCGGTGTTGGACCCATGACCCTCCAGAAAAGCTAATGGTGTAACTTGGTTAGTGATGATCTGTGGCTCTAATGATGACACGACACCTTAGCGGGTCAGTTTTTGAGAGAGAAGTATAGTGCAAAAGAAGAAACTTCAATGGCTTCATTGCTTATTTCGTTGCTCAGATTTGACTGTACAAGGGAAATGAGAGACGAACACTTCACCAGTGAAAAAGAGCAGGCGTTGGGTTACCATCACCGGTTGTAGCTGCGCAGATTGGGCGGCACCCATCGGGGGACGTCCAACAACTGCGTCCGCCACCTTAGCCTCCTCTGATCAGGCATGTTCGAATCAACAACCCTGGTGGTCTCACCACTTTCTAAGCTCAGGACGCAGACAAAACACACCCGCCTATTTTGAATCTCCTCACGCTGATCTTTGGCGGCGAAGTAGATGGCATTCCCGTGGAACCCTAAGAAGTCCTCAGCGCTGACTGACACGGACGAGCTTGGGCTCAAGAACAATATACGGTCGTGGATATCCTCCACCTCGACGGCCACCGCCGGCCTGCTTATGCCGCCTGGCTCCAGCCTGAAGACACGGAATCTGAGGGTGATCTTCCAATTTGCAGTCCCGTTGTTGTTGTAATGGCACGCAGCCAGCAGCAGTTCTCCAGCCGATACAACCAAGTAGGTGGGATGATAAGTTCGCGGCACGCAGGACGGCATGGGGTACCATGCGGTGATCGTCGCCCTCCCCGGCGGGCCTGGGTCAACCTGGAGGACCGCCCAGTAGTCATTGTCGCCGTATATCGCGCACAGTGTCCGGTTGCCGTAGGGAACGACGTCGCGCATCCGTAACGTAAGTTGCACCTGAGGATGCGCGTCTCCCGTCCATGATTCGTCACCATGGCGCCACGTAAACCATCTAATGTTCACTGCGCGTGTGAAGAGGACCGCCACGAAGTCCCGGTCGAGCGTGGGATCGGAGGATAATACAGCCTTCTCTATGACAATCAAGGGCCTACCAGCAGCCGACACCTCATCAGTTAACGAAAGACCAGCAAGGTAGGGAAGCCGAATGTCCTCGGCGGTAACGGGGTTGAAGAGGTTGATCAAACGGTCTTTCATGCAGATGAGGATAAGCCAGCCGAAGGAGGTGCCAATGCAGGACATTTTGGCTGTGTTAGGTAGCGGGCGAACATTACCGGCGGAGGCGGCGGTGAGGCGGAAGGCGGGTCCGATTCTTGGTTCGGAGGTGGAGACGAGGAGGAGGAAAGGGAGCTGAGTGGGGAGGTGATCGGGCCGGTGGGGGACGGCGGAGCGCCAGGACTTGCAGACGGCGCGGAATCGGAGATAGTCGTCGACGCTCGTCAAGAATTGGGACGTGAGCTTGATGAGCTGCGAGCGAAGCCCGGCCCACATCGCTCTTCTTGGGACTTCGTCGGCCATCGTGCGTCTCCCTATCTCGATCTCGATCTTAATCGACAACGACGTCTCTTCCGCCCCTTTAAATCCTTTCTGTTGGAATCTTCTTGGTTGGTTAGCCACAGGGAAAGGTAGTGTGCGAGGCGGTTGTAGTTCAAGAGGCACGAAATGCAACGCAACAACAGATACGAGGCGTCGGGGAGAGAGAGAGAGGAGCAGAATGCGGACACCAGAGGTCCAGATTATGTCAACATATGTGGCCGGCACCGAACGGTTCGTCTATGCGTTTGCGTGCCTCTCTCACATGGTATGGAAGCCGATGTGAGCGCCTTTAGTTCTTGGGATTGCCTGAAACAGAGCATCATGGCAGATGCACAAACAGCAGTTGAGCAAAAAAATAGTCAAAAGTTAAAAGTTCTAATTTAGTACCTATTTACTTATATAAAATGCAAGCAACTCGGAATAATCCGAACCTTTAGATCCTAATTGATAGGACTGATCTTAGCTACAGTATTTGTTAAGTTGGTTTAATATTGTGTTTGAGCGGTAATACCACTTGACACAATCTTGATGATTGTGTCTAGGTGGTACCATTGCCAGACCCTACTATAGGACACTGAATGAACTAAACAATAGGCTCAATTCAATCCTCATTCAGGCTCAATTACCCTCTAATTGAGTTAGCATTGTTTCACCTCAATACCGACTCAATTAGACCTAAACTAATTGACGAATTATTACAAGTATGAATCATATTTTGTCCAGTATATTATTGGTTCATCATAGCTTCATCCAATCCTTCAGCGCATTGTTTTCTTTTGCGGCCTTTTGTCCAATCGACATATTAACCTTCTCAACTCCGATCTCCTTAACGCAATGTCCGCTCTTCTAAGCCTGATACATAAACTCATGGCATAAAGCCTTCTACGGATATGTCGACCGACCTTTTGGCTCGACGTCTAATCTTCTGATATGTTCACTCCGACCCAACATCTGATTCCTTCTACTTTAATCGATTTTCCTTTTCTGATCAAAGTTAATCCTGCGTCACTTAAAATGCAGATTAGATCGAAACTCATCATTGATTTCATCATCAAAATCCAAGATTCAACATGTGACACGTCATATTAAGAGACCGAATCAAAATTCACTCTCTTAATAATATTAAGTTAGTAATTCATCATATAAATCTTAAAAAGTATTAAGTAATTCATCATAAGATAAAGAGATTTCAATTGAGTTATATACCTTATTGTTGAGAGTTATCAAAGTGTAATTCGTCACCTCATCTTCATTGGTTTGCTCTTCATCTTCTATTGCACTTGATTCGTCCCAAATTGTCTTAAGTGCTTTCTTCTTCTTTTATGCTAGCATCTTCTTCTTTAATTATGGACATTTACTTTTTAAGTACCCGGCCTTTTGCATTCATAGCAAGTTATTTGATAAGACCCTAGGGTTTTATCATAGAAGAAAGGGGAAAAAAGGGGATGATTACTTCGAGGGAATCGGCCTCCTTGATCAGTTCGAGGGGATCGACCTCCTAGGGTTTGTCAAAAGACTTAATAATATTTCTGTTGAATCTCGGATTTTGATGATGAAACTAATTGATTGTGCTTAGATGTTTAACTGCATTTTGAGTGATGCAGGTCTACTCGATCAAGATTAGATAGTTAACGCAGGAGGAATTGACGTTGCGCTAGAGGAGATCACGTTAGGATATTGGATGGTAGAAGGCTTCGGACGTCGGGCATCAGGCCAAGAGTGGAATTGCGCCAAGGATATCGGGGTTGCGGAGATCAACCGCCGATTGGGCAACAAGCTGCAAGAGAGGACGATGCGCTGAAGAATTGGACGAAGTGCTAACCAATGACGTGCTGGGTAACAGAATGTCAATTTGCGTTGTAATAATTGTCTAGATCGGAGTAGAGTTTTGGCTTGTGTGTGCAGGATTAACTACAATAACGATGAAGACATAAAGCGAAACAAAGTGTCGGAGTCAAGCGCGAAGGATTTGTTGCGAGTTCGAGAGTTCGACGGAAGTCCGAAGGTTCGTTGGGAATGCTGCCGAAACTAGCTGAGAATGAGTAGGGAGCTTGCCGAAGGGTTTTTCGGAAGCTCGCCGGAAGGTTCGTCGGAAGTTCGCGGAGCTCGCCGAAAAAGATCGGAGCTTGCCGAAGAAGCTCTTTGGAACTCGCCAAGATCAAATCGTGAAGTCTAGGAGCTTGCTGGGAGTCCGCAGAATGGTTTCCGAGAGTTTGTCGGAAGACCACCGAAAGTTCGCCGGAAGCTCGCTGGAAAAAGTCTTAACCTACGGACTTTGTAATAGCTTAGGAAATGTCTTTAAATTCGTAGTTAGTATATTAATTAGGGTTAGGATTAGGTGTTAATCCTATAACCCAAGTAGGGGCTAATTGGGCCCGAGTTCGGACTGGTTTGGGCCAAGTTTGGAGCCCAACCAGTGAGTTGAAATAGTGTAGGCGTGGCATCGCCAGATTAGGCAATGGCACCGCTTGGCTAGGCAGTGGCACCGTCAGTACACTGTCAGTATCAGACATTGACAGGCGGTGGCACCGCCATTGACAGGCGGTGGCACCGCCAGCATCGGGAACCAAAGAGAATTCAAATTTTGGAGCCCAAATTTGAATCCTCTTGAGGCCTATAAATACCCCTCAATTCTCAGCTGAGAACACAACCTTTGAGATGCAAGAGATTGAGATAAAAGTCTTAGCAAAGTCTTTAGCAAGTTTTTGTTTTTAATAGCTTGAGTGTTCACCTCCCTCTTTCTCTTTGAAAATTTGTAAGAGAGTGAACCACTTGTAAAAGGTTGTAAAAGGGGTATTTGTCCTTCCCCTTCAAAGTGATTTTGCTAGTGGAAGTTGGGAGCCTCATCGAAGAAGGCTTCGTAAGTGGATGTAGGTCGCATGACCGAACCACTATAAATCGGTTTGCGTTTATCTTATTGTCATTTATATTACTGCAAACCATCTTCACTTTGATGCTCTACTTCTTTGTCTCCTTCTTACATATGCTTTCAAGTTAAAATGCAATCGAAACGGTTTCAAACGAAACGTTACTTTTATCGTACGAAGTTTCCGAAAGTGTTTAAATCGTCAAAAGTTTATCGTACTTTACCGCTGCACTAATTCACCCCCTCCTCTTAGTGCCGCTCCGATCCTAACAATTGGTATCAGAGCCCGGTATTTCTCATTTCGGATTTACACCCGAGAGAAATGACTCTTTATGGCTTTCAAGAGGGCTTATCGGTTGTTCGTCCACCGTTGTTTAACGGATTGGACTACACTTATTGGAAAACTCGAATGAGAGTTTTCTTGATTTTTATGAATTTGGATTTATGGAATATCGTTGAAAATGGTTTTCAGCTTCCCTCTAAACCAATGAACGAATGGTCGGATTTGGAGAAGAAGTATTTTTCTTTAAACGCAAAGGCTATGAATGCCTTATTTTGCGCTTTGGACAAAAATGAGTTCAATCGGATTTCTACGTGCGAAATGGCTTTTGATATTTGGTGAACACTTGAAATCACGCATGAGGGTACAAGGTACTATTTGTAGTTCCTCTTCCAGTACCTATTTTTACCATAGTGGAAGCATTAGCCTTTGTCCTTTGTCAGGTCTTTCTTAGCAACCTTTGCTTTATCCAGTATACCCTTGCCCTTGCCCTTCTTAAGGGACTTTTCTGCTTTTCCTTTCTTTCTAGTCTCACCAGCATAGAGAACTGGCTTCTCTTTCTTGATAGTGCACTTAGCCTCCCTCAACATATTAAGGAGTTTAGAGAGAGTCACCTCAAGCTGAGAAAAGGAATTTGGTAGGGACTAAAGCACAAGATCCACACACAAGTTATCCTCAGGACCATTCCTAAACCTATAAGTTACTCAATCCACTTAATCATCTTTAAGACATGGTTCTGAACCAATGTCCTCTCAATCATCCTGACATGGAAGACTCTTGGATATCTCATATTGTTGAGTCCTTCCCTATTCTCCAAATAATTTATGAAGATGTAGGAGAATAGATCTGGCATCCATCTTTTTATATTATCTTTATAACTCAGGAGTCATAGAGCCCAACATGTAACATTAAGCAAGAGTGGAATCATCTATGCACTTTACATATTGAGTGATCTCATCTTTGCTTGCCCCTTCCTCGGGCATAGGCATCACTATATCAAAGACATATATGATTTTCTCCGTTGTGAGAATGATTCTTAGGTTGTGGAACCAATCTGTATAATTTGGGACCAGTAAGGTGGTTAACATCAAGTATGCCATATAAAGGATTTGAAAGTGACATATTTCTAACAATAGTATAAATAAATAACATGCAGACTTTGTAAAAAATAAATAATTAAGATATGGACTTCTATCTTGACATGCTCCTACTATTTTTTTAGCGAGTCATGTGACACCCTCAGCACATGAAATGAAAGTCTTCAATATCTAGTGAGGATCAGGATCCAATCAATGCCTTAGTATAACCTTGAGGGACTCGACTAATCACATTAAGCCCAAAAGACAAGCAACTCTTACCGATCATAACTCTTTGTGATTCTCGTCCTAGCCTTTGAACCACCATGGCCTCGAGGGACTCGACCAACCATGATGTTTAGTTAAGTCAACACCATCATTACAAGATGAGTCTGATTCGATGATATACCATCGAGGGACTCGACCAAGCATATCATGTCCTCATGTCATCGGTGACATCTCTATGTTGTAGGCAAGATAGCGAATCACGATATAGGTGAGTCTCGAGAGACTTGACCAACTCAACATATGTTGGGAATCGATTCCTACCTATAACGATGGAAGGCCATGTGGGTCAATCTAATTGTATCACATTTACCGATTTAATATTATCAAGAGAGGAGATTTTGCGGGGTATAACTATCATTTTTCAAAAACCCTAAACCCTTGCCTTTGCTGCCTTATGGGAGATTCTGGCTACGGGCATAGCGTCCGCAAGCATCACCCCCCCGTGTCGTTACTGTGGGTGCCGCCCGCCCGTAGGCACCACCCGTGTGGTTGCCTACCTACGGCCCGTAGGCTGTCGGCCGTCGGTCGTAACCAACTGACTGTCATAGATGGCCAAGGCTATAAGTAGCCTTTGGCCATTCTGTGAGAGCAACAAGGGCTGCCCTTTCTCACCTTTTGCGTTAATAATTTTGACTTCAAAATATTTTCTAAGACACAACACACATAATTCAAAACTAATCTTTTACATGAACAACCTAGCTCTAGTACTGCTATAGGAAAATATAGGGGTGACATCACATGCGCAATGGAAGAGCAGTAAACAAAAAAACCTAAATTTCCAAAAAGGTGTTCGTCGTCGTGCGAAGATTGGTGCACAAAACCCGCGAAACCAAAAATCACATATGAGATAGTGTTTTACCTAGGGAGATCATATATCCTTGAAATCTTGTAGATCTATAGGAGAGGATGAAGGAGGTCAAGTGCCCTCCTCTCTAACGGTTATCCATGTTAGGAAAAGGTCGGTACTAAGAGGGGGGGGGGGGGGGGGGGTGAATTAGTGCAGCGGATAAAAATGTCGGTTTTGTAAAATCTTCGTTCGTCGAAAACCGAACTCGAAAATATGCTTGACTTGAAAGTGTGTTCATAAACGTATTGAAAGTAGTAAGTAAGTAAAGTGGTTTGCAATAAAGTAAATTGCACAAAAGAAAAGCAAACCAAATTTTTATAGTGGTTTGGTCGTCGTAACCTACATCCACTCCACTGATTCCTCTTCCGTCGAGGCCATCGGCATCCACTATCAGTCTTCCTTTAATAGGCGAAGACCAACCACCTTTTACAGCTCGATTCTCCTTTTATCGGGAATAGGAGATAACCCTTACACCTCCACTTACTCCTCTCTCAAACTATTATAACACTTAGAAGAGGGAGAGGAGATCACACAAGATTTCAGCGGCGTTTCTTTCTTTTTCACTCTTAATACTTGTGTATGTTAACCAGGGATGAGAGGGATACTTATAGGCCTTAAGTTGATTCAAACTTGGAGCCTAAAAATATCCCATCTGGGTTTCCTAAGTACGGGTGGTACCACCGTCTGTGTTGGGTGGTACCACTACTAGTGTCAGTCTGACACTGACACTGCACTGGGCGGTACCACTGTCCAGATTAGCAGTACCACTGCCTAACAGTCTCTCGAAGACTATGTCTAGGCGGTACCACTGCCCAGACCAATGGTACCATCGCTTGACACAGTCTTGGAGACTGTGCCATGACGGTGCCACCTCTTGGGTCATTGTTTAGGCTTTTCATTGGGCCCAACATAGTCCTTACATGGGCCCAACTGGCCCCTAATTGAGTTGGCCTAATTCTAATCTTAATTATGTACTAACTATGAATTCTAAGGCATACTTAAGCTAAACAAGTTCATAAGTCTAGGTTTCTTCCGGCGAACTTCCAATGATCTCTCGGCACTGTTCCAACGGACTCCCGGTAAGCTCCTGGACTTTATGACGATCTTCTTGTTGAGTTTCGATAAGCTTTTCTGGCAAGCTCTGAGACTTCTCGGTCAATTCCAATAGAACTTCCGATGAACATCTGGATTTCCGACAAACTCTCGAACTATTGAATCTCGTATTTTGATGATGAAACCAATTGATATATGTTTATGATTTAATATACATTTTGAGTGACACAGGATGCTTTGATCAGGATGAGACAATTAAAGCAATAAAAATCATATTGTGCCGGGGGAAACATGTCAGAAGATTGGACGTTGGGCTGGAGGAACGGTCGACGTATCGACAGAAAGCTTTGAGCCATGGATTCGAGCATTGGGCCAAGAAAAGTGGATATTGCACCAACGATATCAGAGTTGCAAAGTCAACTGGCCGATTGGGCAATAGGCCGCAAGAGAGGACGATGCACCGAAGAATCGAACGAAGCATCGAGGGACCAATGACATGCCGAACAACTTGATTAATGCTTAGTATTAATTGTCTAGATCGAAGTATATTTTACATGTGCAAGATTAACTACGATAGCAAGGTATGAAGTAAAATGAAGTCTCGGAGTCAAGATCGAGATCACAGTGGAAGTTCAAGAGTTCATCGGAAGTCCGGACGTTCGTCGAAAGTTCTGGAGGAACCAGCCTAGAAGTCTCATAGCTTGCCAGAGAAGCTTGTCAAAACTCACTAAGAAGATCATCATGAAGTCCAGGTGCTTTCCGGGAGTCCGTTGGAATATTGCTGAGAGATCGTTAGAAGTTCGCCGGAAGCTCGCTGGAAGAAAACTTGACTTACGGACTCCGTTTAGCTTAGTAAATATCTTAAAATTCATAGTTAGCACATAATTAAGATTAGAATTGGAAAAATCCAATTAGGGGACAGTTGGGCTGGTTGGGCAACGAGAAAGGCCCAAACAATGACTAAACAAGTGAAACCGTCGTGGCACAATCTCCGAGACTATGTCAGGCGATGGTACCGCCAGTCTGGGCGGTGATACCACCCAGCACAGTCTTCTAAATAATGGTACCGCTAGACTGGGTGGTGGTACCACCCAGTGTCATACTGCAGGCGGTGCTACCGCCCAGAACAGTCGGTGGTACCACCCATACCCTAAAATTTCGAGGGTTTGAATTTTGGGCTCCAAATTTGAATCCATTTGGGGCCTATAAATACCCCAGCTATTCTTGTATGGATTAGTAAGAAATATTGAGCAAAACTCTGTAATTCTAAAGTTGTAAACCTTAGAAAGTTGAGTTCCCTCCTCCCAAAGCTTAGAGAGAGTTCTAAGGGAGGTGTGAGAGGGATACCTTGTAAAAGAGGGTTGTAAAAAGTTGTCTCGTAAACCTATGAAAAGGAGAAGAGGAGTGTAAAAGGGTAGTTGGTCTTTGCCCATTGAAAGAAGACCGATAGTGGATATCGGTGGCCTTGACGGAAGAGGAATCGGCGAAGTGGATGTAGGTCACGACGACTGAACCACTCTAAAATCTAGTTTGCATTTCTTTGAGCAATTTATTTTTACTGCAAACCTCTTTAATAGTTCACTGCTTTCAATACATTTACGAATGTGTTTCAAGTTAAGATATTTATGAAATGGTTTTACGTCAGAATCTGATTTTATCGAAATGAAGTTTTTAAACCAACGTGATTTTACCGCTGCACTAATTCACCCCCCCTCTTAGTGCGCTCTTGATCCTAACATGAACTCCAAACAAAATCACGTTCTTGACTACGGGACTTCATTTTGCTTTATGCCTTGCTATTGTAGTTAATCTTGCACATGTAAAAACATACTTCGATCTAGACAATTATTACTAAGCATGAATCATGTTATTCGGCATGTCATTGGTCCATTGACGCTTCATCTGATTCTTCGACGCATCGTCATCTCTTGTGGCCTATTGCCCAATTGGTCAGTTGACCTCCGTAACTCCGATATTCTTAGTGCAATATCCACTCTTCTTGGCCCGATGCTCGAATCCATGGCCCGAAGCCTTCTGTCGATACGTCAACTGATCCTCTGGCTCGACGTCTAATCTTCTAACATATTCACTCCGGCCCAACTTGATTCTTCCTGCTTTAATTGTCTTACCCTGATCGAAGCTTTCTGCATCACTCAAAACACAGATCAAATCATAAACACTTATCGATCGATTTCATCATCAAAATCCGAGATTCAATAATCCACACTATAGGGGCTACGAAAATGCTCCTCAAATCGTTGCTCAAATCTCCTTCCCTACTGTCCTACTATTTAAGGAGGAGAAGGGGAGAGGAGAAGAGGAGGTGAAAACCAAGAAGCCTAGCCTATGACTATTTGGTTCTCTCCTATTTATAAAGGCCCTATATCAACTTAACCCTAATGGATCCTACCCTACTAGGTATTAGATCTTTATCAATTACCCAAGCCTCTTAGACTAATGAGTCTCTACCCAATAATCTCTTATTAGCTCTTATTAGATTTTATCTATAGGATCTAATAATTTAAGGGCTTAATGGATATCCAATAAGATAAGGTCTCTAACGAATATCTCATATCCGAACCTCTAATCATCGTAACACCTACCATATGTGTGTGACCCTCTAGGTCCAATATCGGGCTAGTCATGAGTCATACCTATTAGAACTCATTCTAGCTCAATGAATTATTATCTGCATAATAACTCACTTAACTCATTGATTGCGGAAGTACTAGGCCATTACTCTATAGTCCCTAGACGATATAGGGGAATCCAATCCTTTGGACCTATCTATCGTTAGTTACCATATATTTATAGTCCCTCATCTATTTAATATCCCAAAGACCATATATGCCAAACATGGTGCTATCAGGCCCATACAGTTTCTCCTCGAGTCTAGCCCTAATCGGATTCTCCAGAAGAACTCTTTCTCTCTTAATTTGAATGACCTGGTCAAAGATTTGTCTGAGCAAGAACACATGAAATATTTCTCTCATAATACCGAGAGCGGATGATCCTCTATTGACACTCAATAGCCCTCATAAGGTTGGTTGTCACTCCCGATGATCGGCTATACTAGATCTAAAACTTATAAACCTATAAGTCCGGTATCAAAGAGTGGAGTACTCATATAGGACATCCTTGGTGTCTCAAGTCTAAGAACCAAGTACGTCACTAGGATGACAAAATCATTATTTGACAATGAGGTATCACAAACCATCCAGCATTCTATGAGCGGATCGATCAATGAACTCATTCTCCAATGAGCACTTGTACTATAGCCCTAGTGTCCTCACACGAGCAGCTATGAGATCAGCCGCCTCCATCATATAGACGGGTATATAGTACATCAGCTTGTTTGGTTATCTCGATGTCCCTCTCGAGTAACCTATGACCAAGATTATTTAGGGTTTGTGTTTAAAGGTGAATCGCTCTTATTATTATGATCTCATCACACTTCGATTCACATTGCATAGATTCATGTACATCACAATATATTTATATAACAAATAATATAAAGTAAAAAAATGTCATAATAATAATAAGCAAAAAGACTACTTGTCAAGTCACACGTGCCATCATTCATGTAATTGGCTTGTAGGGCACCTATGACTAATAAAAAGAAGATTAGTAGTGATAACCAGTAGCCATGAGTGAAAAGGAATTAAGAGTAGATGTAGGTAGGGACGATCGAACCACTATAAATCTAGTTTGTATTTCCTTTGTACTTTTCATTCCTATTACAAACTGATTTACTTGCTCATTATTCTTATGCATGTTTTAAGTTAAACTCATTTCTGATATGGTTTTCATTGAATAAGTTTTCAAATTGGCTCATCTTTTCAAAAGCATTAATTCACCCCTCCCCCCCTCTTAGTGCCTTTATGGTCCTAACAGTTGGTATCAGAGCCAAGTCATTTGGTTTAACACTCAAGAGATATTAAATGACTTTTTACGACAATCAAGAGGGTCACTCTATCACTCGTCCTCCTATGTTCAAATAGGATGAACTACATGTATTGAAAAACATGAATGAGAATTTTCTTGCTTTTTATGGATTTCAATTTATAGAATGTTGTTGAATTTGGTTTTCAAAAACACTCTAAACCAATGAATAAATGGAATAATTTTGAGAAGAAAACGTTTTTGTTAATACCTAAAGCTATGAATGCTTTATTTAATGCTTTGGACAAAAATAAGTTTAGTCATATTTCGACTTGTGAAACTGCACACATGATATTTGACACACACTCGAAGGTACTCATGAAGGCACAAGTAGAGTTAAAGAATATAAGATTAATCATTTAGTACATAGTTTTGAATTATTTCGAATAAAGCCAAGTAAAACAATTGGTGACATGTACATCCGTTTTACGGATGTTGTCAATGGTTTAAAAGCTCTTGGTAAAAGTTATATTAATCTTGAACTTGTTAATAAAATTTTACGATCTCTTCCAAAAAATTAGGATCCAAAAATAAATACTATTCAAGAAGCAAAGGACTTGAACTATTTTTCTCTTAAAAAACTCATAGGATCATTAATGACCTATAAAATGACTTGCAAGACACACAATGAACATAAGAAAAACATTCCAAAAAACATGAAGTATATTATATTTAGAACAAAAGAAAACCACTCGAGTGAAAGCTCAAGCGATGATGATGACAAAGAAATCCTCACAAAAAAAATTAAAACATTTATAAAATAGGAATCTAAGAATAAAAATGAACTTAAAAGGGACACAATAATGTTAGGATCCCTTTATTTTCTAAGCTTTTGATTAATATTTATTGAGTCTATTTAGTTCAATTAGAGTCGGGTAGAGGTTTATCTAATATTTATTTATTATTAGAGTCCAAGTCCTGGTGGACTTTGGGTGGAACTTTATAAATAGTGATGTAACCATTTCTCTTTGGCTGATAATGAAATATTATTAAGTCTTTTGACAAACCCTAGGAGGCTAATCCCCTCGAAGTGATCATCCCCTTTTCTCCCATTTTTTCCATGATAAAACCCTAAGGTCTTATTATTTGGTATCAAAGCAGCGATCCTCGCTACAGTTATCTTCATCTTCAAAAAAAAAAAAAAGAGAGAAGAAGAAGATCTGTAGCCATGACCCTTGCTTCCCCTATTTCCGACCAACCCACCCGCCGCCGCTGCTCTCTGGCTAGCGACCGACTCTGCCCTGCTTCCCAGCCAGAGTCCATTGTCGCCCGTCGCCTCCCACCCGAGCCACCACCACTGCTAGGAGACGACGTTGCCAGTGTCCCATCCTACCGCAGCCCCGCTCCCCTTCTTCACCACCGCTGCAGGGCAACCCATTCTCCACCGCCGTCGTCGCTCCCCGGCCACCAACCTCCCCCTCTCCAATACCGTTGCTGCTTCTCGGACAGGGCGACTCACCTCCCCACCGTTGCCCCTGCTTCCCGATAGCCCACACCCCTACTTCAGCCCATCGCACCCCTGCTTCTCTTCTTCCCCACCGTCGCTACAAGGCAACTCCTTCTCCACTACCATTGCTCCCAAGCCAGAGACCTTCGCCTCCATGCTGCCCCATCTCACTCGAGCAAGAAGGGCCACGACAACTACTTCGCAAACAACGGACCACCCCCTCATCGCTTCTACCGTCGGCGACACTGCCCCTAGCCACACCACCATCGCTGCCTCCCCTTGGTCATAGCTTTAACTGCTCGATCCTTTAGCATCGCTATTTCTGTGGTGCGATAGAAATAGAGCAGGCGCCGATCCCTCTACTACCACAGGCGTCGGTTGCCACAACCACCGCCGTAACTTCCTAGCCAGCGACGACCGCCGTCTGCCTCCCAATTGGAACCTTGGCTGCCTCCCCTTGGGTCACAGTCGTAGCCGCTCGACAACCGTAGTTTCCCGGCCGATAGCCACGAACCATTGCAACTCCTCGACCAGTGATGACCGTTGCCCGCATCCCAACAGCGACCCTTGCTGCCTCCTCCTCGACCACTGCTGCCACTGCTCCTCGACCAGCGACCTTCCCTCCTCACATCCTTACGCCGCCCTACCTCAACCCCAGTAGCGCACGCACCACAGATTCCCCTTCTCAACCCTGGCCACTTCAATGTTGCATCCCTCCTCATGGTGACATAAATAGGGTAGCAACTCTTCCTCCTCGTAGTGACCGCAGCACTACCCTCAACGTCCGCTTCCTTGACAGCTTTACGTCGATAGTGCTAATGCCCTTTACCAGACATCAGAAATAAGAACTAGGGATTATAGATTTACAGTCTTATGTAATGGCTACCGATAACTCAATGAAAGCACAAATGGAAGCATTAGAAATTAGAATTGAGAACCGACTGCAAGAAACACTTAATGATTTTAAAAAGAGGCTACTGGAGAGCCTTGGCAAATTTCAACAAGTTGTGAGCTTAAGTTCTACGTTGAATAGATTTGGAGATATAGGAAAAGGGCCCCAAGATTGTGATACAAACTACCCATGCATTAAAGTAGAATTTCTGAGATGGGAAGATAGGGATTCGACCAGTTGGATCTCTAGGGCAGAAATTTTTTTTTGTTTTCACAAGACCCTAGAAGAATCCAAGGTAGAAATAGCCTCAATCCAGCTAGACAGAAATGCAATCTAATGGTATGATTGGTATGAAACTTGCCACAGAGTTCCCTTGTGGGAGCAGTTCAAGAGAGGGCTTCTTGTTCGCTTTGGCCCATTAAAATATGAGAACGTTGATGGACAACTCGTCAAAATTCGTTAGAATTATATGGTGTTGGAATATCAGAGTAGGATTAAAAAATGGTCAAATCAAGCTGGAGATTAGTTTGAATGATAACTCGTGTGTAAAGTTAAGGCTCGTCAACCTCGCACTATGATAGCTGCGATCTCATTTGCACGCCTACATGAGGAAAAAATCAGTAGGGAAAATCGTCAAAAAAAAAGTGACCACAAACATATGATCAACAAGCCACCCACCCCATCTATTCCCAACCGTAACCCTAATACCTAAAGGCTAACCTGAGAAGAACTCAAGGAAAGATCAATGAAGGGTTTGTGCTGGCATTGTGATGAAAAGTAGAGTAGGGAGTACCGATGTAAACAAGGACAACTTCTTATAATTGAACCAATTGTAGAGGAACAGGAAGCTAAGAATGTGGACTCCGATCATAAAGGTATGTATCCTAATAAAGATGTTGGACCTATCATACATATAGTGCATGCATTAACCAACTACTATAACCCGCAAACTATTAAAGTTGGAGGAACTATGGAACATCAACATGTTATAGTTTTGATTTATACTAGTAGCATTAACAATTTTATGGACAGTAAGACTGCTGACCGATTGGCCTACCACATTGAAGGTTGTGACAGATTCGAAGTAAAGATCATTGATGGATGGATTTTAACTTGTGATAGCAAATGTTCAAAGATAAAATTGATTATACAGGGCCAGGAGTTTCTTGCAATGATTACTACACTGAAATACTGACCTATTGCTTATACTATCAAAAAGTGGGGACCATACTTACTTGATCAATGGGTTATGATACATTACAGATAGTCTATGACTAAAGTGTTGAAAGAGAAGCTCCTTGAGTTTGATGTTGCTTAGCCTTGAGGACAAGGCTGATTTGAAGGGGGAGGAATTGTTAGGATCCCTTTATTTTCTAAGCTTTTGAATAATATTTATTGAGTCTATTTAGTTTAGTTAGAGTAGGGTAGAGATTTATTTAATATTTATTTATTATTAGAGTCCAAGTCCTAGTGGACTCTAGGTGGAACTCTATAAATAGTGATGTAACCATTTCTCTTCGACAAACAATGAAATTGTTAGGATCGGAGCGGCACTAAGAGGGGGGAGTGAATTAGTGCAGCGGTAAAGTACGATAAACTTTTGACGATTTAAACACTTTCAGAAACTTCGTACGATAAAAGCAACGTTTCGTTTGAAACCGTTTCGATTGCGTTTTAACTTGAAGGCATACGTAAGAAGGAGACAAAGAAGTAGAGCATCAAAGTGAAGATGGTTTGCAGTAATATAAATGACAATAAGATAAACGCAAACCGATTTATAGTGGTTCGGTCATGCGACCTATATCCACTTGCAAAGCCTTCTTCGATGAGGCTCCCAACTTCCACTAGCAAAATCACTTTGAAGGGGAAGGACAAATACCCCTCTTACAACCTTTTACAAGTGGTTCACTCTCTTACAAATTTTCAAAGAGAAAGAGGGAGTTGAACACTCAAGCTATTGAAAACAAAAACTTGCTAAAGACTTTGCTAAGACTTTTATCTTAATCTCTTGCTTCTCAAAGGTTGTGTTCTCAGCTGAGAATTGAGGGGTATTTATAGGCCTCAAGAGGATTCAAATTTGGGCTCCAAAATTTGAATTCTCTTTGGTTCCCGATGCTGGCGGTGCCACCGCTTGTTAGTGTCTGATACTAACAGTGTATTGGCGGTGCCATCGCCCAGCCAAGCGGTGCCGCCGCCTGGCTCTCAGGTTATAGGCGGTGCCACCGCCTAATCTGGTGGTGCCACCGCCTAATCTGGCGGTGCCACCGCCTACACTATTTCAGCTCACTGGTTGGGCTCCAAACTTGGCCCAAACCAGTCCGAACTCGGGCCCAATTGGCCCCTACTTGGGTTATAGGATTAACACCTAATCCTAACCCTAATTAACGTGCTAACTACGAATTTAAAGACATTTCCTAAGCTATTACAAAGTCCGTAAGTCAAGACTTTTTCCGGCGAGCTTCCGGCGGTCTTCCGATGAACTCTCGGAAACCATTCTGCGGACTCCCGGTAAGCTCCTAGACTTCACGATTTGATCTTGGCGAGTTCCAACGAGCTTCTTCGGCGAGCTCCGATCTTTCTCGGCGAGCTCCGCGAACTTCCAATGAACCTTCCGTCGAGCTTCCGAAAAACCCTTCGGCAAGCTCCCTACTCATTCTTAGCTAGTTCCGGCAGCATTCCCGACGAACCTTCGGACTTCCGTCGAACTCTCGAACTCACAACAAATCCTTCGCGCTTGACTCCAACACTTTGTTTCGCTTTATGTCTTCATCGTTATCATAGTTAATCCTGCACACACAAGCCAAAACTCTACTCCGGTCTAGACAATTATTACAACGCAAATTGACATTCTATTGCCCGGCACGTCATTGGTCGGCGCTTTGTCCAATTCTTCAGCACATCGTCCTCTCTTGCGGCTTGTTGCCCAATCGACAGTTGACCTCCGCAACCCCGATATCCTTGGCGCAATTTCGCTCTTGGCCTAATGCCCGAAGTTCGAAGCCTTCTGCCATCCAATATCCTAACGTGATCTCCTCTGGCGCAACGTCAATTCCTCCTACGTTAACTGTCTAATCCTGATCGAGTAGACCTGCATCACTCAAAATGCAGTTAAACATCTAAACACAATCAATTAGTTTCATCATCAAAATCCGAGATTCAACAGTCTCCCCCTTTTTGATGATGACAACTAATTGATGACTAACGGAGTTAACCTTAACTCTCCGGAGTTTAACCAAACTCCCCCTATCAATATGTCATTGATAGAACACTTGGATTATCCCAAATCTAAGTAACATTCATCACATGTTATGAAAAACATTTAAACCATCATGCAAATATATATAAAATATTCGATTCAATGCATGAAGTCATCAATATACTTCTCCCCCTATGTCATCAACAAAAAGGAGAAGTAGCTCTAGCTATTTTAAAAGATATGCAAGTTTTTGCAACATGAAGCTAGATTTTCATCACAACATATAAGCACAAAGCATAGCAAGATTCTTAAGTTCAATCATGGCAATTCAACACTTGCTTCTTGTGCAAGATTACACTTTGCTTTTCTTTGCATGTTCTAACTAGCAAAAGCTTTCTCCCCTTTGTTTTTGTCGAAAAGAAGGGAAGAGTACAAGCTAGCCAGCATTTGCCTTGAGCTAGCAATCTTTCTCCCCCTATGTCATTGTCGAAAAGAAGGAGAGGAACCAATGATTTAGACTTTTACATAAATTATGAATTTGCATCAATCAATATTTCAATCATCACATGATATATACAAGACAAAAATGCAAAGAAATCATGTCATGAAAGACATCAATTGTTAAACATGATATGATAATAGTCTTAAAAATTTCAATTTGCGAAACATGTGATACATTGAGATACTAAAAAATTTAATGCGATACTTTTAAGGATGTCAACCTATTTTTGATACAAAGCATGGCAAGAGCAATTATATTGCAAGTTTTCTAAGTTTTGCATTTTTTGCTTCTTTCGAATAGCAATTATTTGCTTCTCTACAAGCTAGCAATTTTTACGATATGCAAGTTTTACTATATACAAGCTAGCAAATTTAAAGATGTGCAAGTTGGCATATTTGCTTTTCTTTGCAATGTGCATGATAGTATTTCTTTGTAATGTTCAAGATAGCAAATTGTACATCATGCTAGCTAGCAAATTAAAGATATTCAAGAAAGCAAGCTCTTTCTTCTCTTTTGAGAAGTGTCATTTTTGCTTCCTTAGCAAAATACCAAACTAGCAAGGGACCATGTTTTACATGAGGCAAGCAAACAATTTGGCAAGTGTTACATTTGTATCTTTTCTTTAGATGTGCAAGAAAGTAAGTTTTTGCATTTTCTTGACTTGTGCAAGGTAGCTAATTTATCTTTGAGATGACTCTTTACATCAATTCAAGATAGCATATTAGCAACTCTTTCTCTCCCTTTGTCATTGGCAAAAAGAAAGGAAGATTCAAGTTATGAATATCAAAATAATAATTTTATCATGAATATTTCATCACTGCGTGCATCATTATTGCATGCATAATACCAAATCATCAATATATTTTCAAAACATATAAACTCGTCATTATATGCATGATTCCAAATCATCATTCATATCATTTCAATCATTGTTTTAATCATCACTATAACTCATCATGCACAAAATGTAAAATCATCTAACATGATACAAACATTTATTTTTAAAATATTTATCACTATTTTCATGTATGATACCATTTTTCATATTGAATATATCATCACAATAAAAAGCAATTGCATGCATAATTTCAAATCATAAATGTTTCAAATCATGATGGTATTAACTTGTCAAATTTCATCCTACCATTCATAATCATAACTTTTCATTTGTATGCATCAAAATAATATCAAGAGTATTTCATGCATAATTTTATATCACCACATAAGGAATATCAAGAAGAAAGTAATTGGGTGATGCGATAAACATTTCATGAATACAAGGAATTGCATAAAAATCATATCATGAAAGATTAGAACATATGAATACCAAAAGACATGATTTCTTTTTGAAAAAACCTACTCATAATTAATCAAAAGAAAATCTTACGAGATCGATTAATGAAAAAATCTTGATTCATAATAAATCTTAATTTGTAAATATCACGGAATCAAGATCATGATTTTGGATAAAACTCATTCAAATTCAAATCACCAAAAATCATTTTTATAGTTCACAAAATTCGTAACATAAGTAGATTCATGATTTCATTAATAATATATTTTCTCTTTTTTAGGTATTTCATTTTAAGTGATTGATTTCATGTTAACATGCTTTTTCATTTATGTTAAATAAAAACATGCATCAACGTTTAGGATCGGAAAATAAATTTCATCATAAAACCATCAAGATCAATAGATTCTCAAAAATGAATTGTTAGGATCAAGAAAATCCGAAAATAAAATTAAACACTTTCATGTATTCGGACATGGTTTTGCTATAGATTTTCAAATTCAATCATGAAATTAAAAATGCTCATGATCATGGATATTTTTGTATCCAAAACAAATAATTTCTAACATGTTATTAAAGCATGTAATAGTGTAAAATCATCAAGATACACATGCATGGATTAATCCTAAGCACTATCATATATCGTATTTTTGAAGTTGGAACATAAGATTTAATGAGGTAATCAGATTTTATGACTTCGTTAAGAATAAAGATAAGTCTTGTGTATATAGGAAGATAAGTGGCAGCGCAATCACCTTTTTTGTGATATATGTGGATGATAACATAATCATTGGGAATGATATAGAGATGCTCTCTAAAGTAAAAGCTTGGCTATCTAGGCACTTCTCCATAAAGGACTTAGGGGATGCATCTTACATATTAGGGATTCAGATCTATATAGATGGATCCAAGAGAATGATTGGTTTGTCCTAATCCAGGTACATAGACAACATTGTCAAAAGATTTGATATGAAAAATTTCAAAAGATGTCTCATACCGATAAGATATGAGATATCGCTTTCTAGGAGTATATCCCCAAAGACTTCTGAAGAAAGGGTAGACATAGATATGATACCCTATGCCTTAGTGATAGGGTCTATCATGTATGTCATGCTATGTACTAGGCCTGATATGGTGCATGCTCTGAGTGTCACGAGCAGGTATCAAGCAGATCCAGGCTTAGAGCATTGGACAGCAGTAAAGTGTATCCTTAAGTTCTTAAGAAGGACTAAGGAGTATTGGTATATGGAGGAAATAGCCTCAAGGTTGAGGGCTACACGGACTAGAGCTTCTAGTCCGATGTAGATGATAACAAGTCTAATTCAAGGTATGTGTTCACCCTGAATGGAGTAGTAGTATGTTAGAAGAGTTCCAAGCAAGACACTTCTACTGATTCGACCATAGAGGCGGAGTACATTGCTGCGGTAGAGGTAGCAAAGGAGGGAGTCTAGATGAAGAAGTTTATCATAGATCTAGGAGTCGTGTCAAGTAACGAGGAGTTGATTCTCTTATATTGTGATAACAATGGGGCGATTGCTCAAACGAAGGAACCTAAGTCTCATCATAAGTCAAAGTACGTTTTGAGGAGATTCCATCTTATCATAGAGATAGTCGCTGAGGAGAGGTGGTAGTGAAAAGAGGTCCATTCGAAGATAATATTGTAGATCCACTAACAAAGTTATCTCAAATTGTCTTTGAGCATCACGGGAGTATGATAGGGATCAGACACCAGTGATAGGCTTTAGGTCAAGTGGGAGATTACTAGTCATAGGTGACTTGTAAGCCAATCACGTGAGTGATGACACGTGTGACTTAACACGTAGTCTTTTTGTTTATTATTATTATAATATTTTCTCACTTGATATTTCTTATTGTATAAATATATTATGATGTCTATGAATCTGTGCAATGGAAATCGGATCGTGATGAGATCACGATAATGAGATTCATTCAACTTTAAACACAGACCTAAATAATATTGGTCATAGGTAACTCAAGAGGAAAATTGAGATAATTGGACATACTGGTGTTATGATCGGAGCGGCACTAAGAGGGGGGGGGTGAATTAGTGCAGCGGATTAAAACTCGTAAGTTTGAAATCGATTTCGTAAATGTGTAGAGATTTCGATTCGACAAAGGATGACTTAGTAAAAGTAGCTCAAGTAAAGGAAGGAGATGAAAACTGAAAGTTTGCTGCTAAGTAAATAAATGTTTCAGAAAGTTAAACACTCACACATTCAAGGAACACAATAATTTAAAGTGGTTCGGTCAAATGACCTACATCCACTTACAAAGACTTCTTCGATGAGGCTCCCAACTTCCACTAGCAAATCACTTTGAAGGGGAAGGACCAAATACCCCTCTTACAACCTTTTTACAAGTGGTTCACACTCTTACAAATTTTTCAAAGAGAAAAAGGGAGGTGAACACTTAAGCTATTGAAAACAAGACTTTGCTTAAAGCTTTTTCTAAATTTCTAACTTCTCAAAAAGGTGTCTTCTCTGCAGAGAATTGAGGGGTATTTATAGGCCCCAAGAGGATTTAAATTTGGGCTCCAAATTTGAATTACTTTTGAGTTTCCCGGTGCTAGCGGTGCCACCACCTATCAGTGGCGGTGCCACCGCCTGTTAGTGTCTGACACTAACAGTGTACTGGTGGTGCCACTACCCGACCTTTCGGATTTTGGGTGGTGCACCGCCCAGTCCGACGGTACCACCACCCAACCTTTCAGGTTTTGGGCGGTGCCACCGCCCGACCTTTCGGGTCACTAGTTGGGCTCCAAATTTGGCCCAAACCAGTACATATTCAGGCCCAGTTGGCCCCTAACCAGGTTATAGGATTAACCCTTAATCCTAACCCTAATTATATACAAACTACGAAATCAAGACATAGTCCTAAGCAATTTTTTAACCGGCAATGTCGAGTTTCCTTCTAGCGAGCTTTCCGGCGAACTTCCGATACACCCTTGGATTTCTTTCGGCGAACTCCCAGCAGGCTCCCGGTCTTGTGGCGAGTTCAATGAGTCTTTGGCAAGTATCTAAACCTTCTCGGTGATCTTTGCGAACCTCCAATGATCTTTTCGATAGACTTCCGAAAACTTCGGCAAGTCCCCGATTCCTTCTCGGTTGGTTCCGGCAGCACTTCCAATGATTCTTCGGACTTTCGACGGACTCTCGAACACCCATTGAACTTGACTCCGGTAGACTTCATTTTGCTTCATGCCTTGCTTTCGTAGTTAATCCTGCACATGTAAAAATACACTTCGATCTATACAATTAATACTAAACAATAATCAAGTTGTCTGGCATGTCATTGGTCCCTCGACGCTTCGTCCGATTCTTCGACACATCGTCCTCTCCTGTGGCCTATTGCCCAATCGGCCAGTTGACTCCGCAACTCCGATATCCTTGGCGCAATGTCCGCTCTTCTTGGCCCGATGCCCGAATCCACGGCCCGAAGCCTTCTGTTGATACGTCGACTGATCTACCGGTCCGATGTCTAATCTTCTGACATGTTCCTCCGGCCTAACATGATTTTTCTACTTTAATTGTTTCATCCTGGTCAAAGCATCCTACGTCACTTAAAACGCAGATTAAATCATAAATATATATCAAGTGGTTTAATCATCAAAATACAAGATTCAACAATCTCCCCCTTTTTTATGATGACAACCACTTAATGACAGAGTTAACCTTAACTCACGGAGTTTAAACAAACTCCCCCTATCAATATGCCATATTAATAGAACTTTAAATTTAAACTGAATTCAAGTCATTGTAATATTCATCATGAATATTTGCAATACGTCATCATGTATAACATGATCATACTTCTCCCCCTTTGTCATCAACAAAAAGGAGAAGTGTCACAATAAGTGTTTGTAATATAAGTTCTAATCATTTGCATGATAAACATAATCTCCATTTTTATCATCATGCAATTTTGCTAGCATCATAGATATGTAAGGTAGTAAGATAGCATGTTCTACTTCATACAAGCTAGCAAATTAGATATGTGCAAATTTAGCATGTTTTGCTTCTTGAGATAGGCAAGATAGCACTTTTGCTTCTTTTGAGAGAATAATTCTTTGCTTCTCTTTAGATCACAAGCTAGCAATTCTAAAAAATTTTACATCATGCAATATAGCAAATTTTTGGTGATATTCAAGATAGCTATTTTTGCCTCTTCTTGAAATTTCAAGCTAGCAATTCTTGGTGATGTTCAAGATAGCAATTTCTTTCTTCTCTTTTGAGAAGTGCTATTTTTTTGCTTCCTTTGCAAAGTTTGAGCTAGCAATTTGCTTCCATTGCAAAGTGTAAGTTAGCATGTTTTGCTCCCCCTTGTCATTATCAAAAAAGAAGGGAAGACCCTTTACATCAATTTTCAAATTATGACAAAAGTAAATAACAAAGATGAAAAATGAATGTCAAAAGACATATCATTTTTCACAAATTTCTTCTTTTGTAAATAAAAAGCTGTTGAATCTCGTATTTTGATGATGAAACTACTTGATATATGTTTATGATTTAATCTGCGTTTTGAGTGACGCAGGATGCTTTGATCAGGATGAGACAATTAAAGCTGGAAAATCATGTTGTGCCAGAGGAACATGTTATAAGATTGGACATCGAGCCGGTGGATCGGTCGACGTATCGACAGAAGGCTTCGGGCCGTGGACTCGGGCATTGGGCCAAGAAGAGCGGGTATTGTGCCAAGGATATTGGCGTTGCGGAGTCAACTGGCCGATTGGGCAATAGGCTGCAGGAGAGGACGATGCGCCGAAGAATCGGACGAAGCGTCGAGGGACCAATGACATGCTGGACAACTTGGTTAATTGCTTAGGATTAATTGTCTCGATCGAAGTTTTGTTTTAAGTGTGCAGGATTAACTACGATGAAAGTAAGATATGCAGCAGGAGTTGCGCCGGAGTCAAGACAATGATCACGTTGGGAGTTCGAGAGTTCGACGACGGAAGTTCGGACAGTCGTCGGAGGTTCTGTGGGAACAAATCCGAGAAGTCCATGAGCTTGCCAAAGAAGCTCAACGAAACTCGCCAAGTGGATCGTCACAAGTCCAGGAGTTTGCCGGAAGTCCGCAGGAGCATCACCGAGGGTTTATCGGACGATCGACGAAAGTTCGCCGGAAGAAGCGATTGACGCACCGGAGCAAGTTGCAGTAAATGTCTTAGGAAATATCGTAGTTACCACAATGATTAAGTTAGAAATGGGAGGTGATCCCACTAACTTAATCTTGGGGCAATTGGGCCCCTGAAAAACCCAAATTGGGCCGAATGGATCAACCCATTCGGACCCTGATTTCTGCCAGGCGGTTGAACCGCCCAAGCCAGGAGGTGGCACTGCCTGGGCTAAGTCTCCGAGCGAGAAAGGGCGCTGCAACCGCCCCAGCCAGGAGGTGGCACCGCCTGGGCTCAGTCTCCGAGCGAGACTGGGCGGTGCAACCTCCCCTGACAGGAGGTGGCACCGCCTGAGCTCGGTCTTCGAGCTCTAGCAGGAGGTGTAACAGCCCCTGACAGGAGGTGGCATCGCCCAGAGGCTCAGTCTTCGAGCTCTGCCAGGCAGTGCAACTGCCTCAGTCAGGAGGTGCAACCGCCAGATCCCGGAATTTCGGGAATTGACAGTTTTGAGCTCCAAATTCAAACTAGGTTGGGGCCTATAAATACCTCACCCATTCAGCACTGAAAGGGCACTTAACATACACCGAAATCCTGATCTTGTTCTGTGATTTTTAGAGCTCAAAATTATTATAAAGGCCAAAAGTTCTTCTCCCTCTTTTCTTCCAAGTTTTGAGCTTTAAAGAGATGAGAGAAAATTCTGTAAGGGTTGTCTCCTAAGCTTGTCAAAAGGAGTGAAACTATAAAAGAGTGGTTGGCCTTCGCCTATTGAAGGAAGGCCTCTAGTTGACGTCGGTGACCTCGTCGGTGGAGGAAGCCAAAAGTGGAGTAGGTCAAGATTGACCGAACCACTCTAAATCTCGGTTTGCATTTACTTTGAGCATATTATCTTTACTGCAAACCTCCTCTAAAGCTTACTGCTTTCTGCGCATCTACGATCGGATTTCAAGCTTTGCACTTTCCGAATCGGCGTTTAGATGTAAATCAGTTTTTTCGTACGAATATTATATTTCAGTTTGCGCCTACTATCTGATTTGAACCATAACTGCAAATTGCACTCATATATTTGCTGCATCTCACTTAATCAAAAGTTAAAGTGATCTACGAATCGGCTTTCTTACTGAAATCACTTTTATCGTACGAACACTTTTTTAATCGTAGAAAGTTTTCCGCTGCACTAATTCACCCTCCCCTCTTTATGCTCTTGATCCTAACAATTGGTATCGGAGCTTGGTATTTCTCATTTCAGATTTACACTTGAGAGAAATTGCTCTTCATGGCTTTCAAGAGGGCTTATTGGTTGTTCGTCCACCGTTGTTTAACGGATTGGACTACACTTATTGGAAAACTCGAATGAGAGTTTTCTTGATTTCTATGAATTTGGATTTATGGAATATCGTTGAAAACAACTTTCAACTTCCCTCTAAACTGATGAACGAATGGTCGGATTTGGAGAAGAAGTATTTTTCTTTAAACGCAAAGGCTATGAATGCCTTATTTTGCGCTTTGGACAAAAATGAGTTCAATCGGATTTCTACGTGCGAAACGGCTTTTGACATTTGGTGAATACTTGAAATCATGCACGAGGGAAGTAGTAGAGTCAAAGACTCAAAAGTTAACATTTTATTGCATGATTTTGAGCTTTTTCGAATGCAACCAAGCGAGACTATAAGCGACATGTATACTCGTTTCACGGATATCGTCAATAGTTTAAGAGCTCTAGGAAAATGTTTTTCAGATTTTGAACTCATAAACAAGATTTTGCGTTCTCTTTCTAAGAAGTGGGATTCAAAAGTAACTGCAATACAAGAAGCTAAAAACCTAAACAACTTACCACTTGAAGAACTAATTGGTTCATTGATGACATATGAAATGGTGCACAATGCACATGATGAACATGATGAACAAAATCACCTTCCAAAGAACAGGAAGGATTTGAAACTCCGGACAAATGAATACCACTTGAGCGATGACTCAAGTGATGAGGACAATGATGTACTTGAACTTCGAACACTAAATCTTAATAAGTTTATTAAACAAAACTCTAAAATAAATAATAAACTTGAACGAAGGAAGAGGCCAAAGAAGAAGAACACAAAGTGGGATGAATCGAGCTCCTCCGAAGACGAGGAGAAAATCAAGAAAGGCGAGGTGGCAAACTACGCCTTAATCGCTTTCAATGATGAGGTAATCGAAATCCCCCTAATTTATTTTGAAATTACTTGATGCTTTCATGATGTATTTTCTTTTTTAGTTTAGAATTAATTTACATGTTTAAAAAAAATTATGATCATGCTAAGTAATTTATAAAATGATAATATTGCATGATAAACAAATAAAATGATTTTGATTGAAAATATGAAATCATGGTTAAGAAGTAATAATGTGTATTACGTTGATTTCCATTGTTATTTCTCTATTTTGATTATAAAAAAAAATCATGTTTGATTTGAAGAAATGCATAATGATGTAATATTAAATATTTTGATTAACAATTTTATGCATGAGATTTTAAGCTATACATGATGATAAGCATGTGTTATTTTCATGAGTGTATTTAAAAAACTATGGCAAAAATGTGCTCGAATGCCTGAACTTGTTTTTCCGATCTTCTTGATTCAATGTTCAAATCACTTAATTGCCATGATGATTTTACACTATTACATGCCTTAATAACATATTGGAAATTATGTGTTTTGGATACAAAAATTTTTATGATCATGAGCATGTTTTATCTTCATGATTGAACTTGAAAATCTATAGCAAAATCTTGTCCGAATGCATGAAAGTGTTAATTTCATTTTCGGATTCGCTTAACAATTGGTATACTAACAATACAATGAGATTTCTTATGCAAAAATAATTTAAAAATAATTTTTACTTGCAAAGATTTGTTTCACATACATATCTCCTATGATTCATGTGTAGAGAAAGAATTTATAAATCATAATATAATGAGATTTCTTATGCAAAAATAAAGTGTTTTTGTGATTCTTTGCTAAAGAAAATAATTATTAAAATCATGATCTTGATAATTATAACATGAAGTTCTTTATAAATCAAGATCGTTCATTATGCTCCCTACATTTATCAAAAAAGAATTCTTCAAATGAAGTGTAACTTGTCTTTTGATTTCTCAGAATTCAATGAAGTGTCATATTGATATCTTGATACTTGGAATATTTTAAAATGTGATCTTGATAAGAATGTTTCAAGTTGCTCTTTGTGCTATATCTTTTCAAATGAATCTTGATCGTGAACTAGTTAAGAAAAATTTTAATGAACCATGAATCATATCTTTGGTATTCACGAATTGATCCTAACAATTGATCCTCATTGATATCTTTCATTGATATGATAAATTATCATCTCATGATATATCGTATAATTATATCATGCTTTGTGATTGTATCATGTGATCTTTGCTGAATTTTCACATTGATATTCTTCATGACATGATTTCTTTGCATTGTTGTCTTGTATGCTTCATGTGATAATATGAATACATGAAACACTTATGATATGATTTTTATGCAATTCCTTGTATTCATGAAATGTTTATCTCATCACCTAATAATTCTTCTTGATATTCCTTATGTGATGATAAGAATACATGAAATATTCATTAATTTGTATTGATGTATACAAATAAAAAGTTTCGATCATGTATGGTAGGATGTGATTTGATAAATTTGGTACCATCATGATTAGGAATCATGCATTAATGATGATTGTATATTTTATGATTTGGCATGATGCATGCAATGATGAAATATTCATGAATTTGAAATGATGCATGCAATACTTATGACAATGATGTACATGATGTATTGCATATGATATGTATCATGAATGCTTTAAATGATGAATATTTGGTATTATGATCAACATGTTGATAAATGCTTAAAAATTTTAATGTTTGAGTATCATGTATGATATACCCATTAATGATGATTGATTTATTTTTCGGTATCGTGCATGAAAAATAAGGTTTTTGAAATTGTGTATGTTTTAATTTGAATATATAATGATGCATAAATAAAATTGATACTTACCTTTGTCATAATCTGAAAATTGAAAAAAGGGTCTTCCCTTCTTTTTGACAATGACAAAGGGGGAGCAAGAATTTCTAGCGTGGACATCATGAAAAGAGGCAAACTAGCTAGCTTACACAATTTAAGATGAAAGCAAATATGACACTTCTCAAAACAGAAGAAAGAGCTTGTTATCTTGAACATCACAAGCTTGCCAAACAAAAATTACAAAAGTACTATCTTGCCTATCTCAAGAAGCAAAACTTGCAACTTGCACATTGCAATAGGAAGCAAGAATCATAAGCTTACACAAGAAAGCTATCTTGCATTTGCTTTCGAAATTTTTGCTAGCTTGTATGTAGTAAAACTTGTATATCGTAAAAATTGCTAGATTGTAGTATAAAGAGAAGCAAATAGTTGCTATCTCAAGAAAATTAAACATGCTAAACTTACACCTTGCAATGGAAGCAAAATTGCGAGCTCAAACATTGCAAAGGAAGCAAAAATTTGCTAGCTTGTAACTTGCATATTTCAAAAAGCAAGAGTTGCCTTCTTGAACATCTCTAAACTGCTAGCTTGCAAGTTCTAAAATGTTGTAACATTGCTAGTTTGCATGTTCTAAAAGCGCTATCTTGTATGCTGTAAAACTTGCATATCTAAAACTTGATAGCTTGAATGTTCTAAGCATGATGTAACATTTGCTGAATTTTCTGGCTTCAAAACTGCATGATGATAAAACTTTATATTATGTTTTTCATGTAATAAGTTAAACTAATATTCCAAACACAAGAATAGTTGGACTTCTCCTTTTTGTTGATGACAAAAGGGGAGAAGTATGATGTTATGCATAAGTTTATGCATAAGTTCATGATAACGTGTTGCAAGTAATCATAATGAATATTGCAATGACTTGAATTCAGTTTGAATTCAAGGTTCTATCAATATGGCATATTGATAGGGGGAGTTTGTTTAAACTCCGGGAGTTAAGTTTAACTCCGTCATCAAGTGGTTGTCATCATCAAAAAGGGGGAGAATATTGAATCTCGTATTTTGATGATGAAACTACTTGATATATGTTTATGATTTAATCTGTGTTTTGAGTGATGCATGATGCTTCGATCAGGATGAGACAAATAAAGCAGGAAAATCATGTTGTGCCAGAGGAACATGTCAGAAGATTGGACGTCGGGCCGGTGGATCGGTCGACGTATTGACAGAAAGCTTCGGGCCATGGACTCAGGCATCGGGCCAAGAAGAGCGGGTATTGTGCCAAGGATATCGGAGTTGCAGAGTCAACTGGCCGATTGGGCAATAGGCTGCAGGAGAGGATGATGCGCCGAAGAATCGGACGAAGCGTCGAGGGACCAATGACATGTTGGACAACTTGGTTAATTGCTTAGGATTAATTGTCTCAATCAAAGTTTTGTTTTAAGTGTGCAGGATTAACTACGATGAAAGTAAGATATGCAGCAGGAGTTGTGCCGGAGTCAAGACAATGATCACGTTGGGAGTTCGAGAGTTCGACGACGGAAGTTCAGACAGTCGTCGGAGGTTCTGCGGGAACAAATCCGAGAAGTCCATGAGCTTGCCAAAGAAGCTCGTTGGAACTCGCCAAGTGGATCGTCGCAAGTCCAGGAGTTTGCTGGAAGTCCGCAGGAGCATCACCGAGGGTTCATCGGATGATCGACGGAAGTTCGCTGGAAGCTCGCTGGAAGAAGCGATTGAAGCACCGGAGCAAGTTGCAGTAAATGTCTTAGGAAATATCGTAGTTAGCACAATGATTAAGTTGGAAATGGGAGGTGATCCCATTAACTTAATCTTGGGGCAATTGGGCCCTTGAAAAACCCAAATTGGGCCGAATGGATCAACCCATTCGGACCCTGATTTCTGCCAGGCGGTTGAACCGCCCAAGCCAAGAGGTGGCACCGCCTGGGCTAAGTCTCAGAGCGAGACTGGGCGGTGCAACCGCCCCAGCTAGGAGGTGGCACCGCCTGGGCTCAGTCTCTGAGCGAGACTGGGCGGTGCAACCTCCCCTGACAGGAGGTGGCACCGCTTGAGCTCGGTCTTCGAGCTCTGGAAGGAGGTGCAACCGCCTCAGTCAGGCGGTGGCACCGCCTGAGCTCGGTCTTCGAGCTCTAGCAGGAGGTGCAACCGCCCCTGACAGGAGGTAGCACTGCCCAGAGGCTCAGTCTTCGAGCTCTGCCAAGCGGTGCAACCGCCTCAGTCAGGAGGTGCAACCGCCAGATCCCGAAATTCTGGGAATTGACAGTTTTGAGCTCCAAATTCAAACTAGGTTGGGGCCTATAAATACCCCACCCATTCAGCACTGAAAGGGCACTTAACATACACCGAAATCCTAATCTTGTTCTGTGATTTTTAGAGCTCAAAATTGTTGTAAAGGCCAAAAGTTCTTCTCCCTCTTTTCTTCCAAGTTCTTAGCTTTAAAGAGAGGAGAGAAAATTCTGTAAGGGTTGTCTCCTAAGCCCGTCAAAAGGAGTGAAACTGTAAAAGGGTGGTTGGCCTTCGCCTATTGAAGGAAGGCCTCTAGTTGACGTCGGTGACCTCGTCGGTGGAGGAGGCCAAAAGTGGAGTAAGTCAAGATTGACCGAACCACTCTAAACCTCGGTTTGCATTTACTTTGAGCATATTATCTTTACTGCAAACCTCCTCTAAAGCTTACTGCTTTCTGCGCATCTATGATCGGGTTTCAAGCTTTGCACTTTCCGAATCGGCGTTTAGACGTAAATCAGTTTTTTCGTACGAATATCATATTTCAGTGTGCGCCTACTATCTGATTTGAACCATAACTGCAAACTACACTCATATCTTTGCTACATCTCGCTTAATCAAAAGTTAAAGTGATCTACGAATCGGCTTTCTTACTGAAATCACTTTTAAGTACGAACACTTTTTTAATCATAGAAAGTTTTCCGCTGCACTAATTCACCCCCCCCTCTTAGTGCTCTTGATCCTAACAAAAGCATGATAGGAAACAATCTTGATTCAAAAAGAAAACTCAAGTTATAAATTATCAAGATGTCAAGTAGCATATCATGGTTTACAAGAACAAGTTTCTTATTAGTTTATAGCAAAACGAATCGTAGGCAAACAAAATCTCAACTCATGCATATAAAATCTTATGATTCACATAGAAAATCTTCTCTTTTATAAAACGCGAGAATCATGATGAACAATCTTGATTTACATAAGTTTCAAAACATAATTATCAAGATCATGAATACTAAAGGACCATGAAACATTTCGACAAATCTCTTTTTAAATATAAAACAATCTTGATTCATTCAATAGAAAATTCAAATTATAATTATGAGAAATCAAGATCATGATTTCAATAAAACCCATTAAATTCAAATCATTTTCATAATCTATGAGATTCATAAAAATAATACAAATGGATTCAACAAAATCAATAAGATAGAGAAAAATAATTTTAAAAAAAATGTTCTTCTCTTTTAGTTGTTTCAATTCATGTGATTTATTTCATTCAAGCATGCCCCCTTTTATATTTATGTCAAACAAAAACATGTATCATGTTTAAAATTGAAAGTGCGAGACTTATTACAACAAGGATCAATAAGACACTTTCATTATGGTAAAAATCAATAATCCATAAATCACAGGATTCATCATGCATAATTTCAAAAATCTCATGCATGGAACAAATCATCAATCATGATATCAAAACATTTATCATTTAAAGCATTCATGATACACATCATATGTAATACATCAAATCATAATTAAAAAGCACAAGTATTGCATGCATTATTGCAAATCATAAATGTTTCATATCATAATGGAATCAATTTTGTCAAATCATATCCTACCATGCATGATCAAAACTTCTCCCCATTTTATCATTGTAAACAAGAAAGAAGTAGGGAAGAGCATAAAAGTGTAAAATATTTCAATTATTTTAAGGCATGTATCATAAATATAAAGAAATCATATCAAGATAAGATCATTTGAATACCAAAAGACATGATTTATTTCAACAAATCTCCTTTATTTTTATAAATGTCAAAAAGAAATGTAGGAGATCAAATGTTATAGTATCTTGATTCTTGTATAAGAAATCTTAAGTTATAAATTTCAAAAAATCAAGATAAGTCTTATTCAAATTCAAATCGTCAAATCAAAATCATTTTCAAGAGATTCATAAAAAGAAAAACATAGATAGATTCATTAATCTCTCAATTCGGTATGAATCATAAAAATTATAATTTCGAAAAAAATCATGATTCATTTCAAAAGTTTTCTTCTTTAGTAAACAATAAGAAGAAACATGGGAGTTCAAAGAATAAGATTTTGATTCATAATAAAATTTCA
This sequence comes from Musa acuminata AAA Group, assembly GCF_036884655.1. NCBI lineage: Eukaryota > Viridiplantae > Streptophyta > Magnoliopsida > Zingiberales > Musaceae > Musa > Musa acuminata. The sequence goes on along the minus strand of NC_088327.1, from coordinate 16,652,144 downwards.
TGTATCAAATATCGAGAAATCAAGATGATGATTCATAAAGAATATCACAAGTTACATTCAAGAGAAAAATCATCATTCATTTTCAATTCATTCAATTTGTCAAATCAACATTTCTTGGGTATGCATGATATCAAAACATGATTTCAAATCTTCAACATATAACATGCATGAATTCAAAAATCGAAAGGAGAAGGGGAGAATTCAAAGGTACAAAGATTTTAACCATCTCATAAACAAATGAAGGATCAAGTCATGAATCCAAAATTCCATGAATCATTTCGACAAATCTCCTTTTAAATAAACAAAATGATCATAAAAGGAAATCTCATGTTATTCCAAAAAATCAAGATCATGATTTTGATAAAACTCATTTCAAATTCAAATCATCAAAATCATTTTTATGGTTCACAAAATTCATAACATAAGTAGATTCATGATTTTATTGATAATAGATTTTCTCTTTTCTTAAGTATTTTATTTTAAGTGATTGATTTCATATTAGCATGCTTTTCAAACATGCATCAATGTTTAGGTTTGAAAAATGAATTTCGTCATAAAACCATCAAGACCAATAAATCACAAAAATCATCATGTATAACTTTAAAATCTCATGCATAAAATCATCAAATTATGGTATCAAAACTTCAATATTTTCATTACAACATCAAGTAGGGTTTCATTGAATATAATTTTGAATGATTCTTATAGATATCTAAAACTTCTTTAGTTTTAATTTATATGATTGACTTTATATTAGCATGCTCAAATTTTGTTCTTATGTCAAAACCATACATCATGTTTGAAAACCAAAGACAAAGTTCATAAAAAAAATCATCAAGCCTTCCATACAAAAAGCCATGCATCGTCATTGAAAATCAATATCAAAATACACATTCTTGCTTCTCAAGCACATACATAAGATTAATCTTACTAGGTGCACAATCATTAGATTTATATCTAACATTTTATTGCATAAAACATGTAATTTTCATTGTCATTTTCAAAATTACGAGCATAATCATATTTTTGTATTTTTATTTTTAAACATTTAATTTTCAAGAAAATTAATTCAAAATAAAAAAAATGCATCATGAAAAGCATTATGTAATTTCAAAGTAAATTAGGGGTATTTTGATTACCTCATCATTGAAAGTGATTAAGGCATAGTTTGCCACCTCGCCTTTCTTGATTTTCTCCTCGTCTTCGGAGGAGCTCGATTCATCCCAATTTTTGTTCTTCTTCTTGCGTTCAAAGCAAGTAGTTCTGTTCGTTTTGCTTTTTAATTTTTATTTCATTTGTAGTTTAAGTTCACCATCACTTGAGCTTATGCTCGAGTGGTCTTCAAATGTTCTATGTCTCAAATCCTTCATATTATTTGGAAGGTGGTTTTGTTTATCATGTTCATCAAGTACATTGTGCACTATTTCATATGTTATCAATGTACCGATAAGTTTTTCAAGTGGAAAAATATTTAAATCTTTTGTTTCTTTTATTACCGTTACTTTCGATTCCCAAGTTTTAGAAAGTGATCTTAAGATCTTGTTTACAAGTTCAAAATCCGAGAAACATTTGCCAAAAGCTTTTAAACCATTGACGACATCCGTAAAACGGGTGTATATGTCAACAATGGTTTCACTCGGTTTCATTCGAAAAAGCTCGAAATCATGCATTAAAAAATTTACTTTAGAATCTTTTCCACTACTTGTGTCTTCGTGTGTGATTTCAAGAGTGCGCCAAATATCGAAAGTCGTTTCACACAAAGAAACCCGATTAAATTTATTTTTGTCTAAAGCGCAAAATAAGGCATTCATAGCCTTTGCATTTACAGAAAAAGCCTTCTTCTCCAAATCATTCCAATGATTCATTGGAATAGAAGACTTTTGAAAACCATTTTTGACTAAATTCCATAAATCGAGATTCAATAAAAGCAAGAAAACTCTCATTCGAGTTTTCCGATAAGTGTAGTCCATCTCATTGAAAAAGGAAGGACGAATGAAAGAGTGACCCTCTTGAAAGCCAAAAAGAGTCATTTCTATTTGGGTGTTAAACCAAATTAGAAAACCATGGCTCTGATACCAATTGTTAGGATCGAAGTGGCATTAAGAGGGGGGGCGGGGGGGGGGGGTGAATTAGTGCAGCGGATTAAAACTCGTAAGTTTGAAATTGATTTCGTAAATGTGTAGAGATTTTGATTTGACAAAAGATGACTTAGTAAAAGTAGCTCGAGTAAAGGAAGGAGATGAAAACCGAAAGTTTGCTGCTAAGTAAATAAATGTTTCAGAAAGTTAAACACTCACACATTCAAGGAACACAACAATTTAAAGTGGTTCGATCAAATGACCTACATCCACTTACGAAGCCTTCTTCGATGAGGCTCCCAACTTCCACTAGCAAATCACTTTGAAGGGAAAGGACGAAATACCCCTCTTACAACCTTTTTATAAGTGGTTCATACTCTTACAGATTTTTCAAAGAGAAAGAGGGAGGTGAACACTTAAGCTATTGAAAACAAGACTTTGCTTAAAGCTTTTTCTCAATTTCTAACTTCTCAAAAAGGTGTCTTCTCTACAGAGAATTGAGGGATATTTATAGGCCCCAAGAGGATTCAAATTTGGGCTCCAAATTTGAATTACTTTTGGGTTTCCTGGTGGTGGCGGTGCCACCGTCCGACCTTTCAAGTGCTGGGCGGTGCCACCGCCTAGTCCGACAGTACCATCGCCCGACCTTTCGGGTTCTGGGCGGTGCCACCGCCCAGTCCGGCGATACCATTGCCCGACCTTTCGGGTTCTGGGTGGTGCCACCGCCCTACCATTCAGGTCACTGGTTGGGCTCCAAATTTGGCCCGAACCAGTACATATTTAGGCCCAATTGGCCCCTAACCAGGTTATAGGATTAACCCTTAATCCTAACCCTAATTATATGCAAACTACAAAATCAATACATAGTCCTAAGCAAGTTTTTAACCGGCAACGTCGAGTTTCCTTCCGACAAGCTTTTCGGCGAACTTCCGATACACCCTCGGATTTCTTCCAGCAAACTCCTAGCAGGCTCCCGGTTTTATGGCGAGTTCAACGAATCTTTGGCAAGTAGTTGAACCTTCTTTGTGATCTCCATGAACCTCCGACGATCTTTCTGGCGGACTTTCGAAAACTTCGGCAAGTCCCAGATTTCTTCTCGGTTGGTTCCGACTACACTTCTAATGATTCTTCGGACTTTTGACGGACTCTCGAACACCCATTGAACTTGACTCCAATAGACTTCATTTTGCTTCATGCCTTGCTTTCGTAGTTAATCCTGCATATGTAAAAAATACACTTCAATCTAGACAATTAATACTAAGCAATAATCAAGTTGTTCGGCATGTCATTGGTCCCTCGACGCTTCGTCTGATTCTTCGGCGCATCGTCCTCTCCTGTGGCCGTTTGCCCAATCGACTAGTTGACTCCGTAACTCCGATATCCTTGGCGTAATGTCCACTCTTTTTGGCCCGATGCCCGAATCCACGACTCGAAGCCTTCTATCGATACGTCGATCGATCCACCGGCCCGACGTCTAATCTTCTGACATGTTCCTCCGGCCCAACATGATTTTTCTGCTTTAATTGTCTCATCCTGATCGAAGCATCCTACGTCACTCAAAACGCAGATTAAATCATAAACACATATCAAGTGGTTTCATTATCAAAATACAAGATTCAACAATTGGTGCACTATATACCCATCCATTTGATGGAGGCGATTGGTCTCATAGCTGCTTATGTGGGGATACTAAGGCTATAATGCAAGTACTCATTAGAGAATGAGTTCACTGATTGATCTACTCACGGAATGCTAGATGGTTGATGATACCTCATCGTCAGACAATGATTCCGTCATCCCAATGGTGTACCTAGTCCTTAGACTTGAGACACCAAGGATGTCCTGTATAAGTACTCCACTCTTTGATACTAGACTTATTAGTTTAGAAGTTTCAGATTAGTACAACCAGTCATCGGGAGTTGCAGTCAACTTTGTGAGGGTTATTGAGTGTCGATAGAGGCTCCTCCACTCTCGGTATCATGAGAGAAATATTTCCTATGTTCTTGCTCCGACAAATCTTTGGCCAAGGTCATTCGGATTAAGAGAGAGAGTTCTCTGGGAGAATCTGATTAAAACAAGACTCGAGGAGAAATCGTATAGGCCTGGCAGCACCATACCCGATATATAGCCTTTGAGATATTAGATGAATGATGGACTATAGGTACATAGTAATTGAGGATATATAGATCCAAATGATTAGATTCCCCTGTATCGTTTAGTGATTGCGATGTAATGGTCAAGTACATTCGTAATCGAGTGAGTTATTATGAAGATAATAATTCACTGAGCCAAAAGGAGTTCTGACAAGTATGACTCATGCCAACTTGATATTGGGCCTAGAGGGTCACATACACATGGTAGGTGTTGCAATGAGTAGAGGTAAGGATATAAGATATTCGCCGAAGCCTCTATCTTATTAGATATCCATTAAGTCCCTGAATTATTGGATCCTTTAGATGAGATCTAATAAGAGCTAATAAGATATTATTGGGTATAGACCCACTAATTCAAGAGGCTTGGGTAATTGGATAGAGATCTAATACCCAATAGAGTAGGATCTATTATAGTTAAGTTGATAGGGGACCTCTATAAATAGGAGAGACCTAAAGGATCATATGCTAGGCTTCTTAGTTGCCATCTCCTAGTCTCCTCTCCCCTTCTCCTTCTCAGCCAATAGGACAGTAGGGAAGGAGATTTGGGTAGCGATTTGAGGAGCATCTTTATAGCCCCTACCATGTGGATCAGCACTAGAGAGAAGAACACTCGACCTCCTTCATCCTCTCCCACAAGTCTGCTAGTCATTAGTGCCTTATAAGCCAATCACGTGAGTGATGGCACGTGTGACTTGACACGCGATCTTTTTATTTATTATTATATTTTAGTATTTTATCACTTTATATTGCTTGTTGCTTGAATATATTGTGATGTACATGGATCTATGCAATGGGAATCAGATCGTGATGATATCATGAAAATGACACTGATTCGTCTTTAAACACAAATCCTAAATAATCCCAGTAATAGGTTACTCGAGAGGGACATTGAGATAACTAGATAGACTAGTGTTCTGTATACATGTCCATATGATGGATGCAGCCGGTCTCATAGCTGCTCGTGTGGGGACACTAGGGATACAGTACAGGTGCTCATTGGATAATAAGTTCACTGATTGATCCGCTTACGAAATGATGGCGGTTGATGATACCTTATTATCAGACAACGATTCCATAATCCCAGTGGTGTATCCGGTCCTTAGACTAGAGAAATCAAGTATGTCCTGTATGAGTACTCCACTCTTTGATACCGGACTTATAGGTCTGGAGGTTCCAGATCTAGCATAGTAGGTCATCGGGAGTGGTAGCCAACCTTATGAGGACTATTGAGTGTCGATAGAGGATCATCCACTCTCCGTATCATGAAAGGAATATCCCATGTGTTCTTACTCAAATAAATCCCTAGCCAAGGTTAGTCGGATTGAGAGAGAAAGAGTTCTTCGGGAGAATCCAATTAGAGCGAGACTCGAGTAGAAACCGTATGGGCCTGACAATACCATGCCCGGTATACGGTATCTGGGGTATTAGATGGATGAGGGACTATAGGTACATAGTAATTAAGGATAGATAGGTCCAATAAATTGGATTCCCTTGTATCGCTTGGGGACTACAACGTATTGGCCTAGTACGTCCGTAGTCGATGAGTCAAGTGAATAATTATGGAGATAATAATTAATTGAGCCAGAAAGAGTTTTGATAAGTATGATTCTCAGCCAGCTCGATATTAGGCCTAGAGAGCCACACACATATGGTAGGCATTGCGATGGGTAGAGGTTCGGATATTAGATATCTGTTGGAGCCCCTATCTTATTGGATATCCAATAAGCCCTTGAATTATTGGATCCTATGAATGAGATCCAATAAGAGCCCATGAGAGATTATTGGATAAAGATCCACTAATCTAAGAGGCTTGGGTAGTTGAATGGAGATCTAATGCCCAATAGAGCAGGATTCATTAAGGTTAAGTTGACAGAGAACCTATATAAATAGGAGGGAACCAATGGTTTATAGGCTAGAGCTTTTTGGTTGCCTCTCATATTCTCCTCCCTTTCTCCTCCTCAAAGTAGGCCTGGAGTTTTGACTAGCGTCGTCGTAGCCCTATTGTGTGGATCACCGCTAGAGATGAGGATGCTTGACCTCCTTCACCCTCTCCTAAAGATCTGTAGGGATTCAGGGATATACGATCTCCCTATGTAACATAATCTTTCATTTACACAGTTTTAAGTTACACAGATTTTTGCACATCAATCTTCACACGATGACAAACATATCTTTGGAAAATTGGGGATTTTGTTTTATGTTCTTCCGTTGTGCATATGATGTCGACCCCGAAGATTTCCCAATAGTGGTATCAGAGTCAGGTTGTTCGTGCGAAAAATTGGTTATCATGGATAGGATACCCTATGCCTCAGCGATATGGTCTATCATGTATGTCATATTATGTACCAGGCCTGATATAGTACATACTCTGAGTGTCACGAGCAGGTATCAGATGGATCCAGGCTTGGAGCACTCGAAAGCAGTAAAGTGTAGCCTTAAGTACTTGAGAAGGACTAAGGATCTTTTACTAGTATATGGAGGTAGTAGACTTAGGGATGAAGGCTAGTCCGATGTTGATAATAGCAAGTCAAATTCTGGGTATGTGTATACCCTGAATGGAGGAGCAATGTGCTGGAAGAGTTTCAAGCAAGATACTACTACTGACTCGACCACAGAAGCGGAGTACATTGCTACAGCAGAGGCCGCAAAAGAGGGAGTTTGGATGAAGAAGTTCATCACAGATCTAGGAGTGGTGCCAAGCAACGAGGAGTTGATTCCCTTATATTGCGATAACAATGAGGCGATTGCTCATACGAAGGAACCCAGGTCTCATCAGAAGTCTAAGCACATTCTGAGGAGGTTCCATCTAATCAGAAAGATCATGACCCGAGGATTAGACACATAGGTGATTGGCTTTAGGTCAAGTGGGAGATTGCTAGTCATAGGTGCCCTGTAAGCCAATCACGTAAGTGATGGCACATATGACTTGATACGTAGTATTTTTATTTATTATTATATTTTAACATTTTATCACTTTATATTGCATGTTGCTTGAATATATTATGATGTTCATGGATCTATGCAATGGAAATCGGATTATAATGAGATCACAATAATGAGACTAATTCACCTTTAAACATATATCCTAAATAATCTCGATCATATGTTACTCAAGAGGGATATCGAGATAATTGAACAGATTGGTGTGTTGTATACCCATCCATATGATGGATGTAGCTGGTTGCATAGTTGCTCGTGTGGGGACACTAGGGATACAGTACAAGTGCTTATTGGAGAATGAGTTCACTGATTGATCAACTTACGGAATGTTGGATGGTTGATGATGCCTTATTATCAAACAATGATTCTATAGTCCCAGTGGTGTATCTGGTACTTAGACTTGAGACACCAAGAATGTCCTATATGAGTACTCCACTCCTTGATACCAAACTTATAGGTCTGGAGGTTCCAGATCTAGTATAGTTGGTTATCGGGAGTGGTAGCCAATCTTACGAGGACTATTAAGTGTTGATAAAGGATTATCTACTCTCCGTGTCATGAGAGGAATATCCGATGTATTCTTAATCAGAGAAATCCCTAGCTATGGTCATTCAGATTAAGAGAGAAAGAGTTCTCCGGGAGAATCTGATTAGAGCGAGACTCGAATAGAAACTATATTGGTCTAACAACACCATACCTAGTATACGGTCTTCGGGATATTAGATGGATGAGAGACTATAGGTACATGGTAACTGAGGACAAACAGGTCCAATGGATTGGATTCCCATGTATCGTCTAGGGATTGCGACGTAGTGGCATAATATATCCGCAGTCGATATGTCGAGTGAATTATTATGGAGATAATAATTCACTTAGCCAAAAAGAGTTCTGATAGGTATAACTCATAGCCAACTTGATATTGGGCCTAGAGGGTCATATATATATGGTAGGCATTGCAATGAGTATAGGTTCGGATATGAGATATCCGTCGGAGCCCCTATCTTATTGGATATCCAATAAGCCCCTGAATTATTGGATCCTATGGATGAGATCTAATAAGAGCTCATGAGAGATTATTGGATAGATATCCACTAATATATGAGGCTTGGGTAGTTGGATGGAGATTCAATACCCAATAAGGTAGGATCCATTATGGTTAAGTTAACAAGAGACCTCTATAAATAAGAGGGAACTAGTGGTTCATAGGCTAAAGCTTTTTGGTTACCTCTCCTATTCTCCTCTCCTTCTCCTCCTCAGAGTAGGCCTAGAGTTTTTGATAAGACCCTAGTAGGGTTAGGTCCTACTTAACTAAGAAGCAACAAATAAAAAACCTATAAGATTGTAATAAACCCCACCTAACCGCCACTATCCTATAAAGAAGAGTGGCTAGGGTTTATATTTAGGCCTTTGGGCTTTCTAGCCATTGCCCCCCTTTTACTAGGCTGATCGACTAGGGTTGAGGGCAAAAGGGGGAACTCACTTAAGAAGTAGGCCCTAGGGCTAGGGTTTGGAGCCCTATATAAGTATGTAGCCTCCATCTCTATGAGAATAAGATCTATCTACAATTGTAGCCATTTCGTCGACTTCCAGGAGGGTGGAACTCCTATAGCGTTCCAAGGGTTGATCCCCCTCAAAGATCAATCTATAGAGAATTCCTCTAGGGTTCTATCATCTTGTATCAGAGCAGTGATCTTACTGCTTTTGCTACCACCCCTGCCGCCCACCACCAGCCAAGCAATTCCCACAACTGCTCTTAACGTCGCCATCTCCACCGTCATCTTCTGTTGTAGATCAAATCAATCTATTGTCGTCACCCATCAAGATGTTCGACCACTCGCATACACCAGCAAAGCGTTGTCTCCCTTCCATAAAAAAATATCAATATATGATAAGAAGATGCTTGCCATTATACACGTGGTAACGAGGTGGAGACCCTACCTGATCGGTTGGTGATTTCAAATTAAAACCGACCATAGAAGCCTCAAGTACTTTTTAGAGTAAAAGATATCATCCCCTAAGCAGCAAAAATGGGTAACCAAACTTCTAAAATTTGATTATAAAATTATTTACAAAAAAGAAAAATAAAACATTATTGCAGATGCATTCTCACGGCTACCTAGGCAAGCTAAATTGTCAGCCATCTCCCTTCCTAGTACCGACTTCCTCGATGACATTAGAGAGGAATAGATGAAGGATCCAGAGATCAATAACATCATAAAAAAATTAGAAGAGGATCCAAGCGCAATAGCCCACTATACTTGGGATTCGAAAGATCTACGTTACAAAGGTCGTATTGTGCTTATACCTGACTCCCCTTGCATCAAAATCATTCTGCACGAAATGCACTCCACATCTTCAATAGGGCACTCTAGATTTTTGAGAACCTACAAAAGTGTGAAGCAAATTTTTTATTGGAGATGGATGAAAAAAATTATTTCTGAATATGCGGCACAATGTGATGTATGTCATCGGTAAAATGGTGAAATAGTGGCGAGTTCAGAGAAGCTACAACCACTACCCATACCAGACTCGGTGTGGACTGACATCTCTATGGACTTCATCAAAGGGCTGTCACCTTCCAAATGTAAAAAAATAATCCTCGTGGTGGTTGATTGACTTATAAAATATGCTCATTTTTGTGTTGTGTGAAATCCCTACACTGCTACTAGTATTGCTCAGAATTTCATAGAAAATATTGTTAAACTGCATGGGATGCCAAGGTCCATTGTAAGTGATCATGACAGGATCTTTACTAGTAAATTTTGAACTAAGTTATTTCAATTACAAAGCACCAAACTTAAGATGAGCACAGTATATCATCCACAAATTGACGGCCAAACAGAGGTGGTGAACAAGTGTTTAGAGATGTATCTTCGTTGTTTCGCTAGTGACTGACCAAAAGAGTGGACGAAATGGCTTCTTTGGGCCAAATGGTGGTATAATACTACATATCATTCATCTACAAAATGTATCCCATATGAAACACTATATGGTCGGTCGGCCCTTGTGATTCCAAAGTATATAATTGGCTCAACCAAGGTAGATCAGGTCGACCAAGATTTAATTGACAGGGACAAACTCCTACAGCTGCTAAAGGATAATCTCTCTACCGCTCAAGCCAGAATAAAGCAGCAAACCAACACATGATGAAGCGAAAGAGAATTTTCAATAGGAGATTGGGTTTATCTTCGCATATAGCCATACAAGCAACTCTCCATCAACACACAAGCCTCCATGAAGCTATCCCCATGTTTTTACGGGCTCTATCAGATCACAAAGCATATTGGAGTCATAGCGTACAGACTTAAATTGCTTGAGGATGCCAAAATTCACCTTGTCTTCCATGTGTCATGTATGAAGCCCAAGTTGGGAGAACACGAGTCATCCCAGATCCAACTACCCAACACCACTGATGATGGAGATATTCAAGCCCAACCACAAGCTATCCTCGATCGCAGAATCATGATGCGTCGTCGACGTCCCTCTACTGAAGTACTAGTACATTGGAATAATTTATCACTCAAAGATGTCATATAAGAATCATATGAGGAGCTGAAGACCCTATTGGGAAATCTTAAGGGCGACATCACATGCGCAGCGAAAGAACAAGATAAACAAAATCCCCAATTTTCTAAAAAAATGTTCGTCATCATGCGAAGATTGGTGCGTAAAAATCCGCAAAACAAATTATGTATAAAATAGATTATGTTACATAGGGAGATCGTATATCCCTAAATCTTTGTAGATCTTTAGGAGAGGGTGAAGGAGGTCAAGCGTCCTCCTCTTTGGCGGTAATCCACACAGTAGGGGCTCCGACGGATATATCATATCTAAACCTCTACTCATCATAATGCTTACCATATGTGTGTGATTCTCTAGGCCCAATATCGAGCTGGCCATGAGTCATACCTGTCAGAACTCCTTCTGGCTTAGTGAATTATTATCTCCATAATGATTCACTCGACTCATTAACTACAAACGTACTAGGCCACTATGTCGTAATCCCCAAACGATATAGGGGAATCCAATCCATTGGACCTGTCTGTCCTTAGTTACCGTGTACCTATAGTCTCTCATCCATCTAATATCCTAGAGACCGTATACCGGGTATGGTGTTGTCAGACTCATACAGTTTCTACTCGAGTATCACTCTAATCGGATTCTCCCGGAGAACTCTTTCTCTCTCAATCCGAATGACTCTAGCTAGGGATTTGTCTGAGCAAGAACACATGGGATATTCCTCTCATGACGTTGAGAGTCGATGATCCTCTATTGATACTCAATAACCCTCGTAAGGTCGATTGTCACTCCTAATGGCCGGTTGTACTAGATCTGGGACATCTAAACCTATAATTTCGATATCAAAGAATGGAGCACTCATACATGATATCCTTGGTGTCTCAAGTCTAAGAACTAGATACACCACTAGGACTATGAAATCACTGTCTCACAATAAGACCTCATCAACCATCCAGCATTCCGTAAACAGATCAATTAGTGAACTTATTCTCCAATGAGCACATGTACTGTATCCCTAGTGTCTCCACACGAGCAGCTATGAGACTAGCTGCGTCCATCATATGGACAGGTATACAGCACACCAGTCTATCTGATTATCTCGATGTCCCTCTTGAGTAATCTATGACCGAGATTATTTAGGATCTATATTTAAAAGTGAATATGTCTCATTATTGTGATCTCATCACGATCCAATTCTCATTGCATAGATCCAAGCACATCGCAATATATACATGCATATATGCAATGGTCAATATAAAGTGATAAATGTCAAATATAATAAGCAATAAGATTCCGTGTCAAGTCACACATGTTATGACTCATGTGATTGGTTTGTTGGGCACTTATAACTAGCAAACCCAGTTCCTTAAATTCATGGAACCTCAAGGACAAGGCTGATTTGAAGAGGGCAAGCTTGATAGGACCCTGGCAGGGTTGGGTCCTACTCAACCAAGAAGCAGCTAACAAAAAACCTGTGAAATTATAATAAACCCCACATAGCCGTCTCTATCCTATATAGAAGAGTGGCTATGATTTATATTTGGGCCTTTGGGCTTCCTGGCCACTGCCCCCCTTTTACTGGACTAGTCAACTAGGGTTGAGGGCAAAAGGGAGAACTCACTTAAGAAGCAACCCCTAGGGCTAGGGTTTGGAGCCCTATATAATCATGTAACCTCCATCTCTTCGAGAATAAGATCTATCTACAATTGTAGTCATTTGACCAACTTCTAGGAGGGTGGAACCCCTATAGCGTTCCAAGGGTTGATCCCCCTCAAAGATCAATCTATATAGAATTTCTCTAGGGTTCTATCAGTTTTCAGGAGTATCGTCATAGTCTTACTATGTGAATCACCACTAGAGAGGAGAACGTTTGACCTCATTCACCCTCTCCTAGAGATCTACAGAGATTTAGGAATATATGATTTCCCTAGGTAATACAATCTTTCATTTATACAGTTTTAAATTATGCGGATTTTTGCGCACCAATCTTTGCACGACGATGAACATATCTTTGGGAAATTTGGGGTTTTGTTTTCTATTCTTCCGCTACGCATGTGATGTCACCCCCCAAGATTTCTCTACAAGGTCTGTAGGATTTAAGGGATATATAATCTCCTTAGGTAAAATACTATCTCACATGTGGTTTTCAATTTCGTCAGTTTTGCGCACCAATCTTCGTACAATGACGAACACTTTTTTGAGAAATTTGGGTTTTTTTTATTTTCTATTCTTCCACTGCGCATGCGATGTCACCCCTAGATTTCTCTACACTTTTTAATGGGAAAAGATCAACTACCCTTGTTATAACCCTTTCTCCTTTCAACAGGCTCAGGAGAGAACTTTCGCACCTTTCTTTTACAAAAGATCTCGCTCCTCCCTTAGAAGACTTCTAATTCTAGAATGAAGAGATTCAAAAATTCAAGATAGATTACTGTTAGGATCAAGAGCACTAAGAGGGGGAGGGGGTGAATTAGTGCAGCGGAAAACCTTCTGCGATTAAAATCAAAAACTGCTTTCGTTCGATAGAAGTGATTTTGGTAAGAAAGCCAATTCATAAATCACTTCAACTTTTGACTAGGAGAGATGCAGCAAAGATATGAACGCAGTTTGCAGTTATGATGGAAATCAGAATATAAGCGCAAACTGAAATACGACGTTCGTACGATAAAAGCGATTTCGGTATAAAAGCTGATTCGTAAACCACTTTAACTTGAGATAAGGCGAGATGCAGTTAAAGCAAAGATATAAAGTCAGTTTGCAGTTATAATGGAAATCAGAACGTAAGCGCAAACTGAAATACGAAGTTCATACGATAAAACTGATTTGCGTCTTAAACCTCGATTCGGAAAGCACTGAACTTTGAAACACGTTCGTAAAAACACAGAAGGTAGTAAGCTATTAAGGAGGTTTGCAGTAAAGATAAGATGCTCAAAGTAAATGCAAACCGAGATTTAGAGTGGTTCGGTCAATCTTGACCTACTCCACTTTTGGCTTCCTCCACCGACGAGGTCACCGACGTCAACTAGAGGCCTTCCTTCAATAGGCGAAGGCCAACCACCCTTTTACAGTTTCACTCCTTTTGACGGGCTTAGGAGACAACCCTTACAGAATTTTCTCTCCTCTCTTTACAACTCAGAACTTGGAAGAAAAGAGGGAGAAGAACTTTTAGCCTTTACAACAATTTTGAGCTCTAAGAATCATAGAAAAAGATCAAGATTTCGGTGTAAGTTCATGTTCTTTCAGTGCTAAATGGGTGGGGTATTTATAGGCCCCAACCCAGTTCAAATTTGGAGCTCAAAACTGTCAATTCCCGGAATTCCGGGATCAGGCGTTTGCACCTCCTGACTGGAGCGGTTGCACCGCCTAGCAGAGATCGAAGACTGAGCCTTTGGGCGGTGCTACCTCCTGTCAGGGGCGGTTGCACCTCCTGCCAGAACTCGAAGACCGAGCTCAGGCGGTTGCACCTCCTGACTGAGGCGGTTGCACCGCCTGGCAGAGCTCGAAGACCGAGCTCAAGCGGTGCCACCTCTTGTCAGGGGAGGTTGCACCGCCCAGTCTTGCTCGGAGACTGAGCCCCAGGCGGTGCCACCGCCTGGCTGGAGCGGTTGCACCACCCAGCCTCGCTCGGAGACTGAGCCCAGGCGGTGCAACCTCCTGCGTCACTTAAAACGCATATTAAATCATAAACATATATCAAGTAGTTTCATCATCAAAATACGAGATTCAACAATTACAACTCTTTGCTTACAAGAATTCTTTTTCCTTTCTGTTGAATCTCGTATTTTGATGATGAAACTACTTGATATATGTTTATGATTTAATCTGCGTTTTGAGTGACGCAGGATGCTTTGATCAGGATGAGACAATTAGAGCAGGAAAATCATGTTGTGCCGGAGAAACATGTCAGAAGATTGGACGTCGGGCCGGTAGATCGGTCGACGTATCGATAGAAGGCTTCGGGCCGTGGACTCGGGCATCGGGCCAAGAAGAGCGGGTATTGTGCCAAGGATATCGGAGTTGCGGAGTCAACAGGCCGATTGGGCAATAGGCTGCAGGAAAGGACGATGCGCCGAAGAATCGGACGAAGCGTTGAGGGACCAATGACATGCCGGACAACTTGGTAAATTGCTTAGGATTAATTGTCTCAATCGAAGTTTTGCTTTAAGTGTGCAGGATTAACTACGATGAAAGTTAGACAAGCAGCAGGAGTTGCGCCGGAGTCAAGTTCATGATCACGTTGGGAGTTCGAGAGTTCGACGGAAGTTCATGATCACGTTGGGAGTTCGAGAGTTCGACGGAAGTTCGGACGGTCGTCGGAGGTTCTGCGAGAACAGATCCGAGAAGTCCAGAAGCTTGACAAGCGAAGCTCGTCGGAACTCGCCAAGTGGATCGTCGCAAAGTCCAGGAGTTTGCCGGAAGTCCGCAGGAGCATCACCGAGGGTTCATCGGATGATCGACGGAAGTTCGCCGGAAACTCGCCGGAAGAAGCGATTGACGCACCGAAGCAAAGCTGCAGAAATTGTCTTAGATTTAATCGTAGTTAGCACGTTGATTAAGTTGGAAAATGGGAGGTGATCCCATTGGCTTAATCTTGGGGCAATTGGGCCCCTGAAAGACTGAAATTAGGCCGAATGGAGCTAACCATTCGGACCCTGATTGCACCAGGAGGTGCAACCGCCCAGGCCAGGAGGTGGCACCGCCTGGGCTAAGTCTCCCAGCGAGACTGGGCGGTGCAACCGCCCCAGCCAGGAGGTGGCACCGCCTGAGCTCAGTCTTCGAGCAAGACTGGGCGGTGCAACCTCCCTGACAGAGAGGTGGCACCGCCTGAGCTCGGTCTTCGAGCTCTAGCAGAGAGGTGCAACCGCCTCAGTCAAGAGGTGGCACCGCCTGGGGCTCAGTCTCCGAGCCAGACTCAGGCGGTGCAACCGCCCCTGACAGAGAGGTGCAACCGCCTGAGCTCAGTCTTCGAGCTCTGCCAGGCGGTGCAACCTCTCCAGTCAAGAGGTGCAACCGCCTGATCCCGAAATTCCGGGATTTGATCGTTTTGAGCTCCAAATTTGAATTGGGTTGGGGCCTATAAATACCCCACCCATTCAGCACTGAAAAGATACAGACCTACACCGAAATCTTGATCTTTTCTGTGATTCTAAGAGCTCAAAAGTGTTGTAAAGCCTTTAAGTCTCCTCCTTCTGTTCTTCAAGTTTTGAGTTGTAAAGTGAGGAGAGAAAGGTCTGTAAAGGTTGTCTCCTGAGCCTGTCAAAAGGAGAGAATCTGTAAGAGGGTAGTTGGCCTTCGCCTATTGAAGGAAGGCTTCTAGTTGACGTCGGTGACCTCGTCGGTGGAGGAAGCCAAAAGTGGAGTAGGTCAAGACTGACCGAACCACTCTAAATCTCTGGTTTGCGTTTATTTTGAGCACTTTATCATTACTGCAAACCTCCTTCATAACTACTGCTCTCTGCGCTTTTACGAACAAGTTCTAAGTGTTGTTCTTTCCGAACCTGCATTCAGACGTAAATCGGTGTTTTCGTACATTACAGTTTACGTTTACGTTTTGATTCTGCAAAACTGTCTTCTGCGCCTTCACGAACAAGTTTCTAAGTGCTGATCTGTCCGAATCTGCTTTCAAACGTAAACCAGTGTTTTCGTACGATATTTACATTGCAGTTTACGTTTACGCCTTGATTCTGCAAAACTATCTTCTGCGCTTTTACGAACGAGTTTCTAAGTTCAGATCCCTTTGAAACTGCATCTAGACGTAAAATTACGTTTAGACGTAAAACTGCCCAAACTGTGTTTAGACGTTTTAGACGTAAACTGAGTTTCGACGTAAATCTGCGTTTAGACGTAAATCTGCATTTAGACGTAAAACTGCGTTTAGATGCAAACTACGTTTAAACGTAAAACTGCGTTTTAGACGTAAACTGAGTTTAGATGTAAATCTGCGTTTAGACGTAAATCTGCGTTTAGACGTAAATCTGCGTTTAGACGCAAACTGCATTTAAACGTAAATTGTGTTTAGACGCAAACTGCGGTTAGACGTAAACTGCGCTTAGACGCAAACTGGGTGTAGACGTAAACTGCGTTTAGAAGTAAAACTGCGCTTAATCTTAAGTAATCTTAAAATCAGCTTTTACATCGAAATCGTTTTTATCGAACGAACGCAACTTTCATTTTTAATCGCTGAAAGATTTCCGCTGCACTAATTCACCCCCCCCCCCCCCCCCCCCCCCCTCTTAGTGCTCTCGATCCTAACAATTGGTATCAGAGCCGGGTATTTCTCATTTCGGATTTACACCCGAGAGAAATGGCTCTTCAAGAGGGCTTTTCGGTCTTTCGTCCACCGTTCTTTAACGGATTGGACTATACTTATTGGAAAACTCGAATGAGAGTTTTCTTGATTTCTCTAAATCTGGATTTATGGAATATCATTGAAAACAGTTTTCAACTTCCCTCTAAACCGACAAACGAATGGTCGGATTTGGAGAAGAAGTATTTCTCTTTAAACGCAAAGGCTATGAATGCCTTATTTTGCGCTTTGGACAAAAATGAGTTTAATCGGATTTCTACGTGCGAAACAGCTTTTGACATTTGGCGAACACTTGAAATCACGCACGAGGGAACTAGTAGTGTCAAAGACTCGAAAGTTAACTTTTTATTGAATGATTTCGAGCTTTTTCGAATGCAACCAAGTGAGACTATAGGCGACATGTACACCCGTTTCACGGATGTCGTCAATAGTTTAAGAGCTCTTGGAAAATGTTTTTCGGACTTTGAACTCTTAAACAAGATTTTGCGTTCTCTTTCTAAGAAGTGGGATTCAAAAGTAACTGCAATACAAGAAGCTAAAAACCTAAACAACTTACCACTTGAAGAACTAATTGGTTCATTGATGACATATGAAATGGTACACAATGCACATGATGAACATGTTGAACACAATCACCTTCCAAAGAACAGGAAGGATTTGGGACATAGAACATTTGAAGACCACTCGAGCATAAGCTCAAGTAATGGTGAACTTAAACTACAAATGAAACGAAAATTAAAAAGCAAAAAGAATCGAACTACTTGCTTTAAACGCAAGAAGAAAAACAAAAATTGGGATGAATCGAGCTCCTCCGAAGAAGAGAAAGTCAACAAAAGCAAGGCGGCAAACTACGCCTTAACAGCCTACAATGATGAGGTAATCGAAATCCCCCTAATTTATTTTGAAATTACTTGATGCTTTCATGATGTATTTTTCTCTTTTAGTTTAGAATTAATTTTCTTAAAAATTACATGTTAAAAAAAAAAAATTATTATGATCATACTAAGTAATTTCGAAAATGATAATATTGCATATTTTATGATAAACAAATAAAATGATCTTGATTGAAAATATGAAATCATGGTTAAGAAGTAATAATGTGTATTACGTTGATTTCCATTGTTATTTCTCAATTTTGATTAAAGATCATGTTTGATTTGAAGAAATGCATAATGATGAAATTAAATATTTTGATTAACAATTTTATGTATGAGATTTTAAGCCGATGATAAGCATGTGTTATTCTCATGAGTATATTTGAAAAACTATGGCAAAAATGTGCTCGAATGCATGAACGTGTTAAGATTATTTTTCGGACATTCTTGATTCAATGTTCAAAACACTTAATTGCCATGATGATTTTACACTATAACATGTTGGAAATTATATGTTTTGGATACATAAATTTTTATGATCATGAGCATGTTTTATCTTCATAATTGAACTTGAAAATCTATAGCAAAATCTTATCCGAATGCATGAAAGTACTAATTTCATTTTCGGATTCACTTAACAATTGGTATCCTAACAATCGGATTTTCTCATACACTTTTGAAAAATATTTTTCTAAAATGGATTTGATGAAATGATTCCTGCTTATAAATTCCATCTTGAAATATGAATGATAGTGTCTTTGCTTGCAAAGATTTGTTTCACATACATATCTCCTATGATTCATGTGCAGAAAAAGAATTTATAAATCATAATACAATGAGATTTCTTATGCAAAAATAAAGTGCTTTTGTGATTCTTTGCTAAAGAGAATAATTATTAAAATCATGATCTTGATAATTATAACATGAAGCTCTTTATAAATCAAGATCGTTCATTATGCTCCCTACATTTATCAAAAAGGAGTTCTTCAAATGAAATGCAACTTGTCTTTTGATTTCATGATATTTTGTGAATTTCGAAATTAATTTTAATGACTTGATTATGAGTTTCAAGTTGACGATTTGATTTGAATAAGTTATGTCTAAATCATAATCATGATCTTGCAAAATTGAAATCACAAATAATATCTTTTGGTATTCATGAATTGATACTCACAATATGAAAGTATTGGTATTCATGACTTGATTTTGATTGAAACATTACATGCTTAAATTAATCATTCTTCTATGTTTCAAAAATTCTTTAAATGCCTTATGTGATGACTGAAAATTAATTTGCTTTATGATGAATCACGAATCATGACTTGATCTATGATATTGAAATATTTTAATCATGATTCTTGGTTATATAATTCCTTTGCCCTATTAAAAGGATTTGTTGAATGGATCATGTCCTTCTTGAACTTTCTTGATATCATGACAAGATTTTGTAATATGGCCTGTATAATAATTAAAAAATTTTGACCATTGATTTCTCCCTTCTTTTCGACAAAAACAAAGGGGAGAAAGCTTTTGCTAGTTAGAACATGCAAAGAAAGGCAAGTGCAATCTTGCACATGAAGCAAGTGTTGAATTGCCATGATTGAACCTAAGAATCTTGCTATGCTTTTGTGCTTATATGTTGTGATGAAAATATAGCTTCATGTTATAAAAACTTGCATATATTTTAAAATAGCTAGAGCTACTTCTCCTTTTGTTGATGATAAAGGGGGAGAAATATATGAATTAATACTATAAGTGCCATATTTGAATTTTCATCATGTTAAGATATCAAGAACTTGCATCGTAATTCTACTTGATGATATCTTGCCATGTGATGAAATGCTACGATTTGTTGCTAAAATGATGCATGCAATACTTATGCTTTCTACGTAATGTATTGCATATGATATGAACCTTGATTAAAATTGCCTTGATTTGAATTGAAGGTTTATCTCAATTATGGAATTTTGAAATAAAAATGATTACTCACCTTTGTCATGATTTAGAAATTGACAGAAAGGGTTTTCCCTTCTTTTTGACAATGACTAAGGAGGAGATAACTTGCATGCACAATTCAAGAAGAAAGCAAATTTTCACTTCTCAAAAGAGAAGAAATTGCTATCTTGAACATCTTAAGAAACAAAAAGAACAAAGGTGCTATCTTGCCTATCTCAAGAAGCAAAACATGCTAACTTGCGCATCTAGCAAAGTGGACAAAATTTTTATATTTCAAGAAGCAAGAGTTGCCTTCTTGAACATCTCTAATTTGCTAGCTTGCATGATGTAGAACTTGCTATCTTGAACATCTCTAATTTTCATACCAAGTGCTATCTTGTATGCTATAAAACTTGCATATCTAAAACTTGATAGCTTGAATATTCTAAGCATGATTCAACACTTGCTATATTTTCTAGCAAAATTGCATGATGATAAAACTTGATATTATGTTTTTCATGCAATGAGTTGAACCAATATCACAAACACTTGATTATGGTACTTCTCCTTTTTGTTGATGACAAAGGGGGAGAAGTATTTGATGACATGACATGCATAAGTATTTGATGACATGACATGCATAAGTATTTGATGACATGACATGCATAAGTTTATGCATAAGTTCATGATAACGTGTTGCAAGTATTCATGATTAATATTGCAATGACTTGAATTCAGTTTGAATTCAAGGTTCTATCAATATGGCATATTGATAGGGGGAGTTTGTTTAAACTCTGGGAGTTAAGGTTAACTCCGTTTATGATGACATGTTGCTTAGATTTTTGAATCTAAGAGTTTCTATCAATATGGCATATTGATAGGGGGAGTTTGTTTAAACTCTGGGAGTTAAGGTTAACTCCGTTTATGATGATATGTTGCTTAGATTTTTGAATCTAAGAGTTTCTATCAATATGGCATATTGATAGGGGGAGTTTGTTTAAACTCCGGGAGTTAAGTTTAACTCCGTCATCAAGTGGTTGTCATCATCAAAAAGGGGGAGATTGTTGAATCTCGTATTTTGATGATGAAACTACTTGATATATGTTTATGATTTAATCTGCGTTTTGAGTGACGCAGGATGCTTTGATCAGGATGAGACAATTAGAGCAGGAAAATCATGTTGTGCCGGAGAAACATGTCAGAAGATTGGACGTCGGGCCGGTAGATCGGTCGACGTATCGACAGAAGGCTTCGGGCCGTGGACTCGGGCATCGGGCCAAGAAGAGCGGGTATTGTGCCAAGGATATCGGAGTTGCGGAGTCAACAGGCCGATTGGGCAATAGGCTGCAGGAAAGGACGATGCGTCGAAGAATCGGACGAAGCGTCGAGGGACCAATGACATGCCAGACAACTTGGTAAATTGCTTAGGATTAATTGTCTCGATCGAAGTTTTGCTTTAAGTGTGCAGGATTAACTACGATGAAAGTTAGACAAGCAGCAGGAGTTGCGCCGGAGTCAAGTTCATGATCACGTTGGGAGTTCGAGAGTTCGACGGAAGTTCGGACGGTCGTCGGAGGTTCTGCGAGAACAGATCCGAGAAGTCCAGAAGCTTGCCAAGCGAAGCTCGTCGGAACTCGCCAAGTGGATCGTCGCAAAGTCCAGGAGTTTGCCGGAAGTCCGCAGGAGCATCACCGAGGGTTCATCGGATGATCGACGGAAGTTCGCCGGAAGAAGCGATTGACGCACCGAAGCAAAGTTGCAGAAATTGTCTTAGATTTAATCGTAGTTAGCACGTTGATTAAGTTGGAAAATGGGAGGTGATCCCATTGGCTTAATCTTGGGGCAATTGGGCCCCTGAAAGACTGAAATTGGGCCGAATGGAGCTAACCATTCGGACCCTGATTGCACCAGGAGGTGCAACCGCCCAGGCCAGGAGGTGGCACCGCCTGGGCTAAGTCTCCTAGCGAGACTGGGCGGTGCAACCGCCCCAGCCAGGAGGTGGCACCGCCTGAGCTCAGTCTTCGAGCAAGACTGGGCGGTGCAACCTCCCTGACAGAGAGGTGGCACCGCCTGAGCTCGGTCTTCGAGCTCTGGCAGAGAGGTGCAACCGCCTCAGTCAAGAGGTGGCACCGCCTGGGGCTCAGTCTCCGAGCCAGACTCAGGCGGTGCAACCGCCCCTGACAGAGAGATGCAACCACCTGAGCTCAGTCTTCGAGCTCTGCCAGGCGGTGCAACCTCTCCAATCAAGAGGTGCAACCGCCTGATCCCGGAATTCTGGGATTTGATCGTTTTGAGCTCCAAATTTGAATTGGGTTGGGGCCTATAAATACCCCACCCATTCAGCACTGAAAAGATACAGACCTACACCGAAATCTTGATCTTTTTTGTGATTCTAAGAGCTCAAAAGTGTTGTAAAGCCTTTAAGTCTCCTCCTTCTGTTCTTCAAGTTTTGAGTTGTAAAGTGAGGAGAGAAAGGTCTGTAAAGGTTGTCTCCTGAGCCTGTCAAAAGGAGAGAATCTGTAAGAGGGTAGTTGGCCTTCGCCTATTGAAGGAAGGCTTCTAGTTGACGTCGGTGACCTCGTCGGTGGAGGAAGCCAAAAGTGGAGTAGGTCAAGACTGACCGAACCACTCTAAATCTCTGGTTTGCGTTTATTTTGAGCACTTTATCATTACTGCAAACCTCCTTCATAACTACTGCTCTCTGCGCTTTTACGAACAAGTTCTAAGTGCTGTTCTTTCCGAACCTGCATTCAGACGTAAATCGGTGTTTTCGTACATTACAGTTTACGTTTACGTTTTGATTCTGCAAAACTGTCTTCTGCGCCTTCACGAACAAGTTTCTAAGTGCTGATCTATCCGAATCTGCTTTCAGACGTAAACCAGTGTTTTCGTACGATATTTACATTGCAGTTTACGTTTACGCCTTGATTCTGCAAAACTGTCTTCTGCGCTTTTACGAACGAGTTTCTAAGTTCAGATCCCTTCGAAACTGCGTCTAGACGTAAAATTGCGTTTAGACGTAAAACTGCCCAAAATGTGTTTAGACGTTTTAGACGTAAACTGAGTTTAGACGTAAATCTACGTTTAGACGTAAATCTGCGTTTAGACGTAAATCTGCGTTTAGACGTAAAACTACGTTTAGACGCAAACTACGTTTAAACGTAAAACTGCGTTTTAGACGTAAACTGAGTTTAGACGTAAATCTGCATTTAGACGTAAATCTGCGTTTAGACGTAAATCTGCGTTTAGACGTAAAACTGCGTTTAGACGCAAACTGCATTTAAACGTAAATTGTGTTTAGACGCAAACTGCGGTTAGACGTAAACTGCGCTTAGACGCAAACTGGGTGTAGACGTAAACTGCGTTTAGAAGTAAAACTGCGCTTAATCTTAAGTAATCTTAAAATCAGCTTTTACATCGAAATCGTTTTTATCGAACGAACGCAGCTTTCATTTTTAATCGCTGAAAGATTTTCGCTGCACTAATTCACCCCCCCCCTCTTAGTGCTCTCGATCCTAACACTTTCTACTTTTTTTCTTGCTATACTAAGCAAAAATGAGTGGGGTATTTATATACTCCAAATAACTTCAGAAATGGAGCCAAAAATTTGCATCCCAGGGTTTTCGGGATCGTCGATACCACTACTTGCATTGGGCGGGACCATCGCCTACCACCCTGTGCACAGATGGTACCACCACCTAGTCTGGGTGGTACCATCGCCTAACATAGTTTGGGAGACTGTGTTTGGGCAATACCATTGCTAGTTTGGGTGATACCACTACCTAACACTAGCGATACCACCGTTGGGTCTTTCGGAACTGTACACTTCGTACGTTCTAGCTCATAGGTGGTTCCACCACCTGGTCTAGTGGTGCCACCACCTAACCCAACTATAGGTCACTAAATGGCCCTTCCAATAAGCCTAAATCAACCTTGATTCAGGCCCAATGAGCCCCTAATTGAGTTTGCACAGTTACACCCAAAACTAACTCAATTAAGACCTAAACTACTTCGATCAAGATACAACCAATTACAAACATGAATTATGTGTTGTCTAGTATGCCATTGGTTCATTTGGCACTTCGTCCGAACCTTTGGTGCATCATCCTTTCTTTCAGGGTATTGTTCGATTTATTAGCATGACCTTCTGCAATATCTAATCTTCTATGGGCAATGTCCGATCCTTCTAGCCCAATGCCCGAACTCACGGCACGAAGTTTGTCTTCCGGCATGTCGACCAATCCTCTGGCCCGACGTCCAATCTTCTGACATGATCCATTCCGGCCCAACGTTTGATTCTCTTACTTAAATTGATTTATCTTTCCATGATCGAAGTTAGTCATGTATCACTCAAACAGTCATTAGATCATAACTTCATCAATTATTTTTATCATCAAAATCCGAGATTTAACAATCATAACATATCTGTGTACTTCCACACTACACATCATAGAAAATACGTACACACTCACATCATACGTCGTTATATATGTATGCACATAATATATTTCCATTGTAATTTATATATTCGTATGCTTATGTAATGTATACATTAACATTAACTTTATGCCAAGCTCATAAAAATCATATCATTTGAAATATATTTTCTAAAATATATTATGAATATGATAATTTATATGACCACTATTTTATAGAAAATTAAACTTATACTTAATGATTTAACTCAAAATGAAGATGCTAGTAAAAAATCATGTTCCTTAATAATCGAGTATGCTATGAGCGATACACCTATCGATTTTAGAGCATAAGATCATCAGATACTTCAATTAAGAACCTTATCTCTTAAATTATTATTTTAAAAATTCGTAGCAATAATTCATAAAAATTTTAATAAAATCCCTTCGTAAATGGACTATACTTGCCTAAAATTTATCTAAATTTTACTATAATTGTTTTAACAATTCACTATTATCAAATGAACTAGTTTGTTTCAATAAAATTAATGTACAATTTTGTAAAATAATTTTATTTCACTATTCTAGCTGACATCTTGAATTATCATGAAATTTTACTAAAAACTAGGAGATATATAAAACTAAAAATACATCAATTTTTAGTTTAAAATAAAATCATTTGGAGGCTAAACAATCTTCTTAATTCAACTACTAACACATATTCTATTATAGTGAAATTAGGTTAGAACTAAATACTAGAGATTTTAAGTATCTTAGATTGGGACACTCATAACTCTATACCCCAATCTTATATTAAAGTCATACTATAGGCCTTAGAAACATAAGAGATTCATATAAAATATATTTAAAAATTAAAGATTAATTCAAAGCATAAGTTACTCAAAAGCAACTAAAAAAATTAGTTTATAATCTTTAAGATTGAAATCCTATCTATATTAAGGAAAGAATTGAGCTTTTCTTATGTCAATCTTCCTTGGAGCTGGGTTTTCTAGCCTCTATGAAGATATGATAAAAAGCTGACAAAATGATTGAAGAATGAGAGAAAATATCATAGGTTATTAGGTGAGTAAGAAGGATGAAACCAAAGAGGCACTTAAGAGGTTACTCGAGGTTTAAAGTTCAATCTTATTATGCCTCATTTTAAGGTTTTTTTTTTATCTTTTCTTCTTTTACTAGTATAATTTTAAGATTTTCACAACTTCAATAAAATCTAATTTGGTTTGATAAAAATTATATTTTTGGTCTAAACTTATCCTTTAATCTCACTTATGTATCCTAATATTTTTAGTATAACACTTCTCTTTGATTTTTATCTCCATTTAATTTTTCATTACTTCATTCATACCTAAGTAATTTATTATCCGTAACATATACGATGTTTAAAACTCAAACTTCCTTACTTTAATCATGGTCAAACTCATTTAAGTTTTGAGATTTGTTTAAGGTAGTTAACAATTCAACCATTACTTCTAGTCATTATATGCATATTTATTATTATTGATTAATCTTATACTCAAATTCGCTAGTACACTTAGGAGGTTACTTGAGGTCTATAGTTCAATCTTATTATGCCTCATTTTAAGGTTTTTTTTTTATCTTTTCTTCTTTTACTAGTATAATTTTAAGATTTTCACAACTTCAATAAAATCTTCGCAGCTTCCACACCTAGAGATGGTCATTGCTCTGCTTTTTTTACCGCTTTCATTTTGTCCATCGATCAATTAGAGTTCAAAGTATGACTAGAAGACGTTCCTATAAACAATTGCTGGCAAAAATGAGCATTGAAATCGTGATTGGTGGAATAACTGAGGCTGCCACACCCCGGCGGTTCTCCGAACCATTTCTCAACTGTTCCATAACGGTAAAAATAACAAAGCCGTTGGATGTTGTTAGGACTCTAGGAGAGTCCTAATTGAGAGGGACATTCATGTAAAACTTACCTAAGTCGATCCCTATTAAAGAGGTGAAGTGATCGGGTAGGATTATTAGGTTATTTTTTAGAGACGAATAAGGAGTTGTAAAGGAGTAGGAGTCTTGAGTAGGAGTCCTATTAAGAGTTGGTTAGAAGTATGAGTCTTGATTAAGAGTATATTAGGAGTTGGTTAGAAGTAGGAGTCTTAAGTAAGAGTCCTATTAGGAGTTAGGGTTTAAAAGCCCTATAAATAGTCATGTATTCTACCTCTTTTCATAAGCAATAGATGAATCTTTTCTATAGCCTTTGAGTAGCAACTTGGAGGGAGGAACCCCTATAGAGTTCCAATGAGGCCGATCTCCTAAAGAGATCAACCCCAAGTTTAGAATCTGCAAGGGTTCTAACACTTAGTATCAAAGCAGTGTTCTTGGTGTCTCGCTGCCCTTCCACAGCTATCCATCAACCCTCCACAACCGTCCAAAGCAATTCCCACAATTGCTTAAGAGATTGTTGCCAAATTTCGCCGTCATCTCCACCACCACGGATCATCCTTTGATCTCCCCGTGAATTGCAACAGGTTCTAGTTTTCTACCTTACTACTGCTGCAATTTAGTTATCCTTATTTGAAAATCCCAAAAAAATTATTTCTATATTACTGCATAAACTTTTCGTCATAAAGTTTTCATCTCTACGACGAAAGATACATTGCGGAATTCCAACCGTATAGCACCGTTTGTTTGATCTTGCTATTGTATTTTTTCTATCCAAATCTCTACGAAATTTTTATGACATCTTTGACATTTCCTAACAGCATATTTCATTTGGTTTTGTCAAAAAATTCTCAATATAAACCATTGATATTTTACGTCTAATCTGCTATACTTGAAAATCTACACTGTAAAATTTCAGCCGCATAGCACTGTTTGTTTGATCTTGATACTACGTTGTTTCTATCCAAATCTCTACGAAATTTTTATGATAGCTTTGACACTTCCTAACAATTGAATTTCCTTTGGTTTCATCAAAAAAATTCTCAATATAAACCACTGATCTTTTACGTCCAATCAGCTATACTTAAAAATCTATGCTGCAGAAAATTTTAGCCGCATATTGTTGCCTTAACCCATCTATTTGCAATCCTTTTTGAATAAAATTTCTTATACACTTCATAGATCATCTTGGCTTCCATCTATGATTAATCTATTAAGAAATTCATCTCTAAAAATGATTTTATTGTGCTATAAATTTTCATCGTAACCCGTTGAAATATCTCGACGAGAATTCTGCAATCGCAACTTGCACCAATTTCCTTGCTGTTATACTACCAAAATTTTCTTGATTAAATTAGATATCCTTGCTGTCATATATTCTGTGATTTTGCTATCGATTTCCTTCTCAATTCTCTCAAGTTTTTGGTGGAAATTACGTCGAGAAACCGTAATTTCTTCGACGACAATTCTACTCTTACAAGACAGCACATACTTGCTGAACTTCCATTGATTTCTATCAAACCTTTGCTACCATCTACTACAGATCCAAAACTTTCATCAACAGCCCTAAAACTCTACCAAGCCACACCCTCAAATTGCACCCAAAATAACCACAAAATAAGCCCAAACCGTAGCCTACATCTACCAATCCACCAACCCTTTTGACCATCACCTCTCTCAACCAATACATGCCTTTAACCCGACAACAAAAAAAAGATCTTAACATCACAGATTTGGCGGCATATACTATGGCATCTGAGGAGATAATCAATGCTAAATTTGAAGCCTTCGAAGCGCGAATGGAGGATAAGATTCAGATGCTCTTTACCGAACTCAGATTGGGCCGACCACTAAGCCCGAAGAAATCACATCAAGAAGAGAGCTTTGCCCAATCGCACCAAGCCCGAAGATATGACTTCCAAGAGAAGGGAAGCTCTATGACCAACCCCAACTATTCATGCATGAGAGTGGACTTCCCTAGATGGGAAGAAGGAGACCCAATTGGTTGGATCCCGTGCGCGGAGCGATATATTCGGTACCATAAAACCGCGAATGCATCTATGGTGAAAATTGCAGCTATACATCTTGAAGGGGATGCTATACAGTGGTTTGATTGGTTTGAACATACTTATGGAGTCCTTTCATGGCGGCAATTCAAAGAAGGATTGACGATTCGCTTCAAACCAACCGATTACGAGAATATTGACGGACAACTAGCAAAGATCCGACAAACCTCTACCATTCAGGAGTACCAAACCAGGTTTGAAAGGTTATCTAATCAAACTCATGATTGGTCTCAAAAACAACTATTGAGGACCTTCATTAAGGGCTTGAAGCCGGAGATCCGGGGAGAAGTTAAAGCGCGACAACCGTACACGCTTATGGCAGCCATCTCTTTCGCACGACATCAAGAGGAGCGATTGAATCATGAAGCTTGGAGGACTAGAGTTGCTCCTCAACCAGAAATACTGAAGCCCTCAGCCCCACCTATTGTCGATTGAGTCCCTGCACTAAAGAAGTTGACAAGAGAAGAGCTTCGGGAGCAATCTGCGAAGCGGTTATGTTGGCATTGCGACGAGCCGTGGAGTTACAAGCATTGCTGTAGAAAAGGGAGACTTATTTTGATTGAACCAGTAGAAGAAGAGGTCATTGAGCATTCAAAAGAGAGCCTTAAACATAACAAAGAAGATGCGGAAGAAGAGCCACAACCGACCGACGTTACAGTACACACAATAGTTGACTACTCAAACCCACAAACGATGAAAGGGAGACTTCTTATGTTTGAACCAATAGAAGAAGAGGTCATTGAATATTTAGAAGAGAACCTTGAACATAAAGAAGATGTGGAAGGAGAAACTATTGCTGCAGGACCAAGAGATAATTACAGATTTCTTCCTTCTCCCTCTTAACAATCATGAGGCCATGCTCAGAATTAAATGGTTGACGACATTAGGTGATATTTCCTAAAATTTTATGAAACTAATTATGAAATTTTACAGTAAGGAGAAACAGGTGACATTGCATGGGAAACGTGGGGGCGACATAACAACGATTTGCACACAACAAATGGAGAAGGTTTTGCATAAAGTATGCAGCGGATTTTTGGTACAACTTGAGCAGCAAACTAAGGGAGAGCCAATAGAATTTGAAGATCCAAATCTACTTCCTTTGCTTGCTGAATTTTCAAATATATTTGACGAACCGCGCAACCTACCTCTTACCCG
Organism: Musa acuminata AAA Group; assembly: GCF_036884655.1. NCBI lineage: Eukaryota > Viridiplantae > Streptophyta > Magnoliopsida > Zingiberales > Musaceae > Musa > Musa acuminata. Next base: position 16,622,775 of record NC_088327.1, on the reverse strand, counting down.
TCGGCATGATCATTGTATAACTATCGTTCTAGGCAAATCTTCAGCAAATGTTCAGCCATATCAGTATTCACATCTCCAGAAGGATGAAATAGAAAGGATTGTAAAAGAGATGCTCGAAACAGGAGTTATTCGGCCAAGTTGCAACCTCTACTCTTCACCGATGCTACTTGTACGCAAGAAGGACGGAACAAGGCAAATATGTGTTGATTACCGAGCTTTCAATGGCATAACCATCAAGGACAAATACCTTATTCCAATTGTAGATGAATTGTTAGATGAAAGGGAGCACAAATCTTTACAAAGCTGGACCTTCGATCCGAGTATCATCAAATATGAGTATGCGAAGAAGACATACCGAAAACCACCTTTTGAACACACAACAACCACTATGAATTTTTGCTTTCTTCAAAAGAAGGTAGAATATCTTGGGCATATCATATCAGAGGAAGGTGTGGCAGTAGACCCCTTCAAAATTGGAGCAATGCAAAACTGGCTGACCTCGAGGAACATAAAATTGCTACATGGCTTTCTGGGTTTAACAGGCTACTATTGCAAGTTCGTGAAAAACTATGGAGAGATTAGTGCACCACTTACTTCCTTACTGAAAAAAGATGTCTTCCAATGGTCGGACAGAGCCTCCACTGCCTTCGACAAACTTAAGGCAGTCATGACGACGACGCCGGTGCTAACACTACCAAATTTCAACCGACCCTTCATTATTGAGGCCGACGTATCTGGAGTCGGAATTGGAGCCATTCTCATGCAAGATGGTCGACCACTCACATACACTAGCAAGGCATTATCTCCCTCCTATCAAAATAAGTCAACATATGATAAGGAGATGCTTGCCATTGTGAGCGCAGCAACGAGGTGGAGACCCTGCTTGATTGGCCGACGATTTCAAATTAAAACTGACCATAAAAGCCTCAAGTACTTTTTGGAGCGAAAGATATCATCCCCTGAGCAGCAAAAATGGGTAACAAAACTTCTTGGATTTGATTATAAAATAACTTACAAAAAGGAGAAAGAGAATGTTCTTGTAGATGCGCTTTCGCAGCTACCCGAGCAAGTTGAAGTTTTAGCCGTTTCACTTCCGACCAACGATTTTCTTAAGGATATTAATATGGAATGGCAGGAAGATTCAGAGACTAGTAAGATTATAAAAAAATTGGAGGAAGCACTAAGCCCCATGGCTCATTACAATTGGGACTCAAAAGAATTACATTATAAGGGTACTAAATTGAAAAGGAGTATGGCATATCACCCACAAACCGACGGCTAGACGGAAGTTGTAAATAGGTGCTTGGAGACAGCCCAAAGCCACCCACCAAATATGATTACCCAAAGAGAACTTCAGACTAAGCCAAGTGCCATTATTGATCGACGGATCGTGACTCAACGACGACGATCCACTACTGAATTGCTAATACAGTGGACAAACCTACTAACAGAAGATGCCACTTGGGAGAACTATGATGACTTGAAGATCAAATTCTCAAAATTCATGAATCGTCAGCCTCGAGGACAAAGCTTATTTGAAGAGAGCGGGTTTGTTAGGACTCTAGCTAGGAGAGTCCTAATTGAGAGGGACATTCATGTAAAACCTACATAAGTCGACCCCTATTAAAGAGGTGAAGTGGCCGGGTAGAGTTAGGAGGTTATTTCTTAGAGACGAATAAGGAGTTGTAAAGGAATAGGAGTCTTGAGTAGGAGTCCTATTAGGAGTTGGTTAGAAGTAGGAGTTTTGATTAGGAGTCCTATTAGGAGTTGGTTAGAAGTAGGTGTCTTAAGTAAGAGTCCAATTATGAGTTAGGGTTTAGAAGCCCTATAAATAGTCATGTATTCCACCTCTTTTCATAAGGAATAGATTAATCTTTTCTGCAGCCTTTGAGCAGTAACTTGGAGGGAGGAACCCCTATAGAGTTCCAAGGAAGCCGATCCCCTAAAGAGTCCCACGAATAGCTATATGGACAGGGCTTCGCCAGCATCTCGTCAAGCTCACCTCCCATTTCTTGAGAAGCGCCTCCGACTACCTCCGCTTCTGCGCCGTCTGCAAGTGTTGGCGTTTCGCCGTCCCCCCCGGCCCCGTCACTTCCCCGCTCAGCTCCCCTTCATCCTCTACCTCTCTACCCCGGAACCAAGAAACAGTTCCGCCTTCTGCCTCGCCAACGCCTTTAATGGAAGCATGCGCCGCCTACCTCACACCACCAGCATGTATTGCATCGGTTCCTCTTACGGGTGGCTCATCCTCATCTCCGAAGCCACCTCCGCGGTCTCCCTCTTCAACCCCGTCACCGCCGAAGACATTCCTCTCCCCCCACTCTCCACCCTCCAATCATTCGTACTGTTCTTGTTCTACTAATCGGAGGACGACATCGGATCTTACTTCATCAAAACGGACTACCCCAACATTACGATCGAGTCCAACACCATCGTCGACAAGGTCGTCTTGTCCTCCGACCCTACCCTCGACAAGGACTTCGTGGCAATCGTCTTCCTCGACGGCATATACAAGCGCTGCTTTACCTGCCGCCCAGGGGACAGATCGTGGAAGGACAACGTCAACGAACCTTTCGATGATCTCCATTGGATTTTCCCAGGAGTGCCGCAGGTGTTCAACCTGACTGACGTCGTGCCCTACGGCGAGCGGAGGTTGTGCGCTATCTACAATGACAAAAATTACTTAGCAGTCTTCGACGTCGACCCAGGCCCGCCGGGGAGGGCGACGATGATCGCATGGAACTCCATGCCGCCCTGCGTGCCGCGCGGTGGTTTACCCACCTACTTGATTGGGTCGGCTGGAGAACTACTCCTGGTTACCGAGTTCTACAAGAGGAGTGCAGCCAGGAAGAACACCAGGAGCTTCCGCGTCTTCAGGCTCGATCCAAGCGACAGAGACCGGCCAGCGAAGGCGATTGAAGTGCAGGACATCGGCGACCGTATGTTGTTTTTGGGTACGAGCCATTCGGTGTTGTTAGAACCCTTGCAGATTCTAAACTTGGGGTTGATCTCTTTAGGGGATCGGCCTCCTTGGAACACTATAGGGGTTCCTCCCTCCAAGTAGCTGCTCAAAGGCTGCAGAAAAGATTCATCTATTGCTTATGAAAAGAGAAGGAATACATGGCTATTTATAGGGCTTCTAAACCCTAACTCCTAATATGACTCCTACTTAAGACTTTTACTTCTAACCAACTCCTAGTAGGACTCCTAGTCAAGACTCCTATTCCCTTACAACTCCTAATTCTTCTCTAAGAAAACACCTCCTACATGAATGCCCCTCTCAATTAGGACTCTCCTAGCTAGAGTCCTAACAGAATGTCCCTCTCAATTAGGACTCTCCTAGCTAGAGTCCTAACAGTTTTACATGAATGTCCCTCTCAATTAGGACTCTCCAAGCTAGAGTCCTAACAGACCCACCCTCTTCAAATCAGCCTTGTCCTCGAGGCTAATGATTCGTGAATTCTGGGAATTTGATCTTCAAGTCATCATAGTTCTCCCAAGTGGCATCTTCTATTGGTAGATTCGCCCATTGTATTAGCACTTCAGTAGTGGATCGTCGTCGTTGAGTCACGATCCGTCGATCAATAATGGCACAGCTTAGTCTGAAGTTCTCTTTGGGTAATCATATTTGGTGGGTGGCTTTGGGCTGTCTCTAAGCACCTATTTACAACTTCCGTCTGGCCGTCGGTTTTTGGGTGATATGCCATACTCCTTTTCAATTTAGTACCCTTATAATGTAATTCTTTTGAGTCCCAATTGTAATGAGCCATGGGGCTTGGTGCTTCCTCCAATTTTTTTATAATCATACTAGTCTCTGAATCTTCCTGCCATTCCAACTTAATATCCTTAAGAAAGTCGCTGGTCGGAAGTGAAACGATCGAAACTTCAACTTGCTCGGGTAGCTGCGAAAGAGCATCTACAAGAACATTCTCTTTCCCCTTTTTGTAAGTTATTTCAAAATCAAATCCAAGAAGTTTTGTTACCCATTTTTGCTGCTCAAGGGATGGTATCTTTCGCTCTAAAAAGTACTTGAGGCTTTTATGGTCGGTTTTAATTTGAAATCGTCGACCAATCAAGTAGGGTCTCCACCGCGTTGCTGCGCGCACAATGGCGAGCATCTCCTTATCATATGTTGACTTATTTTGATGGGAGGGAGATAATGCCTTACTAGTGTATGCGAGTGGTCGACCATCTTGCATGAGAATGGCTCCAATTCCGACTCCAGATGCGTCGGCCTCAATAATGAAGGGTCGGTTGAAATCTGGTAGTGTTAGCACCGGCGTCGTCATCATGGCTGCCTTAAGTTTGTCAAAGGCAGCAGAGGCTCTGTCCGACCATTGGAAGACATCTTTTTTCAGTAAGGAAGTAAGTGGTGCACTGATCTCTCCATAGTTTTTCACGAACTTGCAGTAGTAGCCTGTTAAACCCAGAAAGCCATGTAGCAATTTTATGTTCCTTGGGGTCAGCCAGTTTTGCATTGCTCCAATTTTAAAGGGGTCTACTGCCACACCTTCCTCTGATATGATATGCCCAAGATATTTCACCTTCTTTTGAAGAAAGCAAAAATTCATAGTGGTTGTTGTATGTTCAAAAGGTGGTTTTCGGTATGTCTTCTTCGCATACTCGTATTTGATGATACCCGGATCGAAGGTCCAACTTTGTGAATATTTGTGCTCCCTTTCATCTAGCAACTCATCTACTACTGGAATAGGGTATTTATCCTTGATGGTTATGCCATTGAGAGCTCAGTAATCAACATATAATCGTCATATTTCATCGTTCTTTCGTATGAGGGCACCGGTGAAGAGTAGGGGCTGCAACATGGCCGAATAACTCCTGTTTTGAGCATCTCTTTAACAATTCTTTCTATTTCATCCTTTTGGAGATGTGGATACTGATATGGCTGAGCATTTGCTGGAGATTTGCCTGGAAGAATCGTTATACAATGATCATGCCGACGGGTAAGAGGTAGGTTGCGCAGTTCGTCAAATATATCTGAAAATTCAGCAAGCAAAGGAAGTAGATTTGGATCTTCAAATTTTGTTGGCTCTCCCTTAGTTTGCTGCTCAAGTTGTACCAAAAAGCCGCTGCATGCTTTATGCAAAACCTTCTCCATTTGTTGTGTGCAAATCGTTGTTACATCGCCCCCATGTTTCCCGTTCAGTATCACCTGTTTCTCCTTACTATAAAATTTCATAATTAGTTGCATAAAATTCTAAGAAATATCACTTAATGTCATCAACCATTTAATTCTGAGCATGGCCTCATAATCATCAAGAGGGAGAAGGAAGATATATGCAATTATCTCTTGGTAAGGCCTCATGATCAGCAATAGTTTCACTTGCGGGCGCCTTCGATTATACTTCAAAATCCGTCCGTTGGTGACCTTAATGACAAACCTGCTACAATTCTCAATAGGTAAGTTCATATGGACAGCAACCTTACTGTTTACGAAATTATTAGTGCTACCCGTGTCGATGAGAATAGTGATCGGTTGTTGTTTGAGAAGGCCTCCAACTTTCATCGTTTGCGGGTTTGAGTAGCCAGCTAGTGTATGTACCGTAACTTCGGTCGGTTGTGGCTCTTCTTCTACATCTTCTTCTTCATGTTCAAGGCTCTCTTTTGGATGTTCAATGACCTCTTCTTCTATCGGTTCAATCATAAGAAGTCCCCCTTTACTACAACGATGCTCACGGCTCCACGGCTCGTCACAATGCCAACATAACCCCTTCGCATATCACTTCCAAAGCTCTTCTCTTATTAACCTCTTTGGTGTAGGGCTTTAATATTACTAGTTGAGGAGCGACCCTAGTCCTCCGAGCTTCATGGTTCAATTGCTCCTCTTGATGTCGTGCGAAAGAGATGGCTGCCATAAGCGTATATGGTTGTCGCGCTTTAACTTCTCCTCGGATCTCCGGCTTCAAGCCCTCAATGAAGGTCCTCAATAGCTATTTTTGAGACCAATCATGATTTTGATTAGATAATCTTTCAAACCTGGTTTGGTACTCCTGAATGGTGGAAGTTTGTCGGATCTTTGCTAGTTGTCCATCAATATTCTCGTAATCGGTTGGTCTGAAGCGGATCAGCAGTCCTTCTTTGAATTGTTGCCATGAAAGGACTCCATAAGTATGTTCAAACCAGTCAAACCACTGTATAGCATCCCCTTCAAGATGTATAGCTGCAATTTTCACCATAGATGCATCCGTGGTTTTGTGGTACCGAAAATATCGCTCCGCGTGCAAGATCCAACCAATCGGGTCTCCTTCTTCCTATCTAGGGAAGTCCACCCTTATGCGTGGATAGTTGGGATCGATCATAGAGCCTCCCCTCCCTTGGAACTCATCTCTTCGGGCCTGGTGCGATTGGGCAAAGCTCTCTCTGTGATATGATTTTTTCGGGCTTAGTAGTCGGCCCAATCTGAGTTCGGTAAAGAGCGTCCGAATCTTATCCTCCATTCGCGCCTCCAAGGCTTCGAATTTAGCATCGATTGCCTTCTTAGATGCCATAGTATATGCCTCCAAATATATGATGTTAAGATCTCTCTTTTGTTGTCAGGTTAAAGGCATGTATAGGTTGAGAGAAGTGATGGTCGAAAGGGTTAGTGGATCGATGGATGTCGGCTACGATTTAGGCTTGTTTTGTGGCTATTTTGGGTGCAGTTTGAGGGTGTGGTTTGGTGGAGTTTTAGGGCTGTGGATGAAAGTTTTGGATCTGTGGTAGATGGCAGCAAAGGTTTGAGAGAAATCAGTGGAAGTTGCAGCAAGTATGTGCTGTCTTGTAAGAGCAGAATTGTCGTCGAAGAAACAGCGGTTTCTCGACGTAATTTCCACCAAAAACTTGAAAGAATTGAAGAGGGAATTGATATCAAAATCATAGTTTATATGACAGCAAGGATGACTAATTTAATCAAAAAAATTTCGGCAGTATAATAGCAAGGAAATTGGTGCAAGTTGCGATAGCAGAATTCTCGTCGAAAAATTTCAGCAGCTTACGATGAAAATTTATAGCAACACAAAAATCGGTTTTAGAGATGAATTCCTCAATAGATCAATCTTAGATGAAGCCAAGATGATCTATAAAGTGTATAAGAAATTTCATTCAAAAAAGATTGCAAATAGATGGGTTAAGGCAACAATATGCGGCTGAAATTTTCTGCAGCATAGATTTTTAAGTATAGCAGATTGGACATAAAAGATCAGAAGTTTATATTGAGAATTTTTTGATGAAACCAAAGGGAAATCCACTATTAGGATGTGTCAAAACTATCATAAAAATTTCGTAGAGATTTGGATAGAAACAACGTAGTATCAAGATCAAACAATCAGTGCTACGCGGCTGAAATTTTACGGTGCAGATTTTCAAGTATAGCAGATTAGATGTAAAATATAAATGGTTTATATTGAGAATTTTTTGACAAAACCAAAGGGAAATCTGCTGTTAGGAAGTGTCAAAGATGTCATAAAATTTCGTGGAGATTTGGATAGAAAAAACATAGTAGCAAGATCAAACAGACAGTGCTATACGGTTGGAATTCTGCAATGTATCTTTTGTCGTAGAGATGAAAACTTTATGACGAAAAGTTTATGCAGCAATATAAGAATAATTTTTTTGGGATTTTCAAATAAAGATAACTAAATTGTAGCAGCAGTAAGGTAGAAAACCAGAACCTGTTGCAATTCACGGGGAGATCAAAGGATGATCCGTGGTGGTGGAGATGATGGTGAAATTCGGCGATGATCTTTTAAGCAATTGTGGGAATTGCTTTGGGCGGTTGTGGAGGGCTGATGGATGGCAGTGGAAGGGCAACAAGATGCCAAGAATGCTACTCTGATACCAGGTGTTAGAACCCTTGCAGATTCTAAACTTGGGGTTGATCTCTTTAGGGGATCGGCCTCCTTGGAACACTATAGGGGTTCCTCCCTCCAAGTTGCTGCTCAAAGGCTGCAGAAAAGATTCATCTATTGCTTATGAAAAGAGAAGGAATACATGGCTATTTATAGGGCTTCTAAACCCTAACTCCTAATATGACTCCTACTTAAGACTCTTACTTCTAACCAACTCCTAATAGGACTCCTAGTCAAGACTCCTATTCCCTTACAACTCCTAATTCTTCTCTAAGAAAACACCTCCTACATGAATGCCCCTCTCAATTAGGACTCTCCTAGCTAGAGTCCTAACAGAATATCCCTCTCAATTAGGACTCTACTAGCTAGAGTCCTAACAGTTTTACATGAATGTCCCTCTCAATTAGGACTCTCCAAGCTAGAGTCCTAACAGGTGCGTCGCCGCAGGGGACTTCCCAGGGTTCCTGGGGAATGCCATCTACTACGTGAAGGAAGAGAAGATGAGTTTGGAGGGGGAAGATACCCTGGTGTCGACCGTGAGCGTGGTCAACCTAGAAAATGGTGAGATCACGGAGGTTATCGATTCTGGCGGGTCTGAGCCGGATGGGCTCGAGTGGCTATCGGACCGGTTCGACATCCCCTGGTGGGTGGCCCCCAATCTAGGCAGGGGCAAGAACTAGAGATTACTGGACGTCTTACATTCTGACGAGTGCCGCCGACTATGAAATTGGCACAAATAAAAAAAATAAAATCCTTTCTATGTGGCAAGATTAAAGAATATATTTAAGTCTAACAAATAACATTCCACCTTACGAAGTGGTAACAAATAACAAAAACACAGAGAAAAGAATTAAAAGCATAAAAATTAAGAACCAGGGAAAACAAGCCATGAAATTTGAACACTGTACAGTTTAAAGGTACTATCTCTATCTATGGCTGGAAATTACCGGTGATGAGATCGTACCTACATTTTGATCAAATGAAGTTTCAGTGGCCACGTCGTAGAAGAGAAAGAAATCCACCTGATGACTTATCCTTACGGCAGTCATCGGATTCATCTTCGACCTGTTTGATAGTTTCAAAACCATTATGTCAAAGAAGTTTTGGAATTTAGGAACATAATCCTAGGCTTAGATGATGAACCTCTTTAGCAATAAGCTGTAGTATCTCCAATATTTCTGAGAAGTCAGGCCTGGCAGCTGGATCTTGTTGCCAACACTTGTGCAGCAGCTCATCAAGCTTTGGATGAGTATTCTTTGGTAAGGTAGGCCTCAAACCCTATAGAGTAGAAATAGAAGTAAAAAAGAATGTTGTGGAGGCACATATATAGTTTTCAAACATATATGTTTTTGCTATTGGGGGGAGTCCGAGGCATTATTACCCCTATCATATTCCCCCCCGGAAGAAGCTATGCGTCGGTTTTTGCTATTGGGGGGAGTCCGAGGCATGGCTTTGTCCCTTGGTGTTTGCAGCAGTCTCAGGCGACGTGAGGTCGAGCTCGTCTCGAGCGGGCAAGCGAGAGTATAGAGCCGAGGAGGATGACGCAGGCGGGCTGGCCGCGATGGTGGTCTCGGGCATTATGCAGCCGAGGAGCACAACGCAGGCGGGCTGGCCACGCGGGCGTGTCTCGGGAGCATGGAGCCAAGGAGCACAACGCAGGCAGGCGAGCCGCGTAGGTGTGTCTCGGGAACATGGAGCCAGGGAGCACAACGCAGGCGGGCTGGCCGCGCAGGTGTGTCTCGGGAACATGGGGCCAAGGAGCACGACGCAGGCGGGCTGGCCGCGCAGGTGTGGTCTCGGGCATTATGCGGCCGAGGATCACGACGCAGACGGGCAGACCGCGCAAGCGTGGTCACGATGGTCATGCGGCCGAGTAGCACGACGCAGGCGGACAGACCGTGCGGGTGTGGCTGCGATGGTCATGCGACCGAGTAGCACGACGCGGGCAGACAGAGCGCGCGGGTGTGGCTGCGATGGTCATGCGGCCGAGTAGCACGACGCGGGCGGACAGACCGCGCGGGTGTGGTCTCGGGCATGATGCGGCCGAGGAAGTGGCCTCGGGCATTATGTGGCCGAGGAAGTGGCCTCGGGCGTTATGCGGCCGAGGAGGTGACCTCGGGCGTTACGCGGCCGAGGAGGTGGCCTCGGGCGTTATGCGGCCGAGGAAGTGGCCTCGGGCATTATGCGACTGAGGAAGTGGCCTCGGGCGTTACGCGGCCGAGGAGGTGGCCTCGGGCATTACGTGGCCGAGGAAGTGGCCTCGGGCATTATGCGGCCGAGGAAGTGGCCTCGGGCGTTATGCGGCCGAGGAGGTGGCCTCGGGCATTATGCGGCCGAAGAAGTGGCCTCGGGCGTTACGCGACCGAGGAGGTGGTCTCGGGCATTATGTGGCCGAGGGTGTGGCCTCGGGCATCATGTAGCCAAGGAACAACTTTGTTTTGGTCAGCTATTGATCGTTCAACCGCGGGCGCAGGCGGCCAGGTTGCTTTTTCCCTGGGGAAGGTCAAAGGGCCGCCCCTTTCGGGAGTTGTCGGCTTTCGAGGCTGATATGATTAGCGCCTCCGTACTTTGCATCGCGCTGCCGTTAGCTGCCACGTCAGGCTATATTTATGGCGAGGTGACGTTTGCGTCTTCGTAGCACACTTCCGGAGAGGAAGGGTTGCTGTTTTGGCAGGATGTGGCTTGTTTATAAGTAGCGTGGGGCAAGCCCCCTGAGGGTCTCCTTATCTATTCCGACTCTGCTGCTTCGGACTCCACTATTTCGTTTGCATCGATCGTTCTCCTCTTTTTACTAAAGGTCAGTAAGGATGGTGTCTTCTTCCTCCTTCTCTTCTTCCTCTTCTTCGGCTAGAGCTGGAAGAATGGTGGTAGTGTCGAATCCAAGTTCGTCATCCGACGAAAAAGCGGCCTGGGCCCTCGAAGCCCTGATGTGGCCACACGACCATGACTCAATTATGAGCGAGTCATTGCTTAGTCGCCTTCGGGATCTCTACAGCATCCCGGAGGAGTTTGTTCTCCTGGCACCTGAACCGGGCCAACGGTCGTACGACCCAATTCCGAGGGGTTTTGCCCTCACCATTGATGCTTTTGAGGCCGGGCTGCGCCTCCCCCTTCACCCCCTCATAACCTCTTGTATTTCACGATGGCGCATCTCACCGTCTCAGATGGCGCCCAACTCCTGGCGCTACATCGTGGCGTTCCTGGGGGAATGTCGTTATGCCAATATCGCCTCGACCCTGTCTCTCTTTCTTTCTTGCTTTCGCCTTTCCAAGGGGTCAGGGGGCTACTATCTGTCCGCCCGAGCGGGCTTTCGAGTTAGCAGGGCTCCCTCCAGTAATAAGGGGTGGAAGGAGCGTTTCTTTTTCGTCAGCCGCTCAGAGGACTGGGGGTTCGGGGTCCGGTGGGCGGCGCGCACGATAGACAATGCAACCCCGGCTTTGGACGACGTGGAGCGCCGAGAGCTCCGGAGGCTTAAAGAAATCCTCCCATCCTCAAAAGCCATCTGGAGTATGTCCGAGGAGTGGTTGGTCGAGGCGGGTCTTAGCCCGGTGCCTCGAGGTATGCCTTAAAGAGGGTAGTGGCGGGTCCTCATGTTTTTCGGCGTTCTGACTGAGTTCGGTTTTTTCGCTCAGAGATGGTGAACCTCACTGTCATGCGCAGGAGGAAGACTTCGTCGGCCGCATCATCCCATTCGTCGGCCGCGGCGAGGGTTGGTTCGAGGGAGACCCCGGTGGACGTCGAGGCCGGTCTCCCGCGGAAGAGGGCGAGGGTTTCCTCGGGGGAGGTCTCTGGAGAGGTCACGGTCCAGACGGCGGGGTCCATCACTTGACCGGCGAGCCATGCTGGGGGGAGCCCCGGGAGATGCGAAGCGGGTACCAGTAGGGATGCCGCGGTGGAGGCTCCCCGAGGGCCCTCCGTCCGTGACCTTTGTTGTCTGCCGACCGGGAGGGAGGATGAACCCTACCAGATGCGGGTGGTGGGCAGTCTCCCACGGGGCGAGGCTTCCGATCCACTGGTGGCCCGCTGGCAGGGCCTCACCCGGGGCAGTCGGGTGTGGGCCGAGGGGGATTCAGCCGCCGAGTTTGTCCGCGGGGGGCTTCATCCCGACATAGCTCGGGATTTGTATACGTTGCCCTCCGAGGTCCTCCTCGGCAAGTTTGCTAAGTCACTATTATGGGTGAGTGTTATCCCGCTCCTTTACTTACGTGTGCCCGGATAGTTTTTTGACTCGTTTGTCTGCAGGGCAATCATTACGCCACGGCGCTGATGGACCGCGTTCATGACACGGGGCGAGTCATCGCTGCCATGAGTGGCCGTAACGCCGAGCTCCGGAAATAGGTGGACGAGCTTCGCGCCGGGGGGGGGGGGGGTCTCGAGGCGATCGCGGCGGCTAAGCAGCGCGTCGCGGATTTGGATGCGGAGGCAATGCGCCTTCAATCCAAACTTCAGGCGTCTGAGGCACGAAGTATGGAACTTCATATGCATCTGAAGGCGTCTGTGGCCGAAGCTCGCTCGGCGCAGGCGGATTCACTGGAGTTGATCCGCTGCCTAGAAGAGGCGCGCGCCGAGGCACGGGGGGCTTCCGAGGCCCTTGACGCCGAGGTCCGTCAAAGGCCGGAAAAGGACAAGAAATTGATCGAGGACTACAAAGCTTCCTCGGGCTTTCAACTTGGCCTTGTTCGGACTGGGCGGGTCTCGTACGAATACGGGTACCGGATTGCCCTTGCCCGTTTTAAGGGGCGCTACCCTGACCTGGAGATCACGGAAGACCCCTTCGACTCCTTTCCTGAGGACATGGGTGTCGACATGCCGGAGGAGGTGCCTTTTGACGACAGCCCCGACGCTCCTGAATAAGTGTTGTCGCATCTGTACTTTTCCTTTGTTTGTCTTGTCGCTTGGAAGTTTTGACATGTAATGGGTTTCTTGAATGAACGCAGTCTTTTTCCCCAATTTGTCTGCTTGTGTCTTTTGATGTTGCAATACAATTCTGTCTCTTAGTCAAGTCTCTGCTCACGGGAAGAACTTTTTGAGGTTTTGCGCGTTCCAAGTCCTTGGCAAGGGGCGGCCCATCATCGTCGCGAGTCGAAACGTACCGACCCTGACAACTTCAGTCACCCGGTAAGGGCCTTCCCAATTGGGAGCCAACTTACCACGCGCTCCGGTCGGATCGCTGACCTCGGTCCTCCGGAGGACTAGGCGCCCAGTTTGATGGGTCGGGGTCGTACCTTTCGGTTGTAGACCCTCACGACCGCTCTCTTATAAGAGAGGGGTTTTAAGTGTGCGTCGGCACGCTGCTCCTCCAGCAGGTCGAGGGCGGCTTGAAGTCCTTCGTTCGAGACTTCCTCGTCATAGCTTCCTGTCCGAAGGGTGGCAATGGCTACCTCGGGCGGAAGGACAGCTTCGGTTCCGAACACGAGGCTGTAGGGGGATTCTCCAGTCGCGGTCTTGGGAGTGGTGCGTAGCGACCATAAGACGCTCGGGAGTTCGTCCGTCCAAGCCGATCGGGCAGCGGACACTCCTCTTTTGAGCCCGTCTAGAATGGACCGATTGGTCACCTCTGCTAATCCGTTCGTCTGAGGGTAGGCCACCGAGCTGAACCTTAGCTGGATTCTGTGGTTCGTACAGAACTCTTGAAACCTTCTGCCGATGAACTGGGGCCCGTTGTCTGTGATGATGGTTTTGGGCAAGCCGAACCGAGTCACCAGGTTCTTCCACACGAACTTTTCTATTTGTCGTTCCGTGATCATCGCCAGTGGTTCGGTCTCAACCCACTTTGTGAAATAATCCACACCTAGGACGATGTATTTTCACTATCCCGAGGCTGGGGGGAAAGGACCGAGCAGGTCCAGCCCCCATTGCACGAACGGCCATGCATAGTCGATGGGGGTGAGCGGGACCGCGGGCTGCCGGGGTGTGCGGGCGTGTTCTTGGCACGAACTACACCGTTGCACGTGGGCCTTCGCATCCTGGCGCATGGTCGGCCAGTAGTAACCTTGGCGAAGTATTTTGTGTGCCAGGGTTCGCCCGCCGATGTGTTCCCCGCAGATTCCGTCATGGACCTCAGCCAGAACCATCCGAGCTTCGTCGGGCTCCAAGCATCGTAGGAGGGGGTATGTGAAAGACCGCTTGTAAAGCCGTCCACTCACCTCGGTATACCATGCGTGCGTGCGACGCAGGAGCCGAGCCGCCGCTTCGTCGGGCGGAAGAGTCCCGTCCCATTTGAAGCGCAACAATTCTTGTACCCAGGTGGTAGGCACGCCGCTCGAGGTTGCCTTCGCGACTTCGATGGCACGGGCAGGGAGCTCCTCGACTTCGGGCCCAGCTTCTGGGGCCGGCTTTGATGCTAGCTTAGCTAGCGTGTCGGCTCACCCATTCTCTCCCCTCGGGATACTAGACAATGCAAAATGAGGGAACTTGGCGGTCAGGTTCATTACCTGTGCCAGGTACTTGGCCATGATCGGGTCCCGAGCCTCGTATCCCCCATTGAGTTGCTCGGCTACCAGTTGCGAGTCAGTGAGGACGCGGATGGCGACCACCTGCATCTCGAGGGCCAGCCTGAGTCCTGCTAGGAGCACCTCGTATTCCGCCTCGTTGTTAGTGGCCTGGAACCCGAAGCGGAGGGAACATTCGAACGACCGCCCGTCGGGAGCTTGCAACACCAGCCCCGCGCCGGCACCTTTTGAGTTGGCCGATCCATCGACGTGCAGGACCTAAGCCTCAGGAGGTTGTTCGAGATCCTTGTCCCCGATCTGGGTTAATTCTGCGATGAAGTCGGCCACGGACTGGGCTTTGATAGCGGTCCTGGGCACATATTGTATGTCATGCTCGCCGAGATCCACCGCCCATTTGAGGAGCTCAGCGAGGCGAATTTGCGCAGCGTATTTGCGCAGCGTATTTGGCAGCGTGGCGAACGTCTTGGCCAGATCGGCCAGGTGGGCTCCCGCCTCTTGGCTTTTGACAATCATGTCGTCGACGTAAACTTTCATGTTCCGCCCGATCTGGTGGGCGAACATCTTGTTTACCGTTCTCTGGTATGTAGCCCCGGCGTTCTTCAATCCGAAGGGCATGACCTTGTAGAAGTAGACCCCCTGATCGGTGAGGAAGGTCGTATGCTCTTGGTCTTCGGGTGCCATTCTGATCTGGTTGTATCCCGAGAAGGCGTCCATGAATGAGAGGAGGGCGTGTCCGGCCGTGGCGTCGACCAACTGGTCGATTTTTGGAAGGGGATAGCAATCCTTCGGGCATGCATTATTAAGACTGGTGTAATCAACACACATCCTCCAGCTTCCATTAGCTTTCTTGACGAGGACTACATTGGATAGCCATTGTGGGTGTCTGGCTTCTTCTATGAAGTCCGCTGCCAAAAGTCGGCCTACTTCTTCCCGTATGGCCAGCTGCCGATCAGGGGCCTGTCGTCTAGGTTTTTGTTTTACCGGGTGGGCGTCGGGTGAAATGTTGAGGTGATGCTGCGCTACCTCCGGGTCGACGCCCGTCATGTCAGAGGGCGACCAAGCGAAGACGTCGGCATTCTTCTGTAGGAGGCCGACGAGTTGTCTTCGTTCTTGCTCGGGTAGCCCTGACCCGATCCTAACCGTCTGCTCCGGCCGATCTTCTAGCAGCAGCACATCGATGGTGGACCCCCTCGGCTCAGGATGGGAGGCTGGCTTCTTCGCCTCACGGGGGTCCGCCAACGGTGGTTCGATCCTGGCCCTCTTGGGAAGCGAAACGATGGCTAGGTAGCAACGCCTGGATTCTCGGGGACTTCCTGCGACCTCTCCGATCCCGGCATGGGTCAGGAACTTCACAGTTTGGTAGTAGGTCGAGACAACAGCTCTGATTTTGTTGAGGGTCGGCCGGCCGAGAATGGCGTTATATGCAGCGGGAAGGTCGATTACCAGGAAGGTGGTCATCACCGTCTTCGACCTCGGCGGGGCTCCCAGGGTCAATGGTAAAGTGATCGCCCCCAGCAGCGAGATTCAATCACCGGTGAATCTGGTGAGTGCCGAGAACATCGGCTTCATGTTATCTCCGGATAAGCCGAGCTTTTGGAAGGCGTCGAAGTAGAGTATGTTGGCCGAGCTCCCGGTATCGACCATGATCCTTCTTACTTGCGCATTGGCTATTCTGGCCGATATCACGAGCGCGTCGTCATGCTCGGTTTGTTCGGATGCCTCGGCCGGGAAGGTGATGTTAGGCTCGGGCCCGTGCCTGGGAGCTTCGGCCGGAGCGGCTCTGGCGTACGCCTTTCTTCTGGTCATAGAATCCCCGCCAGATGAGGGGCCGCCAGCTATTACGTCGATGTGTCATTCAATGGGACCCTCCGGGCATGGTGAAAGTTCCTTGTCCGGTCGGAGGTACTGACCGAGGTGTCCCCTACGAATGAGCTCCTCGATCTGCCTCTTTAGCTCCCGACACTATTCAGTGTCATGCCCATGTTGCCGGTGGAAGCGGCAGTACTTCGATTGGTCCGCCAGCGCCCGCGGATTCCTCATCGGGTAAGGTTCATTGAGCAGTCCCTTTTCCCTTATGTGGAGGAATATTTCCGTTCGGGATGAGTTCAAGGCTGGGAGAGGGGGCCTCGATGTCGGCGGGTCGGATCTGTCCAACCTATGCCGAGACGCAGCGGGTTGTTGCTGCCGGGGCAACTCCGTCTTGACCCTCTTGTGCTCTTCGCGCTTCCCGGCCATCCATGTCTCTACGACGACGAACTAGCTCGCCCGCTGGAGCATCTCGGGTACCGTCGTGGGGGGTCGCTCCACCAGAGACCAGAAGAACCTGGAGGGCCGCAGGCCTATCATGAACGCCTGCATCAATAGAGAAGGGTGAGCGTCTGAGAGTCCTCGGATCTGCGTTGTAAAATGGTTTACGAAGTGGGAGAGGGGCTCGTCCTCCCTTTGGTGGAGTCCGAGGAGCAACGCCACGGACGGCTTCGGATGGGGCGTAGGCCAGGAAGTTGAGCTTGAAGTCTCGGGCGAGCTGGTCGAAGGAAGAGATGGTCCCGGTCTTCAGGCCGTTGTACCATGCGCGGGCCGGTCCCCTTAGGGTCGTTGGGAACGCCCTGCACATCAAGGCGTCAAAAGTCCCATATAGCGCCATTTGGGCGCGAAACGCGGCCACGTGATCCGCGGGGTCAGCGGTGCCGTCATAGGCGTCCAGGGATGGGAGCCGGAAGTGTGGTGGAATCACTTGATCTTGTATTTCGGGTGCGAACGGTGATCCTTGGTATCCGTCCGCCCCGAACTCCCCCTTTGACCTGTGAACCTCCTATTGTACTTCGTCGAGGCGTTGATTGAAGAGGCGCAACTGGGCTTGCAGGGCGTTCGTCGAGTCAGCGGGTGGCACCTCAGGCTCTGGGCGGCTCGACGTGCCTTCCGCCTCTCGGTCTCCAAGCTGGGCCGTTCGGTTTCGAGGTGAAATTGGGTGCTTAGGGAGTGGCGCACGCGTCCGGGCGGGGGGCTCACGCTATTGCAAAGGCTGGGTTA
Source organism: Musa acuminata AAA Group (assembly GCF_036884655.1). NCBI lineage: Eukaryota > Viridiplantae > Streptophyta > Magnoliopsida > Zingiberales > Musaceae > Musa > Musa acuminata. Next base: position 16,605,449 of record NC_088327.1, on the reverse strand, counting down.
CATGTGGGGGCGTCGGCTAGGGGACGAGCGGGATGATAGTCTGCATCACGCCCGCCAGTGCTCGGACTTGGTGAGCGAGATCGTGGATGGCTTCGGGCGAAACAGGTCGCGGGCCAACGGGGACGTCGGGCGGCGACAAACCCGGGTCGTTGACCAGCCGCCAGTAGCGCTCCGATGTCGTGGCAGGGCGCTCGTCGCGGGGTTCATCCCGCAGGGGATGTTCTTCTGGGGTGTTGATCGGACGCGACCCCATGGTTGTGGGTTCGCCAGAGTGGATTTGCTGATCGCTCGACATTCGGGCCCTTCCTCTAGCGCCAAAATGTTGCGGGAAACAATTGTATGCCATGGCCTCGGGGCCGACGCGGCTTGGTTTGGATCCGAATGTGCGGGGATCCAGTGCGGCGCTCCTCGGGGCAGTCGTGGTGGCCGGTCACGGTGGTCCGGATGGAATGTAACGTGGGGGTGAAGCCTCACCGCTGCGTCGGGAAGGTGCGACCTCGCCTTCGTTCCTGCACACAGGTCGGGTCGGAAGCTCGGCCCGACCCCTCCGACGATCAAGTCAGATGATGTGGAAGGGAGTTTTTCTCGTGAAGAAGTGTCCTCCCGTTTTGTTTAGAACTCGGGGGTATTTATAGGGTAGTTTAGCGTTACCTGATGTGCCTGCCTGCGGGAGGTAGGATCGTACCTCTGATGGCGTCTGACATTGCTATTGACGTTGTGTGGAGAACCGGACTGCCGCAGGGTATGGGCGAGGGTCGGTCGTCGTCCTCCTCTGCCTCGGTCAAGCGCGCGGGGTCAGAAGTCGTTGCCTGAGAGCGGATGATATCAGCGCGTGTCGAGTCAGCGTTATTGCCCTCCTCCTCGGATAGAGTGGCGCCCAGTGAGACCGACTTCGTGACACGTCATGTCGCCATTATTACCCCTATCACATGTGATTGGTTTGTTGAGCACTTATAACTAGCAAACCCAATTCCTTAAGTTCATGGAACCTCAAGGACAAGGCTGATTTGAAGAGGGCAAGTTTGATAGGACCCTGGCAGGGTTGGGTCCTACTCAACCAAGAAGTAGCTAACAAAAAACCTATGAAATTATAATAAACCCCACCTAGCCATCTCTATCCTATATAGAAGAGTGGCTATGATTTATATTTGGGCCTTTGGGCTTCCTAGCCACTGCCCCCCTTTTACTGGACCAGTCAACTAGGGTTGAGGGCAAAAGGGAGAACTCACTTAAGAAGAAACCCCTAGGGCTAGGGTTTGGAGCCCTATATATCATGTAACCTCCATCTCTTCGAGAATAAGATCTATCTACAATTGTAGTCATTTGACCAACTTCTAGGAGGGTGGAACCCCTATAGCGTTCCAAGGGTTGATCCCCCTCAAAGATCAATCTATATAGAATTTCTCTAGGGTTCTATAAGTTTTTAGGAGTATTGTCGCAGCCCTACTATGTGAATCACCACTAGAGAGGAGAACGTTTGACCTCATTCGCCCTCTCCTAGAGATCTGCAGAGATTCAGGGATATATGATTTCCCTAAGTAACACAATCTTTCATTTATACAGTTTTAAATTACGCGGATTTTTGCGCACCAATCTTTGCACGATGATGAACATATCTTTGGGAAATTGGGGGTTTTGTTTTCTATTCTTCCGCTACGCATGTGATGTCAACCCCCAAGATTTCCCAACAAGGACTGTAGGATTTCAGGGATATATGATCTTCTCAAGTAAAATACTATCTCACATGTGGTTTTTAATTTCGTGAATTTTACGTACCAATCTTCGTACAATGACGAACACTTTTTTTGGAAATTTGGGTTTTTCTATTTTCTATTCTTCCACTGCGTATGTGATATCACCCCTAGATTTCTCTACACTTTTTAATGGGCAAAGATCAACTACCCTTGTTATAACCCTTTCTCCTTTCAACAGGCTCAGGAGAGAACTTTCGCACCTTTCTTTTACAAAAGACCTCGCTCCTCCCTTAGAAGACTTCTAATTCTAGAAGGAAGAGATTCAACAATTCAAGATAGATTAAAACTCTTTTCTTACAAGAATTCTTTTTCCTTTCTACTTTTTTTCTTGCTATACTAAGCAAAAATGAGTGGTATATACTCCAAATGACTTCAGAAATGGAGCCAAAAATTTGAATTCCAAGGTTTTCGGGATCGTCGGTACCACTATTTGCATTGGGTGAGACCATCGCCTACCACCCTCTGCACCGATGGTACCACCACCTAGTTTGGGTGGTACCATCGCCTAACATAGTTTGGGAGACTGTGTTTGGGCAATACCATTGCTAATTTGGGTGATACCACCGCTTAACACTAGCGATACCACCGTTGGGTCTTCCGGAGTTGTACACTTCGTACGTTCCAGCTCATAGGTGGTTCTACCACCTGGTCTAGTGGTGCCACCGCCTAACCCAACTATAGGTCACTAAATGGGCCTTCCAATAGGCCTAAATCAACCTTGATTCAGGCCCAACGAGCCCCTAATTGAGTTCGCATAGTTACACCCAAAACTAACTCAATTAAGACCTAAACTACTTCGATCAAGATACAACCAATTACAAACATGAATTATGTGTTGTCCAGTATGTCATTAGTTCATTCGGTACTTCGTCCGAACCTTTGGTGCATCATCCTTTCTTTCGGGGTATTGTTCGATTTATTAGCATGTTGACCTCCTGCAATATCTAATATTCTATGGGCAATGTCTGATCCTTCTAGCCCGATGCCCGAACTCACAGCACGAAATTTATCTTCCGACATGTCGACCAATCCTTTGGCCCGACGTCCAATCTTCTGACATGATCCATTCCGGCCCAACGTTTGATTCTCTTACTTCAATTGATTTATCTTTCCATGATCGAATTTAGTCATATGTCACTCAAACACTCATTAGATCATAACTTCATCAATTATTTTTATCATCAAAATCTGAGATTTAACAATCATAACATATCTGTGTACTTCCACACTACACATCATAGAAAATACGTACACACTCACATCATACGTCGTTATATATGTATGCACATAATATATTTCCATTGTAATTTATATATTTGTATGCTTATGTAATGTATACATTAACATTAACTTTATGCCAAGCTCATAAAAATCATATCATTTGAAATATATTTTCTAAAATATATTATGAATATGATAATTTATATGACCACTATTTTATAGAAAATTAAACTTATACTTAATGATTTAACTCAAAATGAAGATGCTAGTAAAAAATCATGTTCCTTAATAATCGAGTATGCTATGAGCGATAAACCTATCGATTTTAGAGCATAAGATCATCTGATACTTCAATTAAGAACCTTATCTCTTAAATTATTATTTTAAAAATTCATAGCAATAATTCATAAAAATTTTAATAAAATCCCTTCTTAAATGGACTATACTTAACTAAAATTTATCTAAATTTTACTATAATTGTTTTAACAATTCACTATTATCAAATGAACTAGTTTGTTTCAATAAAATTAATGTACAATTTTGTAAAATAATTTTATTTCACTATTCTAGCTGACATCTTGAATTATCATGAAATTTTACTAAAAACTAGGAGATATATAAAACTAAAAATACATCAAATTTTAGTTTAAAATAAAATCATTTGGAGGCTAAACAATTTTCTTAATTCAACTACTAACACATATTCTATTATAGTAAGATTAGGTTAGAACTAAATACTAGAGATTTTAAGTATCTTAGATTTTGACACTCATAACTCTATACCCCAATCTTATATTAAAGTCATACTATAGGCTTTAGAAACATAAGAGATTCATATAAAATATATTTAAAAATTAAAGATTAATTCAAAGCATAAGTTACTCAAAAGCAACTGAAAAAATTAGTTTATAATCTTTAAGATTGAAATCCTATCTATATTAAGGAAAGAATTGAGCTTTTCTTATGTTAATCTTCCTTGAAGCTGGGGTTTTCTAGCCTTTATGAAGATATGATAAAAAGCTGACAAAACTATTGAAGAATGAGAGAAAATGTCATAGGTTATTAGGTGAGTAAGAAGGATGAAACCAAAGAGGCACTTAAGAGGTTACTCGAGGTCTATAGTTCAATCTTATTATGCCTCATTTTAAGATTTTTTTTTTATCTTTTCTTCTTTTACTAGTATAATTTTAAATCCGAACCCTTCCCAGCAGTACTTCACATTTATCTTTTCCCATTAGATTGATGACATAACCGCATCGATTAACAAACTTCGAACTGCCCCAAGGCCCGGCGTTTTGGTCTCACTTTCCCGGGGCCCACCAGTTTGCTCCTTCAAACATCAATGTGAGTGTGCTTCTTGCACAACCACCGCCCAAAAGGACAATGAAAAGAGAGAACCATTTCTTTGAGCGAGAGAGAGAGAGACAGAGAGAGAGAGAAGGGGGGGGGGGGGGGCGGTGGGCGAGCGTAGAATGTGCGCCACCTTCGAGAACGAGTATTGGGCGGTCTTCGAGGTCAATAATGGCCCGCCGGCGACGCTGACCGCTACCCCGTGGGGCACCCTTCCCTCCTGCGTACCCCGCAGCGATCTTCCCTTCTACTTGGTTGCGTCGGCCGGAGAAGTGCTGTTGGCTTCCCACTGTAACAAGACGACTGCAGATGGAAAGATCGTCGACAGCACCCGTGTCTTCAGGTTCGACCCTGGCGACATAGGCAGGCCGGCGGTGGCCGTGGAACTGGAGGATATCGGGGATCGTATCTTGTTCAAATAACGTACTTTTAGTTCTTTTATGGCAATTGATCATTTTACTATTTATATTAATGTTAGTTGACCATGACCATTGCTTACGTATCAAAACTATTTTTAGTAAGACATATTCCTTTATAGTGAGTCATATTATTTATTAATTCTTTTTTATTCATAAAATATTTCAAGTAATTCCTTGCAAGGAAAGGAAGTTTGAAAAGAGTCAAGTAATTCCTTGCAAGGAAAGGAAAGGTCATTGCTCTGCTTTTTTTACCGCTTTCATTTTGTCCATCGATCAATTAGAGTTCGAAGTATGACTGGAAGACGTTCCTATAAACAATTGCAGGCAAAAATGAGCATTGAAATCGTGATTGGTGGAATAACTGAGGCTGTCACTCCGATTTAAGATTAAACTAATCGAAATCAATCAAGAGAACCAACAACCGTTCCCTTCCCTCTTTCCCCCCCCACCCCCCCCCCCCCCCCCCCTTCCCTTTCCATCCAATCTCCCCCCCCCCCCCCCCCCCAACACGCGCGCCACGCTCCCCCCGCTCCCCCGCCGCGGCTCTCCGTACCATATCTCAACTGTTCCATAACCGTAAAAATAACAAAGCCGTTGGATGCCGTCAAGATGCTGAGGCGGACATCATCTAGATAGAGGTAGAGAGAGTGAGAAAGAGGGGACGCACAATGGCCGACCATGTCCCAAGAATAGCTATGTGGACAGGGCTTCGCCAGCATCTCGTCAAGCTCACCTCCCATTTCTTGAGAAGCGCCTCCGACTACATCCGCTTCCGCGCCGTCTGCAAGTGTTGGCGTTCCGCCGTCCTCCCCCGGCCCCGTCACCTCCCCGCTCAGCTCCCCTTCCTCCTCTACCTCTCTACCCCGGAACCAAGAAACAGTTCCGCCTTCTGCCTCGCCAACGCCTTTAATGGAAGCATGCGCCGCCTACCTCACACCACCAGCATGTATTGCATCGGCTCCTCTTACGGGTGGCTCATCCTCATCTCCGAAGTCACCTCCGCGGTCTCCCTCTTCAACCCCGTCACCGCCGAAGACATTCCTCTCCACCCTCCCATCATGCGTACTGCTCTTGTTCTACCAATCGGAGGACGGCATCGGATCTTACTTCATCAAAACGGACTACCCCAACATTCCGGTCGAGTCCAACGCCATCGTCGACAAGGCCGTCTTGTCCTCCGACCCTACCCTCGACCGGGACTTCGTGGCAATCGTCTTCCTCGACGGCATATACAAGCGCTGCTTTACCTGCCGCCCAGGGGACAGATCGTGGAAGGACAACGTCAACGAACCTTTCGATTATCTCCATTGGATTTTCCCAGGAGTGCCGCAGGTGTTCAACCTGACTGACGCCGTGCCCTACGGCGAGCGGAGGTTGTGCGCTGTCTACAATGACAAAAATTACTTAGCAGTCTTCGACGTCGACCCAGGCCCGCCGGGGAGGGCGACGATGATCGCATGGAACTCCATGCCGCCCTGCGTGCCGCGCGGTGGTTTACCCACCTACTTGATCGGGTCGGCTGGAGAACTACTCCTGGTTACCGAGTTCTACAAGAGGAGTGCAGCCAGGAAGAACACCAGGAGCTTCCGCGTCTTCAGGCTCGATCCAGGCGACGGAGACCGGCCAGCGAAGGCGATCGAAGTGCAGGACATCGGCGACCGTATGTTGTTTTTGATAACAGAGAGATTTTCTCTGATAAGAGAGAGATATTCTCAACTGCATGAGGAAATCTCTCTGTTATCAGTTAAAGAAATATCCTCTTTCACTATGTATAAATAGACTTCACATGATACTTGAAGTGTGCCTTTTGCTTTATCCTTATAATTTCATTCTTCATTCTCTCATTCTATCATGGTATCAGAGCGGCGTTCTCCTCTTTGAGTCTTTCAACCTCACCCATCAGCTTCACGTCAGGCTATGGAAGCTGCTGCTGCATCATCATCTTCCCACCTTTCATCACTGCCAGCGCCTCGTCACTGACCCTCTGCTCCAGATCTGCCAGATCTGCTCTGCTTCCGCGTGCTGGTCCATCGACCAGCTCCTGGCCTTCTCCCTCCAACGCCTCCGCCACCGCTATCCTCGACTCCGGCAACATTATCCTCACTGCTTCCGAGAGGACCTTCTAGGTGCAGGCCTCCCAGCAGCCAGCATCCTGCTCTGCCTTCGCAGAGACAAGCAGCCTTCGATCTGTAGTTGTCTTGCACAAAGCTGATCACGCCACTGGCTGCATCACTGCCCAGAGTCCCTCCTATAGAACTGTTGCATAGAAATCTACAGCTTTACACCATCTTGCATAGGTCTTTTCCTTCAACGAAGACCTTATTCTTTCACAGATCTTATTTGCCACAACCTCAGGTGACATTGATCTATACTAACACTTCTTTCTCCCTGATCATATCTTCCATATGTCATCATCATCTACCTCTGATGCTCCCATTACTGTTCCCGCAGGGAACCATAGTATCTTCCCACATACAAACCTTATCTCCATAAATGCAACAACCCTCATCCCCTTCAAATTATCCAACGGTGGTAACTACGCATCATGGCGTGCTCAATTCTCTAATATACTATTTGGCTATGATCTTCTAGGCTATGTCGATGGCTCTCTTCGTTGTCCACCAGCGATGCTCAACATCCCAGGCGCATCCGATCCAGTACCAAATCCGGATCACAAACTATGGTTACGCCAGGATCGCCTCATTCTTCAAGCAATTCAAGCCTCGGTCGCTGGATCCCTTGCCCCACTCATTTCTTCATGTGACACTGCTGCCGAAGCTTGGCGCAAGTTGCAAACCACCTTGGCCAATCGTTCTCGCACTCGCATTCTTAGTCTTCTATCCAGCCTCATGAAGATAAAACAAGAGGGAAGTAATATTGCTGATTATTTACATAACATAAAGGTTATCATCGATAACTTGGCCTTGGTAGGTCATTCCCTCAGTGATGAAGAAGTTACTGTTCATATCCTCAATGGCCTCGGAGACGAGTACAAGGAATTGGCAACAGCAATACGGGCGCGTGATTCACCAATCACATTCGAAGAACTTTTCGACAAGCTGATTGACTTTGAGATATATCTCAAGCGCGAGGACAAACCGCCAGGACCATCCATCACAGCTCAAGTCACTCAAAAAAGGAGGGGCAATTCGTATAACAAGATTGTCAACAAAGGTTTGACCAAGACACCTTCTGAACCTGTGAGCTCCAAACCAACTATTCCTCCTCCTCATCCTCAACATTCCAATCACAACAACCAAGGTGGCTTCTTCAATCATCCGCAGTCCTGGCGCCCTCACTACACAAACCAACAAAGAATTGTTTGCCAACTATGTGATAAAGTCGGTCACTCTGCAAAGGTCTGTCGATCTCGACCCAGACTTCCTGCTCAATCACATTGGCCTCAAGCAAATCTCACGACTACTCCAACGACCAGTGATCATAATTGGATTGTGGACTCTGGCGCATCCCACCACATCACCTCAGATCTCTAGAACTTGTCCATCCACAACAACTATGGTGGCACTGAGGACATCATCATCGGTGACGGTAAAGGAATTCCTATTACTCATACGGGTTCTACATTGCTTAATTCACCTACCACAACCTTTACACTTGATGATGTTTTATGGGCACCTTACATTAAACGAAATCTCATTTCCGTTTCTCAATTTTGCAAACAAAATAATACCTCCATTGAATTATTTCGTAACTCTTTTCTTGTTAAGGATTTGAGCACGGGGGCATCATTGGTCCAAGGCCAAAGTAAGGACAATGTTTATGAATGGCCGTCACTTCCACAAATAAAACAGCCCACTGCTTACTCCTCCGTTGCAGCTTCAATCGATGTGTGGCATCGTCGTCTCGGTCATCCCTCTCTCCCTATCCAAAATAAATTACTTTCTCGTTATTCTCTTCCTACTCTTACAAATAATAGGGTTGCCACTTATTGTGATGCTTGTCTTCATAATAAAAGTCATAGACTTCCTTTCAGTGTTTCCTCTATATCATGTTCTAAACCATTTGAAATTATTTATACTGATGTTTGGGGCTCTGCTCCTGTCACTTCTTTTGACAAGTTTAGCTTTTATGTTATTTTTGTCGACTATTTTACTAAATACACATGGCTATATCCTCTTCGTCATAAATCAGAAGTTTCAAAAGTCTTTACCAACTTTAAAAAGCTAGTTGAAAACTTTTTTCAGTCTACAATTAAAACAGTCTACTCTGATGGTGGAGGTGAATTTCAAGCCCTCACATCCTACCTCTCAACTTGTGGCATCCAACACCTTAAGTCACCCCCACACACTCCTCAACTAGTTGGCTCTGCTGAACGTAAACATCAACATATCGTAGAAACTGGTCTCACACTTCTACATCAAGCCTCCATGCCACCAACTTTTTGGTCTGCCGCCTTTCAAACTGCTGTCTACCTTATTAATCGTTTGCTCACTCCAGTTCTTCAATACTAGTCTCCATTTGAAAAACTATTTTCTAAATCCCCAAACATTCAAAAACTTAGAATATTTGGTTGTTTATGTTATCCGTGGCTACGTCCCTATGCCCCACACAAGTTAGCGCCAAGATCTAAAGCTTGCATCTTCATAGGATATTCTCTTGAGCATAATGCCTTTCGGTGCTACGAACCACAATCTCAAAAAGTCTTTATTTCATGGCATGTTGTTTTTGTTGAATCTGCCTTTCCATTTCAAAACCATGAATCTCCTACCATTCATAACACTCCAACAAATATTCATTCCTGGAGTATACCCTCAAACGAACCTCCTCCCACACCATCCAGTCCTATTGTTGAAGATCCACACTCTTTTGTTCTCCCGGTTCAACAACTCTCCACTCCCCCCATTCCTTCTCCCCTCCCTTCTTCACAAGTATCCCCTACCACTGAAGTCGTATCCTCAGAAACACAACAACTTTCTTTACCTAGTGCCATCGATGTATCTCAACCTCTCTTGCATCCTGTCGATGCCTCTCCACCACTCTTACCAATAACACAACCTGCAGTTCCTAGCCATCCAATGACAACACGCTCAAAAAGTGGTATCTTTAAACCACGTCAGGTTCTCGACCTCCATACTATCACCAATTCTTCTCTTGAGACCAGTGAACCCACCACAATTACTCAAGCACAAAAATCTTCACATTGGCGTCAAGCTATGTGTGAAGAATATGATGCTCTTATACATAACTCCACATGGACTCTTGTACCCTCTCATCCTGCACAAAATATCATCGGGTGTAAATGGGTATTCCGAATTAAGCGAAACCCCGACGGGTCCGTTGCTCGATATAAAGCACGATTAGTAGCCAAAGGGTTTCATCAATGACCTGGAGTTGATTTTACAGAGACTTTTAGTCCTGTAGTTAAACCCACAACAATTCGGCTTATTCTAAGTTTGGTCATCTCCAGAGGTTGGAACTTACGACAACTGGACGTTAACAATGCCTTTTTACAGGGGACTCTAACTGAAGATGTCTTTATGCAGCAACCCCCTGGCTTTATTCATCACCAGTATCCGAGACATGTTTGCAAATTACAAAAAGCCATTTATGGTCTCCGTCAAGCTCCCAGAGCTTGGTATACTGAACTTGGATCGTTTCTGATATCAATTGGCTTCATCAACTCCAAGTCTGACACCTCTTTATTCCTCCGACAACATCATGGCAATACAATATATCTTCTAGTTTATGTAGATGATATTATTGTTACAGGCAATGATCCCTTGGAGGTTCAGACATTTTTAAATCAATTGGCTGATCGATTCTCCCTCAAAGACTTAGGACCATTGAGCTACTTTCTGGGAATGGAAGCAACATTTACATCCTCCGGTCTCTTTCTCTCTCAAAGAAAGTATATTCAAGACTTATTATCAAAGACAAATATGCAGGATGCAAAAGTAGTTGCTACTCCTCTCTCTACTGGTGAATCACTCAAATTATGTGATGGCAGCCCTACCACAGACTCAACTCAATACCGGCAAGTACTTGGCTCCTTACAATACTTGGCTCTCACCCGTCCAGATATCTCATTTGCAGTCAATAAATTGTCTCAATACATGCACCAACCTTCTGCTATACATTGGTCTGCGGTTAAACGAATTTTGCGATATCTTAAAGGGACCCTTGATCATGGTCTCTTTCTCCGCAAAACCACTCAACTTCATCTCCATGCCTTTGCTGATGCTGATTGGGCGGGAAACTTTGATGATAGAACCTCCACGTCAGGATATGTCATCTTTCTTAGGTCTAATCCAATCAACTGGAGTTCTAAGAAGCAAAAGACAGTGGCCCGGTCTACAACTGAAGCTGAATATCGTGCTATTGCTACCACTACTACTGAACTCAACTGGATCACAAATCTCCTCAAGGAACTCAAAGTCAGCTTTACTCATACTCCCACAATATATTGTGACAATGTTGGAGCTACCTACTTATGTGTCAATCCAGTGTTCCACTCGCGCATGAAACACATCGCCATCGACTTTCACTTCGTGCGAGATCAAGTTGTCAGACATCAACTTCGTGTCTCTCATGTCCATACGGCTGATCAACTTGCAGACTCACTCACGAAGCCTCTAGCACGCAAACTATTTTTGTTTCATCGATCCAAGATCGGTATCCTTGATAGGAGCTCGATCTTGCGGGGACATGATAACAGAGAGATTTTCTCTGATAAGAGAGAGATATTCTCAACTGCATAACAGATGAGATTTCCTCAACTGCATGAGGAAATCTCTCTGTTATCAGTTGATACTACTTGAAGTGTGCCTTTTGCTTTATCCTTATAATTTCATTCTTCATTCTCTCATTCTATCAGTTTTTGGGTACGAGCCATTCGGTGTGCGTCGCCGGCAGGGGACTTCCCAGGGTTCCTGGGGAATGCCATCTACTACGTGAAGGAAGAGAAGATGAGTTTGGAGGGGGAAGATACCCTGGTGTCGACCGTGAGCGTGGTCAACCTGGAAAATGGTGAGATCACGGAGGTTATCGATTCCGGCGGGTCTGAGCCGGATGAGCTCGAGTGGCTGTCGGACCGGTTGGACATCCCCTGGTGAGTGGCCCCCAATCTTGGCAGGGGGCAACAACCAGAGATTGCTGACGTCTTTGTGCTCTTTAGGCGTCGAGGTTAGCAAGGCAAGTTGAGACTCGGTGTGCTCTGGATCGAGGGTCAATTCATTGTGCTATGACGTGACTCGACTCACTATATTTCCATGTCGCTAGTCAAAGTAAAAGTCAGCGTCGTCATCGCCCCGTGTGCTATCGAGGAGACTCATCTTGCCACGTCATCGGTCTACACAGAAGTCATGATCGTCGTTATCATTGCTTCCTCCTTTTGTTATCCGTACCACCTCGTAACTGTCACGGAACGGGGAAGCACACGCGATCATTTTCCCCTTCAAGAAACTACTAACCCAGGAAGAAGACTCCAAGAACATAAAAGGAAGGAAGGAGCCCCAGTTGCAGATATAGAGACCAGAGAGGAAGAGTAAGAGAAATAAAAGATACGCAGCCGACGAAGTCCCAAGAGAGGACATGTGGGCAAGGCTTTCTCCCCGGCTCGTCAAACTCACCTCCCACTTTCTGACGAGTGCCGCCGACTACCTTAGCTTCCGGGCCGTCTGCAAGCCGTGGCGCTCCGCCCTCCCCCTTCGGCCTAGCCACCTGCACACTCATCTCCCCTTCCTCCTCCTCCTCTCCCCCTCGGAACCAAGAATCCGCTCAGCCTTCCGCCTCTCGGCCGCCTCCTACTCCGGAAGCATTCGCCCGCTCCCTAACACCGTCAACAAGTTCTGCATCGGCTCCTCCTTCGGGTGGCTCATCCTCATCTGCGAGGCTTCCTCCGATGTCTCCCTCTTCAACCCCATCACCGCCGAAGAGATTTCGCTCCCCAGCCTCTCCACTCTCCCGGCCGACGTGCTGATCTCGTCCGCCCAATCCGACGACGGCGTCAGAATGTACACCGTCAAGACGGACTGCCACAATCTTCCGGTCGAGTCCGACGCCCTCGTCGACAAGGCTGTCTTGTCGTCCGACCCCACCCTCGACCGGGACTTCGTGGCCATCGTCTTCCTCAACGATGTGCACAAGAAATGCTTTTCGTGCCGACCAGATGACCCGTCGTGGAGGGCGAACGTCAACGGCCCTATCTTGGACCTCTATTTCTTTGCCCCCGGAATACGATTTCTGTTCCGTTTGGTCGACGTCGTGCCCTACGGCACGAGGAGGCTGTGCGCCGTCTACGATGACACTGAGATGTTGGGGATTTTCGAAGTCGATCCAGGCCCGCCGGGGAGGGTGACGATGATCGCATGTGATGTCATGCCTATCAGCGTGCCGCAGAATCGTTTACCCTCCTACTTGGTTCCGTCGGCCGGAGAACTGCTGCTGGTTACCGGGTGCTCCAAGAGGACTGCAGACGGGAGGGACATCGAGAGCTTCCGCGTCTTCTGGCTCGACCCAGGAGACTGGAACAGGGACGCGGAGGCCGTCGAGGTGGACGACATCCACCTCATCAGAGACCGCATCTTTTTCTTGGGCACCAGCCACTCGGTGTCGGTCGATGCTGGGGACTACCCGGGGTTCGAGGGGAACAACATGTACTTCGTGTACCGAGACGAGGTGACCGAGGAGGAGGAAGAGTCGGTGTTCAGCATCGGCTTGCTCAGGCTGGGAGACGGTGAGATCAGAGTCATCGCCGATTCGAACCAGGCTGAGGGGCAAAGGTTCGAGTGGCGGTCTGACGGGTCGGACGCGACTTGGTGGGTGTCCCCTAATCTTCGCGGCCGCTACGAGTAGACATCGACGGACATGGTGGTGAACCCCCATCTCTTTTACGGGTTCCGTTCTTTCTCGATTGCCAAGTCATTAAGTTCCTGACATGATTTCCAAGATTTAGATCTCATGGTTTAATGATGTTGACTGTTTTGACGCTATTCTGTGTCTCTCTTTTTCTCTTTCTATTTTTCCTGCAAAATTTTGAGCAATAACATTGAGTTTGTTACAAATATAACTAATCAATCCCGTAAACTATGAAATTGGCACAAATAAAAAAAATAAAATCCTTTCTATGTGGCAAGATTAAAGAATATATTTAAGTCTAACATACTGAAATGAATTGTTAGACGACCAAAAAAACAAGAGTCCTCCTACTCATCACATTCCACCTTACGAAGTGGTAACAAATAACAAAAACACAGAGAAAAGAATTAAAAGCATAAAAATTAAGAACCAGGAAAAACAAGCCACGAAATTTGAACACTGTACAGTTTTAAGGTACTATCTCTATCTATGGCTGGAAATTGCCGGTGATGAGATCGTACGTACATTTTGATCAAATGAAGTTTCAGTGGCCACGTCGGAGAACAGAAAGAAATCCACCTGATGACTTATCCTTACGGCAGTCATCGGATTCATCTTCGACCTGTTTGATAGTTTCAAAACCATCATGTCAAAGAAGTTTTGGAATTTAGGAACAGAATCCTAGGCTTAGATGATGAACCTCTTTAGCAATAAGCTGTAGTATCTCCAATATTTCTGAGAAGTCAGGCCTGGCAGCTGGATCTAGTTGCCAACACTTGTGCAGCAGCTCATCAAGCTTTGGATGAGTATTCTTTGGTAAGGTAGGCCTCAAACCCTATAGAGTAGAAATTGAAGTCAAAAAGAATGTTGTGCAGGCGCATATATAGTTTTCAAACATATATGTTAAGAAACATAGAGAAGCACTGATACTAATACAAGTATGCAACTCCTACAGAAGTATATTCTTTTCCTTAATAACTAGTTAAGTTAATTTTAGTGATTGGAGGATCCAAGTTCTACGCTGATTAAAACCCATACAATATGGTGTTGGAACTCTGTAGGAGCATCGATCAGATAAAACCAGTCATGTATGGCAAGCAATCATGTGTTGAATGATTTATGGTGATGGAAAAAACTGCTCTATGTGAAAAGGGGAGCAAGATATCTTCATGTTGATATGAAAGTATAAAGATCACCTATGCATGATTATATCTTATCTTTACTTTAAATACACCTTTACTAGTTCTTGCATACTTGGAAGTATTTGTCATAAATTAGCTTCTACTTTTCAACAAGCTATGTTGTTCATGTGATCTCCTCACCTAATCTAAGTCATAGGTATAGAGTTCTAATAAAATAGATTGCAAAACATTCGGCATAAGTAGCATAACCTGCTTTCTCAAGATCCCTCATAATTCTAATAAGATAGATTGCAAAAACATACAGCCATAACATACTCTGCTTTATTCAAGATCCCTCATATCAGAACATATTGTGTCACATAAAACACTGTTTACACATGTTTGTGCTCCATAGGAATGCATGATTTATTGGCTTCAATGCAAGTGGCAAGGAGATTTAGTTTTTTAATTGTTCCAATCCAGTGCAGAAATCAATACATGAAGCAAAAGACAAAGACAATTTTTACAACAAGTCACATTGTTGGTATCATGTAAAGTTACGTTGGTCAAGAATTTGGTAGAACAATATTATCTTGATGAAAAGGAAGGATGCGTATGATGGATTCCTATGAATGTGTATTATAGATTGTTATATTTCTGACAACATAAGTGAAACCGGAGGTGAGGTTACCTTTTGAACAACGCCTACGGCTGCTTGAAGTGGGGTTAAGTATTCATATGGGAGCTGCACAGAAAAATAGAATATAGACACACTAAACTTCATATGAAGTTTCATTTTGAGTGTAAAAAAAAAGAATTCGTACTGCATGAGTTGAAGTTACCTTAGCTGTAAGCAACTCCCACATTACAATTCCAAAGCTAAAAACATCAGCTTTGTGATCATAGGGCTTGTGTTCTATGACCTAAATATAGAGGAAGTGCAGAATTTGTTGGTTCGTTGGAGATCTGAATTATAAATAATGAAACCACAGAATATTCAAGGAAAAACCAACTGAATTGCCAAGAACCAATAAGACAGGATACCAATACAACTAAATCAAGTTAAACAATATTCAAGAGACCTAATCATGCCACCATGTAAGCTTTGCAGAATTAAGATAAGTCTATAGTTGCACACAGTTTTAATGGAAAATATAGCCAGTTACAGTTGAACCCATAGTATATGGATTATGTATACATCTCCATATTTTACAGCCGTATTTGCTTAAATGTGCCTGTCGGGTTTGTTTTCCTCTACTATCAGAGAGAGAAAAGGACCTTTCAAGAGTGGTAGTAAACTCTGCCTAGCAAAGAGTTAAGTCAATGCCATCAGTGTGCTATTTTCCAGTGTATACACAGATCCTTAGCCATCATTAACCTCCCAACTCTTCTTTATCTTCCATATTCCTAAACAAGGAACTGACAGTGATCCACAACTCCAGCTAAACATTTATTTCAAGACACTGGCAATATTAGAAATAATTTGCAACTACTCTTTGTTCAACACCACAAAGGTACTAATTTGTAGAACACTCAGATCAAAATGAAATTTAAAAAAAAGTTCCTTGCAAGATCTAGATCTAAAGCTCAACAAGCTCCTTGTTTTTATCATGGGTGAACCATAAATTTCAGTTAACATTCTCTTGAAGTCAGAAGACTCAGAACTATCTTTTCTAGGATTAGCATTTTTAACAGAAACCTGGAAGTTCAAAAAAGTATCAAAATTTACCACATACAATGACCCAAAAAAAAAAACTAAATGAGCAAGCAAATTGTATCAAAAGATAATCATCATCCTCAAAAGTTATAAGTCAACTGCATGACCTATCATGGAGACCCACACCAGAATCATGATTTTTTAATACCAAACCCATAGAACTACTGAAAAGATGGGCTTGAGCTCAAAACCCGATTGGCAGGAAATCGAAAAGCTCCCTGAGAGAGTTTTGTGTTGTGGAAACAAAACTGAAAGGGCATGCAGAACCTTGGGAACGTTGAGCAAGTGCATATATAGATCAAGAAACAAATAATGAAAAGGACAAAGTAGCAATGCTGATTCTCCGACAATTTCCATATCTGTTGGCACATATGTTGACAAAATTGGTGAAAAGTGCAGTCAACAGTATAAACTATGATCAAATTATGGTGTGAGACAAATAAAAGCAACAATGTGGTAGGAAGTGAAATTAACACTAGAACTTGAATTAAAAAAATTAGCACTGGATCATAACCTCAGGTGCCATCCAGCGATATGTGCCTGTTTCAGCAGTCATAACTCCAGACTCAGCTTTAACACGTGCTACACCAAAATCTGCAACCTTAACAACCTGCGATGAATAAGTAGATTAGTTGAGGGAACTAAAGCAAATTCAGCTACATTGATACAAATTTACATAGGCCAAAACATAAGGCAAGGTATCTAGAGATAAAACAATCAGTTTCATGTAATAGAAATATTTACGACTTGTATGTAACAGAAATATTTGATAGTGAATCAGGGAAGATACACAATCCACTAACATAAAGAGAGAAAAAAATCATTTAAATGCAACTGAAGTTTTAATCTTCAGGTCAACACAAAATGACACAAAGCAATTTAACCTTCACCTAATCAACTAGCCTCAACTTGTTGATTGGCTCGTTAATTATTGACAGCGAGCCCTGACAAATGTTAACAAGAACTGTCAACTAATTCCATCCACTTACCGATAGGTTCATGAATTCTATATAACGTGGTTTCCTAATCAACCTTTCAAGCATTAACATTCTTCATATATTTGAATGTTACCTAAGGCCACCAGCAATCATACACCTACATCTATGTGCTAGGGTATCATACACAAAGAAACACACAAAATTGAAGTAATTTTGTGCTAATTCTACAAACATCACATGCATCTAACGAGGAAGTTCACTACAAAATTCATAAATAAAAGAGTAAAATTAGTTAACACAAGAATTCTTTCACCCAAAATTGCAAAATAAGCTGACTTGGAGAAAGTTGTGTAGATAATGTATCCATCATCTCCCATTTTACTTGGGGAAAAAACTATCATATGTGTGGCTTGGTAACATCGGTTTTTCTTTACATGTCAAAATGCAGATTTCCAAGTCAACACACATTGAAATTGTTCTTGATCTGTTTAATGATTTTTCAATCAAGACCTTACTATCATACAGTCAAAGTCTTAACCAACTAACATAACTCGTTTCTTCGAATATATTGAATGAGATTTTGAACCTCAACCTTTTGATGAGTGGTTCTAGTATACCACTACCAATCCAATGTTTAAGGTGTCAGGGGTGTGATTTCAAACCCTCAATCTTTGAAAAACGAGTTAGTACATAACCACCAAACCAATATTTTAGGCAAGGTTTGAAATATCGTACCGTACCATACCGGCATTTCGACATTCGCTCGGTACGGTACGGTACAGTATACCGAGCAGTATACCGTTCGGTATACTGCTCGGTATATATATATATATATATACATAAGATTTTTTATATATATAATATTATTTATATATATATATATTTTCCTTCTTCGGGCGACATCGTCGAGGCGACGCAACGTCGCCTAAATATATATATATATATATATATATATATATATATATATATATATATATATATATATATATATATATATATATATATATACCCTCCAGTAACGGGCGGTCTGTGTACCGGTCAACTGACGGACCGATACGTACCGTCTAGTACGAGTGGTATTATTCGAAATTGTATACCTTGATTTTAGGTGTTGATTAATGATATTTGTGTGGCATTTTACAATGTAAAACCGAATCTTGTACTTACGCTGATCATAAGAAAAATTAGAATCTAAATGATTGAGCTACCGCTCAAATTCACCTAGTAGACTCCTTGCTCTCCAGATGCACATGTTACAAACATGTGCTCAACCAAAGTAGCAGACAAATGGAGGGGACCACATACCCACATTGCCTGACAAGAATACAAACAAGTAACCCAGAAGTCTCACCAGCTGGTAGAATGTGCTGAAATCACTTGCCTCATTCTCATCCATCAGAAGATTGGCAGCCTTCAGATCCCGATGGATAATGTTATTTTGGTGCAAGTAGTTCATCCCCTTAGATACATCAATTGCCACTCGCAATAAAGCTGGAAGCTTGAAGACTCCCTTCTGTTTATGAAGAAAGTCATAAACACTTCCACCCGACATAAATTCTGAAAATAAAAATACAGAAAATGAAGAAGTTTCATAACAGCAACATATCTCAATCTAGAAAAACAAATAGCCACACATACTCAAGCATCACCAGATATTAATACCTGTAACAATACATAAGCTAGGAGGTTTTGTACAAGCACCAATAAACTGCACCACATTCTTGTGACGAACCTTTCTGCGACACCAAGAAAACAAGGATAAAGCAGAAGGTTGAGAAAAATAAAATAGAAGAGGAACAACCTCTAGGAAGCCTGGTTGATATGGTAGTCAATGTATGTCAGCACATGCATAAAACAGTTTAATGCAGTGCAAAACACCACCTAGAAAAGGATAAAAGAATATCTTATCTGATTGCTACATGGCAATAGAAAAGACAAACCTGATGAATCCAAACCATACAGACTGGGACTACAAATGAATGGATTCCACTGCATCCAAATTAAGTCCCATCCATTGTCTTCAATGTGGTGCCTCCACAGGGTGCAACTTGATGCAGACTATTGACTGACACTAGTGGCACTCTGTTTCTCCTAATGAATGATTTTATTGGAAATAGTTATTCCTTATTAGATTATCTAAAAGAAAATATCTATGGAAAGACTCATATCAACTCATTAAAAAACATGTATATGCCCAAAAACAGCTGGATTTCTATCCTAGGGAAGCGAGAGAGCAAGAGAGAGATCGGAAAGGCAAAATCTTGATGATGTCCCAGATGTCTTAGTTGGTACATCCTACATGCGTACATAAAACTCAAATGAACTTTTTTGTCTCTATTGGCTACTCACAAGAAAATCTATATTTGTGGCTTGCATTTAAAATATTCTCATGATAATTAAGGATGAACTTAAGCTTGAAAGCTGTAAAATTATAAATACTGATGACTAAGAACAATGTAGCACAAAGCACACACATAAAGCATGTAATTGCAAAACCTAACGGAAACACAGCAAAGCACATCGAAATATGTTGTAGCATGATTTATGTGAAAAGACATGATATAACAAGCATGTCATACCTAAAGTCCCTGAAAAGACATGATATAGTACTATTAGCACTATATACACTCAAGCCACTGGATGTTGAGAAAATAATACTGATTAATTGTACAAATAGAACCAACCGCATGATGAAGACTTCCTGAGCAAACTCTTGCTGCATATCAACATTAACACGCTCAGGCTTTAATACTTTAATTGCCACATCCTGGCTACAGTATGTTCCACGATAACTGAAAAAGAAAAGCATTGGTGTTTAGACAGTTTAAAGTGTTAAGCATCCCATTAACTTAATCTACTAATATATGTTGGTAAACTAACTAGTGAAACTTACAGATCACCATATGATCCAGATGCTACTTTATTTCCAAACTTCAGCAGCTGAAAATTGATTTCCCAAACATCAGTCCCATCTGTTGGTATCTGGACATGGTCAGGCAGAAAGTTCTCTCCAGATTGTGCATTCTTAATTTGAGGAGACGATGAATGAGACTTTGACCATGCTTGTCTCTATATAGGAAGGTGTTCAACAAACTTAAGATCACAAAACTTAAGATCACAATCTTCTAACAAAAGATTAAAACATAAAAAAAAAGATATCATCACCAAACAATGTCACAAAGTAGATGAGGTAAATTTAGAAAGGACCATATATTGAAGCAACATGAAACTGAATATTATGCATATAAGAATCAACTACTGAACCATATATTTAAACTAGCACCAGAGAGAAACATATGACTCCTCTTATCATTTCCTGCTGTTTACTGTTGAGTGTTTATACAAGATTTCAAAGAAAAAATAAATGACATGCAGGTAGTTCTCACTTGAAAAGATAATGAGGCATGTATGTTGATTTATGGGGAAAGAATTACTGATCATGTCAAAATGGAAATCCTAGTGAAGGTTGTCTGCAAAGATTCATGATTATGATTCAAACAGAACACCGCTGTCTCTCTTGTTATTGCTCCAATTCTAAAATACAAATAACCTCTTCTCTAAAATGAATGCATACAATGAAAAAATACAAGAGACCCTATAATATATGCATGCCATCTTTTGAAGTTCAGATAAGAACTTTAAGCTAAGCAGGGTTCTAATAGTAAAAAACAGTTAGAAAGTTGAACCAATGTGCAATCAATTTAGAGGTAACTGACTAGTTCACTCAAGCACCAAATAAGGTCTATTTTTTACAGCCAAAAATGACAGGACAGTTGCTTCAATAACTTGCATATACTTTCAAACATTAAATCTCGTAACCTTAAAAGTATTTATATAACATAATACTATTTGTTCAACTCTTAAGGCTTGCATCTAAAAGTCCGATTTCATATTATTTCTTTCTACCTATCCTTGAAACCTCACAGCAGAAGGAGCTTCTCAGCACCACAGCCTCACTAAATTTCAAATAGGCAACTTTCTCCACAGTTTCCTCTTACACTTCCTGTGACTTATTAATACTCCTTGTTTATTGTGCTTTCACTAAGTACTTTCTTAGACCTAAAGTCAAAAGTTTGAGAACAACATTTTTAAGCAAAAAATCCTGGCCAGAACCAGACTAATGCAAATAAAAGAATATAAATACTAAGTTCACCAAATGCCTAAATTTGCGAATGAGAAAAACAAATAACAAGCAACAAAAAGTTGCTTAACAAATTGTCCATTAAAGGGACCATGTCCCATTGTAACAATCCTGTTTTTGTCCCCTAAGCAACTAAATCAGTCATGAATTTATAAAAATGTAATGGTCAAGGACAATCCTTTGCAAACCTGAGCTATTTGACCTCAAAGAGGTGATGGTTACGAACAACGAAGTCCATCGACGATGGAGTCAATCAAGATTCAAACTAATGGGAAAAATAAAGAAAGAAAGTTACCCCCATCTTGTGAATTTCCTTTTGCAACAAGTCCTTGAGTCGATCAGTTTCCTACATGCTTTGAAGAGCAAGTAAGCATTCTTCCTTGATGGCTAAAACATTAGTGAAAACTTACACATAACAATTATCTAGAGACAACCCATGAAAGAATTTATAGTACTCATAAGTGAATTAACATCATATTCCAACAAAATGTTGCAAAAACAATCATATCTGAGCAACAAACTTGTCAGAGCACCAATAAAGTATTAAGAATAGACCAAGGATTAGCATTTTTCTATAATAAAAAAATTACTTATACACAATCATTTCTAAAAAATTGGGTCAATAGAAATTCATTCACGATGATGCAAAAATATGTCTATTATTGTGAAAATTACTCCTTTGAATATAACCTCAAGGCCTCTAGTTAACTAAAAGTTCCCTGGCACATCACCAAATACCATGTTATTTTAGTCTGACTTACCATATTCATCACCACTTAATAATTCATAACCTTATTCTGATCCTGTACATATCATGTAAAATGCAAGGGTATATCTATGTCAATATATAAAAATGTCTACAGTTTTTCTAAGGAGAATTCTATTGTAATCAAATCAAATAATTAAGCTAGGAATTAAATTTTTTCCTTATTTGCCATTGAAATTTAGGAAATCTTAATCTATTTCCTTGTTTGTTAATACAAATTAGGAAATAACTATTAAGCATTCCAAATAGAGTGATATCATATTTGTTAGTATATTAAATATAAATAATTTATATTAAATAAATATAAAAATGAAAATAGATTTCCTTTAATGGAGGCTCATATTTTTCTCATATTAAATAATTTATATTAAATATAAAAAATTTTCTCATATTTTTCTTCATTTTCATTAAAAGATCTTTTAATCGTCTCCTTTGCTCTATCCATAGCCTCATAAATATATCCCATTGCAGGCTTATTTTTATTATCCACCAACCGAATGACTCGAACAAGAGGGCCCATTACCTTTAATATATAAACTACATGATTCCAAAAGGATGACATTAAGATGATATCAGCAGCCCTCTTGTCTTTTATTTCTTTTGCCCATTTGTCTGTCACCCATTTCTCAGAGATAAACATATTTCTCAGAGTATGTTTTTGACGATGCACGCTCTGTAATGTTAAGAATGAAGTAGCAAATCGGGTGACACCATGTCTCACTAATTCTTTATTCCCTGTAAATTCTCTCATCATATTCAAAGCCTCAATGTGATTATAAAGAAATCCAACAACAAAAATTGCCCTTTCTAAGGTTTTCTTGATTTCTAAGATCTTTCCAATATCCTCCAACATTAAATCAATACAATGTGCTGCACATGGAGTCCAATACAAGTGTTGTCTTTTTTATTCAAGCAATTTACCTGAGACAAAGGATAACAAAAATGATAAGACTTAAGAGTTTAACATACTTAATTGAAGATAAAATAATTAAAAAATTCAAAAGATGAATATTACCAGCTAAAATATAGTTGCTTCCATTGTCGATTATGATTTGAACGATATTTTGTTCTTCAATTTTTTCCACGAAGTTGTAAGTAAATCATATATCTTGTCTCCAAATTTTACAAAAGATGAAGCATCTATTGACTTCACAAACATAGTCCCTAAAGAACAATTAACCATAAAATTAATTATACTCCTGCGCCTCCTGTCAGTCCAAACATCTGACATAATAGAGCAACCATGTGTTGCCCATGATTCTTTATGACCCTTTAGTAAGTCATTTGAATAATTCAACTCTTTTTGCAGCAATGGAACTCGCATCTCATAATAACTTGGAGGTTTTAATCCTGCACCATATCTTCTAATAGCTTCAATCAGATCCTTAAAATTGTTTAAACGAGTTGCACTAAGGGGAAGACCAGCCTGATAGAAGAAGCGAGCAATGTGTTGAATTGTTCTTCCTCTTATTTATTTATCACAAGCATCACTTATATTTGTTTGTCTAAATTTTGAGCCTCCTGCTTGCCCTTGTTGTTTTTGGAATCCTTGAAACATATATAGATCCATCAGTCCTTTTTTACCTTTCTTAGTACTCATAACTTCTTTTCCTTTTTTGTCGTATACTCTTTTTTCACTTGGGTTAATACTCATAGAATAATCTTCTTCTTCATCCCTGAGATGTTTAACATTGTCTTCTAGTAAATTCCCGTAAGATTCATTCTTTTGTGTCTTCTTTTCATTCATATAACTCAGCAACTCTTCTTTTACCTCAAGTGGACACTTTTTGCAAGCTGTTGCATTCTTGAAATTTCCTAGTAGATTTGTTTTGCACGAAAAATATCACCTCTAGTAGTTTTATCGCAGAATATGCAAGTCACTGCATTAGGATCTTTCGGATCCTTCAAATAATTATACTTCCATGCAGGATCTTTTTTTGATACCATTGGAGACTCTATTGAGTTGCTCTCTACACTTACCCTTTATGTTGAAACCTAGCAATAATTTCAAATAAATAAAAATTAACAACATTAAAATCAAAATAATATATTATTAATCTATTAACAGTATTGAAAATTAATCATTTTAAATAAACTTAATATTAACAGTATAAGCCTGTTGACTGAGAAAAGAGGATGCAGCAACGGCGGCAGCGGCAAGCGGCGACAACGGCGAGCAACGGCAGCGGCAGCGGGAACGGGAAAGGGAGCAAGAGCGGCGAGCAACGGGAGGCGCGAGCGACAACAGCGACAGCGATTGCGAGCAGCAACAGCGGCGAGCAGCGGCAGCGGGAGCAGGAGCGGCGAGCGGTGATAGAGGCAGCGTTTGCGAGCAGCGAGCAGCGGGAGCAGGAGCGGCAAGCAACGGGAGGCGCGAACGGCGACAGAGGCAGCGTTTGTGAGCAGCGACAGCGGCGAGCAGCGGCAGCGGGAGCAGCGGCAGCGGGAGCAGGAGCGACGAGCAGCGGGAGGCGCGAGTGGCGACAGAGGCAGCGTTTGCGAGCAGCGACAACGGCGAGCAGCGAGATCGGGATTGGGAGCGGCAGCGACGAGGGTTAGGGTTGGGTTCTCACTTATGTCGATTTTAGTTGGTTCGATTGAACCAACTAACCATCAGAGACCGAACCAGGACCGAACCAGACCTAAAATCCTGGTTCGGTCGCCTTGGTTAACCCAGGCGCTCGCCCGAAGCGCCCAGCGCCTGGGCTCGGGCGAGCGCCCAGGTGGCGCCTGTTTGAAGCGCGCCGCCTGGGAGATTAGCGAGGCGCTCGGGCCTCGCCTCGCCTCGCCCGAGCGCCTTTTTAAATCACTGATCTAGCCCAATATTGTTATTGGATTTGAGCCCAAATATTGATTGAACTAAACTAGGCTTGATTAGTCTAGATCGATTCAGGGTGATTTCGAATTGATTGACTTATTCAAATCAGTTTAACCTAAATTGAACCTAATCTAGTCCAAATTATACTAGTCTAGGGTGGTTCCAGACCAATTAAATGAGGATTAGAGATCGGTTCAGTTAGGTTCTAGTAAATTGAGTTCAATTGGATCGATTGAACTAAGGTTCAAGTCAATTGAGGGCAAATTTGTATTATTTGATATTGATGATATTTGAAAGAGATGTTTTAAATATGTTATTTCATCCCGATATGGACATAACCAGTGTGAGATTATGTTACTTCCCTACCGAGAGCAGATATGGCGATTCCCTTCGGGGATTAGTGGGCCGTCAGACGTGGCGGCTGGATGGTTCCTCCATCCGCTGTTGGGAGGAACGTGTCCCCACTTTGGCGGGTGAGGGACACCTCTCCATCCGCAGTTGGGAGTGCGATATGATTTTGCATCCATCCGCTGTTGGGAGAACACAAACTCATCCCATAGGATAAAGCCTCTCCATCCACTGTTGGGGGAGTGCTCCTTCAGGTATTTGATATACGACAATGGGATGATTGATTGAATTTTGATCATGTATTCATTTTGAGTTAACTTTTAGGGTTCCTACTCAGCATTGCTGAATTTTCTTTATTTTTGATTTTCAGAGCAGCCTCCCTCTAGTACTAAATCAGATTCCATTGGAGAGCAGACCTTCCTCTACCGCTATATAGAGTCACTTGGATGATTCTTGAAGTTAACATCACTATGTTTACTTTTCTACTTGTGATTTAACGAATAAATGAATTGTAATAAATATTTATGAACGAAGAATAAAGTGATGTTTATCTATTTGACCTAAATGTGTGGAAAGATATGGAAAAAAAAAATCCAGGATGTGACATCTATCCATTTTTATGTTCGAAATTTTTCACCAAGAAAAAGATTATTGAAGAATTATTACCAATATTAAATGTAAATAATACACAAAGGCATGATTCATACCGGAGAAGGCATGTAAAGAGGCCCTTTCTATACACCAAGCCAGTGAAAAATGTATTTATTCATTAAAAAGAAACAAAGTAATTATCCGTAACAAAAGAAAACCAAATTATAGAATAGTGTAAAGATAGTTAATTTGGAAAACGTTCTCAGTCCAAACCAAAAAAATCATGTTGTTGGGTTCAAATAAACTATAAAAAATTAGACAATTTTTTGTCCTAAACTAAGATAGATATGCTCTTATAGTAAGTATAAGTTGACAGTTAATGATAACACCTTGTTAGAATTCATGCATAAATTTAAACATCATGCTCATGAATTTTTATGTCAACACTACACTGGATTCTTGAATCTCAACTATTAACTATCATTAAGAAATATTAATTAAAATAAAGTGCCAAAAATATAATTTTTATGCTTAAGTGAATCCTCTGACTTATATATTTCAGTTTTTTACTGATCACTATGAATCAAGACATCAAGTAAAAGACAAAATTTAGAGACTTTTTTTTTATCATTGATATTTGCCAAAACATGAAGTACCTTGGCCTATCATCTCCAACAACCAAAGAATTTCATATTCGTTGATATAAAGTAGTGAAGTTTCATGTTTAACATACATTTTCAGATGAAACTTCCAAAGCACCTTCATGAATTATATGATAGAAGAAACTAAAATTCAATTGAACAATAAAGACTTTATCTTCAAATTGAGGACCAATGAATTTAATGTAAATATCAAGGTTCGCAATATTGTACCGTACCGACGTTTCGACGTTCGCTCGGTACGGTACGAAACGGTATACCGAGTAGTAAATCGAGCGGTATACCGCTCGGTATATATATATATATAATATATATATAACTCGACGACGTCGCCTCTCTCTTCTCTCAGGCGGGGCGACGTCGCTTCGGCGACATCACCTCGTTTATATATATATATATAAATTAATATATATATATATATATATATATATATATATTTATATATCTTTTTATTTAAAAGGCGACGTCGCCTTTTCCTTCCCCACGCAGGGCGACGTCGCCTCGTTTATTTAAATATATAAATATATATATATAATCCGAAATAGAGGTGCCTCGACGACGTTGCGTCGCCTTTTTCTAAAATATTTATATATAAATATATATATATATATATATATATTATTTTATTATTATTTTTCATTCCGTCCGGTAGCGGGCGGTCCGCGCACCGGTATGCCGTCGGACCGGTACGTACCGCCCGTACCGGGCGGTATCATTTGGTATTGCCTACCTTAGTAGATATAGTACCAAATGAGTCATTTCTAGATAAATGAGTGGTATCTGTCTTCCCTAATTTTCTACTGCAAATATGTAAAAGCACAACTCACGGCTCAGGCTACACAGCCTGAGTTCCCACCTAAAATATTCATCCATCTTTTAGCATATACAATTCACATACTTCTAAACAAATAAAAAAAGAATGGGATATTGAAACTGAAGTGATCAAAATAATCAAATCTATATCAATATTGCAGCTAGATAAAATTGTCAACCATTATGATTGCTTCTAATATCATAGTGCAAAGTAACATCTATGACCCATGGCAATAAGTGCATCGAAGCATGCCAATACTGTAGCTTCAGTTAACTCTTTTTATGTACAGCTATGTTTTAAAATATGTCCTTTCCTTTCGGAGTGAAGGATAAAAACATCATCACCTGCAATTGAGGAGTAATTTTCATACATCACACATACTCAAAACTATTTCTACCCAGTGATAACCATGTAAATGACTATAATTGTTGTACATGTGTATATCCTGTTATACCAATACTAAAATAACTAAAATGAGAATCCAAATTATGTATAAGAAAAAATTGTCAAAAATTAGTATAGTTCAAGAAGGATAGATGACTGACTGTCAACTAGACCAAGTATTTAATGCAGATTATTCAAAAGTTTACAAATATACCTCACAAGGCCAACCATCAACAACAAACACATCCAAGGAGTAACCATCATTTGTTGAAAAGGCATGTGCTTCTTGAATGTTAAGGCCAAGTTCAGCAAGCAAGGAAGTCAGCTGGAAGTACAAAAAAATAAAGAGATTTACAAAGATATCTCAATAGTCAATACAAGAAAAACCAAAAGATTAGATGCCTTCTATCTAGATTAATTTGTTACATAATATGCCATGCATTAGCCACTGGAAAACCAATGGAAAGAAGAAATACTTGGTATTTGTATAAAAGAAGTATTATGAATTGCAGAACATTCAACTTGGAAATATACATTGTATGCTGAAATTTTGGTTTCATTATATCTTGCAAAATCAGATAAATTTGTTCTCATAAGTTCTGAACCAATCCACCTGATTCCCTGAAAAGTTGCAGGCAGAAATAGTAAACAACTTTGGAACCTAACTCATAACAAATTTAAGTAACCCAAGCAAGTCAACCAACCAATAGACTAAAAATACCAATGGGGCGGGATAGTACCAGAACTCTTCAAGATTTGAGCTACTCATTGAGGCTTGAGCAATAGAATATTATCACCTTTTATGATAATCTATAACTTCATGTTTATAAGCAGAGCCCAAATATAGAAAACTTGTTGCTAGAGGAAAAATTCAAACAAGCTACAACCTTACAGACAATAAGACCAAAAGGACTAACTCCAACATGTCACATCACTCATTGGTGTCTAGATTTACCAAGTCGAAGCACTAAATCCTATGAAGTTGCTTCCGGAGACTAAAGATAGTGTATCAATTTCATATATACCAAAACTCCATGTCATTGATCTATTCTTCAACATAGGTATAACATATTCAGCAAATGACAGGTACAAACCAAAAGATATATAATTACTTAAGAAGATGGGCAGTCTCTGAATTTGCAAACATGTATTAAGAAAATGTTGTATGATGGATATAACTGGGGAAGCAGTTAGTTTACCAGACTTAGAAGCTTTGGCTTGTCATGTGTGGAAAATGTGATTTCATGCATTGGCCTGCAACAAAATAAAATCGACATTTCATGGTGAAGATAAATATCAGATGGAAAAAGAAACAAGCTCATTAAATACAGTACAACTAGCACAGAAAAATATAAAAATACAATATTTGAAAATAATAATGGGACCTACCATTTGGGTCTAATTAATTCCTGAACTTTTTTTGAAGTGCTTAAAACTTGAATGAAGTTAATGTGTCTTGTAATCTACAGTGAAGATCATGGAACAACATGCAGAAGAGAACAGAGAACACAGAAACAACACCTGGGATAAGGTGGAGCACTGGCAAAGTTATCTTCATCTTGAACTTGTTGCCTTCTGGCTTCAAGAGCAAGAGCCTCAAGATTAGGCGAAGAACCAAAGGCAGGAGGAGGATGAACACTGAAGATTGTGTAGGTGATTGAAAACGTTATCATGAATATAGCAATGGGAACAAGAAAGAGGAGTAGGAAGTTAAGTGTCGATAACACAAGGTAGAAAAGGAAGTAAAAAGGTATGCTTAGGAAATTTCACAATTAGAGAACATGCAGTAGGAAAAAAAACTGCACCTTTGCCTAAAGTAAGTTGAAGCAGACTGAGAATCTCCTATTCCTGGTGCATTAGAATCAGAAAAATCAGCTTGGCTTCCATCAGGAACTGGAGAAACCTAAAGAAGCAATTGATCAAGTGAAAGGACCACTAGTCAACTACAACCAAGTCAAGGACAAATAAACTAGATGCAGACACTAAAGCAGAATATTCATTAAATCCTATTATTATATGGAAGTTCAGAAACGTAATGTTCACAAGAAACCCAAAATCTATTGTGCGGGAAAGTCGAAAAAGTTTGCTAGAATTTGTTTTGAAAACAAACAAAAGAAGTGCCATCAAATTATTGCTTTATGTGGTAAATGATCTGAACATTAGTTTGTTTCTACCTATGCTTAGTGAAACAACCAAAAGCTCTAGACTCCAAAAATTTCTACCCCTGTTAGAATTAGCAATTTCAAACCTAAGAAGACCAGAAGTATTAGTCTTCAACTAACCTGGGTTTTAATTTACCTAATAAGGTTCTACGAGAAGTGTTTACCTTATTTTTGTTTAACATATTCTCATTCAGGTTTTATCACCTGCACCATTAGTTTGATCTAGTACAAATTAGCAACTTTTTTCAAGCTAGACATCATATAATGTTTCAATCAGATGACTAGCTCAGTAATGCGGAACAAGAAGAAGAAGACTATTCTCAAGGAGCCTAAAGTTGCAACTTATCACTTTTATTTATCACACATTGTTAATTTTATATTTTATGTTTCTTTCAATGATCCCACATTGTTAGTTAGTTAATTTTCAAGGCCTACAATTAATATAAATAAAGGCCTCCTCTAAGCCTATAAAATCATCAAAAAGCAATATTTTCAAGTATTGTGGAAGTTTCTCCACCATAAGGAGTTTTTTTTCTCATCAGGTTAGTTGCTAGAATCTTTTCTAGTAGTAATTTCTTATTTTCGTTCCTGTCCTACGTCAGTTGATATCAAAGCCTTGCTCTTGGTTAGCATAATAGGTTTTTGGTCAGAAAAATAACGAGTATGCTCTACACTCGCCACGTATAGTGGATCTTGTGTATCAGAAACTTAATTTGTTAAGTACAAGTACAACCCTATAGCCCATCAAGATGAGGTCTAGTGGTAATAATGGCGACAACGGCAACGGCATTGTCGGCGATGGCAGTAGCAAGTTCGATGATGATGGCCTTCGTGATGGAAGCAATGGCAACAACCCCAACAGTAATGATCGGGGAGGGCCAACCCTATGGGCAGAGTTCGAAGCACAAGAAGCGAGGATGATCCGGGAACTCTGAGAGATTCGTGACATGCTCGTTAACTTAGGTTTAGGCGCCAACAGAGTTTATGATGATGGTATGATCAATCGTGCCAGAGTTGATGCTTATGGCCAGCCTAATCATCAACACGGGCCTGCAATCCAGCGTAGGCAACCAGCCTATGAAGATGTGTCAGACGAAGAAGATAGAATTGTAGACCATCATAGAACCAACCAAAGAAGAGGTGCAAGTACAACTCAACCTTGACACTTCTACCAACGTGATACTATCCGTCCACAACAACCAACAGTATATTATGATAACTCAGAATAGTGAAAGGTACAGAAGACATCAAGCACCATCCAGATGAAATAGGTTATTTGAGGATTATCGCCTCAAAACAGATCTCCCCAATTTTAATGGCCACCTCAACATTGAAGCTTTTCTTAACTGGAGTTATTAAGTATAGACCTTCTTCGAGGTGATAGATGTTCCTGATCACAAACAAGTCAAGCTTATTGTATACAAGTTAAAAGGAGGTGCAGCAGCTTGGTGGGGGTACATTACAAAATAATAGAAGAAGATAAGGAAAGGCACCAGTACAAACATAGCGAAAGATGAAGCAACTTCTCAAAGGAAGATTCCTACCCCAAACTATGAACAACTATTGTTCTAACAATACCAAAACTGCATCCAAGGCACTCGATCTGTAACCGAGTATACTAATGAATTCTTATGCCTTTCAGCTAGATGTAAATAATCAGAGTTAGAAGACTAGCAAACAGAAAGGTACGTCAATGGACTAAAATTTATAATTAAAGATAGGATGTCTTTAATTCCGATAAGGACAGTAGATGAAGCACACAATATGGCATTAAAGGTTGAAATGTTGTTGACTCGACCTCCAATTGCAACCTAGCAATTCTCTACTCTGACAACACCACATGTTCTTGACAAAGAGGAGCAATTTATGACTGAATCAATGCAACCTACAACTCAAGGCACAAATACCGGAGGAGCAACAAGGCAAGCTAAGCATATCCCGACTATCACAAATAATCCATATGCTCGACCCCTGGTTGGGAAGTGTTTCAAATGTGGGGAGCCTAGTCATCGTTCCAACGAGTGTCGTGCTCGTAAGACTGTCAACCTTACAGATCACAAAGATAACTTTGAAGGAGATGCTCAAGATGATACGATTGATGATATTGACAATGCTAAAATAGCATAGAAAGAAGGGGAACACGATGAATGTGTTGTGAAAAGATTATTACTCACCCCAAGGCAAGAAGATCCATCTCAGCGTAAGAAAATTTTTCATTCTTAATACAGTGTTAATAACAAAGTGTGTGCATGATTATAGACAACGGAAGCTATGACAATATTGTATCCAAATCATTGATGAGGCATTTAAAATTGCACATAGAAGCTCATCCAACACCATACAAGCTAGGGTAGATTAAAGAAGGCCCAACTGTCATTGTAACTGAGATCTGTAGAGTTTCTCTCTCAATTGGGAAAAGCTACAAGGAGAAAGTTATATGTGAGGTAATTGACATGGATGCATGCCATGTACTACTTGGAAGACAATGGCAGTATGATGTGAATACAACCCACCTTGGAAGAAAAAATATCTATATATTCTGGTAGAACGGAAAGAAGATTCTCATTCTACCGATTAACAAAAAGGGAGATGAAACCAACACTTCCAAAGTGGAGGGGAAGTCTCACTTATCTATTTATAACTTTGTTCAAGAATTCATTGTCAATTTTAAAGAAATAAGAGTATGGTATGCTCTTATTGTAAAGGA
Organism: Musa acuminata AAA Group; assembly: GCF_036884655.1. Classification (NCBI taxonomy): domain Eukaryota; kingdom Viridiplantae; phylum Streptophyta; class Magnoliopsida; order Zingiberales; family Musaceae; genus Musa; species Musa acuminata. The sequence continues at coordinate 16,572,722 of NC_088327.1, read as the reverse complement.
AGAAAAACCACCTAAAGCAAAGATTCCAAACGAACTAAGATCGATATTGAAAGAATTCAAAGAGATTACCCCTGAAGAGCCAGATGGACTTCCACCCATGAGAGATATTCAGCACCAAATTGATTTGGCTCCAGGAGCAAGGCTACCAAATTTATCTCACTACCAGATGAACCGAAAAGAGAATGAAATATTGAGAGAGAATGTAAAAGAGTTGATACCGAAGGGATATATATTCGAGAAAGTATGAGCCCATGTGCAATTCTGGCTTTGTTGACACCCAAAAAGTTGAAAGCTACTAATGCTAGGTACACAGAAGTAACTCATAAGCATAGGAGAGAGAATGTATTCAAGGAAGGAGATATGGTATGGTGTACGTGCAAAAAGAGATATTCCACATAGGCACTTGCAACAAATTGAACATGAAGAAATATAGTCCCTACAAGGTCTTAAAGAAAATCATAATAATGCCTATATGATTGATTTACTAGATGATTGGGGAGGCTCAAAGACCTTCAATGTTACAGACTTATTTAACTACTTTGCAAGTGAGAATCCATTATATCTAGACATAAACTCGAGAGTGAGTTTTTCTCAAGTGGAGGGGATTAATGCAGAACAAGCAGAAGAAGACTATTCTTAAGGAGCCTAAAGTTGCCACTTATCAATTTTATTTATCCCATATTGTTAATTTTATGTTTTATATTTCTTTCAATAGTCTCACATTATTAGTTAGTTAGTTTTCAAGACCTAGAATTAGTATAAATAAAGACCTCCTATAAGCCTATGAAATCATCAAAAAGTAATATCTTCAAGTATTGTGAAGGTTTCTCCACCATAAGGAGTTGTTTTTCCTCATCAGGTCAATTGTTAGAATCTTTTCTAGTAGTAATTTTTTATTTTCGTTTCCGTCCTACGTCACTCAGTAAATTAACTGAGATGACATTTCTCAAAGGAAGAACTAATGAATGAAATTTTGAAAAGAAAAGAAAATCGCTAGAGAACCCATATCATTTCCCCACTCAGATAAATATGAAGTAACCGATGAATAAATACCTGAAAACCAATAAGTTTTCAAAAGTTCCTAAAACCAACATAGTAAATGCATGAAAGATCATAGAACAATAACAATATAAGCCAAATTAGACACGGCTTAGTCACAAATTAACCAATACAAAGATATATAGCCACCATTACATCATAAACTGCATGTGAAGTATATCAACTCTTTGGAAATAAATAAAGCTAATAACAGCTAATTATTCAGCAAAACAGACAAATGATATGTACACACCACAAATGACAAAACCGTGCACCGAAGTTATGGTGGCAACATGATCCACCTATAGCATAATGAATATATTAAAAGAAAAGTATAAAAAAACTTAACAATTGATATCAGAAACGCTAGAAAAATTTTAAATTGAAAACAGAAGCAAAACCAATTGCTAAAGGATAACTGCTCGATACAAGCTTCCATCAAAAGTATTACAAACATATTATTTGGTGATAACATCAACCTCAATTCACAAGGTGAAAGATAGAAACTAATACATCTGCTACTATCATGTTAACCAAAATATGCAAAAATTTCTTTCCTCCTATCATGTGACATATACTAGCCCTCTATATACAAGATTTCAACCGAAAAATCATGCAAAGGGACTGTTGCTTGTTGTTTCTCATTCTGTTTACATAAACAATGTTTGTTTCAGCCACTCAAGCCCTGGATGGTTCTGAGTAACTCATGCTCGATAATTTTAAGGAGAGGGCGACGAAAGTGCTATACCAGTTGTTTAGAATCCATCGGAACTACATTCATCCTTCGTTGAGTAGAGTCTTAAAAGTAAAAGCAACATCCAGATGAAGGAACAGCTGCTGAAGCTTTTACCTGCACCAAGCGTACAGCAAAGACAGGCCTATTTGCAGGTTCTTTAGCCAGTTCCAGCAATTTTTTGTGAGTCAAGACATCTTCTGCCCTCTCTACGTTTACATCCAATGCGTAACTGCAAAAGGAAAAGGCCAACAGATCAACATTTGATTCGAGGGAAAAGCACGGCAACAAGTTCGACCAATACAGGTAAAGTGTATCGGCGACTTCGGTTGTACACTCTTGTCAAACAATGATGCCATATAACCAACAGGACATTAAAACTCAATCGAGAATTCGAATTGGACTGGTCACATCCTAAGAACAAGTGGATAAAGAATGTACGCCAGCAAGTATCACCAATGCGTGGATTATTCGGACTAGAAACAATCAGGAACAGAACCCTTTCGAGAAAGGCGAACGGAGAACTATATTTCAGGGCCCCGACCGACGAAAAAGATCAAAAGGTCAACAAATCGACGACACCATCACTAATGATCCAAGAACGAGAAGAAATAAGATAAACCCACAGAAGCGGACGCAACGTGAGATCTACCGAGCCGGGAGACGATTGAAGTGGTTCCACAACCCGTCCTCGAACGACGGGGACTGCACCTCCGGCCGACCGTCCTCCCTCAGGCGGCAGAGGACCTCGTTGTAGACGTCCAACTTGTGTCGCTGCTGCTGCTGCCTGGTGTGGGCCTGGGACGAATCCACCGCAGCCCAGCTGCTGCAGCTCTCCGTCGTGTCCTCCATCGCCATTCACGAATCCAAACCCCCCAAAGAAACCCAGGGAAACCCACAAAAAAGTTCGAACTTCCGCTGGTTAATGCTCTCTTCTCGTCCAAAGGTTCTGCTTAGGCGATGGATGGATCGAAACGGAGATTGGGGTGGCGATCGCCCATGATCCACGTGAGACGAGGCGAGTGGGATAGGAGAAGGAAGAAGGGATTAGCTTTAAAATGGTTGTTTTACATATATATCCTTGCACCATATGCAAATAACATTCCATATGGCATACATCCCTCCAAAATTGAAATTAAAAGCCTCTACATTTTTTAATTCCTTTAGTATTTATTCGTCGGAAAACCTAATTTAATTAATTATTATCGGTTTATATATATAATTTTTTTGAATTAAAAATAGCAATATAAATAAAAAAAATTATAATTAATTTCGCTAAGAGTAGATATTGGAGATTGGCTAATAATCAAATCATCAATTGCAATCCAAAATTCCATTAGGTCGACCCAACTGTATTCATATTTTCATTTATGTTCTTCAATCTATCAATTTTTTGATAGGTTCAATAAACTTTATTTTTCTTTTCCTTCCTATCTCCAAAAAACCAAAAAAAAAGGCAAATTTCAAAATTTTAATAAGTGAAATTGTACTTCTAAGTTTTTTATTTCTTTATATATAAATAACTAGAATTTTAAAAAGAAAATAACAAGGCATCTGAAAATAAATTATTAATTTCTATAAAGCAACATTATATTTGTGCTCTAACATCCCCACAATTGTAAGGCGTTCCAAATAAAAAGATTAAATGAATGTCATGTATTATCTTTGGTGAAACATTCAATTGGTTAAGGTGCATTATATAAAGTCAATGATTTGAGTAGGCTAATTACATATTATCCATATAATTAGTTATTTTTAATATTTTAATTTCTACACTTTTAAATATTACATTGAAATCCTTATACTTACAAAAAAAATGAAACATTTAATCCATTACTCCAATTAATTTTTTTTAAATTAATCTTATAAAATTAGGGATATTAATATTTTGTTTTTGTAATTATAGAGATTCTAATATTATTTTTAAAAATATAAAAATTATGATGTTAAAAGTAATTAATTACAAGATGTAATCTATAAGTAATCCGGTTTAAATCTCACCCCAAGTTGCAACTTATAACAAAAGAAAAAGAAATAGGGTTCATATACAAATATGGGTAAACAATTAAGAGAGAGAGAGAGAGAGAGAGAGTAAAGAAAAATAAAGCTGAGGATGACATCTGACCTACTTTTATAATATAATAACGTTGATAAGAGACGAGTTAGGTGAAGCAAGTAGAGAAAAAGCTCCAACATTCTCAAGTAGAAGCTCTGACCTACACCAGATAATGAGCCATGAGTCAGCATCATGACTGACTTAAAACTCGTCTCTCTCTCTCTCTCTCTCTCTCTCTCTCCTTACATGTCCGATTCGGATGTGATGAGGATGGCGGTGGCATTATCCAGGTGGTGGACGACTCTCTGCTTTTTGTTCCCTTGCTTTACATGTACATGGGGCTCTCTCACTTGGCTTTTAGTATTTTGCCATTATTACGAGTCTTCTTTCATTTAGCACTAACAATATGAAGTCGAATATTTCACATCAATTTTGAAATCAAAAAGAGAAATCAAGTCATCAATAATCAAGAAATAAATCAAAATTTTGGTAAGAAAAAAATGCTAAATACAAAGAATAATTTTCTCTTTTGTTAACTTAAATTCATTCTCGAAATCTTCTTATACACCTCATATAAGCATACAAAACTCTTATCTCGGTCTTTTCTAAATTCACTAAAAAAACCCCTAATTTAATAAGATTTTCTTTTTAATGATTGAGTTCTTGATTTTAGTCCTTCAAGTAATTTGAATTTAATTATGATGCCTAAAATATTTATCAATCCTAATAAATCCTAAATTTACTAAGATATAATCTATGTTATCCATAAAAAATATTCTCCTAACAAATCAAACAAGGAAAACCATTCCTAAAAATATAGTTAAATTAAAATAGAATATTACCTAAACACTCTCTCGCTCATTGATTAAAATACTCATTTTCTAACCTCACATCATCTCTCTAATTTAAATGTCGATATTCTCTTTTCAAGCCTTGAGTTAGCATGCCTTAGCTAATCACTTTGCATCAATCTTTCCTTCTAGAGCTTGATAATATATATTTTATTGGGCAAATTGAATTGATGAACGAATTTGACATAGACCAACCATGTCGTTGTGCATATATCTTTTTAGAGGATAAGGAGGCCAACGCATCCTCCATTATAATAATTATTATTATTATCATCATCCAGCGATGTCATAAGTGTCGTGCATTGGTACGAAGCTTCCCTTCCTAAGGGCAGACCACTAAGTACGGAATGTTTAGAGGAATATTCCAATCATTAGCTTGCACAGGATTAAACCAAACGTGTAACGTGATTAGCCGCTGGATTTTGTTGGAGATAATGATATTTATGAAGTGGACGGCTAAGATTTCGGCTAAGTCGTTGATCTTTGATCACAGTTGATCCTGATCTCCCACGCCAAAAGTCAATGCAGCTCTAATTACAATGCAGTTAGTTAAACACGCTATTAGGATTGTGCAGCATCATTTTGATGTTGATGTGTGTGGTCATTTCATTATATGGAATTCTGAACTACTTGAGCTTAGTATAGCAAGAACAGTTTATATATATTTTCTCCTAATCAACTATTATCTTCGTGATAGTGTATTCTAAATTTACCTTAGGGGAGGATTTAAAATCTAATTCTTATCCTAAATTTGAGTTCGACTCGAAAAAAATTTATCGATTCATCGCAAGGTTTAGGATCAAATACTATGTTTATCACTTATCATTTATAAATGAATGTATTAAATCAAACAATCACTTATTATTTATAATATATTAAATCGAAACCCGATAAATATATGTAGCATCTCATGAAAGTATAGATAATCACTTTAGTATAGTCACAGTACCAAATTCTAAGAGTATACCTTTAATTTTAGCTATATTATAGTATAAATAGATGTCTCTCCAAATGCAATTTATGTATACTTAATATTTTACATTAACCTTGAATGTCTACAAACTTCGAGTATCAAGAGGTCTCATTCTATTGATTCGAGACTCTAACCAATTTGACTGCAACCCTCCCTAAGATCTGGTCAAAGTGATCGTCTCAGGATTATTAGTGTTTCATTTTTCTTCTTTCTTTTGCTCGAATCATCTACATGCGATCACATAAGATGGCATTAATTCGCATAAATAAAAGATAAAAGTAAACGGACTTCAGCTGGTTGATGTTGGAGAGAGACAAGAACTGGATAATCTCAAGGAGACCTGATGACAAGAGTTTGACAAACGCCCCCAATCCAGCTGAGATTAACGTCTAAGAAACGTGGGTGTTTCGCAGAGACGACCGCGGCGATTCGATGAGTGCGTGCGCTCTTCAGAATCCTTTTCCTTCCTCCGTTTTCCTTCGATCTGATGCGAAACCGAGGAGGGAGACATGAGCGTTCATAAGTATTGTCGTCGTCAGGGTGAGTACGTGGAAAGGACGGCTCTTGGTGGCGGCGAAGGGCCACCGACAGAGCTCCTGCGCGGCACGTGCCGTTCCAGCCTGGTCACTTTACTCGAGCCGCGGCGGCTGGCAGCCGCGGGTTTCAACCACCGTCCCAACCTTGTTGTCAACCCATCGAAGAAGAAGAATGATAACACCGCGACGATGCAACCATACGTGCAGGCCTTATCCATGGCTGCTTCCTGCGCCCCCCCCCCCTCTCCTCTCTCGCTCTGGGATATCAGATCGTGACATGGCGATCGGTAAGCGTTGACAAAAATGTAGTTGATTGGAATGAGTCAATCCAATTCAGGTTCAAGAGATTCGAGTTTGTCTTCTGCTAGCTTCAGATAATATTTCTTATACCTCGACTCTGCTCATTTGTTTAGCTTATCCAGGAAGTCAATACATTAATAAATTCATCTTATATCAGAAGAAAGATCTATAAACACCGCTAGATTGAATCATGAGAGAAGTGTCTATATGTGCATATAATAGATATATAGTGATTGATTCCATGGACAAGGAATAACATTATCGGTTAGACACAATGTAGCAGATAATGGGGACCAGTCAATGACAATGGGAAGGATGACGGAGCATTGAAGCAGAAAAGCTATTTGGATCCACAAGCTTATCCAATAGCATCTAATTTATACAGTATACTTCGTTATCATCTGACAGAGGTGAAGCACAAGCTATTTGTCTTCGGCTTGTATCACTGCACAGGTTCTGCAAGGGTGGACATCGGCCTCAAAGCAAGAGATGAACCTGTGGAAGTGTTCTATTTCCAGTAAAGCAATAATGAGCGAAGGGGAAGAAATGTTAATTAGGGCAAGTCCATTCTATTCCTATCAATTAGGTCCAATCCATATTATTTGGTTTCAATTGGGTGGGTCAGGACAGGGCTACGATTGCATATTATTTGGTATCAATTAGGCTCAATCCGTATTATTTGGTATCAATTAGGCTCACGAATGGGTTGGTTAGAACAGGGCTTCAATTGGAACATACCAATATGGGTCGACGCCCAACGGCCCATCCCGGATCGTTCAGTCGAGGGAAACGTCCTCAACCCTTTCCCTCTCAAAAGGGTGGGAGAAATCTCGGGCATAAAAGAGGAGAAGGAGGAGGAGGAGGAAAGAGAGGATGGCCAACCTCTCCAGCCTCATCCACGAGCTGCGGGAGCGGATCGCCGCCTCAGCATCCGCCCCCTCCTCCTCATCCTCGGGAGAAGACCCCCTCGAGACCAAGTTCCGCACCGTCCTGCCCAATCTCCTCCATGCCTATGTCGTTCCCTCTTCTACAGGTACCGGAACCCCCCTCTCTCTCTGCCTCCTCCTCTTTGATCGTCAAGTTAACCAGGTCTCCGGCAGCCAACGAGAGGGAGGTCACCGCGGTCCTCAAGCTGCTCTCCCACACCGCTCGCAACTTCCCCGGTGTGTTCTACCACGGCCGAGCCGCCGCCGTCCTTCCCGTCATCGGTCGCGTACTCCCATTTCTTGCGGAACCTGCCTTTCGGTCCCACTCGCAACCCTAGAACGAAAAGATCAATTTATGCTCCATCATTTTTGCCTTGTGAGTATCACAACCCTAAGCGTGGTCGTTCTACTTTCACAGTTCTCGCCATGGAGTCATCTTTGAGGCTATAGCCTCTCTTCTCTCGCTGCTCCGTACTGGAGACCGTGAAGCCTATCGCATATTCTTTTTGGATGCCATGGTGGTCGTTCAAGGTACAGTTCGTTAATTCGTTCTACTAATTTCCACATTTCTGTACCAAATGTCCGTTCTTTTTCATATTTTCTTGGGTTAACTACACAGATGTTGTTTATATTGCATCGAGTTATGTAAAGAAATCAAGAGCATTTTCTGATGGAGTATCACTGAAGTGTTTCAACGAGTCTTTTGCTCTGATTTCCAACTCGCCTGCACTTTTTAGTGAGCTTCCAGCTTGTTGCCGACCTCTGGATGGCCCGGGTGTACTAGTTGATCTGACTGACATAACAAGATGGCAACCATTTGCAGCGTGGAATATTAGACTTGTTAACAAGTGTCTAATGGAAGGAACACTCTATGTGGAAGGGCTCGTCAATGTCTCATTTGCTTATGCAGTCTGCTCTCTTCTGTGCTATGGGGATGCAACTTTGCACATGGTAGGTCAGTTCTTCTCGATTAGATCTGTCAATAGAATTCTGTATTCATGTTGTTCAACTTGTTTTTATGTACGCCATGGTGATTTGTTGTTGTACAAACAGGCTTGTTTTGATTTTGCACGTTTAGCAGCAACAGTAATAGATGCAGATATAATTCCTGTCGAAAATATCATCCGTTCAATAGCATGCATATTGGGTCAAGATGGCAAGGATTTTGTGGCGTTCAGGTATGCCAAGTTTGTTTCTTGCTAGTACTTAAGTTTCATAGGCTTATGTTTGGATTTGCTTCAATTGTCAGAACTTGGAAGTTGATAGCTACAATTTGATTCTTTAAGGATGTATATAAGACGAGTGTTATTGGAGAGTAATCAGTGGCATGCTTTTTCTTGGCAATATTTCTTTTAGTAAAACGTCATTTGGTGCAGAATAAAGCAAGGCCTGATAAGAAGCTATATTTTCATAACAATCTCTCTCATTTTGCATGGATAATGATGCTGATTTTAGCCGATGATCTAGACTATTACAAGGAAATAACCTTCTGACGAACAATGAAGAAAATGGAGTTTTAGGCATGATACAAATAAAATGAAGTCATGATACTATATAAGAACTCATAGTCCGAGAAAAATTTAAGCACTGATTTTCAGAAGTCATACAATGTTCTCTGAAGTCATATGCTAGCTACTCACATGAATTTTACATAACTTTGTTGACCTTTAAATTGTTAAGCCTTAAAAACTAACCCAGATACTATGATTATTACTTATGGATGTTTTTTTCCTCAAGAACTTGAACTACTTATCACATTGGCCTGGGTCAGTGATTATTATGTTTCCTTCAGAAATCTGCTTTTATATGTGTACCACTTAGGCTACCATGTTAGATATGTTTGTTTAAATTGCATAAGTGAACTCTAACATTCTATATTCCAAGTAAATATTATTTATATTAAAGGGTCTAGCTTAGGCCTTCCTTACATCCTATTATCTCTTATTTTATCGAGAAGCCTTGTTTTTGTATACTAATCATTTAGTAATGGCACTAACTTAATCCTTGACCATAAATACATAATTGCAATGTGCAATACTTTCTTTGTTTATTCTTAATTTGCAAAGTGAAGAACCCAGAAGCAGTTCCCGTTAAGGGTGGCACTACAATGCAAATATGTAACTTCAACCTGATATGTACACCCAATCTGCTGCTCAGATATTTTATGGATTCTGGGGCCTCCCAGATGAGGAGGCTCATTTCTGAAATATTTACTCGTGACATGGTATAATTTATACCTGTCTGATACGTGCACCGTATCTGCTGCACAGATGTTTTATGGATTCCAGGGCCTCCCAGAGGAGGAGGCCCCTTTCTGAAATAATCGTTTGTGGCATGGTATATTCGAACTCATATTAACAGGATATTTTACAATGCTCTTTATATTTTCTGGTTTAAGTTATAGCTGCATCTGTACATGATCAATTTATATCCCCAAAAATTGCCTATGGGAATTTTGTTATCTAGAATTTCCTTGTTCTTAAATCTACATAACTGTCAAGTCTATAACTTTTCTGTTTCTTTTCTAAAGTTTTTTTTCCCCTCTTGTGATACACTATCACTTTGCAGAAACACTGCATATGATTCTTCTATGGGTGCATGCCTTCATGTACTGCATTTGTCTTGTCAGCATGACATTCTTGAATCGACAGCTGGTGACGTTGTTAATGTTTTCTCTAGATCCTTAGAGAGCACTGAAAGCCCTGAACTTCAGGTCAATCTATATACATTTTTGGTATTGTTTAATTGTCTTTTGGATTCCCAAGATGGTACTGACTTAATTCTATCAGGTAGCAATCTGCAGTGCTTATATACGAATTGTTAAAAGCTGCCCTCTGCAAATTTGGGAGCCTGTAAACCTTGTTAAGATGCTATGCTTGCCAAGACCTTGTGTACCACTGATTGAGTGTATCCGGGTGGCAATTGATATTCTTTGTTCCAACAATGTTTCCGAGGTTGAAGATGATCATAACTTTGGCATGTCATTGGCCAGTCTTAAGAAATCTCATTTGCCTAAAGTTGGTGAGAAAAGATTGTCTGACACTGTTGTCAAAGTTCAGTGTAAGCGTCAAAAGGCAGCAGAAGCAAACACACTGGATGCTTCAGATTTTGCTGTAGATGTTGAATGTAATTCTTCTTTGGTGAATGAACGCAAGAAAGAATTTGCAAATGAGCTGTGGAGATCAATTTCTGTGTTTCTTGAATTATCAAAACCTGTTCATACAAAAACTTCTGCACTAAAACCAGAAACAACAATAAGAGCTCTTAGCATTCTCAGCCTCGTCTTTTCTGCTTATCCTAATGACAGTTTGTCTTCTAGAATTTTCCATCAATTGTTTTCCTGGATGCCTTGGATATGTAAGCAGGTTCGCCGATAATAATCAGACAAAAGTGTTGCAAACTAATGGCTTAGCATTTATTTTCATTTTTCTTTGTTAACTCTTTGGCCTAATTGAAGATTTTATGATACAGGCAAAGAATTCAAGCTTACTTTCATTTGATTTGCCTACCTATTTACAAGCAGTTCACAGCATATTGTGTCTTCAAGGTGCGGTCCTAAATATTCTGTCATCCTTTTCATTAGATTGGAGTAATAATCAACTCAGTTCATTCATGGGATAATTATGCCTTTAGTTTCCTGCAAATGCTTGTTTACCACGAACTTATAGGCGATCAGTTAATGCAAGCCATAGAACTTGCCAGTAATGAACTGTAGATTGTGACACCATTGCAATGTTACATAATATAATGCTGTTTAGATAGATGGTGGTGTTCATTTTCTTTAAGCTGACTCTTATGTTGCTGTTTTTATGATGCTGATACACTTCTTTTGCTTAAATTGTTTACCAAGTGGATGATTCAGTTATGCATTCATTTTAGCATAGTTTTTTAGGAAGTTCTTTTGGTGAATAATAACAAATGTACAGCACTGTGACCTTTCTTTCTTTTTCAATATTTTCAAAATTTTTTTAAAGAACCAACTGTGGGAAACCATCCAGAAAGAATTTATTTACAAAAAGTTTTACACAAAAGTTTAAAGGAGAAAAAAGAAGACAAAAACAACAAAATGAAAATGGGAACAAAGTAAGAAATAAGGGGGAAAAAAAGAGCAACACATTGCATGTCTAACTTTTATCTTCCATATTTCAGAGGTCATATATATCCTCCACTTTTGTCGTGTTTCCTCTGAGAATATTTTTCACCTTTCATTTCAAGGATCCAGCACCAGCCTATGATCATCAGCATTCTTACTCTCTTCTCTCTTCAGTTCACATTGGTAACCTAAGATTGCAAAGATTATAGGATCCCTTCACCTTGGTCTCCATATTATATGTTTCTACCATGCTAAATGAAAAAATGTTCTCACTAAGGTTCTGATTGCTAATCGAGAAGCTGGTGAAAGACTGTTACACCTTAATTTTGACCTTGTTGTGTATGTTGTTGCATCTGGGTACAACAAAGATGGTTGGTGTCCTGTATGGCGGTACCCATGGAGTAAGAACTGTTAAAAGATGAGAGATTGTTGGTTTAACCCATTACTTTTCTGATCCTGTACAGTGTCCTGTACATGGGATAATCTTGAACTTCAAAGTCATATTTTCAGCTAGTAAACATTTGTCCTTGCTTGTGGCCATATGCATGTGTGGTGATGTATGATTCATGGCACCATGTGTTTGATATATATCAAGCTCAGTTGTTTGGTTATGGCATGCTATCCATGTATGCACTATAAGAATTTGGGGTCTATGTGTAAGTTCGTCAACTTAGTGCTTTCGAATTACGTGGAGGCTCCATATTCCTTTACTGCCTAATATATCCAGTTTTTGGGCGAAATATTTATACTAATATAGTAATCTGAGCATGGTATAGTTTCTTAAAGATTTGCTTTTACTTTTAAACTGTAAGACTACAATGATAAGTACTTGCACATCCCAATACCAAATTGCATCATCCTATTGTCAATCATTCAGGTGTTCTGCAGTCACAGATGAAGTTGTTCCAGGATGATGACTCCATTGATGCAGACAGCGGGAGCTGTAGTTATCCACAATATGCTGATCTCCTGGAATTCTTGAAACTGCCTTGGACCAATAATTCTTTCATTGCTGAAGCTTTTCTAGTCAGGAAAGTAAAATGTCTGTGCATACAAGCTCTCTCCAAGATCGGCATTAAACTAAAAGATGAAAGTGATCTTGAAGTGATGGACTTGGCTATGCATGATGAAAGTGAAGAAGTCTGTATTGAAGCTATTACATCAATGCCAGTGATCATATTATTTTCTGGTCAGATTTTTCTGGGAAGCATGTTAAGAAAACTAGAGTGAGTAGATGTACGCTTGACATGCTTTGCCATTGCTGTTTGTCTTCTTCTATTGAGGTCTACTCATTATTTTCTGATGTCTGATTTTGTTTCATGTTATATTCTATTTGTTCTGCAGTAGTAACTTCCTCCTTTTGGGTAGATATTTTAAGATTGTCAATCAGTTTCAAATTCATCACCATGTTTGTCAGTGGAAAGCTGACTTTAGAGTTGATTGGTAGTTACCTAATTTAGCTTGACTTGATAATAACATCTCAAACAGAAATGGGTTTAAACTTTGTTAGATATGACCAACATCATGACTATGTCTACTTTGCAAGTATATGCAGGACTGGGTAGCAGCCGATGCCAACTTATGTAGATCTGATCCAACTTGATAATCAGTAAACTTGAAGACCTGATACCTTATAAGTGGTTTATGCTTCTTTGTTGATAAAATGGTTGTAATTAGATGTACCATAAAAAAAATCAATAAATCATATCATTTTTTAATTGTGTTGTGAACATTCCTATAGAAGGGATTTTTTGTTTTGTTGATTCACTACTTAGTAGACTGACGATGCTTTACTGGGAAGGTATTTGGTAATTAGACCTTGTAACAGCACAAAGGTACTAACACAATCAATATTGAAATGCATGATCAACAGACCTTTTAATTCTTCCAGTATGTTATATAAATGTCATCTTATTGAATTCAAGATATGATGAATAGCCGCTTAATGCTACAGGTCAGTGGGTCGATATAGAAGTGTCGAAATTGGTAAAAGTATTCTCTTTTCACTTGGCTATATGTCATGTTTGCATAGCTCTTCAGATACCTTTGACGATCAGAATAGAAGTCCTTGCAAATTATTTCTAGGTGATCACTATGAAAAGCAGACAAAAACAATGGATCTTCTGAGAGGATTTCGGTGCCCTCATTGTGACATGGGAGTAATGCACAATAAAGGGCTATCTTCTAACACTATATCTATGCCTAAGCAGCAAAGCATAAAATCTGATTGTGACACTAGTTTTGTTAGATTTCAGACACTGTTCTTTGAGTTTCTATATGATGATTCATCAGAAGAATTCTATGTTGCATGTGTTCAAATATTACCAAGAATTCTAAGGCATTCATCTCAAGATACTCTTCTAAGTACAAGAACGAAGTGGAGTGAGTGTATTGATTACTTACTCCTCCACAAGGTAAAGGCCGTGAGGGAAGCCTTTTGCATGGAGATAAGTTGCTTCCTAGAGGATAATATTTTGGAGCCATTGTTTAATGATGTGGAAGGAAGTGACAATACCAATGAACAAAGATTTATGGACAAACTAAAACATTCTTTGGCAGCTGCTGAAGATGCTGAGGTCCTAATGACACTATTGGAATCAACAGCTGCCATTATGAATTCTAGTGACATCCGTGGCCCCATGTTCTTTTACTCGCTTATTTTGTTTATCGAGCAGCTTGACAACTGTAATCAAATAGTTAGAATGACTGCATCAAGATTTATACAAAAGTCCCCCCATTTCTCTTGTAAAGGAGGATTTGAATCAGTCATTTCCAAGTTTTCTTGCATTCGTGATGAGCTTTATGAATATTTCTCTTCAAGACTTGTGAGTCGCCCAGCCATGATTAGAGAATTTGCAGGGGCTGTTCTTGGTATAAAGATTGAGGAATTTATTGGGAAAATTGTCCCTTTTGTCATACCAAAGCTTATTGTTTCACACAAGGATAATGATCAAGCAATTATCACTTTGCATGAACTAGCGATCCACTTAAATTCAGATGTTGTACCATTGATTGTCAATTGGCTGCCCAAAGTGCTTGCTTTTGCTCTTCTCCATGCAGATGGGAAGGAGCTATCCTCTGTATTGGAATTTTATCATGTTCAAACAGGATCTGGTAACAAAGAATTATTTGCAGCTGCTTTACCAGCACTTTTGGATGAACTTTTATGCTTTTCTGGGGAAGGGGATATGGATGAGACCGAGAGGAGGTGATAAATTTAACATTTCTACTTCATGCATTAGGCATTAGATAATGCTCCGTTCATTCTAAGTTCTTGTTATTTTTGTTGTCTTTCAGGACCTCTCGAATTCCTATGATGGTTGAAGAAATAGCCAAAATCCTGACATGTTCAGATGACCTTCCAGGATTTCTCAAGAATCATTTTGTTGGTCTCCTTAATAGCATTGACAGGAAAATGCTTCATTCTGAAGATATCTGGTTTCAGAAACAAGCCTTGAAGCGGATAGAAAAGTTGACTGAGATGATGGGTCCTTACCTCAGTACACATCTTCCCAAAATTATGGTCCTTTTAATGTATGCCATTGATAAAGAAGCACTTCAAGCTGAAGGTCTCAGTGTGTTGCATTTTTTTATTAAGCAGCTGGCTAAACTTTCACCTTCCAGCACCAAACATGTTATCTCACAGATTGTAGCTGCCTTTATTCCATGCTTGGAAAGATGCAAAGAAAACCCTTCTATTAATTTAAAGAAAATTGTTTGTATTTTGGAAGATCTTGTTGTTGAGAATCGGCTGTTACTAAGGCAACATATAAGGGAGCTTCCTCTGTTGCCCACCATTCCAGCTTTATCTGAAGTGAACAAAGTCATACAAGAGGCAAGGGGATCAACGTCTCTGCATGATCAATTGCAAGATGCTGTTGATGGCCTTAATCATGAGAGTCTAAATGTAAGATATATGATGGCATGTGAGTTAAGCAAACTGTTGATTTTGAGAAGAGAAGAAGTTACTGCACTGATTGCTGATGAGTCAATTGTAGATTTGGATGTCATGAGCTCCTTGATTTCATCGTTATTAAGAGGGTGCGCAGAGGAATCAAGGACAGCAGTCGGCCAACGGTTGAAGTTAGTCTGTGCAGATTGCTTAGGTGCCCTTGGTGCTGTAGACCCAGCTAAATTTAAAGGAATAGCTTCTGAGCGATTTAAGATTGAATGCTCTGATGATGATCTAATTTTTGAATTAATTCACAAGCATCTAGCAAGGACATTCAGATCTGCTTCTGATACCATTGTCCAGGATTCAGCTGCCTTGGCTATACAGGAGCTTCTCAAGCTAGCAGGCTGTCAAGCATCACTTGGTGAGAATATAGGCAATGAAAATCTACGTACATCTGAGGATAGGGTTGCTGGTGGTAGTGAGGTGAATACCAGGGGTCAAAGATTGTGGGATCGCTTTTCTAATTATGTTAAGGAAATTATTGCACCATGTTTAACTTCAAGGTTCCAACTTCCAATTGTAACTGATTCAGCAGGTATTGGCCCTGTTTATCGTCCTTCCATGTCATTCCGGAGGTGGATTTTCTTTTGGATCAGGAAATTAACTGCATATTCAACTGGTACACGCTACAGTATTTTCAGTGCATGCCGTGGAATAGTACGACATGACATGCAGACAGCTGCCTATTTGCTTCCTTATTTAGTACTGAATGTTGTTTGCCATGGCACAGTTGAGGCGAGGAACAGCATAACCGAGGAAATCTTAACTGTTCTTAATGCTGCAGCTTCAGGGAACAGTGGAGCTGCAGTGCATGGAGCTGCTGGTGGACAGAGTGAAGTGTGCATACAGGCTGTTTTTACTCTTCTTGATAATCTGGGGCAATGGGTTGATGATCTCAGACAAGAAACTGTTCTGTCCCAGACTTTTCACACTACAGCCTCAAAGAAAGCACTGGGATTGAAAGTTGAAAATGAGGCTATAGGTAATGTAGTTGAGCTGTTATCTTCCATTCCTAAAGTTACCCTTGCTAAGGCCTCCTTCAGATGTCAAGCTCATGCTCGTGCATTGATGTATTTTGAGTCATATGTTCGGGAGACACCAGGTTCCTTCAATCCAGCTGCCACAAGTGGTTTAGAATCTTTAAACAAGCCTGGGAAGTTAGGTTCCTTGGATCCAGCTGGTGCAAGAAGCAATTTAGACGATCTCTTTTCTGTTGAAGACATTTCATTTTTGATGGAGATATACAGTGGTTTAGATGAGCCTGATGGCCTTTCTGGTTTGGCAAATCTGCGGAAAGTATCAAAACTGCAAGATCAACTTCTAATAAATGAGAAAGCAGGAAATTGGGCAGAAGTATTGACATTATGTGAACAGGCCTTGCAGATGGAGCCTTCTTCAGTTCAAAGACATTCAGATGTTCTCAATTGCATGCTTAACATGTGCCACCTTCAGGCTATGGTAACACATGTAGATGGTCTGAAATCTAGGTTACCTCAGTATGAGAAAACATGGTGCATGCAAGGTGTACAGGCAGCATGGAGGTTGGGTAGATGGGATCTGATGGATGAATATCTTTCTGCTGCAGAAAAAGAAGGTCTAGCCTGTAGTAACTCTGAGAGCAATGCTTCATTTGACATGGGCCTCGCCAAGATAATCCAGGCAATGATGAATAAAGACCAATTCTTGGTTGCTGAGAGAATTGCACAGTCTAAACAAGCATTACTTGCTCCATTAGCAGCAGCTGGTATGGACTCATATGTGCGTGCATATCCATACATAGTGAAACTTCACATGCTATGTGAGTTGGAAGACTACAGTGCTCTTCTTGGGGAAGATTCATTTCTTGGAACAACTTTCACATTGGATGATCCAAAATTTTTAAAGGTGACTAAGGACTGGGAAAATCGTTTGAGGATCACACAACCATCGCTGCGTGCGAGAGAGCCACTGTTAGCTCTTCGCAGGTTAGTTTTCAGAACGAACAATTTGGGTGCTCAAGTTGGAACCTGCTGGCTTCAATATGCGAAGCTTTGCCGTTCTGCTGGTCACCATGAGACTGCTCAACGGGCTATATTAGAGGCACATGCTTCAGGTGCTCCAAATGTTCACATGGAGAAGGCTAAACTTCTCTGGACTATTAGAAAGTCTGATCATGCTATAGCTGAATTGCAGCCATTTGTCCCAGATCCAGACATTCCTATTACCACACAAGCGTCGAAGGAGAATCGAGATTTGGCTAAAATCATTCTCCTCTATACTAGATGGATCCACTATACAGGTCAAAAGCAGAAGGAAGAGATTTTGAAGAATTATTCTAGAGTGAGGGACTTGCAACCCAAGTGGGAAAAGGGATACTTTTTCATGGCAAAATATTGTGATGATCTTCTTGTTGACGCTAGGAAGCGCCAAGAAGATAATCTTGCAATGCAGTCCTGTATTGCTGGTAGCTCTTTGAATCCATCAACGGAGGAAAAACCATGGTGGTCTTACCTACCTGACGTGTTGCTGTTTTATGCGAAAGGACTTCACAAAGGACACAAGAACCTTTTTCAAGCACTGCCAAGATTGCTAACACTCTGGTTTGAGTTTGGAAGCATATATTACAGAGATTGTTCTTCATCTGATAAACTTATGAAAACTGTTTTCACAAGGGTAAACAAAATTTGTTCTTGCATATTTCAGTGTTTTTTTTATTTTCTAATTGCTGCGATGCTCATTTTCTGTTTGTCAGATCTTGAGCATTTTGCGGGGTTGTCTAAAGGATCTGCCGACATATCAATGGCTAACAGTACTATCTCAATTGGTTTCTCGCATCTGCCACCAGAGTCAAGAAATAGTTCGAATTGTCAAACATATAATTACATTAGTTCTACAAGAATTTCCACAGCAAGCACTTTGGATGATGGCTGCAGTTTCAAAGTCAACAGTTGCTGCAAGGCGTGATGCTGCTGCTGAGATAATACAAGCTGCAAGAAGATCTCGAATTGGGAGTGAAATTAGTGGCCTATTTATTCAATTTGCCAGCCTGATTGATCACCTGATTAAGTTGTGCTTTCATCCTGGACAGCCAAAGGCAAAAACAATTAATATCTCAACTGAGTTCAGTACCTTGAAGAGAATGATGCCTCTAGGAATCATATTGCCAGTCCAGCAGGCTCTTACTGTCACTTTACCGTCTTATGATGCAAGTCTTATGGATTCTCCTAGCTTTGATGTATTTTCAGCCTCTAATCATGCTATGATATCTGGCATAGGAGATGAGGCCGAAATCCTTTCCTCTCTTCAGCGACCGAAAAAGGTACCAATCATACTTATTGGTTTTCCAACGTGCGGCCGACAAGATAGATACGTTGTAAGGTGTCCCTATAATGTGGGTGGAGAACAACTGAGATCACAAAATTTAGTACAAGTATTTAGATGGGACTTCTTGCACAAGTTGAACTTATGATAATTTGAAACCCATTTGCATAATGTAAACTTCAAATACGATTTATTAACATGATTATCATCTCCTTTTATTGCTTATTTCTTCAAGATATATAGTCAAGTCAACCTATTTTCTATTTTAAAGTAAAAATAATTTATAAGAAAATAAGATGATTAAGAAAATGATTTTGTTAGTTATTGTCAAATGATCGGCGAGAAAGATAGAAGTTTTAGGCTCTCGCAATTTTGTGGTGTCTAAGGATTTTTTTTTGTACAAACTTATATGGCTACTAGGGGCATATCCATCCTATCCTTGATTTGATGCATTTTTTTTTCTTGATTCTTATAAAAGTAAATTCTAGAGCAACATACACAGCACGTCAGGCAAAATATTTTCACATGGTTTCATGACCATTTCCTTTATGCACTTAAAAGTTACTTGTCAATGACAAATACGTCACATTTAACTAATCCTGGTATTCTGACCGTTGAGGGAAAAGCGTGCTAATAAGAGGTATGTTTCTCATTAAGTTGCATGTATGTTCCATGATAATCCAATTTTGGTGGGATGATAAATTTGGAATTTCAGGTGGTTTTTCTTGGAAGCGATGGTGTTCAGCGTCCGTTCCTCTGCAAGCCAAAGGATGACTTGCGGAAAGATGCACGGATGATGGAATTCACTACAATGATTAATCGTCTGTTATCCAAATTTCCTGAGAGCCGCAGAAGAAAGCTGTACATACGAACCTTTGCTGTGATCCCTCTTACTGAGGATTGCGGGATGGTGGAGTGGGTCCCGCATACTCGTGGCCTCCGTCACATTCTTCAGGACATCTACATAACTTGTGGAAAGTTTGACAGACAGAAGACAAATCCTAAAATCAAGAACATATATGATCAGTGCAAGACATCTGAAGAGGAGATGTTGAAATCACAAATCCTTCCCATGTTCCCTCCTGTTTTCCACAAATGGTTCTTGACCACATTCTCTGAGCCAGCTGCTTGGTTTCGAGCAAGGGTGGCTTATGCACATACCTGTGCTGTTTGGTCCATGGTTGGGCACATTGTCGGTCTAGGTGACAGGCATGGTGAGAACATTCTATTTGACTCAACTACTGGTGACTGCATTCATGTTGATTTTAGTTGCTTATTTGACAAAGGTTTACTACTGGATAAGCCTGAGCTGGTGCCTTTCAGGCTAACCCAGGTAAATTCTATATGGTATTTATTTTTGCCTATTTTTCCTTCCGCTGCTCACATGCTTTTGTGCAGAACATGATCGATGGTCTGGGCATTACTGGATACAAAGGTGTCTTTTTGAAGGTCTGCGAGATCACACTTTCAGTGCTACGAACACACAGAGAGACTTTGATGAGTGTTTTGGAAACTTTCCTGCATGATCCCTTAGTGGAATGGACCAAATCTCACAAATCAAGCGGAGTGGAAGTTCAAAATCCTCATGCACAGGTTTGTTATATACTATATATATCTTTATATTTTATCCACCATTACTTGACGAGCAGACTTGTAACCACTACTAGGTTTTGTCTAATGATTCTGTATGTGCAAAAATTTCAGAGGGCCATCAGCAATATCAAGGCACGTCTTCAAGGAATAGTGGTCGGGGTTGGAGCAGCACCCTCTTTGCCCTTGGCTGTAGAAGGACAGGCTCAACGCCTAATCGATGAGGCTATCTCACTCAAAAACCTCGGAAAGATGTATATATGGTGGATGGCTTGGTTCTAAGAGTTGCTTGGTAGCCTTGCTGTCGATATTTGCTTGTTTGTCTTTAGTATTACGCGTGCTCCTGCTCGGTGAATGGACAAATGTGTCTGCAGCATTGTCACCGTAAGTGGGAACTAGAGCAGGGTCATGACAGGGCCATGGTAGATTTTTCACACGTTTTTTGGTTCTTTCTCGTGATGATCATTGAAATCATGTGGTTTTCTTGAGATTACATTTTTCACAGGCATTTTGGTTCTCGCTTGTGATCATTGTATTTATGTAGAACTTCTTTTTAGAGCTGTGCTGTATCATATGATAACAACTTGAGGGTATATATATTGAAATTAGATTCGCAGAGAATCATATACGTAGCGGTCAATTCAACCGACTTTATGTCACCGAAAACATATGGCAATCAATGTCAGTTTTGCAGGCTTGGAAACGTCATGTGACGTGGCATGGATTTGAATTAAATTGTTGGCTTTCTGGTGTATATCAAATTGGATTGATTATACTCTGATGACGATCGGATCAGATTAATCCTGTTGTTTCTTGGGTAAATTAAAAAAAAAATTTAAAAATATTTCCCTTCAAAACGTCTTAATTCTTGTAATAATATTTTTTTTAATTTATTATTTTATTATTGTTGAATTGAACGAGACTCTCATGAGGAGGACAAGGCGTTAATGGATGAATTACGAATAAGGATGAGGCTGGAGACGACAGATGAGGACAAGACTAGAGATGGAGATGGCCATGATGGCACGAACGACAAGAGTAATATTATTTTAAAAAAATAAAAAAATACGCCAAAAAGATGATCTTGAAAAAAAAAAAAGTAGAAAATTTGCCATTGTTTCTTTTCTCTTTTGGCAGAGGAACAAATCCATTGCTAGCGTCATAAAGCTGTAGCTACGTATTCAGATGTCGGATTGTACGGCACTCACGAGATGGACATCACTTCAATCCTTTGAAACCGCGCCGTTGGATATAGCAATAGTTCCAAGTGATCTCAAACAGGGGGGTCGCAACTCCTCTTCACTTTTGAGCCTCACGGGGGTGGGAGGAGAAGAAAGATTACTCTCGATTCTGCAGCGTTTGCGATATGGTAAGAGTCTCCGACAGCTTCTCGCGAAGGCCAACGGAAAAGACAACAGTTCCAGTTTCCCTGATTGCCTCAATCTTGACCGTCTATAAAGTTATATAATATTACTACTTTGCTGTGGCGGCCCCCCCCCCTTGGCACATGATATATAACATAAAGATTGAGTCAACATATTTCGCATCTCAATCACAACATGCGAAAGCTTAAATACGTCATGTAACATACATTGTTACATACATCCATACATGTAGCCTTTCCCGATCCTTCATCTACTAGTACTTATCTCACCTTGAATCTAAAGCACGTAAGCCCTAAGCTCACACGGTTAACACATCAATCTGTTCTTCCTCGTAGAGACATCTGATTGATTAATGCATCATTAATTATACCGAACATCGTACTAAATACGTCAAACCAATGCAAATGGTCAAATTGATCATGATAGAGGACGCCGATTCAATCAAGAAATTAACCTTTCTAAATTATGGATAATTCTTAACAATATTAAACTATTCTTTAATTTTTTTTTAACCATTATCATGTATGAATATTCTCATTATATATATATATATGTATACATTTATTTGCTTAGATTGAATATGAATGTCTCAGTGAAAATGGAGACTAAAGCAGTCATCAGGATACAGATCGGTGCCAACAACACACATCTTCTAAGCACAAATCCTCTCACACCAAAGCAAATCTCATCTGCCGTCACAATGCGAAGTAGCTACACAAACACCCTTCACATAGGTAGTCACCTTCCGTACCAGTAGTACTAAACCATTACAGTAATCGAGAGATCATGTACACGAGACCCGGCGTCATCTCCTCCTTACAAACACCTCCCTCCGTATCCTGCGTTCCTGAACAGTGCTTGCTTTATGTCCTCGGCGCTCACCACCGTCCTCGGATCCATGTCCTGCGCCGCCGCCAGCAGCAGTTCAAGATTTTAGCAGCTAAATCGTCGCAAAGATCAAGAGAAGAGCGAGGGCCACTGATCTTTACCAGCTCGGAGCAAGAGGCCTGCATGCCGAAGTCGTTGAAGCAGCTGATGACGCATTGTTGGATCTCCATCCCCAGCGCCTCCAGGGTGTTCACCGTGGAAAGCAGCAGACCGGGCTTGGCCGCGCAGCAGATCTCTATTCGAGTGTCGTTCTCCCTTCTCTCCACGTCGAACTACGAGGTCGATTCAGAGTCGGTCAGTGAGGCGTAGCTTCAGCCAAGCACGGGACCGGCGAATGTTACCTACCTTGGGGGAGTTCCTCACCAACACCTCATCGGAGTTCAACTCCTTGATGATGCTCAACAGATTCGCCTGCTCCGGGCCGACCTCGATCTCCTCCTGCAGGTGCTTGATCCTCTCCAGGAGCTCCTTCATGTAATCGATGGTGTCCCCGAGAATGGACGTCCTGTCCATCTTGTGGACGCAGATTTGTGTCAGTGCAATCTGGAGGTCGAATGAACCCAAGGAATCATCCACATACCTTGCTGATCTTTGGAACGACGGATCTCAGCATAGAGAGCCTGTCATTGAGCCTTTTCCTCCTCCGCCGCTCCGCCATTAGATTCTTGGAAGGCATGCCTTCCAGCTTCTTCTTCTTCTTCCTCTCCACATCGCCACCCGGTCCAAACATCACCGACGCCTCCGCAGACTGGCCCATCTCCACTTTGCAAGCACTCTGCCCATGGTCACCGTCATCCAGCGTCGACCGCACCGACGAGGACTGGATCTCCGGCGCCGCCGCAGTCGCCGAGTAGACGCCGCCGAGCGGACAGTACACTTCGCTCAAGAAGTCGTAATTAGGCTCCACCGGCATGGCAACGCCGGCGTCGAATGCCGTGAAACTGGGAGGGACCAACCCAGGGGTCTGCTGGAAGCAGTCTAAGCTCCCGTCGCACGAGAAGAACTCCCCCATTGCAGCCGGAAACGAGTCCCACGCGTCTCTCCTCAGGGACATAAGCTCCTCCAAGAAGCCATGCTCGTCGAGCTCCATTTCTTTCAAGGCAGCAGAAGGCACACAAAAGCCACTGAGCTTCCCGAACCAGCCTGAGGAATTATATATACAACCTTAAAGGAACAATTATTCCCTGCAATAAATGCAATATGCTATCCAATAAGGTATGTTGGCATTGCATTAGAACCTACAGAGCGTAGCTAGATTGGAATGGAATCTCCTTTCTCTCTCTCTCTCTCTCCCTCCCTGTGCGGTCTATATCATAGAAATCTGCAGTTGCGGAGAGGGTGACATTAATTATAATGGAATGGCCTGAGAGGTTTGACCCACAAGTGTGTCGGAGACGTAAAGAACGAGAGGGAGGGAGCCGAGGCCAATGTCAGGGTTCCCTGCACATGTATGTACGTTACCTTCGCACATAACTGGGCGTATAAATATCGGTACAGGTCGTCACGGCAGCCTATGCTCTGGAGTTTGGAGGTTGGCTACTCGGCTCTGATGCAAGTTGGCGGTGGCGTGGGGGAGGGAGCCCTTTCCTCTGGGCTCCTTGTGGAATGTTTCTTGTCTCCATCTATCTGCCTGTGAACCCCACTCTTCCACCATCAGTACTCCTCGGTGCAGTGTGATACAGATCGTCTTCTTCTTTCTCTCTCTTTCTGTGAATGCAGTGGTGTTGGTGTTGCTTATCAAACACATGGATCGGAACTTTCTGCAAAAAGCTTATGAAAAGTGTTGGTGTTGCTTAAACTGACTGCATCACTATCATACGATGCAACCGGATGATGCCAGGATGGAACGAATGTCTAATACCATATTGATATGAAAGCAAGATATGGTGATAATTCTACAGTGGAGACAGAGACTCGACACGCAAACACAAGTAGAACATTAATCAATTCATCAACTTTGGCTTCTCAATCAACCACAAAATGTTCCAAGTACAAGCAAGCAAAGTTGTGTTCATGTTAACAAGATTTGTTCGAGTGGTTTCAAACAGTGACTGCATTTGCTGCATTCTTATTATAATCGTTACTGTTCATTCCTGCGAGGTGCATGCATGTGAAGAAACTCCATCCGAACCTCCGATTCCGATGGGCAAATACTTATGCAAGAAATATAATGAGTCGATTTGTTTGTATCTCTTCCTGACACAGACTCAAGTCTATATTTCTTTCATGTCTCATCCTGCCATTTTCTTATTTAGATGATTTTTCGTTCCGTTTTCTCATGCCTTCACTTAAACAAATAATTTGTAGTTAATCGGTCAAATTACCGAAGTATTTCTTTAAGAAGATAAGTTTAAAGTTACAAAAGAAGTTGCTATTAAGCATTAAGTCACAAAAATAATCTCTCTCTATTTGTAAAAATAACACACTACGTAAAGCATACATGAGTCATTAGGATTATATATGAAAGCCAAAGCTTTTCGATTACATTCAACATGAGTCTTTATCATCTATAGTTAGTTATCTTTAACCTCTCGATCCTTATACTTTCAAAAGTTAGATTGAGATTTCTATATATACGAAAATGAAATATTTGATCTCGTTGCTTCAACAAAACCTTTCTCTTTATTGATTTTTAATATTGTATAGAGATCTCAATACTTTATTTTAGTAACTATAAATATTTCAATATAATTTTTAAAATATAGAAATCGAGATGATGAAGATAACTAATTACAGAAATAATCTAAAATAGGCTCATATCATCCACCTATTTGTTGCAAATCGCTATATATATATATATATATATATATATATATATATATATATATATATATATATATATTGTGGGAAACAACTTTGAGCCGTAGTCTCGGGGCCGACGCAGCTCGGTTCGGGTCCGGACGACGGGGATCTCCCTGGGGCGTTCCTTGAGCCCGCTGAGGCGGTCGAGTGCGGTGTCCGATCGGGACGGTGTAGCCGTCTCCTCCGGGCAGGAACTCCTCGCCTGCGCGTCCGGAGGGGACCTTCGGCTTCGCACCTGCACAAAGGTCGGGTCGAGGTGCTTGGCCCGACCCATCCGACGATCAAGTTAGCAGATGTGGAGGGGGTTTCAGATGAAGAAGTGTTTTTGTGTGTCTATCTCTCCCTCCCTCTTTCTGATGAACGAGAGGGTATTTATAGGGAAGCTTACTGCTTCCTGAGCTGCCCGCTTGCAGGGGGCAGGCTGGTAGCGTCTGACTTTGTGTTGGAGTGGCGTGAAGAATTGAGCTTTGGCAAGATGTTAATGCGCCTCGGTCGGCGTTCTGGTCTGCATTGACCAGGTGCTGTTGCGTGAGGCGTCATCTGACGTCAGCCGAGTCTTATCATAATTACTATCCTCATCATATTCCCCCCCGGAAAAAAGATATGCGTCGGTCGTTGTAACGGGAGTCCGAGGCATGGGTTCAGCTTTCAGGTGGGCTGGCCGCGCAGACGCGGTCTCGGGGAGCATGGAGCCGAGGAGCACGAGGCAGGTGGGCTGGCCGCGTAGGCGTGTCTCGGGTCATGGAGCCGAGGAGCACGACGCAGGCAGGCTGACCGCGCAGGCGTGTCTCAGGTCATGGAGCCGAGGAGCACGACGCAGGCGGGCTGGCCGCGCAGGTGTGTCTCGGGTCATAGAGCCGAGGAGCACGACGCAGGCGGGCTGGCCGCGTAGGTGTGTCTCGGGGCATGGAGCCGAGGAGCACGACGCAAGCGGGCTGGCCGCGCAAGTGTGTCTCGGGGCATGGAGCCGAGGAGCACGACGCAAGCGGGCTGGCCGCGCAGGTATGTCTCGGGGAGCATGGAGCCGAGGAGCACGACGCAGGCGGGCTAGCCGCGCAAGTGTGTCTAGGGGCATGGAGCCGAGGAGCACGACGCAAGCGGGTTGGCCGCGCAGGTGTGGTCTCGGGCATCATACGGCCAAGTAGCACGATGGAGGCGGGCAGACCGCATAGGTGTGTCTTGGAGAGCATGGAGCCGAGGAGCACGACGCAGGCGGGCTGGCCGCACAAGCGTGTCTCGGGTTATGGAGCCGAGGAGCCAAGGAGCACGACGCGGGCGGGCTGGTCGCGCAGGTGTGTCTCGGGGAGCATAGGGCCGAGGAGCCGAGGAGCACGACGCAGGCGGGCTGGCCGCGTAGGTGTGTCTCGGGGAGCATGGAGCCGAGGAGCATGACGCAGGCGGGCTGGCCGCGCAGGTGTGGTCTCGGGCATCATGCGGCCGAGTAGCACGACGTAGGCGGGCAGACCGCGCAGGGGTGATCTCGGGGAGTATGGAGCCGAGGAGCCGACTAGCACGACGCAGGTGGGCTGGCCGCGTAGGCGTGGTCTCTCTGGCCTCATGCGGCCGAGTAGCATGACGCAGGCGGGCAGACCGCGCAGATGTGGTCTCGGGCAACAGGCCGCCCTGAGGGGGGCTCGACAGTCTACGACCGAGGGATATGGCAAAGGCCGAAGGACATGACTCAGGCGGGTAGACCGCGCAAGCGTGGTCTCTCTGGCCTCATGCGGTCGAGTAGCACGACGCAGGCAGGCAGACTGCGTAGGCGTGGTCTTGGGCAACATGCCGCCCAGAGGGGGGCTCAGCAGTCTACGGTCGAGGGATATGGCAAAGGCCAAAGGACATGACTTAGGCGGGCAGACCGCGCAGGTGTGGTCTCTCTGGCCTCATGCGGCCGAGTAGCATGACGTAGGCGGGCAGACCGTGCAGGCGTGGTCTCGGGCATCATGCGGCCGAGTAGCATGACGCAGGCGGGCAGGCCGCGCAGGCGTAGTCTCTCTGGCCTCATGTGGCCGAGTAGCACGACGCAGGCGGGCAGACCGCGCAAGCGTGGTCTCGGGCAACAGGTCGCCCTGAGGGGGGCTCGGCAGTCTACGGCCGAGGGATATGGCAAAGGCCGAAGGACACGACTCAAACGGGAAGACCGCGCAGACATGGTCTCTCTGGCCTCATGCGGCTGAGTAGCACGACGTAAGCGGGCAGATCGCACAGGCGTGGTCTCGGGCATCATGCGGCCGAGTAGCATGGCGCAGGCGGGCAAACCGCGCAGGTGTGGTCTCTCTGGCCTCATGCGGTCGACTAGCACAATGCAGGCAGGCAGACCGCGCAGGCGTGATCTCGGGCAACAGGCCGCCCTGAGGGGGGCTCGGCAGTCTACGGCCGAGGGATATGACAAAGGCCGAAGGACACGACTCAAGCAGGCAGACCGCGCAGGCGTGGTCTCTCTGGCCTCATGCGGCTGAGTAGCATGACGCAGGCGGGCAGACCGCGCAGGCGTGGTCTCGGCAACAGGCTGCCCTGAGGGGGGCTTGGCAGTCTACGACCGAGGGATATGGCAAAGGTCGAAGGACACGACTCAGGCGGGCAGGCCGTCCTGAGGCAGAACTCGGGCAGTCTACGGTCGAGGGACACAGCTCAAGCGGGCAGGCCATGCTGAGGTGGACTCGGCAGACTTCGACCGAGCCGTGTATATTTAGAAAGATTTAGGCTGGGGCTAACCGCGAGCCGGGAGGTAGTCAAGTAGATACTGAACTTTCGCTCGGAAGATACTGAGGCAGGGCCTAAATTTCTTTTCACGAGGACTACATCGGATAGTCGTCGCGGGTGTTTGACCCCTTATATGGAGCCCGCTGCCGAAAGTCGTCCCTTCTCCTTACGGCCGCCCAGGCCTCCGCCGCGATGCATTGGTTAGCCCACTGGAGCATCTCTGGCACCGTGGTGGGGGGTCGCTCCACGAGGGACCAGAGGAATCTGGAAGGTCGTAGGCCTATTATAAACGCCTGCACCAACAGAGAAGAGTGAGTGTCTGGCAAACCCCGGATTTGCGTGGCAAAGCGATCCACAAAATGTGACAGGGGCTCGTCCTCCCTTTGTTTGAGTCCGAGGAGCAGTGCCGCGAAGGGCCTTGGCCGTGCATAGACTACGAAGTGGAGCTCGAAGTCATTGGCGAGCTGGTCGAAGGAAGTAATCGTTCCGGTCTTCAAGCCGCCATACCACGCGTGGGCCGACCCTCTCAGAGTGGTAGGAAACGCTTTGCACATCAGGGCATCAGAGGTTCCGTATAGCGCCATTTGGGCGTGAAAAGCGGCTACGTGGTCCGTCGGGTCGGCGGAGCCATCGTAAGCGTCCATAGAGGGGTTGCAGGGGGCAGGCTGGTAGCGTCTGATTTTGTGTTGGCGTGACGCGAAGAATTGAGCTTTGGCAGGATATTAATGTGCCTCGGTCGGCGTTCTGGTCTGCATTGACCAGGTGCTGTTGCGTGAGGCGTCATCTGACGTCAGCCGAGTCTTATCATAATTACTATCCTCATCAATATATATATATATATATATTTATTTATTATGATGATAATTTTTTCAGCTATCATTTATCAGGCATATCATAACGCATATGTTATCATCATCATGATAATAAAAATATTCTGAAGACAACCACAGCATTTGTGTTGTGTCTGACAGACACCGGTCGGAGAGGACTGTGGCCAGGGCTTATTCCCCAAGGTTGGCAACATCACCACCAGGTGTAAAGGCTTGGCTAAGGGTACGACATCGGTGTACAAATCACAGGGTGGTCCCATTTAAAGTCTTAGCTTTATCTACGCTTGAGTACACGTACATGAGTAAGATGGATGACCACTGCCTCTTGAAAACTTCTACCGCTGCCTCTTTGTTGATTGATGAAGAACTATTGAGTTCTGAACCTGCAATCATTAGCCATGCTGGGTTGCTGGATCATGTCAACGAAATCAGTCTTACGAACAGTACCATATAATGGTGATAGGGCCATCATGAGAAGTTTAAAGTAGTATCTATCATACGACGGATGACTAATGAATGATTGCTTAGATGATAACGTTTTTAATAAAATCAAATAAATATAAATAGCATAATGTTAAGATAACCTTATACTAATTTAAAGGGGTATCATATCATCATGCCACGTCTAAACGGACACTGAGGAGTCAAATTCAGAGTAAAGTTCTCTTATTTTATTTTCATCTCTATTTTATTTTAATCTAAATGTTAATATTATTTTGTAAAGTATCTGTCCACGTTGACAAGTGTTTTTGGGATCCGAACATTCTAACAATTAATCTTACTATTTGGTTCTCTTATAAATATCTCATAAGGTGAAAAAGTAAGATGAAAAGAAAGAATTTGAGTGTTAGATATGAAAGAAAAAATGTAAATTTAAAAATATTTAAAGAGGATTTCTTTTAAGTATAACTCATTTCACATGACAAAAAAAAAATTAATTTTTTTTCTTTAAATAAAGAGTTATCATAGTATATTAATTATGTGTCAAAATTTTGTTTTTTTATTATTATTGAACTTTAAAATTTTCTTCTGATTTGAAAAAATATTCGCTGATTGCACATTTTGCTTTGAGAGGAACACAAGTCGGAATACACAAAACCAGGGCAGTGAAACACCGGCCCACAATATTGGTGCCACCAGCCTCTCAATACCACCGCCCAACGCTGGCATCCTCTCTCTTTGCCCTCGAATCTTTTGTCTTGTTTCATCCCTCGTTAGAGACAGATGAGACATGGAAGGTGAGGAGGAGCGGCCACAAAAGGCCAGGGCTGGAGGGCTTTTTTTTTATCTCCCCTACAACTTTGATGTGTGTGTATGGATATAGTAAAAGCAGGGAGTGGTACAAACTACAAACACACGCAATGGGCAGCCTATTCAGCCTTTGGACTCGTGCAGGCAGAAGGTTGAGAGGCTTCCGTGAAGGTCGGCAATCTTTGCGTTGCTCTCTCTCTCTCTCTCGATCTTTCCAGCTATCGAAGAGAGAGAGAGAGAGAGAGAGAGAGAGAGAGAGAGTAACTTCGCTTTGTCCTTAAATAACTAGCAACAGAGGGCTAAAATAGATGGGGCAGAGAGAGGGAAAAGGTGGAATCATCATCACAAACCAACGAAAAGGAACCTGAAAAGGAGGCGCAACCGACAAGCGGAAGGCGACACCAACGTCGGATGCCCTGCGACCGCTCGGCCGCGCGAGCGAGCGAGCGGGCGCCCACCACGACCACGTGAACATGTGGCCGCCTGACGATGCCTTTCCGGCTCGGGCTTCGGTGACCACATCGTTGGTTGTTGTTCCCCAGCCTCGGCGTCTTCAACTCGGGTCATGTCAGCCAACTACTTGACTCGCTTCTTGTCCTAAAGAAACTCGTGCACGCACCCACTGCAGATACCGTGCGAGTTCATGAGAATACGAAGATGCCAATTATTTAGCCTAAGACTTTGGGCAAATTTTTTTTTAAAAATTATAATTTTTAAAACTTTTCCTAGAACGTTTTTACTTTAAAAAAATTTAAAAATAATATTTTTTTAATGATCATTATCAACCATTGCATGACGACCCCCTTCGTCCCCAACAACTCATCATTGCTGCTTGTAAAACCGTCCTCTTCCCTTGACATCGATCGCAAGCGAGATATGCAACAACTAAGTCGACGAGATCATCAGAAACGACAACAACAATGAATCTGACAAAAGAAAAGATAAAATAATCTTTTCACATAATTAAAAATGATCTTATAAAATTTTTCAAATTAGTAAAATAACGTAAATTTTTTTAAAAATAAACTATTTTATTTTTTTTATCAAATCTCATCATCATCATTTATCTTATATATATATATATATATATATATATATATATATATGCCAAATGATGATGAGTCTAAATTAGATCGATATATTTACTATATAATAGAATTATTCTTTTAGTCCATCATTTTATTTGAACATCTTCTATTCATATGCAACTGATCTTTATACCTTCACTAATCAATCTTATCTTGTTTATTTATTTTGATTTGTTCGGATCAAATTGTCCACGATACTAATAATATCAAATAATGATGAGTTTAAACCAAACTAATTAGAGTTGATAAAATTTCAATCAGACTCAAAAGAGTTTTAGTAGTTTAAGTTTGTAAGTTAGGGACCAAGTTCGATATATGCAACTCGATTCTTTCAATTCTAGGCCTGAATTTCAAATAGTAACTCAAGTAAGATCAGATTACGGCCACAGTCCTCATTCCTGGACACAACTCAAACAGACACCTGTGACTCCTCCTGTCCGGGAATCAGTGAATTCCATACCTTGCCACAGGACTCTTTTTCTCTCTCATTTACTGACGAATCCAGTCCATCAGTATATGACCATGGCTTTAAGCTGATCTTAAGCATTGGTTGAGATGCTTTAAAGCATTTGGCATGAGAAAAAAATTTCACAGAACTGTAATAGGACGGTACCTCTTCTCATCCTTGCTGTGGTCTTGCAATCCTGAAGTGATGGGTACGAACTCCATTTTGCTTGTGCCAAACCTTCACGAGGTCCTGCAGGTACAAGGGCCAGTCACAGTGGCATCTAGCGTATGCCACCCCAGCCTCAATGTCCAAGAACGCTCTGGGAAAAAGAAAACTTTCAGATTGCACAGTGCAACAGTACTGAGTTATCATGTACCACCATACTGCCTAACTTACAACCAACACGGTTCTCACTGGCTCTAATTTCCTGTGGGCTATCTATCTCCTCCCACCTCAGAACCAGTGCTTGGTGCAGCGGGGTATGGGATGAAGGGTACGTTGAGGTACGAAGATACCATACCACGACGCGCAGCATGGGGCACAGGAGGAACCGGAAAGGTCTGCACCACATGGCAGGCACCCGACCACAATGGCCAAAGCGTCGTCCTCGGGCATCCTCTCCATCGCTCGGCGTTCCAACAGACAAGCGATAGATGGCCGCAAGTAGCTGTCCTTTATAAATTTCAAATTCCAACAACAGTTTCATTCTGTGATTACGGAGACTGGCATCATCCCATCGATTATGATATCAAGAAGCTGCCTGTACAGATCAAAAAACAAACTCTTTATAGCCACAGTAAAAACATCGTTCATGAGTTTCCCTATTTCTTCTACAGTCTAAAAATAGTCTACAATCTTTAATAATGATAAGCACAAAACGCAAAAGTGCAGTAGACAGATTGGAAGAATTAAAAACTCAAAGAACAAGATAATTGAACAGCAATGCCAGCCAGATTGACAACCTGGTTTAGGAAAAAAAAAAGACCAAATTTACCTATCATAGCCATCAGACCGAGGCCTATTGTCTGCTCTTTCTCTCGGCTTCTATCTGGAGAACAAGGTGATCTAGACTGTTCTCTTCTTTACCTAATTTCATAAGGTATTCACAGCCATCACCACAATAACAACTTCTCGAAGATCAACGATAGCAACCGCATAATCATCACAGACCGCAAAACCTTCTAAAGTCATGACTAGGATTAATGCTGCATAGGGTCAGGAGCAGATGGCCATAACCAGTAGAGAACAGTTAAATCAAATTTAGAAAAAAAAAACTAACTATCAAGTACTTATACACCGAGGTACTTTCTACATATAAATGTTTGTGAATGTCATCTCACCGACTGAAAAGAAACAGGAAATAGTGTCTCTTTAGATTTGCCTTTTCCCAAATCGAGCAACTCACCATACATGAAGAAGGAGAATGGTGGAGAATAGGTTGCTGAGGACCACAAAACAGAGAAGAACAGCAAGAATCACAGCCTAATAACCAAAGGGACAAAAAAACATCTACCGAAGAATATTAGACTTAGAGAACACAAATATTAAGGCATGGCAAGTAGCCTTCACCGATTACCACAACCGAGGTATTATTAAGTCCAATGGACTATGAACTGGCAGTGTTCGTTGGTTAGTTGTAAAAGTTGAAGGTGATACTGTTATTTAGTTTAATTTTTGCTATGTTAAACTGATCTGATGCCTCGAAAAATTGAGGCTGGTCATTATTAAGTAAATGTCCAAGTTGAGTTGAGACATTGATGAACTCATCTTTTTCACTGTTAACAGTTATGACTGTGAAGCAGTCATACCTTTTTCACTGTCATTTGTGGCCTTTCACAATCGAGTGATTGAAATAATTGATAAAACAGTCTATATCTTCATCGGTATTCATGGTCACATGCAGAACTACAAGAGGCACATGTACGAAGTTCAACAACTAGATGACAACGAGCAACCTAACAAATTGAGCTGTGAAGACCACTTTACAGAAAATTATAAAGTAAAAAAGCTTAAACCAACCTTCCCCTTGGACAAGTGACTTTCTAGGTCCCTTTCTCTGACCGCAGATAAAAAGTCAGATATATGGAGTACTTTCAGCATTGTCTTCTTCATTCCTGCCATCACATAATTGAGATAATAAGGATAAAGATTAATATATCAAGCATCATAGTCAAACAGATGGCCAAGAATATACCATTGCTTCCAACGGAAACCTATATCCCAGTCTTAGATTGCATTAATTCAGAGTCAAAAAGAAGTAAAATTATCTGAATCTGGTATCTGACCAAGTTAAGTTACACCTTCTAGACTCTCAAGTGTTTCGCAGTTAAACCAATAACCAACTGGTTGAACCTTCTTAATCCTGAGCCAAATGCAACCATAAAGAGCATTAGTAAGACAGGAAGAGAAACAGCAATTTACTTGGAAGCAAAGGAATTCAGTTTTTACCGGAATCTCCACCTTAATATATATGATCATAGTTGTCACATCCTGGATTCTTTTTTTCATAGGATTACATCTTTTCATATGTACAACAAGAGCCAAATAAATAAATATTAATTTATTAATATGCATAAATTATAAATATTTATTATAACTCATTTATTCATCAAAATATAAATCAAAAGTAGCCATAGACTTTATTGAGAAATATAGTGATGTCAACTCAAAAATAAAATCCAACTACCTCTACCTAGTTGTCATGAACTTAGCTGGTTTTGTCTAAGTCGTGCGGCACCCTTGCGTATCCGTCCGCAAAGGCCAGCCTCCCCGAAACCTCCTATGGTCCCTTAGGACCTACAAAAGAGAAAACAAATTAGAGAAAGTGTTTCACTCATGATCCACAAGCAACTATTTTAGCAAACATTTTATAGCCAATACAAATTACAAACATAGACTTCACAAACTCTAAACGATCACACAACAAAAGGTCCAAAATGGGTTACTATTGATCGAAATCCCCACAAGTGCCCACATGACATAGTTTTGGTCGCCTCTAGGATTGTACCGTCTTCTCCATCATCTCTGCAGCCTACTCCTCCGAGGAGCAAAGGTATAACACCGCGTATTGTCTACTTCGTTCCTTGGTTGAGCACTCTTGCATCGACCTGAAGTCCTCCACTTTCGCTATCTTGATGAGAAGCTCGTTGACACTGTTCTTACGAAGTTTCCTGGCCTATGCCCTTTAGCCTTATCTCGGTACTTGGAGTTTGCCTCTGCATTCTCCACCTCCTCAGCCCTTTTTACGACCAAGCGCTCTCCCTTCATGAGAGCAAGGGATCGATGACTCCATGAAAGTCCCACGTCTGCGGTACCATGGCGTTGCCATGCCCATGGCCTTACTATCCGTCGCCTCACATCTGCATCCCTTTCTTTGCGATCGGTAGATCTGCCTCAGCGACACTATGACACTCATTTGAGTCTACCTCCATTCTAACCGATACTTGGTTTTGGGTAGCTAGGTCCCTCTGGACTCGTCATTGCTTCCTCGCCCATTTCAACCACCTGCTTCACCTCTGTTTTCTTCGAGCAATTTCCCTTGATCGATGGAAAGACAGACTGCAACTTTAATGTATGGCCTCCGCCATCATGTTGTAGGGCTTGCGTCGATTCTATTCTCCTTAGCTTCCTTGGTAGCAACGTTCACTTACTCGGCCTTGTCCTCTGACTTGCCAGGCTCCCTTAAACGAATATGAGCTTTGGAGCAGTCCAACTCTCCAGCCGCTTCGCTTACTCGGCCTTGTCCTCTGACTTGCCAGACTCCCTTAAGCGAATATGAGCTTTGGAGCAGTCTAACTCTCTAACCACTTCGATCATACCTTTGTATAATCAAGTCCCCCATGGGACTCAATGGTATTTGCACTCGGAATTTCCTCTTGGTGGTACACAACCCCCATATTGTCACGGCCTTAGTTGGAATTGCCTAAGGCGTGAGGCACCCTTGCGGCCAAGACGCGAACTTAGCTTGCATTGCCTAAGTCGCGCTTCGCCCTTGCGATATTGCTCCACAAAGATCAGCCCATTTGTAACCTCTCGCAGGTCCCGAAGGACCTGTAAAAGAGAAAGTTGATTAGTTCGAAAGAACGAGCGACGGACAAGTCCCGACGTCTCGCGAAAAGAGGGGAAGCTTTACAAGCAATTCAGCGAGCACCTTGCGTGCACAAGAGAAAAGAGGGAGAGGGGGAAAACAAGGGCTTTAGAAGGTTGAACGAACAGCTGCAAGCCCACAAACAGCTGCTCATCGAGTCCCGGGTGCGACAACAAGTTCCCGTCAAGGCAACGTGCGAACTTGCGAATGAGTGTTCAACGCTTGGTACTATACCGAAGCCCCATCCAGCCCTGTGCCACTCGGGGGGTTCAAAGGGGCTGAGATGGTTGACGTTTTGGTGAGCGGAGGCAGATTCCAGAAATTAGCTCGCGGCACACGAAAACAGAGCTGTTTTGGGGCTGTTTTGCTCGGTTCGGTGAGCGGTCGCTTTGTAACGCTGCAGCTTGTTCGAACTTACATGTTTACAAGAAAATGACTCAAAACTAAGGCAAAACAGGCTGCCAAGTAACTGTACATGTAGATGAGAGCGACGAACGGTTCGTTGAACGAAGTTGTTGCGCGTGCGCGACGACCGTTCGTGACATTCTCCCCCACCTAAACTGTCGACGCCCTCGTCGACGCTTGTTGGTAGTTGTCGATGATCTCTTCTTCATGTCGCAGGGCATCTTCAGGCTCCCAACTGGCTTCAGTTCGGGGAAGCTTTCGCCACTTCACCAAGTACTCTGTCTGCTCAGCTCCGTTGGGTAGCTTTATCTTGCGGTCCGCCAGAATGGTTTCAACTCGCTTCTCGTAGGAGGCTGTAACGGGAGGTAGCCGAGTTGGAACACTTTGGGAAGCATCATGCGGATCCGAGTGGTAGGCTTTTAGGTTGCTGGCGTGAAGAACGTTGTGAATTTTGAACCACGCCGGCAGCTGCAACTTGTAAGAGACGTTGCCTACCCTGCTGATAATTGGGAAGGGCCCTTCATACTTGCGCACCAATCCTTTGAGGACTTTGTTCCTAAAGAATTGGAGTGATGCTGGTTGGAGCTTTACCAACACCAAATCGCCAACTTTGAACTCTTGCGGTCGCCTTGCCAAGTCTGCCCACTTCTTCATCCTTTTTGCCGCCTTCTCCAAGTAAGCCCGCGCAATATCTGCATTTCGATGCCACTCCTTTGCGAAATGGTAGGCTGACGGACTACTCCCAGTATACCCAATGGCCATGGTGTGCGGAGTCGATAGTTGTTGTCCGGTAATGATCTCGAAGGGGCTCTTGTTGGATGCAGAGCTCCGCTGCAAGTTGTAGGAGAATTGGGCAATGTCCAACAGCTTCACCCAATCTCGTTGGTTGGCACTCACGTAGTGCCGAAGATATTGCTCCAGGAGCGAGTTTATCCTTTCAGTCCGGCCATCCGTCTGAGGGTGGAGGCTTGTAGAGAAGTATAACTTTGACCCCAACAATTTGAATAGCTCGGTCCAGAATCGTCCCAGGAACCGAGCGTCTCGATCACTAATGATATTGTGCGGGACTCCCCAATACTTCACCACATCCTTCATCATCAGCTTGGCCGCCTCCTCTGCTGAACAGTGTAGGGGAGCAGTAATGAAAGTTGCATACTTTGAAAACTGATCAACCACCACGAGTATCGATCCGAGTCTCCCTACAAGTGGCAAGCTTGATATGAAGTCCAAGGAAATGCTCTCCCACGGCCTTTCTGGTACGGGCAACGGCTCCAAAAGTCCCATCGGCTTCCGCTGCTCCACCTTGTCTTGTTGGCAAGTAACGCATGTTCGAACATATTCCTCCACATCAGTCCCCATCTTTGGCCAGTAGAAGGCCCTCTCCACGAGAGCCAACGTTTTGTGCATGCTTGGGTGTCCAGCCCAAAGGGAATCGTGACACTCTTTTAAGAGTTCACGCCTCAAATTGTCTACTCGGGGAACATAAACCCTATTCCCTTTTGTGTAAACGAGTCCCTCCTGGACCCAAAATCGTCGTGCCTTGCCTTCTTTGATGAGCTGCATCAGGATAACTGCTTGGGGGTCACTATACAGTCCATCCCTGATCCTGGAAAGGAAGTTGGAGTGCAACTGACTTGCTTGGCCTCCGCCCTCCAATTGTGCGGCATTCACACGCTCCACTTTCCGACTCAATGCATCGGCCACAACATTTGCCTTCCCAGGCTTATACTCCATTGCCATATCAAATTCAGCAAGGAAGTCCTGCCAACGCGCCTGCTTTGGGGAGAGCTTCTTTTGAGTTTGGAAATAGCTCAGAGCAATGTTGTCCGTCCTCAGCAGAAATCGCGATCCGAGGAGATAGTATCGCCAAACTCGTAAACAGTGGATCACCGCTGTCATCTCCTTCTCATGCACTGGATACCGCCGCTCGGTCTTGTTGAGTTTGCGGCTCTCGTAGGCCACCGGATGACCCTCCTGCATGAGTACTCCCCCAATAGCGAAGTCCGAAGCATCTGTATGGACTTCAAAAGGCTCCCCATAGTCTGGCAATTTGAGCACTGGTTCTTCCATAACAGTAGCCTTCAGATCTTGGAATGCTATTTCATATTTGTCAGACCACTTCCAAGGCTGCTCCTTCTTCAGCAACTCCGTCAGTGGGTTTGCACGCTTCGAATATCCCGCTATGAAGCGTCGATAATAGTTGACGAAACCAAGGAAGGATCTCAACTCTAGCACCTTCTTTGGAGTTCGTCATTCCGCAACCGTTTGCACCTTCGACTTATCAACCGAATGGAGCCATCACCGATTCGATGTCCCAAGAATAAGATCTCAGTTTGAGCAAAGTAGCATTTCTCCCTTTTCACGAACAAAGTGTTCTCCCTGAGAACCTTGAAAATTGTCCGAAGGTGTTTGACGTGCTCCTCGAGCGTTTGACTGTAGACGACGATATCGTCCAAGTAGACGACTACGAACATATCCAAATACTCCTTGAATAGCTGGTTCATGAGAGTGCAGAACGTGGCCGGAGCGTTGGTTAAGCCGAAAGGCATCACCAAGAACTCAAACGCTCCATACCTGGTCAGCAATGCGCACCTGCCAATACCCCGACCGAAGGTCGAGTTTTGAGAAATACTTGGCTTTGCCCAATTGGTCGAACAAGTCCGCAATGAGCGGGATGGGATACTTGTTCTTCACTGTCACTTTGTTGAGGGCTCGATAGTCGACGCAAAATCGAAGGCTCCCATCTTGTTTCTTCTATAAGAGAACCGGAGCTCCAAAAGGTGCTTTAGAGCTGCGGATGAGACCACCACTTAGCAGTTCACCTAACTGCTTCCTGAGTTCTGCAAACTCTGGCGGGGGCATGCGGTAGGGTGGTCTCGCTGGAGGCTTCACTCCTGGCTCCAGCTAGATGTTGTGATCCACGCCCCTGCGTGGTGGAAGAGTCTTCGGAAACTCGGGTGGCATAACGTCATTGAACTCTTTCAGGACGTTCGCCACCACAATAGGTTCTTGAATGGCCTTCTCGTCAAGTGGCTCTAGCTTCATCGCAGCCACGAAGGTTAATTCACCTTTTCGCACCCCTTTCTTTAGTTGCAACGCCGATATATGTTGCGGTTCCTTGGTTCCTCTCCGAGAGATAGGAACCACGCAGGGATCGTCGCCTCCCATCACACATAGGGAGTTCAAGAACGACATTGGCACCAACTTCGCCGCGTGCATAAACTCCATTCCAAGAATCACTTGGAAGTCATCCAATGGCACTGCCATCATGTTGGTGTTCCCGCTCCATGTCCCGATTTTGATGGGGACTCCCTTCGCCAACCCGGAGATTCGCCTGGCCTCCGAGTTCACCGCCTTCATTCGACTTGGGCTCTTCTCCAAGATCAACCCAAGTCGCTTTGCTTCTCGATCGGCTATAAAGTTGTGGGTAGCGCCCGTGTCCATCATTGCACGAGTTGTTTGACAATTGAGCTTGATGTCAACATACATTAGCTCGCCACTTCCTGCTTTTTGTTGCCTTGTCTTCGGGTTCTCCCCCACTTGACCCCGCATGGCGTTCAACAAACGCATGGCTCCCATCCGGGGTCCTTGCGACTCCTCATCGTCGCTGCTGGCTTCAGAACTACTCGAACTAAGGGCGACAGCCTTGCCCTTGTCCGATTTGGGAGGGTGGATGGAAGTTGTTAGCGCATTGAGTGCCTGTTTTTGTGGGCACTCCCTCACCATGTGTGGTCCTCCACACAAGAAGTATCCGCCAAGTTTCGAGGCCTTGCCTTTCGGGCTTGGCCCTTTATGTGAACTCTTCTTCTTTTGTTCGCCCTCGAGCTCTTCCCTTGAGAATGTTTTGGAGGGCGATTGCCTGAAGATTGTTTCCTTCTCCCTAGGTCTTCGGAGGAAACAAAGTCGGTGAGCCTTTCTGCAGTAGCAATTGCCCCGACCACATCGGTGACGTTCCTGTTGAGCCCATGGCTTCAAACCATCGAGGAAGCTGAACAACTTGTCCTTCTCGGACATGTCCTATATGTCCAGCATTAGTGCAGAAAATTGTTTCACATAGTCTCGAATGGTGGAACTCTGGCGGAGTTGTCTCAACTTCCTTCTTGCGACGAACTCTGTGTTCTCAGGTAGGAACTAAGTTCTCAACTCCCGCTTCAAGTCTTCCCATGTGTCAACCCGACACCGACCTTGTTGGATCTCCTCCCAACGGGTTCACCACCAAAGTTTCGCATCTCCGTTCAGATACATTGTTGCTATAAAAACTTTGGTATCTTCAGAATCGGGCCTCGTAGCTCGAAAGTATTGTTCCATGTCGAACAGAAAATTCTCAAGCTCTTTGGCATCTCTGGGCCCTCCATAACCATGAGGCTCGGGTGCCCTCAAGTTTTGTGGTGGTGCAACGCGGGTGTTGCTTCCTCCCGCATTTAGTGCTCTTGTGAGCATGGCCACCTTTGAAGTGAGTTCCGCCACAACATCCTGTAAATGTTGCACGGAGTCTTTGGTGTCATCAGACAGTCGGTCGACTAGGGCCTCGACCTTGTCGATCTTGGACTCCGCTTCCTCTTGCGAGCTCTCTACCCCAACAAGCCTTTGTTGGCCATGGTAGAGTTCCTCCACGCTCGCTTCAAGAACATCCAGGCGGGTTTCTGCCGTTGTGAGTCTCTCCTTGTGACTCTTTTTCCCAGTTGGCGCTCCAGATTGCGCCTCCTCCGCTCATGGAGAGTAGCCAACTTCTCGCTCATCATGTTCGCTGCTGTGCTCCTCTTGAGCGGCTCCAACAGCATAAGAGCGAGTGTGCACATGCAGCCCACCTGCGGCTGCTTGGGGCAAGGGTCCGGCTTGCCCCGTCTTGCTGGATTCGCCACGATGCTTTGCCATGGCAAAGTTGCAAAGTTCCTTCGCTGCTCGCTCGAAGTGCTTGCCCGCTCTGATACCACAATGTCACGGCCTTAGCTGGAATTGCCTAAGGCGTGAGGCACCCTTGCGGCCAAGACGCGAACTTAGCTTGCGTTGCCTAAGTCGCGCTTCGCCCTTGCGATATTTGCTCCGCAAAGATCAGCCCACTTGTAACCTCTCGCAGGTCCCGAAGGACCTGTAAAAGAGAAAGTTGATTAGTTCGAAAGAATGAGCAATGGACAAGTCCCGACATCTCGCGAAAAGAGGGGAAGCTTTACAAGCAATTCAGCGAGCACCTTGCGTGCACAAGAGAAAAGAGGGAGAGGGGGAAAACAAGGGCTTTAGAAGGTTGAACGAACAACTGCAAGCTCACAAACAGCTGCTCACCGAGTCCCGGGCGCGACAACAAGTTCCCGTCAAGGCAACGTGCAAACTTGCGAATGAGTGTTCAACGCCCGGTACTATACCGAAGCCCCATCCAACCCTGTGCCACCCAAGGGGTT
This sequence comes from Musa acuminata AAA Group, assembly GCF_036884655.1. Classification (NCBI taxonomy): domain Eukaryota; kingdom Viridiplantae; phylum Streptophyta; class Magnoliopsida; order Zingiberales; family Musaceae; genus Musa; species Musa acuminata. Next base: position 16,531,088 of record NC_088327.1, on the reverse strand, counting down.
CAAAGGGACTGGGATGGCTGACGTTTTGGTGAGCGGAGGCAGATTCCAGAAATCAGCCCGCGACACACGAAAACGGAGCTGTTTTGGGGCTGTTTTGCTCGGTTCGGTGAGCAGTCGCTTTGTAATGCTGCAGCTTGTTCGAACTTACATTTTTACAAGCAAAATGACTCAAAACCAAGGCAAAATAGGCTGCCAAGTAACTGTACATGTAGATGAGAGCGACAAACAGTTCGTTGAACGAAGTTGTTGTGGGTGCGCGACGACTATTCGTGACAATATGGTGATGACCAAGGCTTTCATTCGATGCAAAATTCGATGCACGCATGGAAGACTCGCCTCTATGGTACCATGGTATTCACTTTTTGAATCCATAGCCCTTCTTGCCGTCGTGTTGTTCCCCGAAGTGGAGCTCTCAATCATACCTCTGTATAACCTAATCCCTCGCGGGATTTGTCCCATGTGTGTCGCATTGCATTGAATTGTTTCACCACGATTCGCTGCACTATGTCGCCTCTTAGTGACATCTCATTTATATTCTGATCATTGTGGGATGAACTCATATTGCGATCTCTTCATACGTGGCCTTTGTCAACACATTACAGGGCCTCTGCTACCTTCAATTGTGTTCGCTCCTTTGACAATCGACCTCCGTCCACTTGCTCTCAGGTCACACTCGGATGAAGCACAGCTCTAGGATAGTTTATCACTTAACAGCTCCCGAAGTCCACTAACTTCGCTTAAATTGGTGCACGATTGTTTGGATCCTGGGCCTCTGCCCTCACTAGCATAATCTCCACTGCGCATCGCTTCCTTCATGGTAACTCGAATTACAACACTGTGGCATATTCTTCAAGAGTACCTGTCTTCGCGTCCTCTTGCCTCGTGCCAAGGTCTTCTAACCCTAACTTCGCCTTTGTAAGTTGAGTCACCTTAGTTCTTTCGTCAAATGCTTCATCGAGATAAGGTGTATGTGCCTCGAAGCTTCATTCGTCTTTGGCACCGTGCAGGATGAGTCTGCTCCATCAGAATAAAGGACTCATGGAATGACATGATCCCACTCTTGCCTCTGCAAGCGTTCTGTCCAAGGAAAGGTTCGTGCCTCCGCTCTATATTCCATCTTCTATACCAACTCCCTTCATGCGGCTTGCGAACTTCACCAAGTTACACCCAACTTGCTCCGCTCCTCGATTTGCATTGAATTGATGGTGGCTCTTGCACCCACTATTCCACGAGTTAGCCCTCCGTTAAGTCCGATCTATATCGGCTCTAAGTGTGCCTTCATTTGGTGTTGCCTTGGGGTCGCACCCCCACTTGATCTCGCAATACATCCACCAATGCATTACCTCATGTGAGATCATGCAACGACTCCTCGCCACTCGCTCTGTTCGTTGAGCTTTGTGGAGTTGTTGTCTTAAGTTACTCCTCAACATATGCGTTCCGTTGTACATGATTCTCTCTCTGGAGAACTGAGGCTTATCTCTCTTAGATATCTATCCCATTGGAGCAACTTCTCTCTTTGCATCCTTCCCTCTAAAAGTTTTAGAGACAACCATCCCCTTAGACTACTTCGCCTCGTCGAATAAACGATGCATTGATCTGTCCTCGTAAACGCACTTGCTAGATTGTGACTCTTTGCCAATACAGCCCACACTACACCCGTCAAGGCCTAGCAATATGTTGAACTTGCTGCACACTTCAGCCTTTTACGTACGTATCATTCTCATGCTAAAGAGAAACTTGCTAGATGGCACTGAGTTTCAGTCGCATTGGGATGGCCATGAACATTCCATCGTCCACATACAAGCCCTTGCATGAGTACCGAATTCTTTGAGTTAGCAATTCCCCTAACCTCTGCGAGTTATACACAATTATTTTGGTCGTTGAGCAACCCATCCCACTTTGCACGGTCTCATCATTTACTAAGTGCCCCGCTTGTCTTGAGCACTGTCAAATTTGGTTACCAACGTCGGGCCGTAGCTCAAACTTAGCCATCCCAACCTTTGTACGCTAGGCATTCTTCCCAGCTTGTTTATCCTTGTGGTACCTCTCGCGTGAAGGGTTGGTCATTCCTCTGAATGCCAATCTTGGATGCTTGTTCCTCTGAGCGACTCCTTTCCCTACATCTCAATGCTTGTTTCCCCCAAACGGTTGCGCATGCTGGCTGCCCTCAACACAACTCCGTTAGGTCCCCCACGTTTGTATACTAAGTGTTTATATATGTGCTTGTCTCGCTCTGATACCAAATGTCACGAACTTAACTGATTTTACCTAAGTCATGCGGCACCCTTGCGTATTCGTCCGCAAAGGTCAGCCTCCCCGAAACCTCCTATAGTCCCTTAAGACCTACAAAAGAGAAAATGGGTTAGAGAAAACGTTTCACTCGAGATCCACAAGCAACCATTTCAGCAAACACTTTGTAGCCAATGCAAATTACAAACATAGACTTTGCAAACTCTGAACGATCACATATCAAAGAGTCCAAGATGGTCCACTATAGACTGAAATCCCCACAAGTGCCCACATGACACAACCTTCATTTATAAGCCTAAATCGACCACCAAAGCCAACTAAAATAGGGCTTCTAAGCCTATTGTCAGCCTTCTACATGCTGTGCAAGGCATGAACAAAACCGAAAGATACGGACATAAATGAGCATTACATTAAACACCCCGTTTACAACTTTGTTCGTGACATAATGGTAGAGGAAGGTCTGCTCTCCATTGAAATCCGATCTAATGATATTGGGAGGTTGCTTTGAAAATAAAAAATAAAACGAAGAAATTTTAGTAACACTGAGTAAGAACCCCTATAAATCAACTGAAAAACAAATACATATCTAAAAGTCAATCATCCCACTAGTATATATCAAATACTCAAAGGAGCACTCCCCTAACAGTGGATGAATATATTTTATCCTATGGGATGAATTTGTGTTCTCCCAACAGCGGATGGAGACAAACCCATATCGTATTCACAATAGCGGATGGAGTGGTGTCCTTCACTCGTCAAAGTGAGGACACATTCCTCCCGACATCAAATAGAGGAACCATTCAGTCGCTACGTCTGATGACCCGTTAATCTCCAAAGAGAATCGCTCTACCTACCCTATGTAAGGAAACAAAATCATCGCATACTGATCATGTCCATATCGGGATGATATAATATATTAAAACATCTCAATTTATCTTTCAAACATTATTAATGTCAAATAATATCAATTAACAATCAATTGGCTTGAGCCCTAACTCAAGCAGTCTAATTGAACTTAATTTACTTAGAAACTAATTGAACCGATCTCTAATCCTTATTTAACCTGTTTGGAACTGCCATAGACTAATATAATTTGGACTAGATTGAGTTCAATTTAGATTAAACAGACTAGTATAAATCAAAGCAGTTCGAGATCATCCTGAATCGATCCAAACTGATCAAATTTGATTTAATTCAATTAATGCTTTGGCCAAAATTAAACAAAGTAAAGGCAATGGGCTAGACTACATAGCACTGCGCTAAGTTGGGTCAGCTCATGTGGACTGCATATGACTGTGCATGTACTATACTAGTTTAGGTGTAATCAAACCAAATAATTAAGTTAGGAAATAATTTTTTTCCTTACTTGCCATTGTAATTTAGGAAATCTTAATCTATTTCCTTATTTGTTAATACGAATTAGGAAATAACTATTAAGTATTCCAAATAGGGTGATATCATATTTGTTAGTATATTAAATAAAAATAATTTATATTAAATAAATACGAAAATAAAAATAAATTTTCTTTAATGGAGGCTCATCTCCTCCTATTTAAGGGGAGGGATTTCTCTCCTTCGATCCTCACATAGCGAAGCCTAACAACGAGAGGAACGAGGAGTTACACCCTGTTGACTTGAGGTAGGTTTCCCTACCTTTCTTGAAAATGAAAGTTTTAGTTTTTATTTTGATTTTTTAAATGTTGAATGTTTTATAGTTTGAAAAATATTTATCAATTCTTTAAATGTCAAAATTTTTATTATTGCATTAAAGTCTATCAATTGAAGTTTTTATAATGTTCTTTGACCTCTGCTTATGGTTTTTTTTATTTTTAGATTTAAACACGTTAAAAATTTACATGTTTCATGTATTAAATATATGATATTTCCTGACATTACAACTTGCCTTTAATCTTATTTGGATTGAGATTTTTGTTAAATTAAAATATGTTATCTAGAATTTTTGATATTCTTTAACTGAAAATTAAAATGTACTATCCTGAATGATTTAAAATTTATTTGACTAGAATATTTTGAAATTATACATGTGTTGAAAGTATGTTTTTTATTTGAATTTAAAAGGTTATTTCCTTATATTAAAGCTTATCTTATAATATATCTTTTAATGTGTTATTATATTTTTTTGTTTATATAATTGTTAGCGAATATTTGTTGTTGTATAAAATTGGATATGAATTGGATTGAAATTGCTCACAGGCCAAGCCTAAATCATAGGTTAAGGCCATAACCCACTAGCTAGGCCCAGCCCATAAGCCAAGCCCAACCCACGGGTCAGGCCTTGGCCCGTAGGCTAGCCCAACCCAACCATCATGGGCGGTCACATGCGACGCACATGATCAGTTCATGGGCTAGGGCTGGGCCAGCCTTGTGTGATGCACGCCTAGTCATATGTAATGCACATGACCAATAGATGGGCTGGCCCAATCTAGCCCAATATTGTTATTGGATTTGAGCCCAAATATTGATTGAACTAAACTAGGCTTGATTAGTCTAGATCGACTCAGGGTGATTTCGAATCGATTGACTTATTCAAGTCAGTTTAACCTAATCTAGTCCAAATTATACTAGTCTAGGGTGGTTCCAAACTAGTTAAATGAGGATTAAAGATCGATTTAGTTAGATTCTAGTAAATTGAGTTCAATTGGATCGATTGAACTAGGGTTCAAGTCAATTGAGGGCTAATTTGTATTATTTGATATTGATGATATTTGAAAGAGATGTTTTAAATGTGTTATTTTATCTCGATATGGACATTGACCAATGTGAGATTATGTTATTTCCCTGTCGAGAGCAGGTAGGGCGATTCCCTTCGGGGATTAGCGGGCCGTCAGACGTGGCAGCTGGACGGTTCCTCCATCCACTGTTGGGAGGAACGTGTCCCCACTTTGGCGGGTGAGGGACACCACTCCATCCGCTATTGGGAGTGCGATATGAGTTTGCCTCCATCCGCTATTGAGAGAACACAAACTCATCCTGTAGGATAAAGCCTCTTCATCCGCTGTTGGGGGAGTGCTCCTTCGGGTATTTGATATACGCCAATGAGATGATTGAATTTTGATCATGTATTCATTTGAGTTGACTTTTGGGGTTCCTACTCAGCGTTGCTGAATTTTTTTTATTTTTGATTTTCAGAGCAACCTCCCTTTAGTACTAAATCGGATTCCAGTAGAGAGCGGACCTTCCTCTACTGCTAAGTAGAGTCACTTGGATGATTCTTGAAGTTAACATCACCATGTTTATTTTTCTACTTGTGATTTGATGAATAAATGAATTATAATAAATGTTTATAAATGATGAATAAAGTGATGTTTATCTACTTGACTCTGAATGTATGAAAAGATATGAAAAAAAAATATCCAAGATATAACATCTTTTTATGGTATCAAAGCATGATCTAGGGTCTGTATGTATTAGGTCCCTTGATTGACTTTAACCGATGATTGTCTTTAACCTATTATAAAAGTAATGGAGCCAATTTCAGAGATTAACGGTCCTGTCACTCGGGGTGCTTATGGTCAGGTGTTCGAACAAACAATAACTTAGAAGTTCCACGCATCGTAGAGCAAACCCAGTCCTCATATATATTTGTCACTGATTATGGGCTAGCTTCTCCGACTTCGCAAAATGCACCTCATGCCCCAACACCCGTCAATTGTCAAGATGACGTACATGGAGTCCTCAATGCTATTAGAGGATACTTTGAGGGTATGAATAATACCTTAGATCACTTTAAGAGATTGGGACCACCAATTTTTGAGGGCAAACCAAATCCAATCTTTGCTGAACGTTGGATTCGTCAAGTGGAGAAGACATTCGAAGCTATTGAATATAGGCAAACCGGATCCTTTTGCTTCTTTCATTTTGGAAGGGAAGGTAGACACTTGGTGGACCTAAAAAAGGAGGATGTTGGAGGCTAGAGGTAATGTGGTGACTTGAGAGCAGTTTAAAGATGCATTTTATGAGCAGTTCTTTCCTGATTCAGTTCGCATTGAGAAGCAACAAGAGTTCCTTAGCATCCACTAAGGAAGTAGAACTGTAATGGAATATGATCATTATTTTATTGAGTTGGCCTAGTTCTCTCCACATATTGCTTTCAATGAAAGTCAAAAAGCTCGTCATTTTGAGAGGGGACTTCGATCATCAATTAGAAAGTCCGTCACAGTACTAATTTTACCAACATATGCTGAAGTGTTAAATCGAGCTCTGGTGGTGGAGAAATTGGATAATGAACTACAACAAGCAAAGGATCAAAAGCGACCTTTTAATGCTACACCATTTGCGTATGAGGGATCACATTCTGGACCCTAAAAAAAAGGCAAAGGCAAACAGTTTGGACATCAACAAGTAGGAGCTCCTAGTAATCAAGTCATCATAAGATGTTATTTCTGTGGGAAGACAGATCATGTTGGATCATGTTTCCACCTCATGCCCCATGGGATAACGTGTATGTTTTTATTATCAACAATTAGGGCACATGTCGAAGGACTACCCACGGAAGCAACATCAACGCCGAGCTCCACCCCAAACAGTTGGACAGCAACAGTTAGGACCCAGAGAGGGAAGACAGGCAAGAGTCTACGCACTAACTCATCAAGATGCTAAAGCATCGGGATCTATTATTAAAAGTATCATCACACTCTATGGTATGCCAACATCTGTGCTTATAGATTCTGGTTCTACACATTCTTTTATATCATCCTATTTTGTTATGAAACTATATAGGAATCGTGAGACAATGAGTAATGCATTAATGGTAGTAACACTAGTTGGAAACTCTTTGATAATTGATCATATATATAGAAACTACGTTATTACTATTGAAAGTCACGATTTGCTAGTAGATCTTATTTTACTAGAATTTCAAGATTTCGATGCTATCTTGGGTATGGACCGGCTTTCAGCATACCATGCAAGTGTCGATTGTTTCCGGAAGACTGTTACTTTCTCACCCCTAGATCAACCATCTTTCAAGTTTATTGGGATTCAAGAAAAGTTCCCTTATATTATTTCAGCCTTGAGTGCTACCCAACTATTACTGAAAGGATGTCAAGGATACTTGGCCTTCATTTCTGGAGAAGAATCTAAGAAGCTAGTATTAAAGGACATCCCCATTGCACTGCTACCAAATAGGCAGATTGAATTTACAATTGATCTTCTACCTGACACTGCACCTATTTTTAAACCTCCGTATAGAATGACACCAATTGAGTTAGAGGAGTTAAAGAAACAGATCCAAGAGCTTTTGGACAAAGGTTTTATTCGACTCAATGTATCACCTTGGGGTGCTCCTGTCTTATTTGTGAAGAAGAAAGATGGATCTATGCGACTATGCATCGATTATAGACAACTCAACCAAGTGACCATAAAGAATAAATATCTCCTTCCCCGAATAGATAACCTATTTGATCAACTTCAAGGTACTCAGGTATACTCGAAAATTGATTTGAGATCCAGGTATCATCAATTGAAGATAAGGGAAGGAGACATACAGAAAACTGCTTTTAAAACAAGATATGGTCATTATGAATTCATAGTAATACCTTTTGGACTCACAAATGCACCGGCTGCTTTCATGGATCTCGTGAATAGGGTGTTCCACCCTTATCTTGATAAATTTGTAATTATGTTCATTGATGATATCTTGATCTACTCCAAAAGCATAGCAGAGTATGAACACCATCTTAAGACAATTCTAGAAGTTCTAAGGCAAGAGAATCTATATGTCAAATTAAGCAAGTACAACTTCTGGCTCAATGAAATTATATTTCTCGGTCATGTAATTTCGAGTGCTGGTATATCTGTTGACCCTCACAAGATTGAAGCTGTGATAAAATGGAAGCAACCTTCTAATGTTTCATAGATTAGAAGCTTCTTGGGTTTGGCTGGAAACTATAGAAGATTCGTAGAAGGCTTTTCAAAAATAGCAACACCATTGACCAAGTTGACACAAAAGAATATAAAATTTGTGTGGGATGATAACTGTCAACAAAGTTTTCAAGAATTGAAGAAGAAATTAACCAGTGTTCCTATCTTGGTGATTCCTTCAGGGGGAGAAGGTTTTGTAGTGTATAGCGACACCTCACTACAAGGGTTTGATTGTGTTTTGATGCAAAACGAAAAGGTAGTTGCTTATGCATCTAGGTAATTAAAGTCTCATGAGAAGAACTATCCTACTCATGACTTAGAGCTAGCAGCTATCATTTTTGCACTGAAAATTTGGAGGCATTGTCTCTATGGACAGACTTTTGAAATCTTCATAAATCATAAGAGTCTCAAATATATTTTCATACAGAAAGATTTAAATATGAGACAAAGAAGATGGTTGGATTTTCTAAAAGATTATGATTTTAATATCAACTATCAGGAAGGCTAATGTAGTTTATGATGCCTTAAGCAGAAATACCTATAGTCTTGTAGCCTATATGAATATTCAAAGGAATTCTATTATGATAGAGTTGACAGACTTAAAACTTAAACTTTTATCAGAGACAAATAAAGGTCTTGCGTGTCTGATGGCACAATCATATTTGGTAGAAAAGGTTAAAGAAGGTCAGAAGGAAGATACATATATTTAGATGATAGTTAAGGAGATAGCTCAAGGATCTAGACCCGAATTCCTTCAAGCCAAAGATGATTCTATTACATTCCACAATCGACTTTGTGTTCCCGAAAGCCATCCAATAAAGATGCAATTATTAGAGGAGACACATAGATCAAAATTTAATATCCATCCCGGGACTACTAAGATGTATCGAGATTTATGTCAAAACTACTGGTGGCATGGTACGAAGAGAGATATAGCAAAGTTTGTTTCTAAATATCTGATGTGCCAGCAAGTGAAGATAAAACATCGGGTACCTGCGGGAAAATTGCAAAGGATTTCGGGAATGGAAGTGGGAGCAAGTCACTATGAATTTTGTGACAAGATTATCCAATACGAAAAGATATGACGGAATTTGGATAGTAGTATACAGACTTGCTAAATCTGCTCACTTCCTCCCTGTTAACAAGAAGTATTTATTAGATAAACTAGCAAACTTATATATTAAGGAAATTATTCGATATCATGGGGTGTCAGTTAATATTATCTCAGATAGAGATCCAAGGTTCACCTCTAAGTTTTGGGGAAGTCTACAAAAATCTTTGAGCATACAGTTAAAGTTTAGTACAACTTTTCACCCCAAACTGATGGCCAATCTGAAAGGACAATACAAACTCTTGAAGATCTCTTAAGAGTATGTGCTTTGGACTTTGGTGGGAGTTGGGATATGCACTTGCACCTAATTGAGTTTTCTTATAATAATAGTTACCACTCTAGCATACAGATGGCTCCATTTGAAGCCCATTATGGAAGAAAGTATAGATCACCTGTATATTGGGATGAGATAGGAGAATGGAAGCTTTTAGGACCTCAATTAATTCAAAAAGATGCTGATAATGTTCGAATTATATGTCAAAGATTATTAATAGCACAAAGTCGTCAGAAAAATTATGTAGATCGAAGGCGAAGAGATCTAGAGTTCGAAGTTGGTGAGCACGTCTTCTTAAAAGTGTCGCCAACCAAGGGAGTTATGAGGTTTGGTTAAAGAGGGAAGTTAGCCCCAAGATTCATTGGCCCATTTGAGATCTTACAAAAGGTCGGGCCTGTGGCGTACAGATTGGTATTGCTCCCGGCTTTAGCTAGTATCCATGATGTATTCCATGCGTCTATGCTTCGAAGATATATCAAGGATCCATCACATGTCATATCGTACCAACCTCTACAACTAAGAGATAATATTACTTTTGGAGAACAACGAACCTAAAGCTTGGAAAGGAAAGAACATGTTCTAAAGAATAAAATTATACCTTTGGTAAAGATTTGTTGGCAACACCATTTAGACCAAGAGGCAACGTGGGAAAGAGAAGAAGATATATGAGAGTAGTATTCTCATCTATTCTATTAAGGTAAGCTAAATTTGGGGACCAAATTTCCTATAGGAGGGGAGAAATATAATCAAATCAAATAATTAAGTTAGGAATTAATTTTTTTCCTTACTTGCCATTGTAATTTAGGAAATCTTAATCTATTTCCTTGTTTGTTAATACGAATTAGGAAATAATTATTAAGTATTCCAAATAGGGTGATATCATATTTGTTAGTATATTAAATAAAAATAATTTATATTAAATAAATACGAAAATAAAAATTAATTTCTGTTAATGGAGGCTCACCTCCTCCTATTTAAGGGGAGGGATTTTTCTCCTTCGTTCCTCACCTAGCGAAGCCTAGAAGCGAGAGGAACGAGAAGTTACACCCTGTTGATGAGAGGTAGGTTTTCCTACCTTTTTTGAAAATAAAAGTTTTAATTTTTATTTTGATTTTTTAAATATTGAATGTTGTGTAGTTTAAAAAATATTTATCAATTCTTTAAATGTCTAAATTTTTATTATTGCATTAAAGTCTATCAACTGAAGTTTTTATAATGTTCTTTGACCTTTGCTTATGGTTTTTTTTTAGATTTAAACACGTTAAAAATTTACATGTTTCATGTAGTAAATATATGATATTTCTTGGCATTACAACTTACCTTTAACCTTATTTGGATCAAGATTTTTGTTAAATTAAAATATGTTATCTAAAATTTTTGATATTCTTTGATCTGAAAATTAAAATGTACTATTCTGAATGATTTAAAAATTATTTGACTAGAATATTTTGAAATTATACATGTGTTGAAAGTATGATTTTTATTTGAATTTAGAAGGTTATTTCCTTGTATTAAAGCTTATCTTATAATCTATCTTTTAATGTGTTATTATGTTTTTTTATTTATATAATTGTTAGTGAATATATGTTGTTGTATGAAATTAGATATGAATTGGATTGAAATTGCTCACAGACCAGGCCCAACCCATAGGTTAGGCTACAACCCACTAGCCAGGCCCAGCCCGTAAACCAAGCCCAACCCATGGGTCAGGCCTTGGCCCGTAGGCTAACCTAGCCCAACCATTATAGGCGGTCACATGCGATGCACATGACCAGTCCATGGGCTAGGGCTGGGCCAGCCTTGTGTGATGCATGCCTAGTCATGTGTAATGCACATGGCCAATAGATGGGCTCACTCAATATTGTTATTGGATTTGAGCCCAAATATTGATTGAACTAAACTAAGATTGATGAGTCTAGATCGATTCAGGGTGATTCCGAATCGATTGACTTATTCAAGTTAGTTTAACCTAAATTGAACTTAATCTAGTCCAAATTATACTAGTCTAGGGTGGTTCCAAACCTGTTAAATGAGGATTAGAGATCGGTTCAGTTAGGTTCTAGTAAATTGAGTTCAATTGGATCGATTGAACTAGGGTTCCAGTCAATTGAGGGCTAATTTGTATTATTTGATATTGATGATATTTGAAAGAGATGTTTTAAATGTGTTATTTCATCCCGATATGGACATGACCAGTGTGAGATTATGTTATTTCACTGTCGAGAGCAGGTAGGGTGATTCCCTTCGGGGATTAGCGGGCCGTCAGACGTAGCGGCTGGATGGTTCCTCCATCCGCTGTTCGGAGGAACGTGTCCCCACTTTGGCAGGTGAGGAATTCTACTCCATCCGTTGTTGGGAGTGCGATATGAGTTTGCCTTTATCCGTTGTTGGTAGAACACAAACTTATCCCGTAGAATAAAACCTCTTCATCCGCTGTAGGGGGAGTGCTCCTTCGGGTATTTGATATACGCCAATGGGATGATTGAAGTTTGATCATGTATTCATTTGAATTAACTTTTTGGATTCGTACTCAGTGTTGCTGAATTTTCTTTGTTTTTCATTTTCAGAGCAACCTCCCTCTAGTACTAAATCGGATTCCAGTGGAGAGCGGACCTTCCTCTACCGTTAGGTAAAACCATTTGGATGATTCTTGAAGTTAACATCACTATGTTTATTTTTTTACTTGTAATTTAATGAATAAATAAATTATAATAAATGTTTATAAATGATAAATAAAGTGATGTTTATCTACTTGGCTGTAAATGTATGAAAAGATATGAAAAAAAAAAAATTCAGGATGTGACAGTATGCCAGTCCATAACCCATGGATTGGTCATATACATTGCACATGAATGCCCATGTTGGGCTGGGCCGAACTAATCTATGGGCAGGGGCCTATCCTTTGGGTTGGGCTTACTCTACGGGTTGTGGCTTGGCCAATGGACTGATTTTAGTCCAAATACTAACCAATCCTCTTAATTTTGAATTATAACATCATGAAATTATAATAAAAAATCTACTTATTAACATTGAGTCATTACAACAAAATAAATAACAGTAGATTAAAAACGAAATTACATAAGGGAGAAATAATATTTTTAATCAACTACTATATAAATATAATAGAAATCAAATATTACAACTAATAAATTATTATATAAATATAATAGTAATCAAATATTACAACTAATATCATGCATACAAGATAAAAATTTTAGAAACTGCATATAGCATAAATAATTACAATATGTTTTAATCTAAAAATAAAATTTTAAACACTTAAAGGAATAGAAGAAAATTTTAGAAACTGCATATAGTATGAATAATTACATGCTTTAATTCAAAAATAAAATTTTAAACACCTTGAAGGAATAAAAAAAAATTATTTTTTAATAAAAGCAGGACAGTCTACCTCTCCTTAGTAGAATACAACTCCTCTTTCTTTTGCTGCGAGACTTAGTTTGGTAAGGAATGAAGTAGAAGACTCCCTCCCCTTAAATAGGAAAAGAGGAGCACTCCACATAAGGTAATATTTTTTATTTTTATATTTATTTAATTATTATTTTTAATTTACTGACAAAAATAACATCATCCAACTTGGAATGTTAAATATTTATTTTTAAATTTTATTAACAAGAAAGGAAATAAAATAATTATGCTTAAACGGGATGATTTGATTATAACAGTCATGTTCCAACTAACTGGATTCTATCCAAAATTGACATCTTGATGTCTTAAAACCATGCTAACACCTAAGCAATTTATATTAACAATCATGAACAAATAGCTGGAATAGCTGATGAGAAGAAACTGCTTGGAGCAGTTGCAGTTGGTAATATGTTCTAAGCGGAACAAGTCAGTCACATAATTGCAAATAAAAACAACTAGTATCTGAGGTTGGAGACATGACTCCTTTCCAATATTTGAGTTTTGTAGTTTAAAGTATGTCTAGTTAAACCAGAATATTCAAATATATTTTTATTGTTTCCAATAAATCTTCCTAGATCTCCTTCTTACTCTCTCACACCACTAATACAAAACAACTCACCTTGTCTAACCCAAGCATTGACAGGTCTCTTAATGGGGGTTATCAGAGTCAAATAAGAAAACAATAAATGCATCCTTAGTTCAGCTTTTATAGTTATGAGGTGCATGCATTACGACAATCTGAGTACATAATCAACCAGATCCATGAGATTGTCATAATGAAAGGTATAGCATAACGAAAGAAGCGTTCCCAAAGTTATGAACGATGGAATGAAGTAACTGCACGGGGAAGAAAAAATCTGTTTGTAAAGGAGAAGATATACCTGAAGCAATACAAGCAGATACAATAAATTCTAAGCAGCACCTAGTCTTACAGCTAGCATTTTTGTTCATTCATTGTAGTAAATGATTCTCCCAGGAAAAAAGCACAACATATTCATGTTGCAACAAGACGTACATTCAATCTTGCTTTCCATTTGGTCCATCTGTTTGGTTGATCACCCAAAAGCTCCCACATAGGTGCTATGATAGTAGCATCAACCTGGCATATAGGGCCATAAATTTAAGACAGTTTCGAGGAATCTTAGGATGCAGATCTCCTATCCACTTTGACCAGCCAACAAGCTCAAAGTTATATGAGACGCTCAGGGTTTAACAATTCCACATTCACACAGTCCACCATTTTCATTTCTGAGAGTGATCACATTGTACCCACATCGGCCCGACTCGCAGATCATCGACCACCCCAACAATCCTCTCCAATTCTCGACATCACCCCCTATAATTACCTCACAAACTCCATAATTCGAGACCTCGTATATGTCATCACACTTGTCTATGCAATACCGCAAGTTCCATCAGGTAATAGAGATGAAAAGGCCGGTTACCCAAAATTTAAAGCAAGATATGCAACACGAACTCATTAGAACTAAAGATGACAATCAGAAGATTCAAGAGAAGAATTGAGATCGATGGATGAAAGACTTACCTCGTGCGTGGAGAATGCGCCTAAAAGGAACCAAAGAAAGGGATCCGACGCCGGAGAGCGGAAGACCTACCAATTCATTTGGGAGCCGCTGCTTGCAATTCGGGTAGGGGGTCAACAGTGGGCCTCGGTAGCCCGTTTGTTTCGTGTTCTACTACTACAGAGCCCGTCAACTACGCCCGGAAGCCGCGATCTGTTGCAACGTGATCCGATCTACCCGTGCTCGGGCTAACCTACTCGTCGGTAACTTTACATGCTCGTCAACTTAAATTGGATTAATAGTCTTCAGTACTTTGATGTGTTTCTACAAATAAAAAAAAATATATATATATCATTTGGTATAACAGTTGAAATATAATTTTTGTCCCAATAATGAGAGGTAGGTGTAGTGATGTTTGATATCCTTATAATAAAAATTCATTGTATGACTTGTGCAGTAGAAACTATGTCTAAAATATCATTATAAAGGTTTCTTATACTCTTAAGAGTTTGTTTTATGGAGATGGATGAGTTGCAAGATATCTCCGCAGTTGAGAATATTCTTAAGATCAAGATTTATTGAAGTATGGTGGATAACATAACCGACTACAATAGAGAATTATGAATTAAATTCTCAATTTCTATTGTAGAAGTATTAGTGGTGAATGAATTATAACATTCTATGATAAAATCATGGAGGAACAATTGTACTAGTATTTGATATAAGGATATTGAAGTACTTTAAGAGCATCCAAATAGATGTTAAGAAATAGCATGTATAATGGGGGAAGAGTTTTTATCAAACAGAGTCATATGACATTTGACCAATCATCAAGATATTTGAAAAATATACAAAAAAAAAAAAGTCAATTAAAGAAGGTTAAAACTTCAAACCAATACTATTGGTAACAATGTGTATGGTATTATAAAATTAATAAAAAGTCGAAAATCAATTCTAGGAAGAATTATATAGACTTTTAGATATAGCCAATCCTGAAGGGTGTGGGATCCAAATCCAACAAATAAGTTAAATAGAGGATAAGTTTAAATAAGTCTATCGAGAAAAAAAAATTAAGGGTTTGTAGATTCCAAACATGATTATAAATAAGATAAAAAAAAGTTGAAATTAGAATATAGATTAAAATTTATGAAGGTTGATCGTTAGTCGAGTAAAATATTAACCACGAAGGCCTTCTCTCGTACAGTCGAGAGAGAGAGAGAGAGAGAGAGAGAGAGAGAGAGATAAAAAAGATTTTCAATTGATAGATGAATTAGAAAATTTTATTTTACAAGAGTGTGGGTTACCATATTTTGTAATAACAATAGAGCATACAAGTTATTGATCTTTATTAAGAATGTGAATAATTCAACTAGCACAAATAGAGAGTTTGAGTAAATAGAGATCACAATTTAACATTTTTGGGAGATGCGATGATATTCCAATTTACTAATATTGGTATGTAAAGATTTTATAAGAAAAGAACCTATTAGAGAGATGAGTTGAGTGATTTGGTCTATAGTTTTGTTAGAAATTACTTTTGTAGTAGTTATAGCTAAGGAATAAATAAGAATGAAAATAATAACTTAATTAATAAGGGTAGTTTTGCTTGAGAAATTATGTTTTTCGCCCACTATCAATTCTATTGAGTACTTTATCTATTAATTTGTCTTGAAAAATCTTGGGAAGACAACTACGTGAGATAAATATTCCAATGCAAGGAAGAGGTCAAGAATAATAATGTTAAGAATATTTTTTTTTTATATTTAATATAAGGAGAATAATGTTTTGGGAAGTAAATGAATGATTTTGAAACGTTTATTTTTGACCTAATAAGATTGGAGTAATTGTTCAAAATTTGCATAAGAAAATGACAGGATTTATCACATATAGCTATCTATCTTATGTGATATTTTGGCATCTTTGGTATTAAAAGGAATAAGTTTATTATGCATAATTACGTTATTAAGAAGTTTTGAAAGGATGTGTTGAATTATAACAAAAGGATGAGAGGTTCTTCTAGAATTGTTAAAAGATTAACAAGTAAAACCATTAATGAAGCATAAGTATAAAGGTGAAGCCATGACTCATTTAATTAACTTATTAGGAAAATGCATTCCATTGAGTGTCTCAATTACTATAGAGGCTGTTTGAAAATCAATTCTACTAAGGATTAGAAGTCTCGACTTTAGATTTATACATAGTGCAATTACTAATAACTATATTGTCTTATGACAAGAAATACAAATGTATTGTTCTTAGCTAATCAAGTGATTAAAAAGAGGTTGAATACGATTGATCAAAATTTTTACTAAGTTGTAGAAAGTTGAAGGACAAAAAAAGAGTGAAAAAATTCAATAGTAAATATATCTGCCCACGAGATTTACCGTATGCCACAGATTTGAGAGCAGTGATAATTTCTCTTTTCTAAGTAAAAGAACACTTATGAGTATTTAGTGACACTTGGAACTCTATTACCTTTGCCAACATCACATCAAGTTAATTACATATTATCCTCTATAATTAATTATCTTTAGTATTTAGAGTCATATACTTTAAAAAGTTACATTGATATTTCTATAATTAGAATAATTATGAAGGTAAAACATTTAGGTGACATTAATTTTATGAATAGAAATATAAAAATAAAGATCAAAAAGATAATTTTAACATTCCAGTTGATGGTGGTGGACGACGATGTTACTGGGATCATGGGTGGCTATTGTGGATGAGGAAAGCGGTGGAGAGAGGTGAATGCCACTCTACATCTATGTTAACACCGATGTAGTTGTCGAGTGGCTTTTCGTCGCTCTACATCTGCGTCGGGGCTCTGTCGCTGTAGAATTAAAATCCATTGTCGAAACCATCATGGACATCTGTTGTCTATCGAAATAGGACCCAAAGATGTGCGCCCCCCTTATCAACGCTAACACCATGTACCTCCTTGTCGCCTACCTCCTTTACCACCACCACCACCACCACTTGTTCGCGACCAAGGCCCAGGAGAACGCTATCGTTGCCCTCCTCAACCTCTCTATCTCTATCTACAAGGCGCTCATGTGCACCGTGAGCATTCTTGATGCCCTTATCGTCACCTAGCACATTGTCATAACCCTTTGCAACCTCCTCTCTGTTGAAGCATATTGCTCGATTATCGAATCAAAAAAGCATCTCATTATTGCCCTCATGGACCTTCTTTGTGCCATCAGCGTGCCAACTAGGTCTATTAAGAATGCACTTAAGGCCCTCGACCCGCTCAATCACGCTAATTAGGTCGAGCTTATTAAATCTCAAATTTTGATGATGAAACCAATTGATAATGTTTATGATATGATCTGTATTTTGAGTAATGTAGAAAGCTTCGATTAGGAAAGATAATTAAAGCAGGAAAATCATATTGGACCAGAGTGGAACACATCAAAAGATTGGACGTCGAACCAGAGGATCGGTTGACATATCGACAAAAGGCCTCGGGCTATGGGTTCGGGCATCAATTGACCGATTGGGCAATAGGCTGCAAGAGAAGATGATGCATCGAAGAATCGGATGAGGCGTCGATGTGCCAACTCAATCCTAACAATTGATATCAGAGTCACGTGAGTTAGAGATTCTAAAGTTAATCTTTTGATGCATAATTTTGAATTATTTCATTTGAATCCAAGCGAAACTATTGTTAATATGTACACCTATTTTACGGATGTCATTAATAGTTTAAAAGCTCTTGACATATGTTTTTTAAAATTTTAAACTTGTTAATAAAGTTTTACGATCTCTTTCTAAAAATTGATATTCGAAAGTAACGGCAATACAAAAATTAAAAAACTTGAACTATTTTCCGATTAAAGAATTTATTGGGTCTTTGATGACCTATGAAATGATGTGCAAGACACATGATGAATTTGATAAACATGAGAACAACCTTTAAAAGAACAGGAAGGAGTTGGCACTTACAACAATGATGATGACATAGAACTCGTCATAAGTAAATTTATAAAATTTATAAAACATAAAACTAAGAATAAAAATAAACTTAAAAAGAAAAAGTTGTCAAAGAACAAGAAAGTACCCAGGATGACTTGGGACGAAATGAGTGCATCTGAAGATGAGGAGCAAACCGATGAAGACGAAGTGGCGAACTTCGCTTTGATGACTCATGACAATGAGGTAAACAACTCAAATGAAACTCTTTTACATTACTATGAAATTACTTGATGCTTTTCATGAGTTATTTTTAAATTAGTTTGTAAAAAAAATTATAAAAAATATAATATCATGCTTCTCTTTCTAGTGTTTAAAAAAAAATTAAAAAATTGAGCATGATAATTGCATGTTAATGTTGAATCTCGTATTTTGATGATGAAACCATTTGATATATATTTATGATTTAATCTGTGTTTTGAGTGACGCAGGATGCTTCGATCAGGATGAGACAATTAAAACAGAAAAATCATGTTGGGTCGGAAGAACATGTCAGAAGATTGGATGTCGGGCTGGTGGATCGGTTGACGTATCGACAGAAGGCTTCGGGCCGTGGACTCGGGCATCGGGCCAAGAAGAGCGGGTATTGTGCAAGGATATCGGAGTTGCGGAGTCAACTGGCCGATTGGGCAATAGGCCGCAGGAGAGGACGATGCGCCGAATAATCGGACGAAGCGTCGAGGGACCAATAATATGCTGGACAACTTGGTTAATTGCTTAGGATTAATTGTCTCGATCGAAGTTTTATTTTACATGTGCAGGATTAATTACGATGGAAGTAAGACATGCAGCAGGAGTTGCGCCGAAGTCAAGACTATGATCACGTTGGGGGTTCGAGAGTTCGACGGAAGTCCTGACGGTCATCGGAAGTTCTGCGGGAACAAATCCGAGAAGTCCAGGAGCTTGCCAAAGAAGCTCATCGGAACTCGCCAAGTGGATCGTCGCAAGTCCAGGAGTTTGCCGGAAGTCCACCGGAGCATCGCCGAAGGTTCGTCAGATGTTCGCCGGAAGCTCGCCGGAAGAAGCGATTGATGCACCGGAGCAAGTTGCAGTAAATGTCTTAAGAAATATCGTAGTTAGCATGTAGATTAAGTTAGGAATGGGAGCCGATCCCATTAACTTAATCTGGGGGCAATTGGGCCCTTGATAGACCCAAATTGGGCCGAATGGATCAACCCATTCGGACTAGAATTCCTGCTAGGCGGTGGCACCACCAGGGTCGGCGATGGCACCACCTAGGAGATAGTCTCCCAGGAAAGCTGGGTGGTGCAACCACCCAGGTTAGGTGGTGGCACCGCTTGGGCTTAGTCTCCGAGCGAGACTGGGTGGTGCAACCGCCCCTGACAGGCGGTGGAACCGCCTGAGCTCGGTCTCCGAGCTCTGCAAGGGGTGCAACCGCCCTTGACAAGCGGTGGAACCGCCTAACTAGGGCGGTGGCACCACCTAAAGGCCCAGTCTCCAAGCTTTATCAGGCGGTGCAACCGCCCTAGTTAGGCGGTGCAACCGCCAGACCCCGAAATTTCGGGAGATGACAGTTTTGAGCTCGGAATTAAAACTGGTTTGAAGCCTATAAATATCCCACCCTTTCAGCAATGAAAGGGCACCCAAATGCACCGAAATCTTGATCTTATTCTGTGATTTTTAGAGCTTAAAAGTGTTGTAAGGTCTAAAAGTTCTCCTTCCTCTTTTCTTCCAAGTTCTGATCTTTCAAGAGAGGAGAGAAAATTCTGTAAGGGTTGTCTCCTAAGTCCATCAAAAGGAGTGAAACTATAAAAGGGTGGTTGGCCTTCGCCTATTGAAGGAAGGCCTCTAGTGGACATCGGTAACCTCATCGGTGGAGGAAGCCAAAAGTGGATGTTGGTCAAGATTGACCGAACCACTCTAAATCTCGGTTTGCATTTACTTTGAGCATCTTATCATTACTGCAAACATCCTCAATAGCTTACTGCCTTCTGCTCATTTATGAATGTGTTTCATAGTTAAGTATTTTCTAAATCGACGTTTAGACGGAAATTAGTTTTATCATACGAACATCATATTTCAGTTTGCGCTTACATTTTGATTTTCATCATAACTGCAAACTGCCTCTATATATTTGCTTTAACTGTAGTTCGCTTGATCAAAAGTTAAAGTGATTTATGAATCAGCTTTCTTATCGAAATTGCTTTTATCGTACGAACGTAGTTTTAATCGTCGAAAGTTTTCCGCTGCACTAATTCACCCCCCCCCCCCTCTTAGTGCTCTTGATCCTAACAATTGGTATCAGAGCCCGTTATTTCTCATTTCGGATTTACACTTGAGAGAAATGACTCTTCATGGCTTTCAAGAGGGTTTATCGGTTGTTCGTCCACCGTTGTTTAACGGATTGGACTACACTTATTGTAAAACTCGAATGAGAGTTTTCTTGATTTCTATGAATTTGGATTTACGGAATATTGTTGAAAACAGTTTTCAACTTCCCTCTAAACCGATGAACGAATGGTCAGATTTGGAGAAGAAGTATTTTTCTTTAAACGCAAAGGCTATGAATGCCTTATTTTGCGCTTTGGACCAAAATGAGTTCAATCGAATTTCTTTGTGCGAAACGGCTTTTGACATATGGCACACTCTTGAAATCACACAGAAGGCACTTCTAGAGTTAAAGATTCGAAAATCAACTTTTTGATGCATGATTTCGAGCTTTTTCAAATGAAGCCAAGCGAAACCATTGGTGACATGTACACCCGTTTTACGGATGTCGTCAATGGTTTAAGAGCTCTTGGCAAATGTTTTTCGGATTTTGAACTCATAAACAAGATTTTGCGTTCTCTTTCTAAGAAGTGGGATTCAAAAGTAACTGCAATACAAGAAGCTAAAAACCTAAACAACTAACCACTTGAAGAACTAATTGGTTCGTTGATGACATATGAAATGGTGCACAATGCACATGATAAACAAAACAACTTCCAAAGAACAAGAAGGATTTGGGACACAGAACATTTAAAGACCACTCGAGCATAAGCTCAAGTGATAGTGAACTAAAACTACAAATGAAACAAAAATTAAAAAGCAAAAAGAGCGGAACTACTTGCTTTGAACGCAAGAAAAAGAATACAACTTGGGATGAATCGAGCTCCTCCGAAGACGAGGAGAAAATCAAGAAAGGCAAGGTGGCAAGCTACGCCTCAAGGATATTCAACGATGAGGTAATCGAAACCCCCTTAATTTATTTTGAAATTACTTGATGGTTTCCATGATGCATTTTTTTTAATAATTATTTTTTTTTAAAAAAATTACATGTTTTATGTTAATGGAATAAAATGTTAGATTTAAATCTAATGATCACATGTATGTTTTTCTTGAGAAGAAAAATGTGTATCTTGATGATTTCCGATTTTGATTGAAACCGTGCTTGATGTCTTAATGAAAATATTAAGAAGTTTAATATCGTGCTTAATGATGATGCATGGCTATTTTATGAAAAACTAAGCATGAAAAGACAGATTCACCTAAAAAGAAAAATGCATAACTACAGCAAATAACAAAATAATTTTGGTTGAAAATACCTTATGCTCAATGAAGCCATGATTGATGAATATGCTTAATAATTTCTTTGTCTTGTATGTCCTATCATGATGAATATTTTGAAAATAAATAAAATCATGTTTGATTTGAAATAATGCATAATGATCATGCTTAATGAGTTTTCTTTTGAAATGATGCATGATGATTTTTGTGATTATCAAACTTTATGATCTTTTGAAAGATCTTTTTCAGCGTTAATGAATGATGCATGAATTTGGTATAAAAGAAAAGAATAAGCATGTATGAAGTCAATCAATAAGTTGAAACTAAAAAGAGGAAAACATTTTTCTTTAAAATTCTTTTTCTCTATCTTATTGACTTTGATGAAACTATTTGATCATGCTTTAAATGATAATGTTCGGTATCATGAATACTTCATTATCATACATGAAAATAGTGATAAATATTTTGAAAATAAATGTTTGTATCATGTTAGATGGTTTTACATATTGTGCATGATAAGCTATAGTGATGATGGAAACAATGATTGAAATAATATGAATGATGATTTGGAATCATACATATAATAATGAGTTTATATGTTTTGAAAATATATATGATGATAATGATGCATGCAATGATGAAGTATTCAGGATAAAATAACTGTTTTGACATTCAAGACTTGAATTTTCATCAATGCTATTTACCTTTGTCATAATTTAGAAATTAACGTAAAGGGTCTTTCCTTCTTTTTGACAATGACAAAGGGGGAGCAAAACATGCTAGAAAGCTAATTTGCTAGCTTGCATAATTCAAAAAAGGGGAAGGCAAAAATTGTACTTCTCAAAAGAGAAGAAATTGCTATCTTAAACATCACCAAGAAGTGCTATCTTGCAAATCTCAAGACGCACAAATGCAAACATGCAAAATTTGTAATTTTGCACATTATTAAAATTTATGATGCTTTGGTGATCATGCATGTTCTAAAATGTTATAAGATTCACTAGCTTACATGATGTAGAACTTGCTATCTTGAACATCACCAAAGAGTGCCATCATGCCTATCTCAAGAAGCAAAAAGTAACTTGCACATCTAGCAAAACTTATATTTCAAGAAGTAAGAGTTGCTTTCTTGAACATCTCAAAATTGCTAGCTTGCGTGTCTTAAAATGTTGAAATTTTTTTGCTAGCTTGTATATTGTAAACTTGCTATCGTACTATCATGATGATGAGCATGTTTTAACTTCATGATTGTATTTTGAAAATCTATAGCAAAACCTTGTCCGAATGCATGAAAATGTTAAATTTCATTTTCAGATTTGGTATCTTCTTGATTATAACAATCAGATTTTCTTGATACATCATTCTCTTTCGGACTTAATGTAGCTTTCATAAGCATATGTCATATCGAGTTTGATTCATATCATTGATTTTTGACATATGGAATCAATTAGCAAATGCATCTCTCAGAAACTTATCATGTGAAAAAATATTTTTTTGAGAAATGGATTTGATGATTCCATCTTATAAATTCCTTCTTGAAAAAGGAAGATATTTCTACGTACAAGGATTTGATTCACATACATATCTTGATCCTTATAAAAATGAAGCGTGCTTTAATATCTTATCGATTTTAACTTCATTCGAGTAAGCTCATAAATAGCTTTCCTCCTTCATACAAAGAGATAATAACAAATAAAAAGGAAGAAGTTTTCAAAGCTATCTCCATGTCATGTTTTCCTTGAGATGTTTGTATATTTGGTATCCTATCACTCATTATTGAAAAATGACATGAACCCAGTTATGGCATGAATCATTACCGCACTTATGTTTAAAATTTGCTTATATCGTTCTCCTTTTTATTGATGACAAAGGGGGAGAAATATATGAATTGATGCTATGAGTGCCATATTTGAAATATATGAATTGATCCTATGATTACCATATTTGTACTATGCCATGGTTGCATCATGTTAAGATATCAAGAAAAATATGAACTGATGCTATAATTATCATATTTGCTCTATGCCATGGTTGCATTATAATAAGATATCAAGAACTAGCATCACAACTTTACTTATTGATATCTTGTCATGTGATGAAATGCTACAATTGATAAACACTTGAAATGTTTGCGTTACGATATCAAAAGCTTACATCACAATTTTACATGTCGATATCTTACCATTTAATGATAGCAAACTTGCATGATGGTAAAAATGGATATTATGTTTTTCATGCAATGAGTTGAACTTATATCACAAACATAAGAATAGTTATACTTCTCCTTTTTGTTGATGACAAAGGGGAAGAAGTATGTTAATGACATGACATGTTATGCATAAGTTTATGATGACATGTTGCTTAGATTTTTGAATCCAAGAGTTTCTATCAATATGGCATATTGATAGGGGGATTTTGTTTAAACTTCGGGAGTCAGGTTAATTCCGTCATCAAGTGGTTGTCATCATAAAAAAGGGGGAGATTGTTGAATCTCGTATTTTGATGATGAAACCACTTGATATATGTTTATGATTTAATCTACGTTTTGAGTAACGTAGGATGCTTCGATCATGATGAGACAATTAAAGCAGAAAAATCATGTTGGGTCGGAGGAATATGTCAGAAGATTGGACGTCGGGTCGATAGATCGGTCGACGTATCGATAGAAGGCTTCGGGCCATGGACTCGGGCATCGGGCCAAGAAGAGCGGGTATTGTGCCAAGGA
The DNA here is from genome assembly GCF_036884655.1 of Musa acuminata AAA Group. NCBI lineage: Eukaryota > Viridiplantae > Streptophyta > Magnoliopsida > Zingiberales > Musaceae > Musa > Musa acuminata. Next base: position 16,506,411 of record NC_088327.1, on the reverse strand, counting down.
TATCGGAGTTGCGGAGTCAACTGGCCGATTGAGCAATAGGCCGCAGGAGAGGACGATGCACCGAATAATCGGACGAAGCATCGAGGGACCAATGACATGCCGGACAACTTGGTTAATTGCTTAGGATTAATTATCTCGATCGAAGTTTTATTTTACATGTGTAGGATTAACTACGATGGAAGTAAGATATGCAGCAGGAGTTGCGCCGGAGTCAATACTATGATCACGTTGGGGGTTCGAGAGTTCGACGGAAGTCCTGACGATCGTCGGAGGTTCTACGGGAACAAATCCGATAAGTCCAGGAGCTTGCCAAAGAAGCTCATCAAAACTTGCCAAGTGGATCGTCGCAAGTCCAGGAGTTTGCCAGAAGTCCACCGGAGCATTGCCGAAGGTTCGTCGGATGTTCGCCGAAAGTTCGCCGGAAGCTCATCGGAAGAAGCGATTGACGCACCGAAGCAAGTTACAGTAAATGTCTTAAGAAATATCGTAGTTAGCATGTAGATTAAGTTAGGAATGAGAGGTGATCCCATTAACTTAATCTAGGGGCAATTTAGCCCTTGATAGACCCAAATTGGGCCGAATGGATCAACCCATTCGGACCAGAATTCCTGCTAGGCGGTGGCACCGCTAGGGTCGACGGTGGCACTGCCCAGGAGATAGTCTCCCAGGAAAGTTGGGCGGTGCAACCGCCCAAGTTAGGTGGTGGCACTACCTGGGCTCAATCTCCGAGCGAGACTAGGTGGTGCAATCGCCCTAGTCAAGCGGTGGCACCGCCTGGGCTTAGTCTCCGAGCGAGACTGGGTGGTGCAACTGCCCCTGACAGGCGGTGGAATCGCTTGAGCTCGGTCTCCGAGCTTTGCCAAGCGGTGCAACTGCCCCTGACAGGAGGTGGCACCGCCTAGAGGCTCAGTCTCCGAGCTCTACCAAGCGGTGCAACCGCCCCTGACAGGAGGTGGCACCGCCCAGAGGCTCAGTCTCCGAGCTCTGCCAAGCGGTGCAACCGCCAAACCCCGGAATTCCGGGAGATGATAGTTTTGAGCTCGGAATTCAAACTGGTTTGAAGCCTATAAATACCCCACCCTTTCAGCAATGAAAGGGCACCTAAATGCACCGAAATCTTGATCTTATTCTGTGATTTTTAGAGCTCAAAAGTGTTGTAAGGGCTAAAAGTTCTCCTTCCTCTTTTCTTCCAAGTTCTGATCTTTTAAGAGAGGAGAGAAAATTTTGTAAGGGTTGTCTCCTAAACCCGTCAAAAGGAGTGAAACTGTAAAAGGGTGCTTGGCCTTCGCCTATTGAAGGAAGGCCTCTAGTGGACGTCGGTGACCTCGTCGGTGGAGGAAGCCAAAAGTGGATATAGGTCAAGATTGACCGAACCACTCTAAATCTCGGTTTGCATTTACTTTGAGCATCTTATCTTTACTACAAACCTCTTCAATAGCTTATTGCCTTATGCTCATTTATGAACGTGTTTCATAGTTAAGTATTTTCCGAATCGGCGTTTAGATGGAAATCGATTTTATCGTACGAACATCATATTTCAGTTTGCGCTTACATTCTGATTTCCATCATAACTGCAAACTGCCTCTATATCTTTGCTTTAACTGCATCTCGCTTGATCACAAGTTAAAGTGATTTACGAATCGGCTTTCTTACCGAAATCGCTTTTATCGTACAAACGCAGTTTTAATCGTCGAAAGTTTTCCGCTGCACTAATTCACCCCCCCCCCCTCCTTAGTGCTCTTGATCCTAACAGTTAACTCCTAACACTAAGCATGAAAAGTAAGATTCATTTAAAAAGAAAAATGTATTACTATAACAAATAAAATAATTTTGATTGAAAATAATTTATGTTTAATGAAATCATATTTGATGATGCAAGATGTAATGAAAATATTAAGAGTTTTGATACCATGTTTGATGATTTTATACCATGCATGAGAATTTAAAGTAATAATAATTTTTTATTATACTATTAATCTTTGTCGTGATGAATTTTGCTTTTAAACGGTGATACATATTTTTATTTGGCATAAAAGATAAAGATATACTTGCATAAAATAAAAAGAGAATATATTTTTCTTGAAAACTTCTCAATCCCTATCTTATCGAGTTGAAAAGAGATTGATGAATCTATTTGTATGAATCTCTTGGACTATGAAAATTTTTTTGATGATTTGATGATTTGAATCTAAATGAGATTTTTCTAAAGCTTTCTCTTGAGATATCTTCTATTTTATGTGAATCAAGATTTCTTTTTTATTCTTCTATATTTTTTCTTACCATTTACTAAAGAGGAGATTTTCTATATGAATCATAAGATTTTTTATGAAATATTTTTCTCCTATGTTTTTTTTTGTAATTTACTAAAGAGAATATCTTTTTCATAATTCATGACTTCAAAATTTCTTTTGAAGATCTTTTACTATTTGATCTCCTAAGATTTTTTTTAATTATTTAAGAGAAGATTTGTCAAAATGAATCATATCTTTTGGTATTCACATGATCTCATCTTTTATTATATGATTTTTCTTTGTATAATTCAGTGTATTCATGAAGTATATCTCATCACCAAAATTTGTTTGATATCTTCTATGTGATGACTTGAATATTTACACCTTTATGCTATTCCCCTTTTTTTTTTGTCTATGACAAAAGGGGAGAAAGAATTACTAGTGTGCACATCTCAAGAAAAGCATATTGCTAAGAAAGACAAAACTCGCAAGCTTACATATTAAGAGAGATAGTTTTGCTAGCTTGGATAAATTAGTATAAAACTTACTTAACGTGCTTTCAAATACTTGCATTGTTGAATGATTTTTCTTTTTGCCTATGACAAAGGGGGAGAAAATAAATGATGAATGTTTGGTACCAACAATCATGAAGTGATAAATACTTAAAAATGTTGATTTAATGTTTCCAACAACATGCTTTCAAACACTTGCATTGTTGAATGATTTTTCTTTTTGCCTATGACAAAGGGGGAGAAAATAAACGATAAATGTTTGGTACCAACAATCATGAAGTGATAAATGCTTAAAAATATTGATTTAATGTTTGGTATCATTAATGCTTTAGTATCATGCATGGGAGAAATGATGAATGTTTGGTATCATGATCAAAATGTTGATTTAATACATGAAGTGATAAATGCTTAAAAGTTTTAATGTCTTAGCATCATGAATGTTATGTCCAAAATAATGTATCATGAATGCTTGAGTATATATGTTCATAGTGATGATTGATTTATATTTGGTATCATGCATGAAGTAAAGATGAAATGTAAGGTTTTGAAATTATACATGTTTTAATTTGAAACTATAATAATGCATAAACATATTGAATTAAGAATGATACTTTATCTTTGTCATGATTTGGAAATTGATATAAAGGAAAAAGAATTATAATATTATATTCTTCCCTTCTATTGGACAATGACAAAAGGAGATTAAAATTTGTTAGCTTGTATGTTCTAAAATAATGTAAAACTTACTAAAATTGCTAGCTTGCACTTCTCAAAAGAGAAGAAAGAACTTGCTATCTTGAACATCACCAAGAATTGCTAGCTTACAATCTCAAGAGAAGCAAAAGTATTATCTTGCCTATCTTAAGAAACAAAAGTGAAAACTTGAAAAATTTGTAATCTTGCACATCTTTAAAATTAATGATGATTTGGTGATCATGCATGTTGTAAAGTAATGAAAAATTTGCTATCTAGTATATTGTAAAACTTGCATATCTTAAAAACTTGAAAGTTGCACTTTTCCTTTTTGTTGATGACAAAGGGGGAGAAAGTATAATGATAATTATGCATGGAATAATATATTGAAATTTTGATTATGTATGATTTTATGATGACATGTTACTTGGATTTTTGAATTCAAAAGTTCTATCAATATAACATATTGATAGGGGGAGTTTAGTTTAAACTCTGTCATCAATTGTCATCATAAAAAAGGGGGAGATTGTTGAATCTTTAATTTTGATGGTGAAACCAATTGATAGTGTTTATGATATGATATGCATTTTGAGTAACGTAGAGGGCTTCGATTAGGAAAGATAATTAAAGCAGGAAGAATCATGTTGGGTCGGAGTGGAACATGTCGGAAGATTAGACGTCGAGCCAGAGGATCGGTTGACGTATCGACAGAAGGCCTCGGGCCATGGGTTCAGGCATCGGGCTAAGAAGAGTGAAAATTATGCCAAGAAAATCGGAGTTGCGAAGGACAATTGACTGAAGGAGTAATAGGCCGTAAGAGAGAACGATGCGCCAAAGAATCAGATGCAGCGTCGATGAACCAATGACATGCCAGACAACATTTGATTTAGCTTTGTAATAATTGTCTAGATCAAAGTTTGGGCTTTTTTTTAATAAAAGTCTAGATCAAAGCTTTGTAATAATAGTTGGAATTGAGCCAACTCAATTAGGGGCTAATTGGGCCTAAGTTTGGGCTATGTTGGGCCAAGTGAAAGGCCTAAGTAGTGACCCAACAAGTGGAATCGTTAGTGGCACAGACTCCAAGAATATGTCAGGCGATGGTACCGCCCAAACTCAGTCTCTAAGACTTTCAAGCAGTGGTACCACCAGTTTGGGCGGTGGTACCGCCAATCTGGGTGATGATACTACCCAGACACAATCTCCCAAGCAGTGGTACCACTCAATGTTAGTGCTACAAACGATGGTACTGCCCAACATAGACGGTGGTACTACTAGGACTCGGGATACCCAGGATAAGACATTTTTTTGCTTTGATTTTGAAGCTATTTGAGGTCTATAAACACCCCAGCTATTCCTGCATGGAGCAGCAAGAGTTAAGTACGAAATTGAGTTGAAAAAGGGGGAAAAATACTTGAGAAAAAAATTAGGAAACTCTCTTAGGATTTAGGATCACTTCTTCCTAGTATTTAGAAGTTTGTCTAAAGGGAGAAGTGAGGTCTAAGAAAGAGAGGCTTGTAAGGGTTGTCTCCTAAACTTGTGAAAAGGAGAAAGAGTATAAAAGGGTAGTTGATCTTCGCCCATTGAAGGAAGATCGTTAGTGGATGCTGGTGGCCTCGACGGAAGAGGAATCGGGAGTGAATATAGGTCACGACGATCGAACCACTATAAAACTCGGTTTGCATTTACTTCTTGTCATTTACTTTTACTACAAACTGCCTTACTTGCTTTACTTTTTCATGACACTTACGAATACTTTTAAGTTAAATATATTTTCGATACGAGCTTTTATCGAATGAAATATTTTCAAACCGACGTCGTTTTTATTCGCTGCACTAATTCACCCCCCTCTCTTAGTGCCGACTCGATCCTAACAGAGCTGGGTGCCATGCCACATCTCTTCACGCAAGTGGTGAAGGACAAGCATAGGGGGGGTGGTGGAGGATGCGATGAGATCATGGAGGTGTTTCGAAGGGTGGACGATGTCAGTGTTCTGATGGATCTAGTGGTTGGGGGGAGCGGGAGGGCGAGGAAAAATGCTACAGTTGTACTACTGAACCTAGTAAAGAATAATGGAGACAAGACATTGGGGGACGTTAGGGAGGTGGATCGGGCGGAGACGATTGTGAGGGCTCTAGTCAACAATGATAATAGGGTGAGCGCGAGGGGGAAGAGCAAGGCAGAGGCACTACTTAGAGTTTTGGAGAGTAGGCAAGGGAGCCAACCGTAGGGTCTAGATGATTTTGAGATCAACTCTAATGACTCTATGCCGCGAATATCGCTCCGTAATAAAGTCGCATAGTGCTCCGTCATCGCTCTACATTCATCATTATTAAAATCGTCCGTCATCACTAACTGAAATATTAAAATTATTTTTTTACCTTTTATTTTCATATTTCATTGAAGAAACCGACAATGCTTGGATAAATAGATTTATATGTTTCACTTTTTTAATTAATTAATTATATTGAGATCAAAATATTAAAAATAATTAATTATATGAGATAATATATAATTAATATTAATTAAATAAGATAATGTATAATTTACCTAAAATAAATTATATATAAATGAGATAATATATAATTATATGAAAACATCCTAAAGGAACGGGAAGCGAACTCGCAATCCAGATTGAGAAGCGAACTCGGTCACGTCATGCACTGTATCAAACTAAACAGAACATCCCAAGTGTTCAAAACCCCAACGTTACCATCCGACGTGGTGCATCTTTTAACCTCACAGTAGCCCGATCTCTATCGGGGTAATTCGTCTAGAAGGAAACCGAATGTTACCCTCATCCAAGAAAAAGATCCGTTTTAGCTTGGACGTATATCGATCTACCCGTTTTCCGTTCGTGGCGAACATCCAGTGGCGTGACAGATGGGACCGATGTCAATTGCCCTAGCTGTGGGCCATGTCCGCGAGGGCGTGTCTGGGTCGTGACTTGCGTGGCTATTTGTCGGATCCTCCTTTCACGGACCGCCATTTTGACCACTAAGCGCTCGACCCGGCGGCGTTTGGCCTCGTCACTCGCTCCTGTCTCCTGTCGATGGAGTCCGTCGCGGCATCGCCTGCGATCGCCTCGTCGCCGTCTTCCTTCTCCTTCTTCTCTAGCAAGAGAAGCGCCCGTAGACGCCAATCGCTCCTCCCGATCGCCTCCATGAGTCGTTTCTATTTTCGTCGTTATTATCCGTCGTATTTGATTCGATTTGTGACCTAAATTTCTCTTTTCTTCTGATCTTTAGATTGGGGAGATGATGCTGATCTCAATTCGGACTCCGAGAGCACGAGTCTCGTTCCTTTCCTCGGCAATCGCGCTCCCATTTCCCCGCTTCCCAAGGTAAATTACCCGATTCCTCTCTTTATTGGTCTTATATAGGGATCGGAAAAGATGGTTAATCTATTTTTATGGACGCTTCGTGATTCGTCCTTAGGATAAGGCTATGGGCTTGGTTTTAAGCGCGGCAGCTGGAAGAGGGTGGACGACGGGATCGGGAATGGAAGGCCCTCCGATCCCCGCCGACTCCGATTCCGCTGATCAGACGGTTCTCACGTTCCCCTGGTCCCTCTACACCCGATCTCCGCGACGTCGAATGCGCGTGGCCTTTACCTGCAACATCTGTGGCCAGCGGACCACTCGTGCCATCAATCCTCATGCGTATACGGACGGCACCGTGTTTGTTCAGGTGCTTCATATGATTGGAACTCAAAAGCACTACTTTTTATTTTTCTGTTTTTATTGATTTTACTCTAAAAGTGGTCCTGGGTTGCATCAGTGTTGCGGCTGCAATGTGTTCCATAAATTGGTGGACAATCTGAATCTGTTCCACGAGATGAAATGTTACGTGAACCCTAGTTTCCGCTACAAAGGAGACATGCCGTTCAATCACATTGATGCAGATGATGATCAGGACATCTTTCCCTTCTTATGAGGTGAAAGAATTGGACGGTATAGAAGTGAACTGTAAATATTGTCTCGTTGGCACGACAAATAATATGTGAATTGATGTGTGTACCGACATCTAGAGATTGACTTGCTTGTAGATGTAATACCTGCACTGTATTTTGCAGTACCTGATGGCACTTAGTTTTTGTTAATAGATATTGGTTGAACCCTTACAGACCTTGTGATATTATGTAAATGTACCTCTGATATCAAGAAGGGAAAAAAAGTAGGAAGAGTTCATCAAACTTCACTAGGGCTTTTGAGGAGCTCTAGGTTGTGTAGGTGATACTTTGTGCATCACAACTGCTCATTTAGTTAAATTTTATTTTCTGGTTATACAAGCAATATTGTTGTGGGATGATTCTTTGCTTATGTTGTTGTGTATGTAAGTCTTCAGTTCATAATTCCTGTGATCTTTGTTTTCTTCTGGAGTAACTATGTCTTTTCAGGTAGGATGTAGTTCTCTGCTACCTCTTGTTTTGCACGTCATGTTTTCGTTATTTACCATTATTAAATTTTAAGAGCTGCAAAATGTGATAGGGTTGTTAGCTAAGTGTGAGCAATAAAAAAAGAATCAGTTTGGGTTATTATAGCTCCTTCTTGATTTACTATTATTAAATTTTAAGAGCTGCAAAAAGTGATAGAGTTGTTAGCTAAATGTGAGTAATAAAAAAAAAAAATCAGTTTGGATTATTGTAGCTCCGTCTTGACTCTGCCCATATCTGGTCTACATAAAGAGTAGGTAGGGGTAATCTAACATCCAATATGTGTTGTATTCTTCATTTTAGATTCCTTCCCTTTTTTTTTCTTTTCCCTCATCTTCCCTTGGTTTGCACTCTTTCTGTAAGTTGAGTTCTGTTTGTTATTTAAGTATGGCTTTGGGATATTTTTAAGATATTAGTGTTCATATGAGTTCGAGTTGGCTGAAGTATGAAGTTAAACGAGTAATTGGTGAAGTGGGGATCAGATCCATGTAGCTTTCGTTGCAATCCTATATTTCTTTAAGTGATTGGTTATGGAGAGATGATGCTAGTTCTATCCAGATGAGTTCTATTAGCTACTCATTTTTTTAGCATAGAACCACATGTCTTAGCTTGGAGGAACATGATTGTTGCACATGGTATCCACGTGTTGTATTGCTGTTATAGGTAGAAAAAGATGTCTGTTTGCAAGACACCAGGATTTGTCATATAGTCTTAGACAAACATGAGTCTCATAGAAACCTGATTTTTATTATTAATTACTTGCAAATTTTTCTCTGCAATCTTTCCTTCCGGGCATCTATTTGCAAGAAGGGCAGTGTTTCTTCATGTTTTATTTCATTCTTTATTCATAAAAAGAAACTATTTCTCTATTTGGATGTCTTAATTGCCTGTATAATCAATCTGCTTTGTGCCTTCTATTCTGGATGGTCATGTGCCTTTTCTATTTTCCATATACATCATATTTTTCTTAATGATTGCAATGTCTCTATCTGCTATAATTGCCCAACATACAATCAAAATTATCCTTGGTTGATCCTGACCATTTAACATGTGGCACTATCTTTCTGGGTTCTTGTTATTTTTCTTTTTGTCGAATTTAATGGCGATGAATCTCTCTATTAGTATTATTTTGTATTGGGGAAACTCTTCTTGAAGTGGTTAGCTATTCCTTCTGTTTTTATTCTCAATGTAAGTCATTCAACATCAACAATTAAAGCATTTACCTCCTCCAAAAAAGTATGCCAAGGAATTGCTGATGAGTCCTGATCTATGTTTAGTCATCCAGTTAGTTTTTTGCCTGGAGATCTGGCTTTTGGTTATCCTTCAATGTAAGGTACCATCATACTATCCAAGAAGCTGTTACTTGCTACAACGTTTTTCCTTCTTTACTTTAGTTCTTTGCTTATATTCTTAGGTGCTTTCCACTAGTTTGTAGCATTTTATTTCCACTTGAAATTATTACAGGATGCTCTATTTTTCCCTTGAGTTTTCAATTATCCTCAGTATGCGCTTTTCGTTTTGAATTTTTAACATTTGCACATCAGTTATTAGATGAGACCATGAGAACAAAGGTGATAATTCATATTACAAGGCTTACCAAATCATGTTCGAAGTGTTAATCAGTTAGTTTTTATTTTATCCAGATCATGGTGTTGGAGTCAAGACTAGTGCTTGGATGGCAGAGGATGTCGTGGTATCCATGGCTTAACAAATATGGGATCAATTTCCAGTGCTTTATTTGATATAAAAATAGAAAAAGGAAATTAAGGGTTTGTCATATTGTTGCTCATAATAGTTCTTTTCTTGTTGTTCTAGCTATCAGGATATTTTCATGTATGGTACTGATTCCATAGATATTCTTAGACCGGTGTCTAGTATTAATTTAGAACTTGCTGGGGTGGGTTGAAAGTCTGAATGCTATACTCAAGAAAATATCTGCATCCTTTGCAAACTACTAGGCCGAATAAAATTCCACAGGTCTTGGTGTTTAATATGTTTCCTTCAGCGTTTGATTTTTGTATGACAATATCAGTCAGAAGTTTCTGTTTGCAAACTAACTTGATTATTCATATTATATATGTCTCTTTGTAGCTCATGGATGTTACCACTGTGAAATCTGTGGTCATGACATGTTTACAAGGGAAGATGTGAAGAGGCCTTATTACTCTGGATCATTTCCCAGGTGACTCGTCTGCCTTTTCTGGAATAGCTTCATTTCTACTCAGTCTGATCCATCGACGGTCGTTAACAGAAATGCTCTCGTTTGCCCAATCTTACTACAGAGATGACATTACAATACATGCAAGAAGCCTTGCAAGTAGATCTCAATATCCCCATTGACTTTAGAGGAGTGACTAAGGAGTTTTTATCTTTATTTCTTCTAAGATGGAGGTGAACTTCTGAGTTAGAAATGATACTTCAAAACATGCTACATCGTGTAAGAAGTTGGACCAACATGGGACCTCTTTGTAGTCGTGGTTCAATTGTTCAATCATTCCATGGTCCACATGATGAATGAGCTTACTGACCTTGATTTGATGTGTAGGTGTGTTATGAACTTGAGGACAAGATGGAAGAAGCTGGTGGAAACATTATAGACTATCGAAGGTTGTAATTTCTTCCTTTAACGTTAGTATAACTCTGTGGTTGTTCTTCAGATCGACAATTCTATTTTTCATGATGCAAACTGTTTGGTTTCCGTGTACGTTTTCCTACTTGATCTTAATACCATGAGAAACCTCTCTCAAACTTAGGAGTCAATTTGGTTGATTCTTGCCATTAGTCCATCGGATGTTACTGCTGTTGTTTTCTTTCTCCCTCCCTCTTGTTTTAACCTTTCTGTGGCGTGTTGCTGGCAATTGTTCTGTTACTAGTTGCAGAGGTTACATAGGGCCAAAGCTTACCAACAATATTGACTGAGATCTTTCCAGACTTACTGAAGGAGGTAAAGGAGAGCTAGTGAGGTTACGTGGGTCCAAACCTTACCAACAATATTGAGTGAGATCTTTCAAGACTTATTGAAGGAGATAAAAGGCGAGCTAGTAGTGATGGCGTTGCAGGACATTTGTCGGATCCTACGTAATAGAATATAACTTACTGAGCTTGAATCAATAACTCTCAATGCTAAAGTTCAAGCTAATTATAATAGTCTTACCAAATCCTTTATAAGTCAATTCAACCTTTTGCCCCTCTTACCATGTGACTAAATTGAGGATCACTGTGCTAGTAGGAAAATGACTACATTAAATTGCGTGAGACACAGGATTCATGGAGAAACTACCCGACCTGAAAAAAGGTTCTCAATAGTAATTTTTGCTTAGTTTGTGCTGCAGATTTCGAGTAATCCTCATTTGTCATCTATAAAAATAGTTATTGATATTCCAATCTTTTGTTCTTCATCCCAGTGAATTTTTCTCGGATGTTTACCAGGAACACAAGGAAAATGAGCATTTGATAGGACGATGAGATATCGACAACGTTTTGGCCTCAGTTTTTACTTGGTACAAACGGCCAGTTTCTCCCAGTATTTCCCAACACGGAGTCATCATTCTCTTGAAGATACTACAAAAAGGAACCATTTGAACCAGGAGACGTTTTGAGCTAAGACTGGCGCTGCTCTTCTCTCGGTCGCTACGATGACATTGGAGGTGTTGTTGAAGATGAGGCAACAACCTCAGCAGCAACAAGAAGTAGGGTGGCTCCATCAGGTGGCACAGGGCCCTGTGGGTGTTGTACAAGGGGCAAGAGAGTGGGCAGGCAAGTTGATCCCACCCCCTCTCATCGACAGAGTGGGGCCCTTGAGTGAGCTGGCCCCGCTTACAAGGTCAGCATTGAGGAAGACTACGATGACCGTTATGTCGTCATGGAAGTGGCGGCGAACCCCACGATCGATCTTGTTGAGATCGGAGTATCTCATCTCCCGCTTCTTTGCTGCTTCTCGGAGTGCAGCTTTGATCAACCGACGAGCAATCCCCTGCAGAAGAGCAGCAAATTGTGGTCTGATGAGCCACACATCAAAGACAAGCAGGTTTGCAAGACTGCGTCTTGTGGCAAATGATATTTAAAAAGAAGCAACACAGTATATCATACTAATGCAGAATGAGATGACTAGATAAAAATGTCCTTATAAGGAAATTGGCAATTACTATGAGATCAAACACGTACACTGTGAGGATTGCTATGAACAATATCCACAGCTTCTTGGTTGCTAAGATGCTCCCAGAGCCCATCAGATGCAAATATAAGAAACAGATCCTGTGGTTGCATTGGTTGCACAGAAATCGATGGTTCTGCACTGAGTATAGGCTTTTTGAAAGGCTCACGAAGACGAAACTTTGCATACAGTGGCTCCCGGTTAAATTCTGCCTTCTTTAGGTATACATCGCCAATCGACCTAGTGATCTGTAGCAGATATCTGTACTCACTGAATAAAAGCCAACATAGAGAAAAAAGAAAAGCTAAATCTAGATATCAAACAGTGTGTATTGCACATGAACCTGTAAGATGTGGCATGAAATCAGTGGAAAACAGGAGATGGCTGGAAAATTTACTTAATATAACTGATATAAGCAGTGGGGTGTGTTTGATTAAGTGAAGTTTTGGTAGAAAAACTGTCTAAAGTAATGCCAAAAAAAGAGTAACATCACAGTTCATCACTAAGGCTACTAGAAACCCAGATCCTGCAAGCTAGAGCATTTTCAGATTCATCATTTAGCATATTGCAAATCCAAAAGCAATAGAAAATCTCACATATCTTGTTAAAAGGCCATACATTATCATTAGTATTCTTATTTATGATGACAACAGTACATATGAAAGAGATAGTACCAATTAATGACACTACCTGCATTTGTATGTTACCATTGTAGACTACGAAGGTTTGATGGAAGAATATGTCAGGTACTTTCAAAGAACCAAACAAGAACAAGCAAGGTTCAGATTGAATACTTGACGAGGACAAGCTAAAAAGTTCCTTTTCCCATAAATAAACCAAGTCTGGAGCATAATGAACTCAAAAAATAAGTATTGTTAGTATCAGGAAAATCATTAGAGGGGGAAAAAAAGAAAAACAATGTTGTTTGGCTAGGTCAATGTCCTCAGGCCTACCCCTGCAAATCGAAATATCATTTCCGTGACTGGAATCATTGCTACCTAGGTCATAAGAAACAAAAAAGAAACTTATCATCACACAAAAGATTTGTCCTCAAAGACATGAGCAACAAGTCCACCAAACTAATTGAGAGAAAGAACAAAAAGTAAAAAAGAAATTGACAGAAAATCCAGGATAAGAACATCAAAGAATGAAGTAGCTAGTTAGTTGCGGTTAAACCAACCTAACCAAAAAGGGCCCGAGTCCTGAGTAGGTCATGTGGACCGAATAGTTAAAATATCAAAAACCATGTGATGGCATATGCATCTAACACAAACAAGTCAACAAAGTGTTATTTACAGAATTAAAAAGAAAAAATTTGTATAGGGCATTGAGGTACTCAAAAAGTCTTATTTTACCATACAAAAAGATGTAAAAAAATAAAAATATGAAAAATTTATCCCATCTGCCAGTTCCCATTTGAGAGCCACATCCTCAATTAAGACTGGACTACCAAGTCATTTCCTATTTCCTCTATGCTGGCTAAATCGTGATTTACCTCTTTTGATTTCTCACTTAATAAAAAATTAAACCCTCTTGAATTAGCAATGTATCAACTTGGATGCTCTTTATTTGACTGAGATAAAATCATCAAGAAGGAGAAAAGCTACTATCTAAATGAAGTATATGCAGATGCTCTTTATTTGTCCCCAAGTACATTTGACTTCATAACAATCAGATCCACTGAAAAAAGCTTTTCAGAGAAAAAGCTTTCTTGTAGTTGTTGCAATTCATGACTGGTGTAACATTGCCGAATATGCAAGTTTTTAACTCAAATGGTGCCTGAAATCTTCAGTCCAAATATTGTCAAATAGATTAAGGTGAAATAAAAAAGCAAACCTACAATGTAAATGCATCTTTAGTACAGAATGTAAAATGATCATTTCAGAGCAGTGTTACTACTAAAAAATCCTGCACTTGTACAATTAAATAATGATACAACCAATGGTTCAACCACTGCTTCCTCCGCTACTGCCAAACCTACCACTCTATGTCATCCACTTAATTATACATTTACAAAAGACCATCTCAATTTAAATGCAAGTGAACAATCAGATTAGCAAAAATTTAGTTGGTTATGAAAGCAGAACCAGTACACCCACTGGTATAATATAGTGACTGGACAGGAGATTGACTGAAAATGATGGAAGAAGTATAAAGAAGAATGAATAAAATGCATGGTACTTTGCTGTTTGCAAGCTAGAAGCACCAATAGAACATAAGAAAGGTGACCTTTTATATACTTACAAGTTACAAGAATATATGGAAAATATGGAGAAGCATAAATTGCCAAGTATTATGAAACTTGGTTTATTATTCTTTTGTAAATGAACCAATAGATAAGTTTTAAGCTTTAAGCACCTGGATTAGACCCTTCACCCTCCAAACATTATGCTTCAAAACAACAACTTGATTATCTTCTGGGTGCATTGACTGCAACTCTTGTCTCACAGATTCAATTCCAGCATTGTGTTCTGCTGATAACTGGACAGCCAAAACTTTGCCAGTTGCTTTAACAAGTTTCCCAAGAACAACACGGGAGTCCCCGAGATTAGCTGTATATATCAAACCACCACTGATTACACCAACAAGACAGCATGAGCCTACAGCTGCAATCTGAGGCTTTATAGGCCATTGCTTGGTAACCAGAGAGAGAAAACCTTCTTCAGTAGCTTGGTATGCCTTCCGTATTACTTCAGCTGACATGGACTGCTGTTCAGCTGCAAATCCTGCAAAAAGAACAATTTAATCTTATATATTCTTTCAGTGAGCAGAAATGCTTTGGTTTGAGATGTGATGTGTGTTATGTTTTATATACAGTTAAAAGAAGAAAAATATAAGTTTGGTGTTTACATAACTTTTTCTCACGGTCAACTAATAAATTAATATCCTAGACTTCAGCGATATAACAGATATATCTAATGGTGACCAAGGCACTGCATGGAGAACATACAAGCTTCACAAAGTTGCATAGGACAAACTAATGTTATATCACACAGGTTCTCATGTCCACTAATGTTATACTGCTGAAAATTTTTTCCGAAACTACGAGTGCCATCCAAGTCAAATTGTATTGAGCTAGTTAGCTCAAAAATATCAAGATAATTGATTTATCAAATGAACAAAATAGATTTCTATCTTAGAGAACTTGTCGTACCAACCATTAAGTTTGTAAACAACATAAGTTAATGGAAGTTGCAAGTCCTAAGCACGGTCATTCCAAATTAAACACTTACGCTTAAGATGCTGAAAAAGATGATTATTGATATAACAGGAGGTTTCAGGGCCCCCATGACCATCATATACACCGACAAAGGTACCATAAGGCCCTGAATCAAGCAAGCTCAGTGGTCCAGATTCGATCTGGCTCTGGTCCTCAAGCAAGCTGTTTGCTTGGATGACAGCCATGGAGAACTCCCCGTTTATGTGCTGGCCACTGTCCTTGTACCATAGAAGACCATCCTGCCGGCCTACAACATCGGAGCCTGTGTGGACATGTCCACCCACCGCCGGTTGCCAGCAGGCCTTCAGTATGTTCATCAAGGCCGCTAACATCCCTCATCTCATCCAGGCTCGCCTCCGAGTTCGTGACATCTATCCTAAATCAATTTGTATCCAACAAGCAAAAGAAGCAATTTTTCCTCCCCTGAATCACAAGAATTCACATAAATCACGTCATTTACTAGAAAAAGAGTCACAAAACAGCAGCAACTACAGTAATCATGGAAGACTCCAACAAAAGTCGAACTTTCTCATCTAGAATAAGCTTAGAAACTTAATTGCCAACAAGGTGCAAACAAATCACGCTTTGACTTCTTCAATCATTTCAATTAAGATGGGCGATAAGTAGGTGAGACGAACCCAAAGGCAGAAACTAAACTCGGAAAAGATCTGCCACTTATTGGACAAATTCAGCTCTCAACCGCCGGGCCGAAGAAAAAGGTCGCAGAATCACAATCCAACACCCTTTCAAGCACGAAATCGAAGAAAAGAAACCAGCTAACAACCACGCGATCTCCGCACCAATCTTAAAACGCACGTCTTTTCATCAGGCGTCCGCACCGGAGCGGGAGGGATCCCAGAAGAGAGCGCCACACAGAATCACGCCAAACCCGACGCATTACATAACGAAAAGAAGAGACCTTCAGATCACTCCAGCCTTGGGCGTTCGGTTGTCCGGCGACCTCAGATCTGGAGAACGAGATGATGAAGTCGACTCTTCTTATTGGGTTCGGCTTCCAAGCAGCGGATTTAGAGGAAAAGAAGGCTTCTTTTCTGTCTCTCCAAGATCGTTAGCGGACAAAACCCATTAAGAACCAACAACAGAGACCCCAACGGGAGCGAGGCGAGGGGCAGCGAATGGGCTCCACCATCTTCACCACCGCCACGCCCGCTAGAGAGAGAGGTAGGAACTTAGGTAATTGGCGAAGAGGAGCCCAAGAAGAAGGTCGAGAATTTGGCACAAATACCCCTGAACTATAGCTTAAATTCATAGAGGTACGGATAGGAAATTACACTCGCACCCCTATAAAATGAAAATTTGTAATACCCTCCGCGTCGGCTGGCCATTAATCTAATATACGAAAGGAGAAAAGCCAAGTGACATGCGAGGTTAATATCAGCTCTCGGATCATTAATTACAACCTGAGTCAATGAGATAATACACTCATTAATTTATTTAAATCTCAATTGGTTATCCAATATATATTTATTATATCTTTATAAATCAATTTCTAGATAAAGATTAAATTTAAATATTTAAAAAATTGATTGATTATTTATGCTAGAACTAATAGGTATATTGGTTTTTTCTAGAGGGGAATAATCCTTTCGATCTTCTTAGGTAAATTCAGTCTAAAGGGAGGAATTGTGTCCTGTATTTACTTAGTAACATTTTTAGTTAGAAAGAAAAGAAAAAAAAAGTGATATGGGAGAATGGCCCACCACATGATCCTATCTATCAAGCATGTCAATCTCTTATCAGAAAGGAGTAGAGTAGTGGGTGCAGGGTAGGTACATGCTCCCACACCAAATGGATGACTTTGGCTCCTCTCTCTCTCTCTCTCTCTCTCTCTCTCTCTCTCTCTCTCTCTCTCACTCAGGTCAAATTTGTATGAAACATATGATTAAAAATAATTATTATCATATAGCAAATATGTACATCGAGAATAATTCAATTACAAATATTTTAATAGGATTATCACAATTACCACAAACTTAAGCTGTCAACAAAAAAAAAATCCAAATACATATACTCAAACTCTTGAAAACAAGTGCATGATATAAGGTAAAAAAAAAGAAAGAACAAGCATTGCACAAATACCTATTTAAGCTTAAGATAATTGTTCAGAGGACCAATCTATTCTTAAGATCGAACATTATGATCTTTGTAGCAATTGATGGACATTGACCAAAAACGTTTGGAATGCTGGTGTCAGGAGCAAGAAACCAGCTCTGAAGCACTTGAATAAGAACCTCCTCCAGCGCTTCCTACTGAGAGTGGCAGCGATGCGGCCAAGCCCGGTGGTCCTGACAGTGATGAGCAAGCAGCAAAGGATAGCGTGCCCTCTCACTCGTTAATGGCAGATGACGAAGGAGAGAGAGAGAAAGAGAGAAAGAGGGTCGTTCACTGCCCTCCTCAATGGCACCTTCAAGTGCTCATGTCACTTTCTGGGTGGATGAAGACATCAGGGAAGCAAGAGAGGCCATGGTGGCCTTCCCATGTGAGGTCAGTCTCCCCTTGGTTTGCTCTTAGCTCCAGTGATCCATCTGCTGCTACGAGACCCATCTGTATTCAAAGCCCTTAAATAATGGAAGGGCTCCACGCACTGTCACCCTTCTCATTCTGATGTCCTTTAACAGCCTTTCTGTCTCCTCCAAACGCTCTCTCATGGTGGGGATGGATAAAGCCACCAGCCTACAGAAAAGAGGAGCCTTTGCATCAAGGGATGCAGCTCTTCTTCCTCACTCTCGTCTCTTCAACCACAGGTCAGTGAAAAAGGCCAAGCTGTGAACCAGCTTCACCTAATCATTGAGCAGGTGATTTACTGTGATAAATTCTTAACATAATCTTAACAAGATAAACATGCCGTGTCTTTTGGACTGCACTCCACAGAGAAGGCATCAGAAGCTTTTCTCCTGAACTATTCTTACAGCTGTATTGGCAGGTGATGGTGGTACTTCCTTAGCTCCTTTGCATGCCTTCCAAATAACTCGTGGAATCTTTCAAACTTGTTGGTGCATTCAAGCCATATGACTGGTTTCATGATCTAAGTCATGAGCAAATGTGTCCACATCACTACTGCTGTCATGTCCACTGGAGTCTGACAAAGCGCATTATGTCCCCAGACTTTGATCTACGAGACAAAGACGACGAGTGACCTCTGTGCATTCGACCATATAGTCGCACTTGAGACTGTGGTAAATATTTAAGAAGAAATTTTTTCTTAAACTGTGGTAAATATTTGGCACGTGAGATGAAATAACTATAAATTAATTAAATCAAGATTTAGTTATCGGAGTTAGATGTTAGATTCGGAACCAATCGAAATCTCTCATGTTGATTTCAGTTGACTTTGTACTTATCGATTCAAGTAATATTGAACCTTGTAAAGTTACATCGAGAGCATAATGTCATTTTGATGTTTAAGTTAGCTTTAGGGTCAGATAGTTCAGCTTATGCTTTAAGTTGTTTAAGTTGTATGGGGGAAAGTCTAAACGTACGTGGGGAGTCTTTTTTTTTATTTTTTATAGTGGGCTCTTAGTATCATTACTCCCACGATCGATATGTGGAGAGTAGCATTCTTCTCACAGATTTAATGGTGATTGTGGCATGTTAAATCTGAGATACAATAATGTTTAATCAATTTAGCCTCATGATGAGGTTTTGGTTACATATTGACTATATTGATACTGAGGTGTCAATCATATGATGTTGAGATAATGATAAGTGGCTTTGAGTTACCAATCATAGTGTTACAAATATAGTTAGAATTGCTTAAGTCATAAGGCACCATGTTACCCGTCTACAAAAGGTCAATATAAAGTAACCTTATATAGGTCCTGAAAGACCTACTAAAAGAAAGTTGATTAGCTTCAAAAAATGTGTGATAGACAAGGTCTTGACGTTTCACGAAAGAGGATAGCTTACAAATAATTTAGCAAACACTTTGGAGTGTAAAAAAGAGAAAAAAAAGAAGGAAAAATAAGAAATTTAGAAGACAAAAGAACACCTATAAGTCCATAAACTATTGTTCCACTAGGTGTCAAATGTTAACTCTTGTAAATTCTAAGCTTTGGGTTGATTTCTTAAGAGAATCGGTCTCGTTGTAATTCTATAAGGGTTCATTCCTCCAAATTGCTGCTCAAAGGCTGTAGAAAAGATTCATCTATTGCTTATTAAAAAAAGATAAATACATGACTATTTATAGGGCTTCTAAACCCTAACTCCTAATAGGACTCATATTTCTTTACAACTCCTAATACTTCTCTAAGAACAACTCCTAATATGACTCATACTCAAGACTTCTATTCCTTTACAACTCCTAATGCTTATCTAAGAAGTAACCTCCTAACCATAGCCGGTCTCTTCATATCTTTAATAGGGGTCGGCTAGGTAGGTTAACATGAATGCCCCTCTCAATTAGGACTCTCCTAGCTAGAGTCCTAACAGACCCACCCGCCCTCTTCAAATTAGCCTTGTCCTTGAGACTGACGATTCATGAATTTTGGGAAGTTTATCTTCAAATCGTCATAGTTCTCCCAAGTAGCACCTTCTACTAGTAAGTTCACCCACTATATTAGCACTTCAGTAGTGGGTCATCATCGTCGAGTCACGATACTACTAGTCATAGGTGCCCAGCAAGCCAATCACGTGAGTGATGGCACGTGTGACTTGATAAAGAATCTTTTTACTTATTATATTTTGGCATATATCACTTTATAACTATTGCATATATATATATTGTGATATCCTTGGATTTGTGCAATGGGAATCGGATCGTGATGAGATCACGAAAATGAGATCGATTCACCTTTAAATACATATCCTAAATAATCCCGGTCATAGGTCACTCAAGAGGGATATCGTGATAACCAGACAGATTGGTGTGCTGTATACCCATCTATATAATGGATCCAACTGGTCTCATAGGTGCTCATTGGAGAATGAGTTCACTGATTGATCCGCTCACGGAATGCTGGATGGTTGATGATGCCTTATTGTCAGACAGAAATTTCGTAGTTCTAGTGATATATCTGGTCCTTAGACTTGAGACACCAAGGATGTCCTGTATGAGCGCTCCACTCTTTGGTACCAGACTTATAGGTTTGGCTGTCCCAGATCTAGTACAGCTGGTCATTGGGAGTGATAGTCGACCTTACGAGAGCTATTGAGTGTCGATAGAGGATCATCCACTCTCGGTATCATGAGAGGAATATCCTATGTGTTCTTGCTCAGACAAATCCTTGGCCAGGGTCATTCGGGTTGAGAGAGAAAGAGTTCTCTGGGAGAATCCGATTAGAACGAGACTCGAGTAGAAACCGTATGGGTCTGACAGCACCATGCTCGATATACGGTCTCTAGGATATTAGATGGATGAGGGATTATAGGTACACGGTAACTGAGGATAGATATGTCCAATGGATTGGATTTCCCTGTATCATCTGGGGACTACGGCGTAGTGGCCTAGTACGTCTATAGTCGATGAGTCGAGTGAATTATTACAGAGATAATAATTCACTGAGTTAGGAGGAGTTCTGACAGGTATGACTCACGGCCAGCTCGATATTGGGCCTAGAGGGTCACACACATATGGTAGGCACTACAATGAGTAGAGGTTCGGATATGAGATATCCGACAGAGCCCTTGTCTTATTGGATATCCAATAAGCCCCTGAATTATTGGATCCCATGGACGAGATCTAATAAGAGCCCATGAGAGATTATTGGATAGAGATCCACTAATCTAAAAGGCTTGGGTTATTGGATGCAAATCCAATACCCACTAGGGGAGGATCCATTAGGGTTTAACAGGAAACTTCTATAAATAGGAGGGATTCAGAGCCTCATAGGTTAGAGCCTTTGCTTGCCTCTCTTATTATCCTTCCTCTCTCCACCTTAGAGCAGGCTTGGAGTTTTGAGGAGCATCGTCGCAGCCCTGCTGTGTGGATCACCGCTAGAGAGGAGGATGCTTGACCTCTTTCACCCTCTCCCAAGGATCTACAAGGAAACATGGATATACGATCTCCCTAGGTAACACAATCTATTCTATACGTAGTTTTTTAGTTTCGCGGATTTTGCGCACCAATCTTCGCACGACGACGAACATCTCTTTGGGAATCGGGGATTTTGTTTTCTTGTTCTTCCGCTACGCATGTGATGTCGCCCCCAAAGATTTTCCTAATAGTGGTATTAGAGCCAGGTTGTTCGTGCGATAGATTGGTTTTAAACTGCGTGTGTTGTGTTTTGGAGAAACTTTTGACGTCAATATTGTTGATGCAAAAGCGGAAAAGGGCAACAACTGTTGCTGCCCTCGTTGCCGTCGCAGATGGCAGCATTGCCATCTGCGTTCAGGTAGGCAGCCTGCAGCAGCAATCGCAAGGGCAGCGGTGCTTGTGGCCGCTGCTCTCGCCTGGCGACGCGCCGTAGGGCAGCGGTGCTTGTGGCCGCTGCTCCCGCGGGCAAAAACCCAATAGGGGCACCCGCCCGTGGAGGCGGCGACACCCATCTGCAGAGGCAGTGCCGCCAGCGGGCATGCCGCCTACAGGCGAGGGCAGCGACCCCGTCCTCCGCCGCACAGCCCGTCGCCAACAGGGTGGCGGAGGTGGCGACAGCAGCAGCAACAGGGGAGGATGAGGGCATTAGGGTTTTCTGGGCAAAAGATAGTTTTGTCCCTCGAAATATGAGAAATTTCAGTTTCTATCTTTTGTCTAAATTATGAAAATACCCCTAGGAATTAAGAAATTTCCTATATATCCCTGATTTCATAAAATACTAATTAACTAAAAAGTTTAGTTGATTATTATTATTATTATTATTATTATCTAGTAGTCCTACATGATGATGATTATTTATACATATGATGTATGATGTGTGGACGGATGATCATGGATCTTGTGATGTGTGTACTTATGATTATTATTATTGGGGTCTGCGAGCCTCTATTATATTTCTCATTTATTATCGGGCCTGCGTGCCTATGATTAAGTTGTAATCACATGAGGAGGCGCAGTGGGAGCGTGGATGCGATAGCGGGACCCACGAGACGGACGATCGCGATGCATGAAGATGCATCGAGATGTCAACGGAATAGACTAGGATGAGATGGACGATCACAGGGCATGGAGATGCACCGTTGCATACATAGATCTTGATGTGAGTGATTAGGCCTACTAGCTCGGGCCTAATCACATTAGGTTGTGGTCCATGATCATCTGGTGTGATTGCTTATACACATACTAGATATGTATATATATTTGCATGCGATGTAGATATATATTAAATATGTATATGTATGACATGTCATATTAGGAGACCAAATCATAGAAATATCTCTCTCGATAATATTAAGTCAGTAAACGTAAGGTAATTAGATTGACCCACGTGGCCTTCCATCGTTATAAGTAGGAACCGATTCCCGGTATAGATTGAGTTGGTCGAGTCCCTCGAGACTCACCTATATCACGATTCGCTATCTTGCTTATGACATAAAGATGTCACCGGTGGCTTGAGGACATGGTATGCTTGGTTGAGTCCCTCGAGGGTATATCATCAAATCAGACTCATCTTGTAACGAAGGTGTTGACTTAACCGAGCATCATGGTTGGTCGAATCCCTCGAGACCATGGTGATTCGGAGGCCGAACAGGACGAGAATCATAAGAAGTTGTGATCGACAATAGTTGCCTACCTTTTAGGCTTAGTGTGATTGGTCGAGTCCCTCGAGGTTACACTAAGACACTGATCGGATCCTGATCCCCACTAGAAGTCTGCCGAAGACTTCCGTTTCACGTGCTGAGGGTGTCGCGTGACTTGTTAGTAAAATAGTGGGAGCATATTAAGATAGAAGTCCATATCTTGATAGTTTATTTCTTGCAAAATCTGTATGTTATTCATTTCTGCTGCATCTTTATTTTCAGAAAATGTCGCTTTCAAATCCCTTACGTGGCATACTTGATGTCAACCACCTTACTGGTCCAAATTATACGGATTGGCTCCGTAGCTTGAGAATTATTCTTACGACGGAGAAAATCATGTACGTCCTTGATACAGTGATGCCTACGCCTAAAGAAGGGACAAGCGAGAATGAGATCACTTGCTACGTGAAGTATAATGATGACTCCACTCTTGCTCAGTGCTATATGTTGGGCTCTATGACTCCTGAGTTACAAAGACAACATAAAAAGATGGATGCTAGATCCATTCTCCTACATGTCCACAAATTGTTTGAGGAACAGGGAAGGACTCAGCGATATGAGATATCCAAGAGCCTCTTCCGCGCTAGGATGACTCAGGGGACACCGGTTCAAAACCATGTCCTAAAGATGATTGAGTGGATAGAGAAACTCAGAAGTCTAGGAATGGTCCTAGAGGATAACTTGTGTGTGGACATTGTGCTTCAGTCCCTACTAGATTCCTTTTCACAGTTCATAATGAATTTTAATATGAATAAGCTTGAGGTGACTCTTCCAGAGCCCCTCAATATGTTGAGGGAGGTAGAGAGTACTATTAAGAAAGAGAAGCCAATTCTCTACACTAGTGAGACTAGAAAGAAAAGGAAAGCAGAAAGGTCCCTTAAGAAGGGAAAAGGCAAGGGCAAATTAGGTAAAGCAAAGGTTGCTAAGAAAGACCCAACAAAGAGCAAAGGCCAGTGCTTTCACTACGGTAAAGATGGGCATTAGAAGAGGAACTACAAAGAGTACCTTGTAGAAAGGGCAAATCAAAAGCTTGATGAAACTTCAGGTACATTCATGATCAGTCTCCATTTGTCAGACTCTTATAATAACATATGGGTATTGGATACTGGTAGTGTTTATCATATATGCAATTCATTGCAGGTTCTAGCAATGCATAGGAGACTAGAGAGAGGCGAGATAGACTTCAAGATGGGTAATGGAGCAAAAGTTACTATAGTAGCTGTTGGCGAGGTCGCCCTACATCTGCTTGGTGGAGCTTTTATTACATTAGATGCATGTTATTTTGTTCCTTTTATTATCAAAAACATTATCTCCATTTCATGTTTCACAGTTAGTGGATATAAATTAGTTTTTGAGAATAATGGTTGTTCAATATTATTAGATGATAAGATCATCACGAAAAGAACATTGCATAATGGTTTATTTATGTTAAATACTACTCTACATATCATGAATGTAAATATGTCCAAGAGGAAACGAGATGAGATGAACAGTGCATACCTGTGGCATTGTAGGCTGGGTCACATCCATGAAAAAAGATTCAAAAGTTACTAAATGATGGATATCTAGATCCATTCGACTATGTGTCATATACAACTTGCGAGCCTTGCCTTCGTGGAAAACTGACCAACTCTCCATTTAGTGGAACTGGAGAGAGAGCCACTGAGTTGTTAGAACTCATACATAGTGATGTATGTGGACCCATGTCAACTCATGCCATTGGTGGTTACTCCTACTTCATTACCTTTACTGATGATTTCTCAAGGTATGGATATGTGTACTTAATGAAGTACAAGTCTGAGGCCTTTAAGAAATTCAGAGAGTATAATAATAAGGTGGAGAACTAGATTGGAAAGAGTATCAAAACTCTTCGATCAGATCGAGGAGGTGAGTACTTAAGTACAGAGTTTACTCACTTCCTCAAGGACCATGGGATATTATCCCAATGGACATCTCCTTATGCATCTCAGCTCAATGGTGTCTTTGAAAGGAGAAATCGTACGCTATTAGATATGGTACAATCCATGATGAGTTTCGCTAACCTACCCATCTCATTCTAGGGATATACCCTAGAAACTGCAGCTTACCTTCTGAACATAGTTCCAACTAAGTCGGTAGTGTCTACACTATATGAGATATGGAAAGGGAAGAAGCCTGATCTTAAGGTCGTTAAGATTTGGGGCTGCCCTTCCCACGTTAAAAGATAGAACCCCGATAAGTTAGAATCAAGGATAGAGCGATGCAAATTTGTGGGATACCCCAAGGAAACTTGTGGGTATTATTTCTATCATCTCGAGGACCAAAAGGTCTTTGTAGCTAAGAGAGCAGTGTTCCTTGAGAAGGAACACATTCTTAGCGGAGATCGTGGGAGAATAATAGAGTTGAGCGAGGTTGGAGAACTAAGCTCAAGCACCACTCTACAGCTCGAGTTTGTTCAAGTACCTAATACACAAGTTTTAACTTTACGTATGTCTGATAGAGTATCCTATCCTCCTGAGAGATATGTGGGACATATTAGAGGAGAGAATATTGAGGATATTGATCCTCAGACCTATGAGTAGGCTATTATGAGTATAGACTTCGGGAAGTGATAAGAAGCCATGAATTCTAAGATGGATTCTATATACTCCAACAAGGTTTGGAACCTAGTTGATGCACCCGAAGGTATTATACCCATCGGTTGTAAGTGGATCTTTAAGAAAACGATCGGAGTAGATGGAAAGATAGAGACCTATAAAGCAAGGCTAGTGGCTAAGGGGTATCGTCAAAGGCAAGGTGTTGATTACGACGAAACCTTATCACCCGTAGTAATGCTAAAATCCATCAGAATTCTATTGACTATTGTAGCACACTATGATTATGAGATCTGGCAGATGGATGTGAAAACCGTATTCTTCAATGGGAACCTCGAGAAGGAGGTGTATATGATGCAACATGAGGGATTCTTGTCCAAGAACTGCCCAGATAAGATGTGTAGGTTGCTTAGATCCATTTATGGACTAAAGCAAACTTCCTGAAGTTGAAATATAAGATTTGATGAGGCAATCAGATCTTATGACTTAGTTAAGAACGAAAATAAGCCTTATGTGTACAGAAAGGTAAGTGGGAGCGTTATCACCTTTTTGGTGTTAATGTGGATGACATCCTGATAATTAGGAATGACATAAAAATGCTATCCACAGTAAAAGCTTGGTTATCTAGACACTTCTCCATAAAGGACTTAGGGGAAGCATCCTATCTCTTGGGGATTAGAATCTATAGAGATAGATTCAAGAGGATGCTTGGCTTGTCCCAGTCCAGGTACATAGAAACCATTGTCAAAATGTTTGGCATTGAAAATTCTAAGAAAGGGCGAACATGGATATGATACATGGGATATCGCTTTCTACGAGTATGTCCCCAAAGAATCCAGAAGAAAGGGCGAACATGGATATGATACCTTATGCCTCAGTAATAGGGTCTATCATATATGTCATACTATGTACTAGGCTTGATATAGTGCATGCTATGAGTGTCACGAGCATGTATCAGGCGGATCCAGGCTTGGAGCACTGGAAAGCAGTAAAGTGTATCCTTAAGTACTTGAGAAGGACTAAGGATCTTTTACTAGTATATGGAGGTAATAGCATTAAGGTTGAAGGCTATACAAACTCAAGTTTTCAGTCTGATGTCGATGATAGCAAGTCGAATTTAGGGTATGTGTACACCTTGAATGGAGGAGCAGTGTGCTGGAAGAGTTCCAAGTAAGATACTACTACTGACTCGACCATAGAGGTGGAGTACATTGTTGCATCAGATGCAACCAAGGAGGGAGTCTGGATGAAGAAGTTCATCACAGATTTGGGAGTCGTGCCGGGTAGCGAGGAGCCGATCTCCTTATATTGCGACAACAACGGGGCGATTGCTCAAGCGAAGGAACCTAGGTCTCATCAGAAATCTAAGCATGTTCTGAGGAGGTTCCACCTTATCAGAGAGATTGTAACCCGAGGAGATGTAGCAGTGGAAAGAGTTCCATCCGAAGATAACATTGCAGATCCACTGACAAAGCCGTTGTCTAAGATTGTCTTTGAGCATCATAGGGGTCTGATGGGGATCATACACATAGGTGATTGGCCTTATGTCAAGTGGGAGATTGCTAGTCATAGGTGCCCAGCAAACCAATCACGTGAGTGATGGCACGTGTGACTTGATAAAGAATCTTTTTGCTTTTTATATTTAGACATATATCACTTTATAACTATTGCATATATATATATATATATATATATATATATATATATATATATATATATATATATATATATATATATATATATATATGTTGTGATATCCTTAGATTTGTGCAATGGGAATCGGATCGTGATGAGATCACGAAAATGAGATTGATTCACCTTTAAATACATATCCTAAATAATCCCGATCATAGGTTACTCGAGAGGGACATCGTGATAACCGGACAGACTGGTGTGTTGTATACCCGTCCATATGATGGATGCAGTTGGTCTCATAGCTGCTCGTGTAGGGACACTGGGGATACAATACAAGTGCTCATTGGAGAATGAGTTCACTGATTGATCTGCTTATAGAATGTTGGATGGTTGATGATGCCTTATTGTCAAACAACGATTCCGTAGTCCTAGTGGTATATCTGGTCCTTAGACTTGAGACACCAAGGATGTCCTGTATGAGTAATCCACTATTTGATACCAGACTTATAGTTTTGCTATCCCAGATCTAGTACAACTGGTCATTGGGAGTGGTAGTTGACCTTACGAGGACTATTGAGTGTTGATAGAGGATCATCTACTCTCAGCGTCATGAGAGGAATATCCCATGTGTTCTTGCTCAAACAAATCCCTGGCCAGAGTCATTCGGGTTGAGAGAGAAAGAGTTCTCCGGGAGAATCCGATTAGAGCGAGACTCAAGTAGAAACTGTATGAGTCTGACAGCACCATGCTCGATATACGGTCTCTGGGATATTAGATGGATGAGGGACTATAAGTACACGGTAACTGAGGACAGACAAGTCCAATGGATTGGATTCCCCTATATCGTTTGGGGACTACGACGTAGTGGCCTAGTACAACCATAGTCAATGAGTCGAGTGAATTATTACAGAGATAATTATTCACTGAGTTAGAAGGAGTTCTGATAGATATGACTCACGGCCAGCTCGATATTGGGCCTAGAGGGTCACACACATATGGTAGGCATTGCGATGAGTAGAGGTTTGGATATGAGATATCCAATGGAGCCCTTATCTTATTGGATATCCAATAAGCCCCTGAATTATTGGATCCCATGGACGAGATCCAATAAGAGCCCATGAGAGATTATTAGATAGAGATCCACTAATCTAAAAGGTTTGGGTTATTGGATGCAGATCCAATACCCACTAGGGGAGGATCCATTAGGGTTTGATAAGAAACATCTATAAATAGGAGGGATTCAGAGCCTCATAGGCTAGAGTCTTTGCTTGCCTCTCCTATTCTCCTTCCCCTCTCCACCTCAGAGCAAGCCTGGAGTTTTGAGGAGCGTCGTCGTAGCTCTGCTGTGTGGATCACCGCTAGAGAGGAGGACGCTTGACCTCCTTCACCCTCTCCTAAGGATCTGCAAGGAAACAGGGATATACGATCTCCCTAGGTAACACAATCTATTCTATACGCAGTTTTTCAGTTTCGCGAATTTTACGCACCAATCTTCGCATGACGACGAACATCTCTTTGGGAATCGGGGATTTTGTTTTCTTGTTCTTCCGCTGTGCATATGATGTCGCTCCCAAAGATTTTCCCAATAGATCCATTGATCAATAATAGCACTCGGTTGGGTCTAGAGTTCTCCTTGGGTAGTCATATTTGGTGGATGACTTTGGGCTGTCTCCAAGCACCTGTTCACCACTTTCGTCTGGCCATCGGTTTGTGGGTGATGCGCCACACTCCTTTTCAATTTAATGCCCTGTATCTTGAATAACTCTTTGGAAGGTGGCAGCCCTTCGATGAAGTCCATGGAGATGTCAGTCCACATCGGGTCCGGTATGAGTAGTGGTTGTAGCTTCCCTGGACTTGTAATTGTTTCACCCTTATGCTATTAACATACATAACATTATGCCACATATTCAGCAATAATTTTTTTCATCCCTCTCCAATAAAAATTTTGCTTCACTCTTTTGTAAGTTCTCAGGAATCTAGAGTGCCCTATTGAAGGTATAGAGTGCATTTCATGCATGATGATATTGATGCAAGGAGAGTCAGGTATAAGCACAATGTGACCTTTGTAGCGTAGATCTCTCGAATCCCAAGTGTAGTAGGCTATTGCACTTGGATCCTCCTCCAATTTTTTTTATGATATTGCTAATCTCTGGATCCTTCTTCCATTCTTCCCTAATGTCCTCAAGGAAGCTGGTGGTAGGAAGAGAGATGGCTAAAAACTTAGCTTGTTCAGGTAGCCGTGAGAGTACATCTGCAACAATATTTTTTTTTCCCTTTTTTGTAAATAATTTCATAATCAAATCCAAGAAGTTTGGTTACCTATTTTTGTTGCTTAGGGGATGATATCTTTTGCTCCAAAAAGTACTTGAGGCTTCTATGGTCAATTTTAATTTGATATCGCCGACCAATCAAGTAGGGTCTCCATCTCGTTACTGCGTGCACAATGGCGAGCATCTCCTTATCATATATTGACATATTTTGATAGGAGGGAGATAATGCCTTGCTAGTGTATATGAGTGGTGGACTATCTTGCATAAGAACGGCTCTAATTCTGACTCCAGATGCATCGACCTCAATGATGAAGGGTCGACTGAAATCTGGTAGCGCTAGCACCGGCGTCATTGTCATGGCTACCTTAAGTTTGTCGAAGGCAATAGAGGCTTTGTCCGACCATTGGAAGATATCTTTTTTTAGTAGAGAAGTGAGGAGTACGCTGATCTTTCCATAGTCCTTAATAAATTTTCGGTAGTAGCTTGTTAGTCCAAGGAACCCACGTAGTAATTTCATGTTTGTATGTTTCGGCCAGCCTTGTATTGCTTCAATTTTTGTTGGGTCTACCACCACTCCTGATATTATGTGCCTAAGGTTCTCTACTTTTTGCTAGAGAAAACTGTACTTTAGCTGTTTAACAAAAAGAGTATTCTCTCGAAGGATCGTCAAAACAACCCGTAAATGCTGAAAGTGAGTCTCAAGAGAAGGGCTGTAAATGAAAATATCACCGAAAAATACCAGCACAAATTTATGAAGAAAGCTTTGAAAAATATTATTCATTAGACTTTGGAAGGTTGAAGGAGCATTAGTAAGTACAAAAAGCATTACCAAGAATTCATAATGGCCGTTATGTGTACGAAATGTAGTTTTTGGAATGTCGTCTTCACATACCCGAATTTGGTGGTAACCGGATTGGAGGTCCAACTTTGTGAAGACTCGAGCTCCTTTTAACTCATCAAGAAGTTCATTCACCACTGGTATTGGATACTTATCCTTGACGGTGATGCCATTTAAAGCTCGGTAGTCGATGCACATCCTCCAAGTTCCGTCCTTCTTGCGTACAAGTAGCACCAGTGAGGAATAGGGGCTGCAACTTAGTTGAATCACTCCTGTTTCAAGCATCTTCTTTACGATCTTTTCAATTTCATCCTTCTGGAGGTGGGGATATCATTACGACTGATTGTTCATAGGTGGCTTGCCTGAAAGGATTGGAATCTGATGGTCATGTTACCGAGTAGGAGGAAGACCACGTGGCTCAGCAAAAATGTCGGTAAATTTAGCAAGCAATTGGGCGAGATTTTGTTCTTCAATTTATATTTTCTTCCCCTCTAGTTACTGTTGGAGATGCATCAAAAAGCTACAATTTACCTTATGCAAAACTTTCTTCATTCGTTGGGTCGAAACAGTGGTTACATTGCTTCCGCGCTTCCCACGTAGGATGATCTGTTTGTCTTTGCAATAGAATTTCATAATTAATTTGAAGAAGTTTCAAGAGACATCACCTAGCATCGTTAGTCATTCTATGCTAGGCATGGCCTTATAGTCATCAATTGATAGGAGCAAGAAGTCGGTGATAATTTCTTGGTCTTGCAGTAATAGTTTCACCTGCGGACATCTTCGGTCGTATTTTAGGATTCTTCCGTCGGCAACCTTTACGTCGAACTTGCTACAACCTTCGATGTGGAGTGTCATCTAAGAAGCAACCTTACTATTTATGAAGTTATTAGTGCTGACCATGTCGATGAGAATAGTGATCAGTTGTTGTTTGAGAAGGCCTCCAACTTTCATCATTTGCAGGTTTAAGTAGCTGGCTAGTGCGTGTATCGTAAAGTCAGTCGGTTATGGCTCTTCTTCTGCATCTTCTTCTTCATATTTAAGGCTCTCTTCTAGATATTTAATGACATCTTATTCTACTAGTTCAATCATAAGAAGTCTCCCTTTTTTACAACGATGTTTGCGGCTCCACGGCTCGTCGCAGTGCCAACATAACCCCTTCGTAGATCGCTCCCAAAGCTCTTCTCTTGTCAACCTTTTTGGTGTAGGGGCTCGGTTGATAGTAGGGGGGGCTGAGGGCTTCAGTATTGCTAGTTAGGGAGTGACTCTAGTCCTCCGGGCTTTATGGTTCAATCGCTTCTCTTGAAGTCGTGCGAAAGAGATGGCTGCCATAAGCGTGTACGGTTGTCACGCTTTAACTTCTCCTCAGATCTCTAGCTTCAAGTCCTCAATGAAGGTCCCTAATAGCTATTTCTTAGATCAATCATGAGTTTGATTAGATATCCTTTTAAACCTGGTTTGGTACTCTTGAATGGTGGAGGTTTGTCAGATATTTGCTAGTTATCTGTTAATTTTCTCGTAATCGGTTGGTCCGAAGCAAATCAGCAGTCCTTCTTTGAATTATCACCATAAGAGAACTCCATGAGTGTGTTCAAACCAGTCAAACCATTGTATGGTATCCCCTTCAAGATATATAACCGTAATTTCCACCATAGATGCGTCCACGATTTTGTGGTACCGAAAATATATCTCCGCGCGTGAGATCCAACCAATCGGGTCTTCTTCTTCCCATCTAGGGAAGTCTACCCTCATGCGTGGATAGTTGGAATCGGTAATAGATCCTCCCCTCTCTTGAAAGTCATCTCTTTGGGCTTGGTATGACTGGTCAGAGCTCTCTCCTTGATGTGATTTTTTCGGGCTTGGTGGTCGGCCCAAACTGAGTTCGGTAAAGAGAGTCCGAATCTTATCCTCCATTCACGCCTCGAAGGCTTTGAATTTAGCATTGATTGCCACCTCAGATGCCATAGTATATGCCTCCAAATCTATAATGTTAAGATCTCTCTTTTGTTGTCGGGTTAAAGACATATATATGTTGAGAGAAGTGGTGGTTGAAAGGGTTGGTGGATTGGTAGATGTAGGCTGCGATTTAGGCTTGTTTTATGGCTGTTTTGGATGTAGTTTGAGGGTGTGGTTTGGTGGAGTTTTAGGGCTATGATGGTAGTGGATGAAGGTTAGGGAAAAAAGTTTTAGATCTGTAGTATATGGCAGCAAAGGTTTGATAGAAATAAGTAAAAGTTGCTGTAGATATGTGTTGTCTTGTAAGAGCAAAATTGTCATCGAAGAAACATTGATTTTTCGATGAAATTTCCAGCAAAAACCAAGAGATTTGAGGAGAGAATTTGATAGCAAAATCTGGTTTATATAATAGCAAAGATAACCAATTTAATCAAGAAAATTTTAGCAGTATAACTGCAAGGAAATTGGTGTAAGTTGCGATAGTAGAATTCTCATCGAAAAATTTCAACGGTTTGTGATAAAAATTTTTAGCAACACCAGAACGTTTTTAGAGATGAATTCCTTAATAGATCAATCTTAGATGGAAGCAAGATGATCTATGAAGTGTATAAAAAATTTCATTTAAAAATGGTTGTAAATAGATCGGTTAAAAGGCAATAATATGCGGTTGAAATTTTTTGCAGTAATCATTCGTTTGTAAAGATGATAACTTTTACGACGAAAGGAATTCGTAGGAATATAAAAACAATTTTTTTTGGATTTTTGAATAAGGATAACTAAATTGCAGCAGTAGTAAGGTAGGAAACCATAACCTATTGCAATTTACGGGGAGATCAAAGGATAATCTGTGGTGGTGGAGATGACAGCGGAATTCGATAACGATCTTTTAAGAAATTGTGGGAATTACTTTGGGCGGCTATGAAGGGCTTATGGATGGCTGTGGAAGGGCAGTGAGACACCAAGAACACTGCTTTGATACAAGATATTAGAACCCTTGTAGATTCTAAGCTTAGGGTTGATCTCTTTAGGGAATCGACCTCCTTGGAACTCTATAGGGGTTCCTTCCTCCAAATTGCTACTCAAAGGCTGCAAAAAAGATTCATCTATTACTTATTAAAAGAGGATGAATATAAGACTATTTATAGGGCTTCTAAACCCTAACTTCTAATAGGACTTATACTCAAGACTCTTATTCCTTTACAACTCCTAATGCTTCTCTAAGAACAACTCCTAATAGGACTCCTACTCAAGACTCATATTCCTTTACAACTCCTAATGCTTCTCTAGAAAATAACCTCCTAACCCTAGCCGACCTTTTCACCTCTTTAATAGGGGTCGGCTAAGTAGGTTAACCTGAATGCCCCTCTCAATTAGGACTCTCCTAGCTAGAGTCCTAACATCAGGCATGTAAGTTAAGTTCATGTATACTTACTGCTAGTCATATGTGCCATGCAAGCTAATCACATGAATGATGACACGTGTAACATAATATGCATTCTTTTTGCTCATTATATTATTTGGTAATTTGTCACTTTATATTGCTTGTTGCATATATGCATATATATATATTGTGATGTCCATGGATATGTGCAACGGAAATCAGATCATGATGAGATCATGATAATGAGACCGATTTGCCTTTAAACACAGATCCTAAATAATCCTAATCATAGGTTACTCGAGAGAAACATCGAGATAATATGATAAACTGGTGTATTATATACCCGTACATATAATGGAGGCAGCTGGTTTCGTAGCTACCCGTATAGGGATACTAAGTATACATGTAGGTGCTCATTAGAGAATGAATTCACTGATTGATCTGCTCATGGAATATTGGATGGTTGATGATGCCTTATTGTCAAACAGCGATTCTGTAGTCTTAGTGGTGTATTTGGTCCTTAGAGTTGAGATACCAAAGATACCCTATATGAGTACTCTACTCTTTGATATCAGACTTATAGGTTTGAAGGTTTCAGATCTAGCATAACCAATCATCGAGAGTGATAGCCAACCTTATGAGAGCTATTTGTTGAATATCGGATTTTGATGATGAAGTCAATTATTATTTGGTTATCTAATCCATATGTTGAGACAAGTGTGCAGGATTAACTTCAATGGCAGTAAGACATACAGCAGGTGTTGAGCTGGAGTCCAGACCAAGATCACGTTGGGGGGTTTGAGAGTTCGTCGGAAGTCCGGACGATCGTCAGAGGTTTTGTAGGAATAATTCGAGAAGTCCAGGAGCTTGCCAAGGAAGCTCGTCGGAACTCGCCAAGAGGATCATCGCAAGTCCAGGAGTTTGTTGGGAGTCCGCTGGAGCATCACCGAGGGTTCGTCGGATGTTCACCGGAAGTTTGTCGGAAGCTCGCCTGAAGAAGCGATTGACACACCGGAACACGATTTGTAGCATTAATGTCTTAAGTGTCATGGTTAGTAGGTATATTAAGATAGAATTGGGAGGTGATCCCATTAACTTAATCTGGGGCCAATTGGGCCCTGAATAGGCCCAAATTGGGCCGAATAGATCAGCCCATTCAGACCTAGAATTCCTGACCGACGGTGGCACCGCCCAAGAGACTTGGTCTCCCAAGAATTCTGGGCGGTAGTACCGCCCCTATCAGGCGGTGGTATCGCCCGCAGTTATTACTACCAAGCGGTGGTACCGCCCAACTGAGCGGTAGTACCGCCCAGTATCAGATGCCAGGTGGTAGTACCACCTAGTTATGGTGGTGGTACCGTCAAGACCCCGAAAATCCGGGAAATGACACTTTTGAGCTCTGAATTCAAACAGATTGGGGCATATATAAACCCCACCCTTTCCTTATGAAAGGGCACCGAAAGCTTGCTTTTATTCTAAGTATTTAAGAACTTAAAAGTGTTGTAAAAGGCTAAAAGTTCTTCTCCCTCTTTCTTTCTAAGTGTTGATCATTCAAGAGAGGAGTAAAAATTTGTAAGGGTTGTCTCCTAAGCCCGTCAAAAGGAGAAAAGCTGTAAAAGGGTAGTTGGCCTTCGCTTGTTGAAGGAAGGCCTCTAGTGGACGTTGGTGATCTTGTCGGAGGAGGAAGCCAAAAGTGGATGTAGGTCAAGATTGACTGAACCACTCTAAATCTCAGTTTGTATTTATATTCTGCTCTTTATCTTAACTGCAAACTGCCTCCATTACTTTACATCAAGTATACTTCAGTTTCGATCTTAAGTTAAAGTTCTTTTTGAAATGGTTTTTCGACGAAATCAGATTTGAACCGACGAAAGTTTTCCGCTACACTAATTCACCCCCCCCTCTTATTGCTCTTGATCCTAACAATTGGTATTAGAGTGGGTTCACTCTCAATTGGATTAAAACCCAAGAGAGATGACGTATGCTGGAAACTAAGAGGGTTACTCTATTACATGTCCGCCCATGTTCAATGGGACGGACTACACCTATTGGAAGACCCGAATGAGGATCTTCCTTATTTCCATGGATTTTGAACTTTAGAATATTATTGAAAATGGATTTTCAAAGTCTTCTCTTCCAATTATCAATTGGAACGAATTGGAGAAGAAGACTTTCGCTCTTAATGTAAAGGCTATGAATGCCTTATTTTGTGCACTTGATAAAAACAAGTTTAATTATGTTTCGATTTGTGAAACTGCATTTGATATTTGACATACACTTGAAGTGACTCACGAAGGCACAAATAGAGTGAAAGAGTCAAAAATCAATCTTTTAGTATATTCTTATGAATTTTTTCGAATGAAATTGAGCGAGATTATAGGTGACATGTACACCTGTTTCATGAATGTTGTCCATGATCTAAAAGGACTCGGTAAAAGTTTTTCAGATTTCAAGCTTATTAATAAAATTCTAAGATCCCTTCCAAAGAGTTGGGACCCTAAAGTCACTGCTATTCAAGAGGCTAAAGATTTAAACAACTTCCCTCTTGAAGAATTAATCGGGTCATTAATGACCTACGAAATGACTTGCAAAGCTCATGAAGAGCATGAGGAAACCCTTCCAAAGAACAAGAAGGATATGACACTTAGAATTCAAGAAGACCACTTGAGAGAAAACTCAAGTGATGAGCACTTTGACGATGACTTGGCACTTCTAACAAGGAAATTTAAAAATTCATTAAAAGAAATAAATTTAAAAATGATACTAAAATAAATTTGAACCCAAAAAGGACCAAGTTATTTGCTACAAATACAAGAAGTTGGGACACTATAAAAGTGATTGTCCCCAAGCCAAGAAGAGAACACCAAAGAAGAAGGCACTCAAAGCAACGTGGGATAACTCAAGCGCATCCGAAGAAGAGGAGTCCAACACCGAGCAAGTTGTTCATTATGCACTTATGACAATCGGAGAGGAGGTATCAAATTTAATTGATGTAGATTTATCTTTTGATGAATTGTTAAATGCTTTCCATGATTTATTTGATGAATACAAAATAATTAGTAGAAAATATAAATTGTTAAAAAATGAGCATGATATTCTTGTTAGTAATTTTGATAAATTAAAAATTAAACATAATGATAGTTTAGTTCCATGTATGAAATGCCATAACTTAGAAAAACTCCAAAAGGAGAACTTGCTACTCAAGGACACCTTGAAAAAATTCAAGGTTGGTAGTAAGTCTTTGAATATGATCCTTGCAAATAAGGGTCACGTTCCTAAACGAAGTGGAATCGGATTTGTGAGAAGTCCTCACCAAAATCCAACCACCTTCATTAAAGGCCCTATCTTGCATGTTTTGCACCAAAACAAATGCAACTTTTGTTGCAAACATGGACATAAAACTTATCATTATCCATTCAAGAAGATTAGTCTTAACAAATTGATTTGGGTTCCAAAAGGAACTGTAATAAATTCTATGCAATATGACAAACAATTTAGATCGGTTTTTGAGGCCCCCAAGATTAAATGGGTACTTAAAAATTATCTTTTTTTGTAGAAACATATACCATCACAAGCTAGGAGCAAGAGATGATACCTTGATAGTGGATGCTTAAGGCATATGACTGGAGATCCATCTCAATTCTCTAAGCTCACTAGCATAGACGAAGGCTATATCACCTTTGGAGACAACAAAGGTAAAATCATTGGCAAAATAACCATAGGTAACAAATCTAACTTCTTTATTGAAGATGTTTTGTTAGTTGATGGTTTAAAACATAACCTCTTGAGCATTAGTCAATTGTATGATAAAGGATATATTGTCAAATTCAAATCTAATGATTGTATCATTGAAAAACCACACAAAAATATATCTATGATTGTATTAAAACAAAATAATGTATACACCATTGACATTAATGATCTTTATAATGAAATGTGTTTCTCAGTTTTGAATGATGATGCTTGGCTTTAGCATAGGAGATTAGGTCATGCTAGCATGAAACTAATCACCCAAATTTCATCTAAAGAACTTGTAAGAGGAATTCCTCATATCAAATTCATCAAAGATAATGTGTGTGATGCTTGTCAATTAGAAAAACAAATAAAGGGTAGCTTCAAATCTAAGAATCAAATAAGCACCTCTAGACCCTTGCAATTGATCCATATAGACTTATTCGGACCAATCTCTACATCAAGCCTAGGAGATAGCAAATACGCTTTTGTTATTGTAGATTATTATAGTAAATACACATGAAATTATTTTTTGAAACACAAAAGTGAATGCTTTAGATATTTCACCAAGTTTTGTAAACTTGTTCAAAATGAAAAGGGTTCTATGATTTCATCAATTCGAAGTGATTACGGTGGTGAATTTCAAAACTATGAGTTTCAAGAATTTTATGAATTTAATGGATACAAGCACAACTTCTCTACTCCAAGAAATCCTCAACAAAATGGAGTAGTAAAAAGAAAGAATACAAATTTACAAGAAATGACAAGAACCATGTTGAATGAACATAGCCTACCTAAATATTTTTGGGCCGAAGCCGTAAACACTGCATGCTATATTTTGAATAGAGTTCTAGTACGACCCTTACTCACCAAAACTCCCTATGAGTTGTGGAATAACAAAAAACACAATGTTTCATATTTTAAAGTTTTTGGGTATAAGTGTTTTATCTTGAATGAAAAAGATGCATTAGGAAAAATTGATGCTAAAACCGATGAAAGAATTTTTCTTAGTTATTTTTCGATTTCTAAAGCATTTTGTATCTTCAATAAAAGAACTTTAATTATAGAAGAATCCATTCATGTTGTTTTCAATGAGATTTCATAAATCAAGAAAAATGATTTTGATGATGATATTAATTTTGATTCTTTGAATTTAAATGAAACCCCTTCTCCAACTAGCAACTTGAATGCATCCACTTCCAAAACATCCTTACCTAAGGATTTTGCTTTATGCCTTGATCAATATCATAGTTAATCCTACACAAATAAAACCTACTTCGATCTAGATAATTATTACAAGGCTTGAATCTTATTGTCCGGCATGTCATTAGTTCATCGGCGCATCGTCCTCTCTTGTGGCCTATTGCCTAATCGGCCAGTTGACCTCCGCAACTCCGATATCCTTGGCACAATTTCCGCTCTTCTTGGCCCGATGCTCATATCCATGGCTCGAAGCCTTCTGCCGATATGTCGATCGGTCCTTCGGCTCGACGTCCAATCTTCTAACATATTTCTCTCTGGCCTAACATGATTCTTCCTGCTTTAATTGTCTCTCACTGATCGAAGCTTCCTGCGTCACTCAAAACACAGATCATATAAACACTATTAAATAGTTTCATTATCAAAATCCGAGATTCAATAGTTTAAACCAAACTCCCCCTATCAATATGTCATATTGCTATAAACGTAAATTCATACATAAATTATGAATCCAAGCAACATGTCATTATAAAATCATGCATAATCAAAATTTTGATACATCATTCCATGCATGATCATCATAATTTTTCCCCCTTAGTCATCAATAAACAGGAGAAGTGTAACTTTCAAGATTTAGATATATACAAGCTTAGCGATTTAGCAAATTTTTCATCACTTTAGAGTATGCAAGCTAGTGAGTTCTTTCTTCTCTTTTGAGAAGTGCAAGCTAGTAATTTTTACTTTCTTTGCAATGTTCAAGCTAGCAATTTTTGATAATGTGAAGTTTAACAAAATTTTTGCTTCTATTAAGATAGCAACTTTTTGCTTTTCTTTACAATATGCAAGCTAGCACTTTTTTTGCTAATTTTTGTGATGTGCAAGCTAGTAAGACTTTCACCTTTGAGATGTGCAAGCTTGTAAGTTTTGCTTTTCTTTCTTTACAAGCCATTAATTTATTTTTCTTGAGATGTGTAATATAGTAATTTTCAATCTCTCTCGGTTATTATCAAAAGAAAGAGAAGGATACAATAGTGCAAAATATTTCAATCATTACATGAGGTATACAAGCCATAAATACAAAGGAATCATGTCATGAAAGATATAATATCAAAGATCATGGAGGATTAAGTTATGAATACCAAAAGACATGATTTATTTTGACAAATCTTCCTTTTAGTAAATAACAAAAAGAAACCTTAGAAGATCAAAGATCTTGATTTATAAAAAAATCTCAAGTATTAGATATCAAGAATTCAATATCATTATTCGGACAAAACTCTTCTTTTATAAAAAGCAAAAAGAATCCTAGGAGAAACAAATAAAATATCTTCATTCATGCATAAGAAATCTCAAGTTGTCAAGATCATGATTTATATATTAAAGAAAAATCTCAAGTTATAATTCAAAATCATAATTCATTAAAAATCCTCCTCTTAAATAATACAAGAATACATAATAAGAGATCTTGATTCATAAAAGATTTCAAGTTATAGTTCCGAGGAATCAAAATCATGATTGATAGAATCCCAGAGGAATTCTATGTAGATTAATCTTTGAGGGAGATCACTCATTGGAACGCTATAAGGGTTCCATCCTCCTAGAAGTCGACCAAATGGCTGCAATTGTAGATAAATCTTATTCCCAAAGAGATGGAAGCTACATGCTTATATAGGGCTCCAAACCCTAGCCCTAGGGGCTACTTCCTAAGTGAGTTACCCTTTTTGCCCTCAACCCTAACCAACTAGCCCAATAAAAGGCGGCGACGACTAGGAAGCCCAAATGCCAAAATATAAACCCTAGCCACTCTTCTTTATAGGATAGAGGTGGCTAGGTGAGGTTTATTATAATCTCATAGGGTTTTATTAGTTGCTTCTAGGTTGAGTAGGACCCAACCCTCCTAGGGTCCTATCAAGCTCGCCCTCTCCAAATCAACCTTATCCTCAAGGCTGAGGTTCCATGAACTCAGGAAACTGGGTCTATCCTATAAAAGAGAGTGGCTCGAGTTTATATTTGGGTATTTGGGCTTCCTAGCTACCGCCCCCTTTTATTGGGCTAGTTGGTTAGGGTTGAGGGCAAAAGGAGTAACTCACTTATGAAGCAGCCCCTAGGACTAAGGTTTGGAGCCTTATATAAGCATGTAGCTTCCATCTCTTTGGGAATAAGATCTATCTACAATTACAGCCATTTGACCGACTTCTAAGAGGGTGGAACCCCTATAGCGTTCCAAAGAGTGATCTCCCTCAAAGATCAATCTACATAGAATTCCTCTAGGGTTCTATCATCTGGTATTATAGTAGCAATCTTATTGCCTTTGCTGCCATCCACCAGCCAAGCAATTCTCACAATTGCTCTTGTCGTCGCCATCTCCACCATCATCTTCTGCCGTAGATCAAATCAATCT
This sequence comes from Musa acuminata AAA Group, assembly GCF_036884655.1. Classification (NCBI taxonomy): domain Eukaryota; kingdom Viridiplantae; phylum Streptophyta; class Magnoliopsida; order Zingiberales; family Musaceae; genus Musa; species Musa acuminata. The sequence goes on along the minus strand of NC_088327.1, from coordinate 16,465,496 downwards.
ACTACCGTCACCTCCAATTGCATCAAAGATATAGTATTCTCCTATCACCAATATCTTTTGTTGTTGTAATTTTTCATTTAAAATACTAAAAAGAGGTTTTTTTTATCTATCCCATGCTGTGAACTCCTTTCGTCGTAAAAGTTATCATCTTTACGAATGAAGGATTGCTGTAGAAAATTTCAGCCACATATTGTTGCCTTTAACCAATCTATTTGCTATCTTTTTTGAACGAAACTTCTTATACATTTCATAGATCATCTTGGCTTCTATCTGAGATTGATCTATTGAGGAAATCATCTCTAAAAAAGTTCTTGTGTTACTATAAATTTTCATCGTAAACTGTTGGAATTTTTCGATGAGAATTCTGCTATCACAACTTGCATCAATTTCCTTGCTATTATACTGCCGAAATTTTCTTGATTAAATTTGTCATCATTGATATTATCTAAACTGAGATTTTGCTATCAAATTCCTTGCTCAAATCTCTTGGTTTTGCTGGAACTTTCGTCGAGAAACCGCTGTTTCTTCGACGATAATTCTGCTTATACAAGACAACACCTTTTTGCAGCAACTTCCACCGATTCCTATCAAACCTTTACTGCCATCTACCATGGATCTAAAAATTTTTTCCTAGCCTTCATCTACTATCATCATAGCCCTAAAACTCCACCAAACCACACCCTCAAACTACACCCAAAATAGCCACAAAATAAGCCTAAAACTACACCCTACATCCACCAATCCACCAACCCTTACGACCATCACTTCTCTCAACCGATACATACCTTTAACCAGATAACAAAAGAGAGATCTTAATATTACAGATTTGGAGGCATATACTATGGCATATGAGGAGGCAATCTATGCTAAATTGGAAGGCTTTGAGACTCGAATGGAGGATAAGATTCAGACTCTCTTTACCGAACTCAGTTTGGGTCGACCACCAAGCCTGAAGAAATCACATCAAGGGGAGAGCTCTGACCAATCACACTAAGCCCGAAGAGATGACTTCCAAGAGAGGGGAGGCTCTATGACCGATCCCTACTATTCACGCATGAGGGTGGACTTCCCTAGATGGGAAGAAGGAGACCCGATTGGTTGGATCTCATGCGTGGAGCGATATTTTTGGTACCACAAAATCGCCGACGCATCTATGGTAGAAATTACAGCTATAAATCTTGAAGGGGATGCCATATAGTGGTTTGACTGGTTTGAACACACTCATGGAGTCCTCTCATGGTAACAATTCAAAAAAGGACTACTGATCCGGTTCGGACCAACCGATTACAAGAATATTGATGAACAATTAGCAAAGATCCGACAAACCTCTATCATTCAGGAGTACCAAACCAGGTTTGAAAGGTTATCTAATCAAACTCATGATTGGTCTAAAAAATAGCTATTAGGGACCTTTATTGAGGGCTTAAAGTCAGAGATCTAGGGAGAAGTTAAAGCACGACAACCGTACACGCTTATGGCAGCAATCTCTTTCGCACGACTCTAAGAGGAGTGATTGAACCATGAAGCCCGAAGGACTAGGGTTGCTCCCCGACCAACAATATTGAAGCCCTCAACCCCCCCCACTATCAACCGAGCCCCTACACTAAAAAGGTTGACAAGAGAAGAGCTTCAAGAACGATCTGCGAAAGGGTTATGTTGGCATTGCGACGAGCTGTGGAGCCGTGAGCATCGCTGTAAAAAAGGGAGACTTCTTGTGATTGAACTAGTAGAAGAAGAGGTTATTAAACATCTAAAAGAGAGCCTTGAATATGAAGAAGAAGATGCTGTTAGGATCAAGAGCACTAAGAGGGGGGGGGGGGGTGGATTAGTGCAGCGGAAATTTTAGCGATTAAAACGAAAGCTGCGTTCGTTCGATAAAAACGATTTCGATGTGAAAGCCAATTCTAAGATTACTTTAACTTGAGATTAAGCGAGAAGACGTTAAAGTAGATCTACGAAGGCAGTTTGCAGTTTATGATGGAAAGCAGAATACAAGCGCGAACTGAAATGCGACGTTCGTACGATAAAAGCCGATTTACGTCTAAACGCAGATTTAGAAAGTTCTGAACTTAGAAGCTTGTTCTTAAGATCGTAAAAGGCAGTAAACAGTTATGATTGAAATCAAAACGTAAATGTAAACTGAAATATGATGATCGTACAGAAAAACGATTTACGTCTAAACGCAGATTCGGAAAGTTCTAAACTTAGAAACTTGTTCGTAAAATTGCAGAAGGCAGTAAGCTATTGAGAAGTTTGCAGTGAAGGTAAAATGCTCAAAGGAAATGCAAACCGAGATTTAGAGTGGTTCGGTCAATCTGGACCTACTCCACTTTTGGCTTCCTCCACCGACGAGGTCACCGACGTCAACTAGAGGCCTTCCTTCAATAGGCGAAGGCCAACCACCCTTTTACAGATTCACTCATTTTGACGGGCTTAGGAGACAACCCTTATAGAAGTTTTCTCTCCTCTCTTTACAACTCAACCTTTGAAGAACAGAAGGAGGAGAACTTTTGACCTTTACAACAGTTTTGAGCTCTAAGAATCACAGAAAGATATCAAGATTTCGAGTGTAAGTTGCTCCCTTTCAGTGCTGAATGGGTGGGGTATTTATAGGCCCCAACCCAGTTCAAATTTGGAGCTCAAAACTGTCAATTCCTGGAATTTCGGGATCAGGCGGTTGCACCTCCTGACTGGGGCGGTTGCACCGCGTGGCAGAGCTCGAAGACTGAGCCTCTAGGCGGTGCCACCTGTTGGGAAATCATGGGGGCGACATCATATGCGCAGCGGAAGAACAAGAAAAACAAAATCCCCGATTCCCAAAAAGATGTTCGTCGTCGTGCGAAGATTGGTGCGCAAAAATCCGCAAAACACAAAACTGCGTATAGAGATTGTGTTACCTAGGGAGATCGTATATCCCTGTTTCCTTGCAGATCATTAGGAGAGGGTGAAGGAGGTCAAGCGTCCTCCTCTCTAGCGGTGATCCACACAGCAGGGTTGCGACGACGCTCCTCAAAACTCCAGGCCTACTCTGAGGTGGAGAGGGAGAGGAGAATAGGAAAGGCAAGCAAATACTCTAGCCTATGAGGCTGTGAATCCCTCCTATTTATAGAGATCCCGTGTCAAACCCTAATGGGTCCTTCCCTAGTGGGTATTGGATCTGCATCCAATAAGACAAGGGCTCCGTCGGATATCTCATATCCGAACCTCTACTCATCGCAATGCCTACCATATGTGTGTGACCCTCTAGGCCCAATATCGAGCTGGCCGTGAGTCATATCTGTCAGAACTCCTTCTGACTGAGTGAATTATTATCTCTGTAATAATTCACTTGACTCATCGACTACGGACGTACTAGGCCACTACGCCGTAGTCCCCAAACGATACAGGGGAATCCAATCCATTGGACCTGTCTGTCCTCAGTTACCATGTAGCTATAGTCCCTCAGCCATCTAATATCCCAGAGACCGTATATCGAGCATGGTGCTGTCAGACCCATACGGTTTCTACTCGAGTCTCGCTCTAATCGGATTCTCCCGGAGAACTCTTTCTCTCTCAACCCGAATGACCCTGGTCAGGGATTTGTCTGAGCAAGAACACATGGGATATTCCTCTCATGACGCCGAGAGTGGATGATCCTCTGTCGACACTCAATAGCCCTCGTAAGGTCGACTACCACTCCCAATGACCAGCTGTACTAGATCTGGGACAGCCAAACCTATAAGTCTGGTATCAAAGAGTGGAGCACTCATACAGGACATCCTTGGTGTCTCAAGTCTAAGGACCAGATACACCACTAGGACTACGGAATCGCTGTCTGACAATAAGGCATCATCAACCATCCAGCATTCCGTAAGCGGATCAACCAGTGAACTCATTCTCCAATGAGCAGCTGTACTGTATCCCTAGTGTCCCTACATGAGCAGCTATGAGACCAGCTGCATCCATCATATGGACGGGTATATAGCACACCAGTCTATCCGGTTATCACGATGTCCCTCTCGAGTAACCTATGACCGGGATTATTTAGGATATGTGTTTAAAGGTGAATCGATCTCATTATCGTGATCTCATCATGATCCGATTCCCATTGCACAAATCCAAGGACATCACAATATATATATGCATTTATGCAATAGTTATAAAGTGATATACGCCAAAATATAATAAGCAAAAGGATTCTGTATCAAGTCACACGTGCCATCACTCACGTGATTGGCTTGCTGGGCACCTATGACTAGCAATCTCCCACTTGACCTAAAGCCAATCATCTATGTGTCTGATCCCCATCAGACTCCTGTGACGCTCATAGACAATCTAAGAGAACGACTTTGTCAGTGGATCTGCAATGTTATCTTCGGATGAAATTGTTTCCACTACTACATCTCCTCGGGTTACGATCTCTCTTATAAGCTGGAACCTCCTCAGAACACTTCTGATGAGACCCGGGTTCCCTTATTTGAGTAATCACCCCATAGTTATCGTAATATAAGGAAGTCGACTTGTCGCTATCTGTATCGACTCCCAAATCTGTGATGAACTTCTTCATCCAGACTCCCTCCTTTGCTGCATCTAATGCAGCAATGTACTCCGCCTCTGTGGTCGAGTCAGCAGTGGTATTTTGTTTGGAACTCTTCCAGCACACTGCTCCTCCATTCAAGGTGTACACATACCCTGAATTCGACTTGCTATCATCGACATTAGACTGAAAACTTGAGTCAGTGTAGCCATGAACCTTAAGGCTATTACCTCCATATATTAGTAAAAGATCCTTAGTCCTTCTCAAGTACTTAAGGATACACTTTACTGCTTTCCAATGCTCCAAGCCTGGATCCGCCTGATACCTACTCGTGACACTCAAAGCATGCGCTATATTAGGTCTAGTACATAGCATGACATACATGATAGACCCTATTGCTGAGGCATAAGGTATCATATCCATGTCACCCTTTCTTGGAATATTCCATGCCAAAACTTTTGACAATGGTTTCTATGTACCTGGACTAGGACAAGTCAAGCATCCTCTTGGATCTATCTCTATAGATTCTAATCCCCAAGATATAGGATGCTTCCCCTAAGTCCTTCATGGAGAAGTGTCAAGATAACCAAGCCTTTACTATGGATAGCATTCCTACGTCATTCCCATTGATGAGGATGCCATCCACATATAACACCAAAAAGGTGATAGCGCTCCTACTTACCTTTCTGTATACACAAGGCTTATCTTCGTTCTTAACGAAGTTATAAGATCTGATTGCCTCATCAAATCTTATGTTCCAACTTCGGGAAGCTTGCTTTAGTCCATAAATGGATCTAAGCAACCTACACACCTTATCTGGGCAGTTCTTGGACACGAATCCCTCAGGTTGCATCATATACACCTCCTCCTCGAGGTTCCCATTGAGGAATGCAGTTTTCACATCCATCTGCCAGATCTCATAATCATAGTGTGCTGCAATAGCCAATAGAATTCTGATGGATTTTAGCATTGCTACGGGTGAGAAGGTTTCGTCGTAGTCAACACCTTACCTTTGACGATACCCCTTAGCCACTAGCCTTGCTTTATAGGTTTCCACCTTTTCATCTACTCCGATCTTTTTCTTAAAGATCCACTTGCAACCGATGGGTACAATACCTTCGGGCGCATCAACTAGGTTCCAAACCTTGTTGGAGTACATAGAATCCATCTCAGAATTCATGGCTTCTTGCCACTTCCCGGAGTCTATACTTATAATAGCCTCCTCGTAGGTCTGAGGATCAATATCCTCAGCATCCTCTCCTCTAATATGTCCCACATATCTCTCAGGAGGATGAGATACTCTATCAGACCTGCGTAAAGTTGAAACTTGTGTATTAGGTACCTGAACAGACTCGGGCTGTAGAGTGGTGCTTGAGCTTGGTTCTCTAACTTCGCTCAACTCTATCATTCTCCCACTGTCTCCGCCAAGAATGTGTTCCTTCTCAAGGAACACTGCTCTCTTAGCTACAAAGACCTTTTTGTCCTCGAGATGATAGAAATAATACCCACAAGTTTCCTTGGGGTATCCCACAAATATGCATCGCTCTGTCCTTGATTCTAACTTATCGGGGTTGTGTCTTTTAACGTGGGCTGGGCAGCCCCAAATCTTAACAACCTTAAGATCAGGCTTCTTCCCTTTCCATATCTCATATGGTGTAGACACTACCGACTTAGTTGGAACTCTGTTCAGAAGGTAAGCTGCGGTTTCTAGGGCATATCCCCAGAATGAGATGGGTAGGTCAGCAAAACTCATCATGGACTGTACCATATCTAATAAAGTACGATTTCTCCTTTCAGAGACACCATTGAGCTGAGGTGTGTAAGGAGGTGTCCATTTGGATAATATCCCATGGTCCTTGAGGAATTGAGTAAACTCTGTACTTAAGTACTCACCTCCTCGATTTGATCGAACAATTTTGATACTTTTTCCAGTCTGGTTCTCCACCTCATTCTTATACTCTCTGAATTTCTCAAAGGCCTCGGACTTGTACTTCATTAAGTACACATATCCTGACCTTGAGAAATCATCAGTAAATATAATGAAGTAAGGGTAACCTCCAATGGCATGAGTTGACATGGGTCCACATACATCACTATGTATGAGTTTCAACAACTAAGTGGCTCTCTCTCCAGTTCCACTAAATGGAGAGTTGGTCAGTTTTCCACGAATGCAAGGCTCACAAGTTACATATTACACATAGTCAAATGGATCTAGATATCCATCATTTAGCAACTTTTGAATCATTCCCTCATGGATATGACCTAGCCTATAATGCCATAGGTATACACTGTTCACCTCATCTCGTTTCCTCTTAGACACTTACATTCATGATATATGGAGTAGTGTCTTGCATAAACAAACCTTTATGCAATATTCCTCTCGTCAATCTCCCCTCGGCTTTGCTAGAATTTACAATAAATTGTAGATGTGATAAGCAATATTGGTATCCAATACCAATGCATTATCACAAAAATCTGCCAATTGGAGATTGATCATGAATATACCTGAAGCTTCTCCAAGCTTCTATTTCGCCCTTTCTACAAGGTACTCTTTGTAGTTCCTCTTCCAGTGCCCATCTTTACCACAGTGGAAGCACTGGCCTTTATCCTTTATTGGGTCTTTCTTAGCAACCTTTGCTTTACCTTGTTTGCCCTTGCCCTTTCCCTTCTTAAGGGACCTTTCTGCTTTCCCTTTCTTTCTGGTCTCACCAGTGTAGAGAACTGGCTTCTCTTTCTTAATAATACTCTCTGCCTCCCTCAACATATTGAGGAGCTCTGGGAGAGTCACCTCAAGCTTGTTCATATTAAAATTCATTATGAATTGTGAAAAGGAATCTGGTAGGGACTGAAGCACAATGTCCACACACAAGTTATCCTCTAGGACCATTCCTAGACCTGTGAGTTTCTCTATCCACTCAATCATCTTTAGGACATGGTTCTGAACCGGTGTCCCCTCAGTCATCCTAGCGCGGAAAAGGCTCTTAGATATCTCATATCGCTGAGTCCTTCCCTGTTCCTCAAACAATTTGCGGACATGTAGGAGAATGGATATGGCATCCATCTTTTCATGTTGTCTCTGTAACTCTGGAGTCATAGAGCCCAACATATAGCACTGAGCAAGAGTGGAGTTATCAATGTACTTCACGTAGCGAGCGATCTCATCCTCGCTTGCCCCTTCTTCGGGCGTAGGCATCACTGTATCAAGGACGTACACGATTTTCTCCGCTGTGAGAACAATTCTCAAGTTACGGAGCCAATCCGTATAATTTGTACCAGTGAGGCGGTTGACATCAACTATGCCACGTAAGGGATTTGAAAGCGACATTTTCTGAAAATAAAGATGCAGCAGAAATGAATAACATGCAGATTTTGCAAGAAATAAACTATCAAGATATGGACTTCTATCTTAATATGCTCCCACTATTTTACTAACGAGTCACGCGACACCCTCAGCACGTGAAACGGAAGTCTCCGGCAGACTTCTAGTGGGGATCAGGATCCAATCAGCCTCTTAGTGTAACCTCGAGGGACTTGACCAATCACACTAAGCCTAAAAGGTAGGCAACTCTTGCCGATCACAACTCCTTGTGATTCCCGTCCTGTTCGGCCTCCGAATCACCATGGCCTCGAGGGACTCGACCAACCATGATGCTCGGTTAAGTCAACACCTTCGTTACAAGATGAGTCTGATTTGATGATATACCCTCGAGGGACTCGACCAAGCATATCATGCCCTCAGGTCACCAGTGACATCTCTATGTCGTAAGCAAGATAGCGAATCGCGATATAGGTGAGTCTCGAGGGACTCGACCAACTCAACATACACCGGGATTCGGTTCCTACTCATAACGATGGAAGGCCACGTGAGTCAATCTAATTGCCTCACGTTTACCGACTTAATATTATCGAGAGATGTTTCTATGATTTGGTCTCCTAATATGACATGTCACACATATACATATTTAATATATATCTACATCGCATGCAAATATATATACATATCTAGTATGTGTATAAGCAATCACACTAGATGATCATGAACCACAACCTAATGTGATTAGGCCCGAGCCAGTAGGCCTAATCACTCACATCAAGATCTATGTGTGCAACGGTGCAACTCCATGCCTTGTGATCATCCATCTCGTCCTCATCGGTTCCGTCGACATCTTAATGCATCTTCATGCATCGCGATTGTCCGTCTCGTGGGTCCCGCTATCACATCCACGCTCCTGCTGCGCCTCCTCATGTGATTACAACTTAATCATAGGCACGCAGGCCCGACAATAAACGAGAAATATAATGGAGGTTCGCAGACCTCAATAATAATAATCACAAGTACACACATCACACGGTCCATGATCATCCGTCCACACATCATACATCACATGTATAAATAATCATCATCATGTAGGACTACTAGATAATAATAAAAATAATAATCAACTAAACCTTTTAATTAATTAATATTTTTTTGAAATCAGGGACATGTAGGGAATTTCTCAATTCCTAAGGGTATTTTCGTAATTTGGACAAAAGACAGAAATTGGAATTTCTCAAATTCCAAGGGGCAAAACTATCTTTTTCCCAGAAAACCCTAATGCCCTTTCCCCCTTTCGCTGCTGCCGCCGCCGCCACCCTGCCGGCGGCGGCCTGTGCGGCGGGGCGAGGGCACTGCCCTCGCCTGTAGGCGGCACGCCCGCTAGCGGCGATGCCGCTGCAGGTGGGCTCCCCCTTCGGGCATCGCTGCCTCCGCAGGCGGTGCTGTCCCGCCGGGCGGCCGCCCTTGTGGGGGGGGGTTTCGCTCGCGGGAGCAGCGGCGGTAGGCGCCGCTGCCCTGCGGCGCCTCTGCCCGTGGGCTGCCAGCCCCGCCAGCAGCAAGCCTGCTGCAAGCAGACCGCCGGCCGGCTACTGTAGGCACAGCGCTTGCGCATGCGCCGGCGCTGTGCTGCCTGGCTGCGGCTGCGGCTGCGGCTGCCGCTGCAGGTGGCTGCAGGCATGCAGATCGAGGGCAGCAACTATTGCTGCCCTTCCTCGCTTTTGCGTCAACGATTTTGACTTCAAAATTCTTCCTAAACACAACACACGCAGTTCAAAACCAATCATTTGCTAGTCATAGGTGCCCAGCAAGCCAATCACGTGAGTGATGGCACGTGTGACTTGATACATAATCTTTTTGCTTATTATATTTTGACGTATATCACTTTATAACAATTGCATATGTGCATATATATATATATATTGTGATGTCCTTGGATTTGTGCAATGGGAATCGGATCGTGATGAGATCACGATAATGAGATCGATTCACCTTTAAACACATATCCTAAATAATCCCGGTCATAGGTTACTCGAGAGGGACATCGTGATAACCGGATAGACTAGTGTGCTATATACCCGTCCATATGATGGATGCAGCTGGTCTCATAGCTGCTCGTGTAGGGACACTAGGGATACAGTACAGGTGCTCATTGGAGAATGAGTTCACTGATTGATCCGCTTACGGAATGCTGGATGGTTGATGATGCCTTATTGTCAGACAGCGATTCCGTAGTCCTAGTGGTGTATCTGGTCCTTAGACTTGAGACACCAAGGATGTCCTGTATGAGTGCTCCACTCTTTGATACCAGACTTATAGGTTTGGCTGTCCCAGATCTAGTACAGCTGGTCATTGGGAGTGGTAGTCGACCTTACGAGGGCTATTGAGTGTCGACAGAGGATCATCCACTCTCGGCGTCATGAGAGGAATATCCCATGTGTTCTTGCTCAGACAAATCCCTGACCAGGGTCATTCGGGTTGAGAGAAAAAGAGTTCTCCGGGAGAATCCGATTAGAGCGAGACTCGAGTAGAAACCGTATGGGTCTGACAGCACCATGCTCGATATACGGTCTCTGGGATATTAGATGGCTGAGGGACTATAGCTACATGGTAACTGAGGACAGACAGGTCCAATGGATTGGATTCCCCTGTATCGTTTGGGGACTACGGCGTAGTGGCCTAGTACGTCCGTAGTCGATGAGTCAAGTGAATTATTACAGAGATAATAATTCACTCAGTCAGAAGGAGTTCTGACAGATATGACTCACGGCCAGCTCGATATTGGGCCTAGAGGGTCACACACATATGGTAGGCATTGCGATGAGTAGAGGTTCGGATATGAGATATCCGACGGAGCCCTTGTCTTATTGGATGCAGATCCAATACCCACTAGGGAAGGACCCATTAGGGTTTGACACGGGATCTCTATAAATAGGAGGGATTCACAGCCTCATAGGCTAGAGTCTTTGCTTGCCTTTCCTATTCTCCTCTCCCTCTCCACCTCAGAGTAGGCCTGGAGTTTTGAGGAGCGTCGTCGCAACCCTGCTGTGTGGATCACCGCTAGAGAGGAGGACACCGCTAGAGAGGAGGACGCTTGACCTCCTTCAGCCTCTCCTAAGGATCTGCAAGGAAACAGGGATATACGATCTCCCTAGGTAACACAAAATCTCTATACGCAGTTTTGTGTTTTGCGGATTTTTGCGCATCAATCTTCGCACGACGACGAACATCTTTTTGGGAATCGGGGATTTTGTTTTTCTTGTTCTTCCGCTGCGCATGTGATGTCGCCCCCAATGATTTCCCAACAGTGGTATCAGAGCCAGGTTGTTCGTGCGAATGATTGGTTTTGAACTGCGTGTGTTGTGTTTAGGAAGAATATTGACGTCAAAATCGTTGACGCAAAAGCGAGAAAGGGCAGCAACAGTTGCTGCCCTCGATCTGCGTGCGTGCAGCGCAGCCGAAGGCGGGCAGCGCAGGGGCTGCGTCTGCAGCAGCCTGCCGGCGGCCTGCTTACAGCAGGCTTGCTGCTGGCGGGGCTGGCAACCCACGGGCAGAGGCGCCTGCCGCCGAAAGGAAGCGGCGCCTGCCGCCGCAGGGCAGCGACGCGCGACGCCTGCCACCACTGCTCCCGCGGGCGAAACCCCCCCCACAGGGGCGGCCGCCCGGCGGTACAGCACCGCCTGCGGAGGCAGCGGCGCCCACCCGCAGCGGCATCGCCGCCAGCGGGCGTGCCGCCTGCAGGCGAGGGCAGTGCCCTCGCCCCGCCGCACAGGCCGCCGCCAGCAAGGTGGCGGTGGCGGCAGCGGCAGCAGTAAGAGGGAATTAGGGTTTTGGGCAAAAAGACAGTTTTACCCCTATGAATTTGAGAAATTCCAGTTTCTATCTTTTGTCAAAATTATGAAAATACCCTTAGGAATTGAGAAATTCCCTATATATCCCTGATTTCAGATAATATTAATTAATTAAAAGGTTTAGTTAATTATTATTTTTATTATTATCTAGTAGTCCTACATGATAATGATTATTTATACATGTGATGTATGATGTGTGGACGGATGATCATGGACCGTGTGATGTGTGTACTTGTGATTATTATTATTGAGGTCTGCGAACCTCCATTATATTTCTCGTTTATTGTCGGGCCTGCGTGCCTATGATTAAGTTGTAATCACATGAGGAGGCGCAGCGGGAGCGTGGATGTGATAGCGGGACCCACGAGACGGACGATCGCGATGCATGAAGATGCATTAAGATGTCGACGGAACCGATGAGGACGAGATGCATGATCACAAGGCATGGAGTTGCACCGTTGCACACATAGATCTTGATGTAAGTGATTAGGCCTACTGGCTCGGGCCTAATCACATTAGGTTGTGGTTCATGATCATCTGGTGTGATTGCTTATACACATATTAGATATGTATATATATTTGCATGCGATGTAGATATATATTAAATATGTATATGTGTGACATGTCATATTAGGAGACCAAATCATAGAAATATCTCTCGATAATATTAAGTCGGTAAACGTGAGGCAATTAGATTGACTCACGTGGCCTTCCATCGTTATGAGTAGGAACCGAATCCCGGTGTATGTTGAGTTGGTCGAGTCCCTCGAGACTCACCTATATCGCGATTCGCTATCTTGCTTACGACATAGAGATGTCACTGGTGACCTGAGGGCATGATATGCTTGGTCGAGTCCCTCGAGGGTATATCATCAAATCAGACTCATCTTGTAACGAAGGTGTTGACTTAACCGAGCATCATGGTTGGTCGAGTCCCTCGAGGCCATGGTGATTCGGAGGCCGAACAGGACGGGAATCACAAGGAGTTGTGATCGGCAAGAGTTGCCTACCTTTTAGGCTTAGTGTGATTGGTCAAGTCCCTCGAGGTTACACTAAGAGGCTGATTGGATCCTGATCCCCACTAGAAGTCTGCCGGAGACTTCCGTTTCACGTGCTGAGGGTGTCGCGTGACTCGTTAGTAAAATAGTGGGAGCATATTAAGATAGAAGTCCATATCTTGATAGTTTATTTCTTGCAAAATCTGCATGTTATTCATTTCTGCTGCATCTTTATTTTCAGAAAATGTCGCTTTCAAATCCCTTACGTGGCATAGTTGATGTCAACCGCCTCACTGGTACAAATTATACGGATTGGCTCCGTAACTTGAGAATTGTTCTCACAGCGGAGAAAATCGTGTACGTCCTTGATACAGTGATGCCTACGCCCGAAGAAGGGGCAAGCGAGGATGAGATCGCTCGCTACGTGAAGTACATTGATAACTCCACTCTTGCTCAGTGCTATATGTTGGGCTCTATGACTCCAGAGTTACAGAGACAACATGAAAAGATGGATGCCATATCCATTCTCCTACATGTCCGCAAATTGTTTGAGGAACAGGGAAGGACTTAGCGATATGAGATATCTAAGAGCCTTTTCCGCGCTAGGATGACTGAGGGGACACCGGTTCAGAACCATGTCCTAAAGATGATTGAGTGGATAGAGAAACTCACAGGTCTAGGAATGGTCCTAGAGGATAACTTGTGTGTGGACATTGTGCTTCAGTCCCTACCAGATTCCTTTTCACAATTCATAATGAATTTTAATATGAACAAGCTTGAGGTGACTCTCCCAGAGCTCCTCAATATGTTGAGGGAGGCAGAGAGTATTATTAAGAAAGAGAAGCCAGTTCTCTACACTGGTGAGACCAGAAAGAAAGGGAAAGCAGAAAGGTCCCTTAAGAAGGGAAAGGGCAAGGGCAAACAAGGTAAAGCAAAGGTTGCTAAGAAAGACCCAATAAAGGATAAAGGCCAGTGCTTCCACTGTGGTAAAGATGGGCACTGGAAGAGGAACTACAAAGAGTACCTTGTAGAAAGGGCGAAATAGAAGCTTGGAGAAGCTTCAGGTATATTCATGATCAATCTCCAATTGGCAGATTTTTGTGATAATGCATTGGTATTGGATACCAATATTGCTTATCACATCTACAATTTATTGTAAATTCTAGCAAAGCCGAGGGGAGATTGACGAGAGGAATATTGCATAAAGGTTTGTTTATGCAAGACACTACTCCATATATCATGAATGTAAGTGTCTAAGACGAAACGAGATGAGGTGAACAGTGTATACCTATGGCATTATAGGCTAGGTCATATCCATGAGGGAATGATTCAAAAGTTGCTAAATGATGGATATCTAGATCCATTTGACTATGTGTAATATGTAACTTGTGAGCCTTGCATTCGTGGAAAACTGACCAACTCTCCATTTAGTGGAACTGGAGAGAGAGCCACTTAGTTGTTGAAACTCATACATAGTGATGTATGTGGACCCATGTCAACTCATGCCATTGGAGGTTACCCTTACTTCATTATATTTACTGATGATTTCTCAAGGTCAGGATATGTGTACTTAATGAAGTACAAGTCCGAGGCCTTTGAGAAATTCAGAGAGTATAAGAATGAGGTGGAGAACCAGACTGGAAAGAGTATCAAAATTGTTCGATCAAATCGAGGAGGTGAGTACTTAAGTACAGAGTTTACTCAATTCCTCAAGGACCATGGGATATTATCCAAATGGACACCTCCTTACACACCTCAGCTCAATGGTGTCTCTGAAAGGAGAAATCGTACTTTATTAGATATGGTACAGTCCATGATGAGTTTTGCTGACCTACCCATCTCATTCTGGGGATATGCCCTAGAAACCGCAGCTTACCTTCTGAACAGAGTTCCAACTAAGTCGGTAGTGTCTACACCATATGAGATATGGAAAGGGAAGAAGCCTGATCTTAAGGTTGTTAAGATTTGGGGCTGCCCAGCCCACGTTAAAAGACACAACCCCGATAAGTTAGAATCAAGGACAGAGCGATGCATATTTGTGGGATACCCCAAGGAAACTTGTGGGTATTATTTCTATCATCTCGAGGACAAAAAGGTCTTTGTAGCTAAGAGAGCAGTGTTCCTTGAGAAGGAACACATTCTTGGCGGAGACAGTGGGAGAATGATAGAGTTGAGCGAAGTTAGAGAACCAAGCTCAAGCACCACTCTACAGCCCGAGTCTGTTCAGGTACCTAATACACAAGTTTCAACTTTACGCAGGTCTGATAGAGTATCTCATCCTCCTGAGAGATATGTGGGACATATTAGAGGAGAGGATGCTGAGGATATTGATCCTCAGACCTACGAGGAGGCTATTATAAGTATAGACTCCGGGAAGTGGCAAGAAGCCATGAATTCTGAGATTGTTTCTATGTACTCCAACAAGGTTTGGAACCTAGTTGATGCGCCCGAAGGTATTGTACCCATCGGTTGCAAGTGGATCTTTAAGAAAAAGATCGGAGTAGATGAAAAGGTGGAAACCTATAAAGCAAGGCTAGTGGCTAAGGGGTATCGTCAAAGGTAAGGTGTTGACTATGACGAAACGTTCTCACCCGTAGCAATGCTAAAATCCATCAGAATTCTATTGGCTATTGCAGCACACTATGATTATGAGATCTGGCAGATGGATGTGAAAACTGCATTCCTCAATGGGAACCTCGAGGAGGAGGTGTATATGATGCAACCTGAGGGATTCGTGTCCAAGAACTGCCCAGATAAGGTGTGTAGGTTGCTTAGATCCATTTATGGACTAAAGCAAGCTTCCCGAAGTTGGAACATAAGATTTGATGAGGCAATCAGATCTTATAACTTCGTTAAGAACGAAGATAAGCCTTGTGTATACAGAAAGGTAAGTAGGAGCGCTATCACCTTTTTGGTGTTATATGTGGATGGCATCCTCATCAATGGGAATGACGTAGGAATGCTATCCATAGTAAAGGCTTGGTTATCTTGACACTTCTCCATGAAGGACTTAGGGGAAGCATCCTATATCTTGGGGATTAGAATCTATAGAGATAGATCCAAGAGGATGCTTGGCTTGTCCTAGTCCAGGTACATAGAAACCATTGTCAAAAGTTTTGGCATGGAATATTCCAAGAAAGGGTGACATGGATATGATACCTTATGCCTCAGCAATAGGGTCTATCATGTATGTCATGCTATGTACTAGACCTAATATAGCGCATGCTCTGAGTGTCACGAGTAGGTATTAGGCAGATCCAGGCTTGGAGCATTGGAAAGCAGTAAAGTGTATCCTTAAGTACTTGAGAAGGACTAAGGATCTTTTACTAATATATGGAGGTAATAGCCTTAAGGTTCATGGCTACACTGACTCAAGTTTTCAGTCTAATGTCGATGATAGCAAGTCGAATTCAGGGTATGTGTACACCTTGAATGGAGGAGCAGTGTGCTGGAAGAGTTCCAAACAAAATACCACTGCTGACTCGACCACAGAGGCGGAGTACATTGCTGCATTAGATGCAGCAAAGGAGGGAGTCTGGGTGAAGAAGTTCATCACAGATTTGGGAGTCGATACAGATAGCGACAAGTCGACTTCCTTATATTACGATAACTATGGGGTGATTACTCAAATAAGGGAACCCGGGTCTCATCAGAAGTGTTCTGAGGAGGTTCCAGCTTATAAGAGAGATCGTAACCCGAGGAGATGTAGTAGTGGAAACAATTTCATCCGAAGATAACATTGCAGATCCACTGACAAAGTCGTTCTCTTAGATTGTCTATGAGCGTCACAGGAGTCTGATGGGGATCAGACACATAGATGATTGGCTTTAGGTCAAGTGGGAGATTGCTAGTCATAGGTGCCCAGCAAGCCAATCACGTGAGTGATGGCACGTGTGACTTGATACAGAATCCTTTTGCTTATTATATTTCGGCGTATATCACTTTATAACTAATGCATAAATGCATATATATATTGTGATGTCCTTGGATTTGTGCAATGGGAATCGGATCGTGATGAGATCACGATAATGAGATCGATTCACCTTTAAACACATATCCTAAATAATCCCGGTCATAGGTTACTCGAGAGGGACATCGTGATAACCGGATAGACTGGTGTGCTATATACCCGTCCATATGATGGATGCAGCTGGTCTCATAGCTGCTCATGTAGGGACACTAGGGATACAGTACAGGTGCTCATTGGAGAATGAGTTCACTGATTGATCCGCTTACGGAATGCTGGATGGTTGATGATGCCTTATTGTCAGACAGCGATTCCGTAGTCCTAGTGGTGTATCTGGTCCTTAGACTTGAGACACCAAGGATGTCCTGTATGAGTGCTCCACTCTTTGATACCAGACTTATAGGTTTGGTTGTCCCAGATCTAGTACAGCTGGTCATTGGGAGTGGTAGTCGACCTTACGAGGGCTATTGAGTGTCGACAGAGGATCATCCACTCTCGGCGTCATGAGAGGAATATCCCATGTTTTCTTGCTCAGACAAATCCCTGACCAGGGTCATTCGGGTTGAGAGAGAAAGAGTTCTCCGGGAGAATCCGATTAGAGCGAGACTCGAGTAGAAACCGTATGGGTCTGACAGCACCATGCTCGATATACGGTCTCTGGGATATTAGATGGCTGAGGGACTATAGATACATGGTAACTGAGGACAGACAGGTCCAATGGATTGGATTCCCCTGTATCGTTTGGGGACTACGGCGTAGTGGCCTAGTACGTCCGTAGTCGATGAGTCAAGTGAATTATTACAGAGATAATAATTCACTGAGTTAGAAGGAGTTCTGACAGATATGACTCATGGCCAGCTCGATATTGGGCCTAGAGGGTCACACACATATGGTAGGCATTGCGATGAGTAGAGGTTCGGATATGAGATATCCGACGGAGCCCTTGTCTTATTGGATGCAGATCCAATACCCACTAGGGAAGGACCCATTAGGGTTTGACACGGGATCTCTATAAATAGGAGGGATTCACAGCCTCATAGGCTAGAGTCTTTGCTTGCCTTTCCTATTCTCCTCTCCCTCTCCACCTCAGAGTAGGCCTGGAGTTCTGAGGAGCGTCGTCGCAACCCTGCTGTGTGGATCACCGCTAGAGAGGAGGACACCGCTAGAGAGGAGGACGCTTGACCTCCTTCAGCCTCTCCTAAGGATCTGCAAGGAAACAGGGATATACGATCTCCCTAGGTAACACAAAATCTCTATACGCAGTTTTGTGTTTTGCGGATTTTTGCGCACCAATCGTCGCACGACGACGAACATCTTTTTGGGAATCGGGGATTTTGTTTTTCTTGTTCTTCCGCTGCGCATGTGATGTCGCCCCCAATAATTTCCCAACAGTGGTATCAGAGCCAGGTTGTTCGTGCGAATGATTGGTTTTGAACTGCGTGTGTTGTGTTTAGGAAGAATATTGACGTCAAAATCGTTGACGCAAAAGCGAGAAAGGGCAGCAACAGTTGCTGCCCTCGATCTGCGTGCGTGCAGCGCAGCCGAAGGCGGGCAGCGCAGGGGCTGCGTCTGCAGCAGCCTGCCGGCGGCCTGCTTACAGCAGGCTTGCTGCTGGCGGGGTTGGCAACCCATGGGCAAAGGCGCCGCAGGGCAGCGGCGCCTACCGCCGAAAGGAAGCGGCGCCTGCCGCCGCAGGGCAGCGACGCGCGACGCCTGCCACCACTGCTCCCGCGGGCGAAACCCCCCCCACAGGGGCGGCCGCCCGGCGGTACAGCACCGCCTGCCGAGGCAGCGGCGCCCACCCGCAGCGGCATCGCCGCCAGCGGGCGTGCCGCCTGCAGGCGAGGGCAGTGCCCTCGCCCCGCCGCACAGGCCGCCGCCAGCAAGGTGGCGGCGGCGGCAGCGGCAGCAGTAAGAGGGAATTAGGGTTTTGGGCAAAAAGACAGTTTTACCCCTATGAATTTGAGAAATTCCAGTTTCTATCTTTTGTCAAAATTATGAAAATACCCTTAGGAATTGAGAAATTCCCTATATATCCCTTATTTCAGAAAATATTAATTAATTAAAAGGTTTAGTTAATTATTATTTTTATTATTATCTAGTAGTCCTACATGATGATGATTATTTATACATGTGATGTATGATGTGTGGACGGATGATCATGGACCGTGTGATGTGTGTACTTGTGATTATTATTATTGAGGTCTGCGAACCTCCATTATATTTCTCGTTTATTGTCGGGCCTGCGTGCCTATGATTAAGTTGTAATCATATGAGGAGGTGCAGCGGGAGCGTGGATGCGATAGCGGGACCCACGAGACGGACGATCGTGATGCATGGAGATGCATCAAGATGTCGACGAAACCGACAAGGACGAGATGGACGATCACAGGGCATGGAGATGCACCGTTGCACACATAGATCTTGATGTGAGTGATTAGGCCTACTGGCTCGGGCCTAATCATATTAGGTTGTGGTCCATGATCATCTGGTGTGATAGCTTATACACACACTAGATATATATATATATATTTGCATACGATGTAGATATATATTAAATATGTATATGTGTGACATGTCATATTAGGAGACCAAATTATAGAAACATCTCTCGATAATATTAAGTCGGTAAACGTGAGGCAATTAGATTGACCCACGTGGCCTTCCATCGTTATGAGTAGTTACCGATTCCCGGTGTAGGTTGAGTTGGTCGAGTCCCTCGAGACTCACCTATATCGCGATTCGCTATCTTGCTTACGACATAGAGATGTCACCGGTGACCTGAGGGCATGGTATGCTTGGTCGAGTCCCTCGAGGGTATATCATCAAATCAGACTCATCTTGTAACGAAGGTGTTGACTTAACCGAGCATCATGGTTGGTCGAGTCCCTCGAGGCCATGATGATTCGGAGGCCGAACAGGACGGGAATCACAAGGAGTTGTGATCGGCAAGAGTTGCCTACCTTTTAGGCTTAGTGTGATTGGTCGAGTCCCTCGAGGTTACACTAAGACGCTGATTGGATCCTGATCCCCACTAGAAGTCTGCCGAAGACTTTCGTTTCACGTGCTGAGGGTATCGCGTGACTCGATAGTAAAATAGTGGGAGCATATTAAGATAGAAGTCCATATCTTGATAGTTTATTTCTTACAAAATCTGCATGTTATTCATTTCTGCTACATCTTTATTTTCAGAAAATGTCGCTTTCAAATCCCTTACGTGGCATACTTGATGTCAACCGCCTCACTGGTCCAAATTATACGGATTGGCTCCGTAACTTGAGAATTGTTCTCACAGCGGAGAAAATCGTGTACGTCCTTGATACAGTGATGCCTACGCCCGAAGAAGGGGCAAGCGAGGATGAGATCGCTCGCTACGTGAAGTACATTGATGACTCCACTCTTGCTCAGTGCTATATGTTGGGCTCTATGACTCCAGAGTTACAGAGACAACATGAGAAGATGGATGCCAGATCCATTCTCCTACATGTCCGCAAATTGTTTGTGGAATAGGGAAGGACTCAACGATATGAGATATCCAAGAGCCTTTTCCGCGCTAGGATGACTGAGGGGACACCGGTTCAGAACCATGTCTTAAAGATGATTGAGTGGATAGAGAAACTCACAAGTCTAGGAATGATCCTAGAGGATAACTTGTGTGTGGACATTGTGCTTCAGTCCCTACCAAATTCTTTTTCACACTTCATAATGAATTTTAATATGAACAAGCTTGAGTTGACTCTCCCAGAGCTCCTCAATATGTTGAGGGAGGCAGAGAGTACTATTAAGAAAGAGAAGCCAGTTCTCTACACTAGTGAGACCAGAAAGAAAAGGAAAGCAGAAAGGTCCCTTAAGAAGGGAAAGGGCAAGGGCAAACAAGGTAAAGCAAAGGTTGCTAAGAAAGACCCAACAAAGGACAAAGGCCAGTGCTTCCACTATGGTAAAGATGGGCATTGGAAGAGAAACTGTAAAGAGTACCTTGCAGAAAGGGCGAAACAAAAGCTTGATGAAGCTTTAGGTACATTCATGATCAGTCTCCGTTTGTCAGACTCTTATGATAACACATGGGTATTGGATACCGGTAGTGCTTATCGTATATGCAATTCGTTGCAGGTTCTGGCAAGGCCTAGGAGACTAGAGAGAGGCGAGATGGACCTCAAGATGGGTAATGGAGTAAAAGTTGCTGTATTAGGTGTTGGCGAGGTCGCCCTACATCTGCCTAGTGGAGCTTTTATTGCATTAGATGCATGTTATTTTGTTCCTTCTATTATCAAAAACATTATCTCCATTTCATGTTTAACAATTAGTGGATATAAATTTGTTTTTGAGAACAATGGTTGTTCGATATTATTAGATGATAAGATAATCACGAAAGAAACATTGCATAATGGTTTATTTATGTTAGACACCACTTCACATATCATGAATGTAAATGTGTCCAAAAGGAAACGAGATAAGTTGAACAGTGCATACCTGTGGCATTGTAGGCTAGGTCACATCCATGAAAGAAGGATTCAAAAGTTGCTAAATGATGGATATCTAGATCCATTCGACTATGTGTCATATGCAACTTGTGAGCCTTGCATTCGTGGAAAACTGACCAAATCTCCATTTAGTAGAACTGGAGAGAGAGCCACTGAGTTGTTGGAACTCATACATAGTGATGTATATGGACCCATGTCAACTCATGCCATTGGAGGTTACTCCTACTTCATTACATTTACTGATGATTTCTCAAGGTATGGATATGTGTACTTAATGAAGTACAAGTCCGAGGCCTTTGAGAAATTCAGAGAGTATAAGAATGAGGTGGAGAACCAGACTGGAAAGAGTATCAAAACTCTTCGATCAGATCGAGGAGGTGAGTACTTAAGTACAGAGTTTACTCAGTTCCTCAAGGACTATGGGATATTATCCCAATGGACACCTCCTTACACACCTCAGCTCAATGGTGTCTCTGAAAGGAGAAATCGTACTTTATTAGATATGGTACGGTCCATGATGAGTTTCGCTGACCTACCCATCTCATTCTGGGGATATGCCCTAGAAACCGCAGCTTACCTTCTGAACAGAGTTCCAACTAAGTCGGTAGTGTCTACACCATATGAGATATGGAAAGGGAAGAAGCCTGATCTTAAGGTTGTTAAGATTTGGGGCTGCCCAGCCCACGTTAAAAGACACAACCCCGATAAGTTAGAATCAAGGACAGAGCGATGCATATTTATGGGATACCCCAAGGAAACTTGTGGGTATTACTTCTATCATCTCGAGGACCAAAAGGTCTTTGTAGCTAAGAGAGCAGTGTTCCTTGAGAAGGAACACATTCTTGGCGGAGACAGTGGGAGAATGATAGAGTTGAGCGAAGTTAGAGAACCAAGCTCAAGCACCACTCTACAGCCCGAGTCTGTTCAGGTACCTAATACACAAGTTTCAACTTTACGCAGGTCTGATAGAGTATCTCATCCTCCTGAGAGATATGTGGGACATATTAGAGGAGAAGATGCTGAGGATATTGATCCTCAGACCTACGAGGAGGCTATTATGAGTATAGACTCCGGGAAGTGGCAAGAAGCTATGAATTCTGAGATGGATTCTATGTACTCCAATAAGATTTGGAACCTAGTTGATGCGCCCGAAGGTATTGTACCCATCGGTTGCAAATGGATCTTTAAGAAAAAGATCGGAGTAGATGGAAAGGTAGAGACCTATAAAGCAAGGCTAGTGGCTAAAGGGTATCGTCAAAGGCAAGGTGTTGACTACGACGAAACCTTCTCACCCGTAGCAATACTAAAATTCATCAGAATTCTATTGGCTATTGCAACACACTATGATTATGAGATCTGGCAGATGAATGTAAAAACCGCATTCCTCAATGGGAACCTCGAGGAGGAGGTGTATATGATGCAACCTGAGGGATTCATGTCCAAGAACTGCCCAGATAAAGTGTGTAGGTTGCTTAAATCCATTTATGGACTAAAGCAAGCTTCCCGAAGTTGGAACATAAGATTTGATGAGTCAATCAGATCTTATGACTTCGTTAAGAACGAAGATGAGCCTTGTGTGCACAGGAAGGTAAGTGGGAGCGCTATCACCTTTTTGGTGTTATATGTGGATGATATCCTCATCATTGGGAATGACGTAGGAATGCTATCCACTGTAAAGACTTGGTTATCTAGACACTTCTCCATAAAGGACTTAGGGGAAGCATCCTATATCTTGGGGATTAGAATCTATAGAGATAGATCTAAGAGGATGCTTGGCTTGTCCCAGTCCAGGTACATAGAAACCATTGTCAAAAGGTTTGACATGGAAAACTACCAGAAGAAAGGGCAAACATGAATATGATACCTTATGCCTCAGCAATAGGGTCTATCATGTATGCCATGCTATGTACTAGGCCTGATATAGCGCATGCTCTAGGTGTCACGAGCAGGTATCAGGTGGATCCAGGCTTGGAGCACTGGAAAGCAGTAAAGTGTATCCTTAAGTAGGACTAAGGATCTTTTACTAGTATATGGAGGTAATAGCCTTAAGGTTGAAGGCTTCACTGACTCAAGTTTTCAGTCTGATGTTGATGATAGCAAGTCGAATTCAGGGTATGTGTACACCTTGAATGGAGGAGCAGTGTGCTGGAAGAGTTCCAAGCAAGATATCACTACTGACTCGACCACAGAGGCGGAGTACATTGCTACATTAGATGCAGCAAAGGAGGGAGTCTGGATGAAAAAGTTCATCACAGATTTGGGAGTCGTGCCGAGTAACGAGGAGCCGACTTCCTTATATTGCGACAACTACGGGGCGATTACTCAAATAAGGGAACTCGGGTCTCATCAGAAGTGTTCTGAGGAGGTTCCAACTTATCAGAGAGATCGTAACCCGAGGAGATGTAGTAGTGGAAAGAGTTCCATCCGAAGATAACATTGCAGATCCATTGACAAAGCCGTTGTCTCAGATTGTCTATGAGCGTCACAGGAGTCTGATGGGGATCAGACACATAGGTGATTGGCTTTAGGTCAAGTGGGAGATTGCTAGTCATAGGTGCCCAGCAAGCCAATCATGTGAGTGATGGCACGTGTGACTTAATACATAATCTTTTTACTTATTATATTTTGGCATATATCACTTTATAACAATTGCATATGTGCATATATATATTGTGATGTCCTTGGATTTGTGCAATGGGAATCGGATCGTGATGAGATCACGATAATGAGATCGATACACCTTTAAACACATATCCTAAATAATCCCGGTCATAGGTTACTCGAGAAGGACATCGTGATAACCGGATAGACTGGTGTGCTGTATACCCGTCCATATGATGGATGCAGTTGGTCTCATAGCTGCTCGTGTAGGGACACTAGGGATACAGTACAGGTGCTCATTGGAGAATGAGTTCACTGATTGATCCGCTTACGGAATGCTGGATGGTTGATGATGCCTTATTGTCAGACAGCGATTCCGTAGTCCTAGTGGTGTATCTGGCCCTTAGACTTGAGACACCAAGGATGTCCTGTATGAGTGCTCCACTCTTTGATACCAGACTTATAGGTTTGGTTGTTCCCAAATCTAGTACAGCTGGTCATTGGGAGTGGTAGTCGACCTTACGAGGGCTATTGAGTGTCAATAGAGGATCATCCACTCTCGGCGTCATGAGAGGAATATCCTATGTGTTCTTGCTCAGACAAATCCCTGGCCAGGGTCATTCGGGTTGAGAGAGAAAGAGTTCTCCGGGAGAATCCGATTAGAGCGAGACTCGAGTAGAAACCGTATGGGTCTGACAGCACCATGCTCGATATACGGTCTCTGGGATATTAGATGGATGAGGGACTATAGGTACATGGTAACTGAGGACAGACAGGTCCAATGGATTAGATTCCCCTGTATCGTCTGGGGACTACGGCGTAGTGGCCTAGTACGTCCGTAGTCGATGAGTCGAGTGAATTATTACAGAGATAATAATTCACTGAGTTAGAAGGAGTTCTGACAGGTATGACTCACGGCCAGCTCGATATTGGGCCTAGAGGGTCACACACATATGGTAGGCATTGCGATGAGTAGAGGTTCGGATATGAGATATCCGACGGACCCCTTGTCTTATTGGATGCAGATCCAATACCCACTAGGGAAGGACCCATTAGGGTTTGACACGGGATCTCTATAAATAGGAGGGACTCACAGCCTCATAGGCTAGAGTCTTTGCTTGCCTTTCCTATTCTCCTCTCCCTCTCCACCTCAGAGTAGGCCCGGAGTCTTGAGGAGCGTCGTCGCAACCCTGCTGTGTGGATCACCGCTAGAGAGGAGGATGCTTGACCTCCTTCACCCTCTCCTAAGGATCTGCAAGGAAATAGGGATATACGATCTCCCTAGGTAACACAAAATCTCTATACACAGTTTTGTGTTTTGCGGATTTTTGCGCACCAATCTTCGCACGACGACGAACATCTTTTTGGGAATCGGGGATTTTGTTTTTCTTGTTCTTCCGCTGCGCATGTGATGTCGCCCCCAATGATTTCCCAACATCATTCGCACGAATAACCTGGCTCTGATACCACTATTGGGAAATCATGGGGGCGACATCATATGCGTAGCGGAAGAACAAGAAAAACAAAATCCCCGATTCCCAAAAAGATGTTCGTCGTCGTGCGAAGATTGGTGCGTAAAAATCCGCAATACACAAAACTGCGTATAGAGATTGTGTTACCTAGGGAGATCGTATATCCCTATTTCCTTGCAGATCCTTAGGAGAGGGTGAAGGAGGTCAAGCGTCCTCCTCTCTAGCGGTGATACACACAGTAGGGTTGCGACGACGCTCCTCAAAACTCCAGGCCTACTCTGAGGTGGAGAGGGAGAGGAGAATAGGAAAGGCAAGCAAAGACTCTAGCCTATGAGGCTGTGAATCCCTCCTATTTATAGAGATCCCGTGTCAAACCCTAATGGGTCCTTCCCTAGTGGGTATTGGATCTGCATCCAATAAGACAAGGGCTCCGTCGGATATCTCATATCCGAACCTTTACTCATCGCAATGCCTACCATATGTGTGTGACCCTCTAGGCCCAATATCGAGCTGGCCGTGAGTCATACCTGTCAGAACTCCTTCTGACTGAGTCAATTATTATCTCTGTAATAATTCACTTGACTCATCGACTACGGGCGTACTAGGCCACTACGCCGTAGTCCCCAGACGATACAGGGGAATCCAATCCATTGGACCTGTCTGTCCTCAGTTACCATGTACCTATAGTCCCTCATCCATCTAATATCCCAGAGACCGTATATCGAGCATGGTGTTGTCAGACCCATACGGTTTCTACTCGAGTCTCGCTCTAATCGGATTCTCCCGGAGAACTCTTTCTCTCTCAACCCGAATGACCCTGGCCAGGGATTTGTCTGAGCAAGAACACATGGGATATTCCTCTCATGACGCCGAGAGTGGATGATCCTCTATCGACACTCAATAGCCCTCGTAAGGTCGACTACCACTCCCAATGACTAGCTGTACTAGATCTAGGACAGCCAAACCTATAAGTCTGGTATCAAAGAGTGGAGCACTCATACAGGACATCCTTGGTGTCTCAAGTCTAAGGACCAGATACACCACTAGGACTACGGAATCGCTGTCTGACAATAAGGCATCATCAACCATCCAGCATTCCGTAAGCGGATCAATCAGTGAACTCATTCTCCAATGAGCACCTGTACTGTATCCCTAGTGTCCCTACACGAGCAGCTATGAGACCAGCTGCATCCATCATATGGACGGGTATACAGCATACCAGTCTATCCGGTTATCACGATGTCCCTCTCGAGTAACCTATGACCGGGATTATTTAGGATATGTGTTTAAAGGTGAATCGATCTCATTATCGTGATCTCATCACGATCCGATTCCCATTGCACAAATCCAAGGACATCACAATATATATATATGCATTTATGCAATAGTTATAAAGTGATATACGCCAAAATATAATAAGCAAAAGGATTATGTATCAAGTCACACGTGCCATCACTCACGTGATTGGCTTGCTGGGCACCTATGACTAGCACCACCTCTGTGAGGGGCGGTTGCACCTCTCTGCCAGAGCTCGAAGACCGAGCTCAGGTAGTTGCACCTCCTGACTGGGGCGGTTGCACCGCCTGGTAGAGCTCGAAACTTGAGCTCAGGCGGTGCCACCTCTTGTCAGGAGAGGTTGCACCGCCCAGTCTCGCTCGGAGACTGAGCCCAGGCGGTTGCACCTCTTGGCTGGGGCGGTTGCACCGCCCAGTCTCCCTGGGAGACTTAGCCTAGGCGGTGCTTCCTCCTGGCTTGGGCGGTTGCACCTCCCACAGCAACCAGGGTCCGAATGGGTTGATCCATTCGGCCCAATTTGGGTTTTTCAGGGGCCCAATTGCCCCAAGATTAAGCTAATGGGATCATCTCCCATTTTCAACTTAATCATTAGTGCTAACTATGATAAATCCTTAGACAATTTCTGCAGCTTGCTCCGGTGCGTCAATCGCTTCTTCCGGCGAGTTTCCGGCGAACTTCCGTCGATCATCCGATGAACCCTCGGTGATGCTCCTGCGGACTTCCGGCAAACTCCTGGACTTGCGACGATCCACTTGGCAAGTTCCGACGAGCTTCTTTGGCAAGCTTCTGGACTTCTCGGATTTGTTCCCGCAGAACCTCCGACGACTGTCCGAACTTCCGTCGAGCTCTCGAACTCCCAACGTGATCATTGTCATGACTCCGGCGCAACTCCTGCTGCATGTCTTTCTTTCATCGTAGTTAATCCTGCACACTTATCTTAATACATAGATTAGACAACAAATGACAATTGACTTCATCATCAAAATCCGAGATTCAACAGATGCGAAAGAAGAGCCACAACCGACCGACTTTATGGTACACGTGCTAGCCGGCTACTTAAACCCGCAAATGATGAAAGTTGGAGGCCTTCTCAAACAATAACCGATCATTGTTCTCATCAACACAGGCAGCACTAATAACTTCCTAAACAGTAAGGTTGCTACATGGATGACACTCCATATTGAAGGTTGCAGCAAGTTCGATGTAAAGGTCGCCGATGGCAGAATCCTAAAGTGTGACCAAAGATGCCCGTAGGTGAAACTATTACTACAAGATCAAGAAATTATCACCAACTTCTTCCTCCTACCAATTGATGACTATGATGCCATGCTTGGCATAGAATGACTGACTATGCTAGGTGATGTCTCTTGGAACTTTTTCAAATTAATTATAAAATTCTACTGCAAAGGCAAGCAGATCATTCTATGCAGGAAGCACGGAAGCAACGTAACCACCGTTTCAACCCAACGAATGGAAAATATTTTACATAAGGTAAATGGTGGCTTTTTGATGCATCTCCAACAGCAACCAGAGGGGAAGAAATTAGAAATTGAAGATCAAAATCTCATCCAATTGCTTGTTGAATTTGTTGACATTTTTGCTGAGCCGCGTGGTCTTCCTCCTACTCGGCAACATGACCATCGGATTCCAATCCTTTCGGGAAAACCACCAACGAACACTCGGTTGTACCATTATTCTCACCTCTAGAAGGATGAAATTAAAAAAGATTGTAAAGGAGATACTTGAAATAGGGGTGATTCGGCTAAGTTGCAGCCCCTATTCCTCATCGGTACTACTTGTATGCAAGAAGGATGGAACTTAACGGATGTGCATTAACTACCGAGCTTTAAATGACATCACTATCAAGGACAAGTACCCAAGACCAGTAGTGGATGAACTTCTTGATGAGTTAAAAGGAGCTTGAGTCTTCACGAAGTTGGACCTTCGATCCGGTTACCACCAAATTCGGGTATGTGAAAATAACATTCCAAAAACTGTATTTTGCATACATAACGACCATTATAAATTCTTGCTAATGCCTTTTGTGTTGATAATTTTAACGATCTGAATTTGAATAAGTTTTATCAAAATCATGATCTTGGTTTATTGGAATTACTTGAGATATTTTTTTTAATCAAGATCTCTTCTTCGTACTCCTACGATTTTTCTTGGTATTTTACTAAAGAAGAGATTTTCTATGTGAATCATAATATTTTATATGCAAGAATTGAGGTCTTGTTCTCGTACAAGATTAAATAAATTTTATCTATATTATAATCTCCTAAGAGTTCCTTTCGTTAATTATTTAAGAGGAGATTTGTTAAAATGGATCAGGGTTTCTCTTCATTTCTCGAATTTTAGACTTGATCTTTCATTTTTTATGATTGAAATAATGATTGAAATATTGATTATATGAATGCATGAAATACTCATGATATTGTTTTGATGCTCTAAAATGATATAAATTTGTTAGCTTATGAGTATCATGTATGATATGATGATTGATTTATTTTTAGTATCTTGCATAGAGTAAGGATAATATGTAAAGTTTTAAAATTATGCATATTATAAATTGAAACTATAATGATGCACAAATATATTGATATAATGATTGAAACATTAACGTAATTATGAATGATGATTTGATATTATGCATGCAATACTTCAACTTATGATAATGATGCATGCAATGATAAAATATTCATGATGAAAAATTGTTTTAACATTCATAACTTGATTTTTCATCTTTGATTATTCATCCTTTATCATGATTTGAAAATTATTATAAAGAAATAAAGAGATACAAAATTATATTCTTCCCTTCTTTTTGACAATGACAAAGGGCGAGATAACTAGCTTGCTAGCTAGCTTACACAAGTCAAGAAGATGCAAAAACTTGCTTGCTTGCTTGCACATCTAAAGAGAAGATGCAAACTCACTTCATGTAGCTTGCTTCATGTAAAATATTGTATCTTGCTAGCTTGTTATCTTGCATTATTTTTCAAAAACTTGCTAGCCTTCATATTTCAAAGAGAATTAACACTTGTCAAATTGCTAGCTTAAATGTTGTAAAATAATATAAAATTTTGCTAGCTTGCACTTTGCAAAGGAAGCAAAAATGACACTTCTCAAAAGAGAAGAAAGAGCTTGCTATCTTGAACAACACTATCTTTCCAATCTCAATAAGCAAAACTTGCAATTTGCACATTGCAATAGGAAGCAAGAATCACTAGCTTACACACTTAAACAAGAAAGCTATCTTGCATTTGCTTTCGAAATTTTTGCTAGCTTGTATGTTGTAAACTTGCTATCTTACTACCTTGCATATTTAAAACTTGATAGCTTACATGATGTAACACTTACTAAATTTTCTAGCTTATAAATTGCATGATGATAAAACTTGATATTATATTTTTTATGCAATGATTTGAACTTATATCTCAAAGACTTGATAGTTGGAACTTCTCCTTTTCGTTGATGACAAAGGGGGAGAAGTATGATCATGTTATGCATGATGACGTGTTGCAAATATTCATGATGAAATTTGCAATGACTTGAATTTAGCTTGAATTCAAGGTTCTATCAATATAACATATTGATAAGGGGAGTTAAGGTTAACTCCATCATCAATTGGTTGTCATCATCAAAAAGGGGGAGATTGTTGAATCTCGAATTTTGATGATAAAACTAACTTATAAGTGTTTATGATTTGATCTACGTTTTAAGTGACGCAGGATGCTTCTATTAGGGAGAGACAATTAAAGCATGAAGAATCATGTTGGGCTGGAGGAAAACATGTCAGAAGATTAGACGTAGGGCCGAAGGATCGGTCAACGTATCAACAGAAGGCTTCGGGCCATGGATTCGGGCATCGAGCCTAGAAGAGCAGATATTATGCCAAGGATATCAGAGTTGCGAAGGTCAACTGGCCAATTGGGCAATAGGCCATAAGAGAGGACGATGAGCCAAAGAATCATACGAAGCGTTGATGGACCAATGACAAGCCGGACGACATGATTTATGCTTAGTAATAATTGTCTAGATCGAAGTGTGTTTTTATGTGTGCAGGATTAACTATGATAGTAAGGCATAAAGCAAAATGAAGTTTCAGAGTCAAGAACGCGATTTCGTTGAGAGTTCGAGAGTTCGTCGGAAGTCCGGACGTTCGTCAGAAGTTCTACCGGAACCAACTGAGAAGTCCAAGAACTTGCCAAAGATGCTCGTCGGAATTCACCTAGAAGATTGTCGTGAAGTCTAGGAGCTTACCGGGAGTCCGTCGGAACATTGTCGAGAGATCGTTGAAAGTTCGCTGGAAGATCGCTGGAAGCTTGTCGGAAGAAATTAGACTTATCTTGCTTAGAATATGTCTTAGGAATCATAGTTAACACATAATTAGAGTTGAGATTGGGAGATAATCCCATCAACTCTGTTAGGGGTCAACTAGGCCCGAACTTGGGTTGGTTTGGGCCAGATTCAAGGCCCAACCAAGGTGCTGAAAGCTTGGCCGGCAATGGCACCACTTGGGAAACAACACCCCAGGAATTCTGGGCGGTGGTACTACCCAGGCTGGGCGGTGGTACCACTGGCAGTGAATGTTGCCAGCGGTGGTACCGCCCTTGTTAGGCAGTGGTACCGCCTAGTGGCAGATCCTGCGACGGTAGTATCGCCCAAGAACGACGGTGGTACCGTGTTAGAACCCTTGCAGATTCTAAACTTTGGGTTGATCTCTTTAGGGGATCGACCTTCTTGGAACTCTATAGGGGTTCCTCCCTCCAAGTTGCTGCTCAAAGGCTGCAGAAAAGATTCATCTATTGCTTATGAAAAGAGGAGGAATACATGACTATTTATAGGGCTTCTAAACCCTAACTCCTAATAGGACTCCTACTCAAGACTCCTACTTCTAACCAACTCCTAATAGGACTCCTACTCAAGACTCATATTCCTTTACAACTCCTAATTCTTCTCTAAGAAACAACCTCCTAACCCTAGCCGGCCTCTTCATCTCTTTAATAGGGGTCGACTTAGGTAGGTTTTATATGAATGTCTCTCTCAATTAGGACTCTCCAAGCTAGAGTCCTAACAGACCCGCCCTCTTCAAATCAGCCTTGTCCTCGAGGCTGATGATTCGTGAATTCTGGGAATTTGATCTTCAAGTCGTCATAGTTCTCCCAAGTGGCATCTTCTATTGGTAGGTTCGCTCACTGTATTAGCACTTCATTAGTGGGTCGTCGTCGTCGAGTCACAATCCATCGATCAATAGTGGCACTTGGTTGGGTCTGGAGTTCTCTTTGGGTAGTCATATTTGGTGGGTGGCTTTGGGCTGTCTCCAAGCACCTATTTAAAACTTCCATCTAGCTGTTGTTTTGTGGGTGATATGTCGTACTCTTTTTCAATTTAGTACCCTGCATATGGAATAACTTTGTCCAAAATTTGCTCTTGAAGATACAAGTAGAATTTGTCACAAGCACAATGCGTCCCTTATAGCATAATTCTTTTGAGTCCCGATTATAATGAGCCACGGAGCTTGGTGCTTCCTCTAATTTTTTTTATAATCTTACTAGTCCCTGAATCTTCCTGCCATTCCATCTTAATATCCTTAAGAAAGTCGCTGGTCGGAAGTGAAACGACCGAAACTTCAACTTGCTCGGGTAGCTACGAAAGCGCATCTGCAAGAACATTCTCTTTCCCCTTTTTGTAAGTTATTTCATAATCAAATCCAAGAAGTTTTGTTACCCATTTTTGCTGCTCAGGGGATGATATCTTTCGCTCCAAAAAGTACTTGAGGCTTTTATGGTCGGTTTTAATTTGAAATCATCGGCCAATCAAGTAGGGTCTCCACCTCGTTGCTGCGCGCACAATGGTGAGCATCTCCTTATCATATGTTGACTTATTTTGATGGGAGGGAGATAATGCCTTACTAGTATATGTGAGTGGTCGACCATCTAGCATGAGAGTGGCTCCAATTCTGACTCCAGATGCGTCGGCCTCAATAATGAAGGGTCGGTTGAAATCTGGTAGTGTTAGTACCGGCGTCGTCGTCATGGCTGCCTTAAGTTTGTCGAAGGCAGCGGAGGCTCTGTCCAACCATTGGAAGACATCTTTTTTCAGTAAGGAAGTAAGTGGTGCACTGATCTCTCCATAGTTTTTCACGAACTTGCAGTAGTAGCTTGTTAAACCCAGAAAGCCATATAGCAATTTTACGTTCCTCGGGGTAGGCCAGTTTTGCATTACTTCAATTTTGAAGGGGTCCACTATCACACCTTCCTATGATATGATATACTCAAGATATTCCACCTTCTGTTAAAGAAAGCAAAAAATTCGTAGTGGTTGTTGTGTATTCAAAAGGTGGTTTTCAATATGTCTTCTTCGCACACTCATATTTGATGATACCCGGATCAAAGGTCCAGCTTTGTAAAGATTTGTTCTCCCTTTCATCTAGCAATTCATCTGCTATTGGAATAAGGTATTTGTCCTTGATGGTTATGCCATTGAGAGCTCGGTAATCAACACATATTCGCCATGTTCCGTCCTTCTTGCGTACAAGTAGCACCGGTGAAGAATAGAGGTTGCAACTTGGCCGAATAACTCCTGTTTCGAGCATTTCTTTTCAATCTTTTCTATTTTATCCTTTTGGAGATATAGATATTGATATGGCCGAGTATTTGCTGGAGGTTTGCCTGAAAGAATCATTATATAATGATCATGCCGACGGGTAAGAGGTAGGTTGTACGGTTCGTCAAATATATCTAAAAATTCAACAAGGAAAGGAAGTAGGTTTGGATCTTCAAATTGTATTGGCTCTCCCTTAGTTTGCTGCTCAAGTTGTATCAAAAATCTGCTGCATGCTTTATGTAAAACCTTCTCCATTTGTTGTGTGCAAATCATTGTTATGTCGCCCCCACGTTTCCCGTGTAATGTCACCTGTTTCTCCTTACTATAAAATTTCATAATTAGTTTCATAAAATTCTAGGAAACATCACCTGATGTCATCAACCATTTAATTCTGAGTATGGCCTCATGATCATCAAGAGGGAGGAGGAAGAAATCTATAATTATCTCTTGGTCCTGCAGCAACAGTTTCACCTACGGGCACCTATGATCACACTTCAAAATCCGTCCGTTGGCGACCTTAACGACAAACCTGCTGCAATTCTCAATAGGTAAGTTCATATGGATAGCAACCTTACTATTTAGGAAGTTATTAGTGCTGCCCGTGTCGATGAGAACAGTGATCGGTTGTTGTTTGAGAAGGCCTCCAACTTTCATCGTTTGCGGGTTTGAGTAGCCAGCTAGTGTATGTACCGTAACTTTGGTCGGTTGTGGCTCTTCTTTTGCATCTTCTTCTTCATGTTCAAGGCTCTCTTCTGAATGTTCAATGACCTCTTCTTCTATCGGTTCAATCATAAGAAGTCCCCCTTTACTACAGCGATGCTTACGGCTCCACAGCTCGTCACAATGGCAACATAACCCCTTTGCATATCACTCCCGAAGCTCTTCTCTTGTTAACCTCTTTGGTGTAGGGACTTGATCGATAGTAGGGGGGGCTGAGGGCTTCAATATTACTGGTTGAGGAACGACCCTAGTCCTCCGAGCTTCATGGTTCAATTGCTCCTCTTGATGTCGTGCGAAAGAGATGGCTGCCATAAGCGTATATGGTTGTCGCGCTTTAACTTCTCCTCGGATCTCCGGCTTCAAGCCCTCAATAAAGGTCCTCAATAGCTGTTTTTGAGACCAATCATGAGTTTGATTAGATAACCTTTCAAACCTGGTTTGGTACTCCTGAATGGTAGAGGTTTGTCGGATCTTTGCTAGTTGTCCGTCAATATTCTCGTAATCAGTTGGTCTGAAGCGGATCAGCAGTCCTTCTTTGAATTGTCGCCATGAAAGAACTCCATAAGTATGTTCAAACTAGTCAAACCACTGTATAGCATCCCCTTCAAGATGTATAGCTGCAATTTTCACCATAGATGCATCCGCAGTTTTGTGGTACTGAAAATATCGCTCCGCGCACGAGATCCAACCAATCGTGTCTCCTTCTTCCCATCTAAGGAAGTCCACACTCATGCATGGATAGTTGGGGTCAGTCATAGAGCATCTCCTCCCTTGGAACTCATCTCTTCGAGCCTGGTGCGATTGGGCAAAGTTCTCTCTGTGATATGATTTTTTCGGGCTTAGTGGTCGGCCCAATCTGAGTTCGATAAAGAGCGTCCGAATCTTATCCTCCATTCGCACCTCCAAGGCTTCGAATTTAGTATTGATTACCTCCTTAGATGTCATAGTATAAGCCTCCAAATCTATGATGCTAAGATCTCTCTTTTGTTGTCAGGTTAAAGGCATGTATAGGTTGAGAGAAGTGATGGTTGAAACGGTTGGTGGATCGGTGGATGTAGGCTACGATTTAGGCTTGTTTTGTTGCTGTTTTGGGTGTAGTTTGAGGGTGTGGTTTAGTAGAGTTTTAGGGCTATGGATGAAAGTTTTGGATCTGTGGTAGATGGCAGCAAAGGTTTGATAGAAATCAATGGAAGTTGCAGCAAGTATGTGCTGTCTTGTAAGAGTAGAATTGTCGTCGAAGAAACAATGGTTTCTCGATGTAATTTCTACCAAAAACATGAGAGAATTGAGGAGGGAATTGATAGCAAAATCACAGTTTATATAACAGCAAGGATGTTTAATTTAATCAAGAGAATTTCGGCAGTATAACAGCAAGAAAATTGGTGCAAGTTGCGATAGCAGAATTCTCGTCAAAAAATTTCAGCGGTTTACGACGAAAATTTGCAGCAACACAAAATCTTTTTTAGAGATGAATTTCTCAATAGATAAATCTTAGATGGAAGCCAAGATGATCTATGAAGTGTATAAGAAATTTCATTTAAAAAAGATTGCAAATAGATGGGTTAAGGCAACAATATACGGTTGAAATTTTCTGCAGCATAGATTTTCAAGTGTAGCAGATTGGACATAAAAGATCAGTAGTTTATATTGAGAATTTTTCGATGAAACCAAAGGGAAATCCACTATTAGGAAGTGTCAAAGATGTCATAAAAATTTCGTAGAAATTTGGATAGAAAAAGTATAGTAGCAAGATCAAACAGATGGTGCTATGCGGTTGGAATTCTGCAATGTATCTTTCGTCGTAGAGATGAAAACTTTGTGACGAAAAGTTTATGCAGCAATATATGAACAATTTTTTTTTTTTTTGGATTTTCGAATAAGGATAACTAAATTGCAGTAGCAGTAAGGTAGGAAACCAGAACCTGTTGCAATTCACGGGGAGATCAAAGGATGATCCACGGTGGTGGAGATTATGGCAGAATTCGGCGACGATCTTTTAAGCAATTGTGGGAATTGCTTTGGATGGTTGTGGAGGGTTGATGGATGGCTGTGGAAGGGCAGCAAGATGCCAAGAACGCTGCTCTGATACCAGTGTTAGAACCCTTGCAGATTCTAAACTTGGGGTTAATCTCTTTAGGGGATCGGCCTCCTTGGAACTCTATAGGTGTTCCTCCCTCCAAGTTGCTGCTCAAAGGCTGCAGAAAAGATTCATCTATTGCTTATGAAAAGAGGAGGAATACATGACTATTTATAGGGCTTCTAAACCCTAACTCCTAATAGGACTCCTACTCAAGACTCCTACTTCTAACCAACTCCTAATAGGACTCCTACTCAAGACTCCTATTCCTTTACAACTCCTAATTCTTCTCTGAGAAACAACCTCCTAACCCTAGCCGACCTCTTCATCTCTTTAATAGGGGTCGACTTAGGCAGGTTTTACATGAATGTCCCTCTCAATTAGGACTCTCCAAGCTAGAGTCCTAACATACCGCTAGTACCCAGGAAACCTGGGATGAGACCTTTTTAGGCCCCAAGTTTAAATCAACTTGAAGCCTATAAATACCCCTCTCATCCCTAGTTAACTTACACAAGTACAAAGAATTTAAAAAGGAAAAAATGCTATTGTAATCTCTTCTGAGAATCCTCCTCTTCTAGTGTAAGTATTAGAATAGTTTGAGAGAGAAGTGAGTGCTTGTAAAGGTCGTCTCCTAAACCTGTGAAAAGGAGAAGAGGGGTGTAAGAAGGAGGTTGATATTTGCCTATTAAAGGAAGATCGATAGTGGATGTCGGTGGCCTCGATGAAAAACGAATCGACGGAGTGGATGTAAGTCATGACGACCAAACCACTATAAAACTCGGTTTGCATTTCTATTTGAGCAATTTATCTTTACTGTAAACTTTACTTGCTTACTGCTTCCAATACATTTATAAACGTGTTTCAAGTTAAGATCTTTACATAAAAGTTTTCGTCAGAATCAATTTTAACATATGAAGATTTTCGAACCGACGTTATTTTTACCGTTGTATTAATTCACCCCCCCTCTTAGTGCCGACTCGTTCCTAACATTTTGGACTCACTAATGCTCCTTCAACCTTCCAAAGTCTCATGAACAATATTTTTCGGAGCTTTCTATGCAAATTTGTGCTAGTATTTTTCGATGATATTCTCATTTACGGCCCTTCTCTTAAGACTCACTTTCAGCATTTACGGGTTGTTTTAGGATCCTTCGGGAGAATACACTTTTTGTTAATCAGCTAAAGTACAACTTTTTCCAGCAAAAAGTAGAGTATCTTAGGCACATAATATCAAAAGAAGAAGTGGCGTAGACCCAATAAAAATTGAAGCAATGCAAGGCTAGCCAAAACCTACAACGTGAAATTACTACGGGGGTTCCTTGGACTAAGGGGCTACTACCAAATATTTATCAAGGACTATGGAAAGATTAGTGCACCCGTCACTTCTCTCCTGAAAAAAGATGTCTTCCAATGGTCAGACAAAACCTTTGCTGCCTTCAACAAACTTAAGGCAGCCATAAGGACGATGCCGGTGCTAGCGCTACCAGATTTCAACCGACCCTTCATCATTGAGGTCGATGCATCTGGAGTTGGAATTGGGGCTGTTCTCATGCAAGATGGTCGACCACTCGCATACACTAGCAAGGATTTGTCTCCCTCCCATCAAAAAATGTCAATATATGATAAGGAGATGCTCATCATTGTGCATGTAGTAACGAGGTGGAGACCCTACCTGATCAGCCAACGATTTCAAATTAAAACCAACCATAGAAGCCTCAAGTACTTTTTGAAGCAAAATATATCATCCCTTGAGCAACAAAAATGGGTAACCAAACTTCTAGGATTTTATTATAAAATTATTTACAAAAAGGTGGCGGCGACTAGGAAGTCCAAAGGCCCAAATATAAACCCTAGTCACTCTTCTTTATAGGATAGAGGCGGCTAGGTGGAGTTTATTACAATCTCATAGGGTTTTATTAGCTACTTCGTGGTTGAGTAGGACCCAATCATACTAGGGTCCTATCAACGATATAGGTAAAAACTCATTCAAATTCAAATAATCAAAATAATCAAAATCACTTTCATGAGATTCAAAGTGACATAAATAGATTCAATAATCTCTTAGGATCTCTTATTGAAAAATTTAATAAGTTTTTAAGGATAGAGTCATTTTCAAGAAATAATGCATTCATCCATGTGATTAATTTCATACAAGTATGTCATTGTTTTCTAAGCTAAAACCATGCATTATCGTTTAAACTCGAAAAATAAGATTTATCACAAATCAAGATTAAAAGTGTAACACATAATTCCAAAACATAAGATTTCAAATATCATTACTTTAAATCCTCATGCATAATATAAAATCATCAAGCATGATACCAAACCTTTTAACATTTTCATTACATCATTAAAACATCAATTTCATTAAACATAAAATATCTTCAATCAAAATCATTTTGTTTGTTATAGTAATGCATTTTTTATTTTAAATGAATCTAACTTTTCATGCTTAGTGCTAGGAGTTAACATGCAATTGTCATGCTCAAATTTTTATTTTTTTTCAAAATCACTAGAAAAAGAAGCATGATTTTTTTATATTTTTTATTTCTTACTAACTAATTTGAAAATAACTTATGAAAAATATCAAGTAATTTCATAGTACAGTAAAAAGGTTTCAGGTGAGTCATTTACCTCATCATCGAGAGCCACCAAGGCATAGTTCACCACTTTGTCTTTGTTGGTTTGCTCCTTGTCTTCAGAGGTACTCGATTTGTCCCAAGTCACCTTGAGTGTCTTCTTCTTCTTCTTTGAAAATCTCTTCTTTTTAAGTTCATTTTTATTTTTTGATTCTTGTTTTATGAACATTTTAAACTTTGTTGTTAGGAGTTCAAGGTCATCATTATTTGAGCTTTCGCTTGAGAGGTCTTCTTTTATTCTAAGTGCAAATTCCTTCATATTCTTTGGAAAATTGTTCTCAAGTTCGTCATGTGCCGCATAAGTCATTTCGTAGGTCATCAAAGACCCTATAATTTCTTCAAATGGAAACTTATTTAAGTCTTTTGCCTCTTGTATTGCAGTCACTTTTGGATCTCAACTTTTTAGAAGGGATCTTAGTATTTTATTTATAAGTTCAAAATTCGAGAAATTTTTACCAAGTGCTTTTAAACTATTGATGACATCCATAAAATGGGTGTACATGTCAACGATAGTTTCACTTAGCTTCATTCAAAATAATTTAAAATCATGCATCAAAAGATTAATTTTTGAATCTTTAACTTTACTAGTACCATCGTGTGTGATTTCAAGAGTGTGCCAAATATCATGTGCAGTTTCACAAGTCAAAATACGATAAAGCTCCTTTTTATTCAAAGCGCAAAATAAAGTATTCATAGCTTTCATATTTAAAGAAAATGATTTTTTCTCAAAGTCATTCCATTCATTCATAGGTTTAGAGGGGGTTTGAAAACCAAGTTCAATGATATTCCATAAATTAAAGTTCAAAGAAAGTAAAAAAACTCTCATCCAAGTTTTTCAATATGTGTAGTCCGTCCCATTGAACATAGGAGGACGAATGATAGAGCGACCCTCTTGAAATCTGATAACAGATATTTCTCTTAGGTGTTAAACCAAATAAGAAAATGTGGTTTTAATACCAACTATTAGGACCGAGTCAGCACTAAGAGGGGGGTTGAATTAGTGCTTAAGAAAAATTACATCGGTTTTAAACTTCATATGATGAAAACCGATATCGAAAATATACTTGACTTGAAAACATGTTCGTAAGCATAGTAAAAGTAAGAGATCAGTTTGCAATGAAAATAAAATGCTCAAAGTAAATGCAAACTAGATTTATAGTGGTCCGGTCATCATGACCTATATCCACTCCCGATTCCTCTTCATTTGAGGCCACCGGCTTCTACTACCGTTCTTCGTTCAACGGGTGAAGATCAACTACCCTTATAACTCTTTCTCCTTTTCACAAGTTCAGGAGATAACCTTTACACCCCTCAAGATAACCCTCACATACCTCCCTTAGAATAACCTCTGAGCTCAAGAAGGAGGGTACTCAATCTTTTCAATACCTTTACAACTTAGAAGCCTTTCTGCTTAATTCTTGTATCTCCATGTAGGAATAGTTGGGGTATTTATAGACCCCAAATAGCTTCAAAAATGGAGCCAAAAAAGGCCTCATCCCAGGTTTCCCGGATCCTAGTGATACCATCGCTTGTGTTGGGTGGTACTACCACTTGCAGCACTGACATTGGGCAGTATCACCACCCAGTCTAGCGGTATCATCACCTGACATAGTTTAGAAGTGTGTTTGGGTGGTACCACCGCCGGACCTTGTTGCTAGATACTAAATGGCCCAAACAACAAGCCCAATTCAGTCTTGATTTAGGCCTAATTGGCCCCTAATTGAGTGGACATTGTTTCATCCAAAAACTAACTCAATTAGTCCTAAACTAACTCACTTAAGACATACAATTACAAGCATGAATCCTATATTGTTTAGCATATCATTGGTTCATCCAGCGCTTCGTCCGATCCTTCGGCGCATTATCCTCTCCTTCGACGTATTGCCCAATCGGCATGTTGACTCCTACAACTTCTAATCTCCTTGGTGCAATGTCCGATCCTTTGGCCCGATGCCCGAACTCATGGCACAAAGCCTTCTGCCGATACGTCGACCGATCCTCTAGCCCATTGTCCAATCTTCTGACATGTTCCACTCTGGCCCAATATATGATTCCTCCTGCTTTAATTGATTTGCCCTTTCTGATCGAAATTAGTCCTACGTCACTCAAAACATAGATTAGATCATAAACTCATTAGTTGATTTCATCATTAAAATTTGAGATTCAATAGATATCTCAAGCTCATACCATTTCTACTCGAGTCTCGCTCTAATGAATCCTAAAGAACTCTTTCTCTCAATCCGAATGACCTTGGTCAGGGATTTATCTGAGGAAGAACACATAGGATATTCCTCTCATGACGCTAAGAGCGGATGATCCTCTATCGATGCTCAATAGCTCTCGTAAGGTTGGTTACCACTCCCGATGATTAGTTGTGCTAGATTTGGAACTTCCAGGCCTATAAATCCGATATCAAAGAGTAGAGTTCTTATACAGGACATCCTTGGTGTCTCAAGTCTAAGGACCAGATACACCACTAGGACTATGGAATTATTGTTTGACAATAAGGCATCATCAAATATCCAGCATTTTGTGAGTGGATCAATAAGTGAACTCATTCTCCAATGAGCACCTGCATTATATCCCTAATGTCCCCACACGAGCAACTATGAGACCAGCTACCTCTATCATATGGACAGGTATATAGTATATGATTAGGATTATTTAGGATTTGTGTTTAAAGGCGAATCGGTCTCATTATCGTGATCTCATCACGATCTGATTCCCATTGCACTAATCCATGGACATCATAATATATATTCATACAACAAGCAATATAAAGTGATAAAATACCAAATAATATAATAAGTAAAAAGAGTGTGTATCATGTCACACATGTCATCACTCAAGTGTCGATAGAGGATAATTTACTCGACTAATCGATTATAGACGTACTAAGTCACTACGTTGCAATCCTCAGTTGATAATGGGGAATCCAATCCATTGGACCTGTCTATCCTTAGTTACCATGGTGCTATTAGGCCCATACAATTTCTACTCTGTTGAATCTCGGATTTTGATAATGAAGTCAATTGTTATTTGTTTGATCTAATCTATATATTGAGAAAAGTGTGCAGGATTAACTACGATGGTAGTAAGACATAAAGCAGGTGTTGTGCTGGAGTCAAGATCGAGATCTCATTAGGAGTTTGAGAGTTCGACGAAAGTCCGGACATTCGTCAGAAGTTCTGCAAGAACCAACCGAGAAGTCTAGGAGCTTGCCATAGAAGCTTGTCGGAACTCACCAAGAAGATCGTCGCAAAGTCCAGGAGCTTGTCGGGAGTCCGCAGGAGCATTGCCGAGAGTTTGTCGGATGTTCGCCGGAAGTACGTCGGAAGAGCAATTGACGCACCGGAAAATGAAGTGCAGTAATTATGTCTTAATTATCGTAGTTCGAGTGTAAATTAAGTTAGGATTGGGAGATAATCCCACTAACTTAATTTGGGACCAACTAGGCCCTAAGTTGGGCTAGTTTGGGCCAGATTCAAGGCCCAACCAAGACCCTAAATTTCTGACCGACGGTGGCACCGCTTGGGAGACTCGGTCTCCTAGAAATTCTGGGCAATGGTACCGCCCCTGTCAGGCAGTGGCACCACCGATAGTTATTGCTGCCAGCGGTGGTACCACCCTTGTCAGGCAATGGTACCGCTAGAGCTCGGTCTCCGAGCTCTGTCAAGCGTTGGTATCGCCTAAACTGAGTAGTAATACCACCCAGTGTCAAGTGTCAAGCAGTAGTATCGCCCAGTAATGACGGTGGTACCGCCAGGACCCCAGAAATCCAGGATTAGACACTTTTTGGCTCCATTTTTGAAGCCATTGGGTATGAAACCTATTAGCATAATCTTGAGTTCTTGAGTCTTAAAGTATTAAAAAAGTTAGAGTTCTCCTCCATCTCTTAGCCTTGTAGCCATCCAAGAAAGAGGAGTGAGACTTGTAAGGGTTCATCTCCTAAACCCGGGAAAAGGAGAAAGTGCTGTAAAGAGGTGTTCGGTCTTCACCTATTAAAGGAAGGCCTTTAGTGGACGTCGGAGGAGGAATCCGAAAGTGGATGTAGGTCACATTGACCGAACCACTCTAAAACTCGATTTGTATTTACTTTGAGCAACTTTCTTTTATAGCAAACTGTCACTCCTCCTTATTGTGCTTTAACTACGTTTACATACGCTTTTAAGTAAACACCTTCTGAGATCGGCTTTAATCATACGAAGACTTTATGAAACTGATGTTTTTCATTTGTGTAATTTACATTACTACAAATCACCTTAGTCTTCTCTTGCACTTTCACGAAAGCTTTCAAGTTCAAATTCTTTCCGAAACGGATTGAATCAAAACCATTCTCATC
Organism: Musa acuminata AAA Group; assembly: GCF_036884655.1. Classification (NCBI taxonomy): domain Eukaryota; kingdom Viridiplantae; phylum Streptophyta; class Magnoliopsida; order Zingiberales; family Musaceae; genus Musa; species Musa acuminata. Next base: position 16,422,609 of record NC_088327.1, on the reverse strand, counting down.
GGAATCGGTTTTAATCGAAACAAAATTTTTTAAAATAATGAAAGTTTTTCGGTGCACTAATTCACCCCCCCTTTAGTGACACTCTTGATCCTAATAATTGGTATTAGAGCAAGGTTCACTCTCATTTGGTTTTAAATCCAAGAGAGATGATATTTGTTGGCAACCTAGAGGGTCATTCAATTACACGCCCGTCTATGTTCAATGGGACGAATTACACATATTGAAAGACTAGAATGAGGATCTTCCTAATTTCAATGGATTTTGAGCTTTGGAACGTTGTCGAAAACGATTTTCAAAAGTCTTCTCTTCCAATGAACGATTGGAATGAGTTGGAGAAGAAGACTTTTACTTTAAACGCAAAGGCTATGAATACCTTATTTTGTGCATTAGATGAAAATGAGTTTAATCGAGTATCGATTTGTGAAATGACTTTTGACATTTGGCACACACTCGAAGTGACTCATGAAGGCACTAGTAGAGTGAAGGAGTTAAAAATTAATCTTTTAGTGCATTCTTATGAGTTGTTTCAAATGAAACCGAGTGAGACCATTGGAGACATATACACCCGTAAACGATTTACGGATGTTGTCAATGGTCTAAAAGGACTTGGTAAAGGTTTCTCGGATTTTGAACTTGTTAATAAGTTTTAAGATCCCTACCAAAAAATTGGGACCCTAAAGTAATGGTCATTCAAGAGGCCAAAGATCTAAATAATTTTCCTCTTGAGGAACTAATTGGGTCACTAATGACCTATGAAATGACAAGTAAAGCCCATGAAGAGCTTGAGGACACCCTTCGAAAGAACATGAAGGATATGACACTAAGAACACAAGAAGACCACTTGAAAGAAAACTCAAGTGATGATGACTTTGATGATGATTTGGCACTCTTAACAAGAAAGTTCAAAAGATTCAGAAAAAAAATAAATTTAAAAATGATACTAAAAATAAATTTGAACCCAAGAAAGATCAAGTAATATGCTATGAATGCAAGAAGTCGGGACACTATAAGAGCGAATGTCCCTAAGCCAAGAAGAGAACACCAAAGAAGAAGGCTCTCAAAGCAACATGAGATGACTCAAGTGAATCTGAAGAAGAGGAGCCAACCAACACTAAGCAAGTTGCTCACTATGCACTAATGGCCATTGGAGATGAGGTAACAAGTTCAATTGATGCAAATTTATCATTTGATGAACTATTAAATGCTTTTCATGATTTATTCAATGAATGCAAATCAATTAGTAAAAAATATAAATTATTAAAAAAGGAGCATAATTCTCTTGTTAGTGATTATAATATATTAAAAGTTGAGCATAATGATAGTTTAGCTCCATGTACGAAATACCATGAAGTAAAAATACCTAGAAAGGAAAACTTGTTACTCAAATAAATCTTAGAAAAATTTAAGGTTGGTAGCAAGTCCTTGAACATGATCCTTAAGGGTCACATTCATAAAAGAAGTGGAATCGAATTTGTGAGTAGCTCTTACCAAAATCCAACCACCTTTGTTAAAGGCCCTATCTTGCATATTTCTTCCCAAAACAAATGTGACTTTTGTTACAAACTTGGACATGTAGTTTATCATTGTCCATTTAAGAAGTGTAGCCCACACAAATTGATTTGGGTTCCTAAAGGAACCATAAAGAATTTCATGCAAAATTATAAGTTAAACTAATCGATTTTTGAGGCACCCAAGGTCAAATGGATACCTAAAAATCATCCTTTTATGTAGAGATATTTACCATCACAAGCTAGGAGCAAGAGATGGTACCTTAATAGTGGATGCTCAAGGTATATGACCGGAGATCCATCTCAATTCTCTAAGCTCACTAGTATAGACGAAGGATATATCACCTTCAGAGACAACAATAAGGGTAAAATCATTGGCAAAGGAACCATAGGTAACAAATCCAACTTTTTTATTGAAGATGTGTTATTAGTTGATGGCTTAAAGCATAACCTCTTGAGCATTAGTCAATTGTGTGATAAAGGATATATTGTTAAATTTGAATCTAATGCTTGCATTATTAAAAAACCACGCAAAAATAAATCTATGATTGCACTAAAACAAAATAACATATACACTATTGACATTAATGATCTTTGCAATGAAATATATTTTTTGATTTTGAATGATGATGCTTGGCTTTGGCATAGGAGATTAGGTCATGCTAGCATGAAACTAATCTCTCAAATTTCATCTAAAGAACTCGTAAGAGGAATTCCTCATATCAAGTTTGTCAAAAATAATGTGTGTGATACATGTCAACTAAGAAAACAAATAAAAGGTAGCTTCAAACCTAAGAACCAAATAAGCACCTCTAGACTTTTGCAATTGATCCATATGGATTTGTTCGGATCAATTACTACATCAAGCCTAAGAGGTAGTAAATACGCATTTGTCATAGTGGATGATTATAGTAGATACACATGGACTTATTTTTTGGTACACAAAAGTGAATGTTTTAGATATTTTTCTAAGTTTTGTAAACTTGTTCAAAATGAAAAGTGTTCTATGATTTCGTCAAATCGAAGTGATCACGGTAGTGAATTTCAAAACCATGATTTTCAAGAATTTTATGAATCTAATGGATACAACCACAACTTCTCTACTCCAAGAAATCCTCAACAAATTGGAGTAGTATAAAGAAAGAATAGAAACTTACAAGAAATGGTAAGAACCATGTTGAATGAACATAGCCTATCCAAATATTTTTGGGCTGAAGCCGTAAACACGGTATGCTATGTCATGAATAGAGTTCTAGTAAGACCCTTACCAAAACTCCTTATGAGTTATGGAACAACAAAAAACCCAATGTTTCATATTTTAAAGTTTTTAGGTGTAAGTGTTTTATCTTGAATGAAAAAAATGCTTTAGGAAAATTTGATGCTAAATCCGATGAAGAAATTTTTCTTGGCTATTCTTCTATTTCTAAAGTATTTCATATCTTTAATAAAAGAACTTTGATTATAGAAGAATCCATTCATGTTATTTTTAATGAGGTTTTCGAAATTAAGAAAAATAATTTTGACGATGATGTTAATTTTGATGCTTTGAATTTAAATGAAACCCTTTCTCCATCTAGTAACTTGGATGTATCTACTTCTGAAACATCCTTACCCAAGGATTGGAAGTATGTAGATGCTCAACCTAAGGAGCTAATCGTAGGAGACACATCTAAAAGGGTTCAAACTCGTTCTTCTCTTAAGAATTTTTATGCCAACACCGCTTTTCTCTCCCAAATTGAACCCAAATGCATTGATGAGGCCTTGAAAGATGATTCATGGGTCATTGCAATGCAAGATGAGTTAAATCAATTTGAGAGAAATGATGTGTGGAAGCTTGTTCCTAAACCAAATAACCATTTAGTTATTGGTACTAAATGGGTCTTTAGAAACAAGCAAGATGAATTTGGTATCGTGGTTCGAAACAAAGCTAGATTAGTGGTCAAGGGTTTCAATTAAGAATAAGGTATCGATTATAAAGAAACCTTCACTACTGTGGCAATATTAGAAGCCATAAGGATGCTCCATGCCTATGCTAGTAGTAATAATTTTAAGTTGTTTTAAATGGATGTTAAAAGTATATTTCTTAATGGCTTTATTTTCGAAGAAGTTTATGTTGAACAACCTCCCGGATTTGAGAATGATAATCTCCCTAATCATGTATTTAAATTGACTAAAGCTCTCTATGGATTGAAACAAGTCCCAAGAGCTTGGTATGAGAGACTTAGCTCATTTCTTATTGAAAATAATTTCTCTAAAGGCAAGGTCAATACTACATTATTTATCAAAAATTTTAAAAATAATTTTCTTATTGTTCAAATTTATGTTGATGATATCATTTTTGGTTCTACGAATAAATCTCTATGTAAGTCATTTGCTAAAAGTATGAGTCTTGAATTTGAAATGAGTTTGATGGGGGAATTAACTTTCGTTTTGGGCTTACAAATCAAATAATTAAGTAATGGTATATTTCTTAGTCAAACAAAATATGCTTTAGATTTGCTAAAATGATTTAATATAGATAGCTCAAAGGCTATCAACACTCCTATAAGCACCTCCACTAAGTTAGAAATTGATGAAAGTGGAGAAAGCTTTGATCAAAAAGCTTATAGGGGTATGATAGGAAGTTTACTTTACCTCATCGCAACTAGATCGGATATCATGTTTAATGTAGGACTTTGTGCTAGGTTTCAATCTAATCCTAAGATATCTCATCTCAAAGCAATTAAAAGAATACTTAGATATCTTAAAGGAATCACAAATGTAGGATTATAGTATCCAAAATCTGAGAACTTTGAGTTAATTGCTTATGCTGATGCGGATTTTACTAGATATAGATTAGATAGAAAATGCACATTCAGAACATGTTAATTTTTAGGACATGCACTTGTTTCTTGGTCTTCTAAGAAACAAAACTCGATTGCATTATCTACAACCGAAGCTGAGTACATTGCAGCTAGTGCAAGTTGTGCACAAGTTGTGTGGATGAAAAATACTTTAGAGGATTACAAGATTCATCTTAAAAATATTCCCATAAAATGTGATAACACAAGTGTAATATGTTTAACAAAAAATACTATTCAATACTCTAGAACAAAATATTTTGATATTAGGTATCACTTTATACGAGATCATGTTACTAATCATGATGTAATCTTAGAGTTTATTGATACAAAACATCAATTAGCCGATATTTTTACAAAACCTTTAAGTGAAAAACAATATGGTTTTATTAGAAGAGAGTTAGGAATGTTAATTTGTCTAAATGCATGAATTTGATGTATATCTTTTTCGGACTATCTTTATGAATTTCTTGAATGGAGCTTTCATGAGATTATGCCATATCAAGTTTACTTCACACCCTTGCTCCATTACTTTTGATACACTCAATCACTTCATGAATTTCATTGACAAATGTATCTCTCAAATTTATTTCTTGTGAATTTTTATTGAGAAACAGACTTAATGTGATGCTCCTCTCATTATAAAGGCTTATTCACAGATTTCTTTTATCCTTCATATGATGATTCTTTCACATGAATTCTTTCTTAATGAAGGAAGAATTTTTATGATTCTTTTTTATGAGATTAATGATAGAACCCTTGCTGATTCTAAACTTGGGGTTGATCTCTTTAGGGGATCGGCCTCCTTGGAACTCTATAGGGGTTCCTCCCTCTAAGTTGCTACTCAAAGGCTGCAAAAAGGATTCATCTATTGCTTATGAAAAGAGGAGGAATATATGGTTATTTATAGGACTTCTAAACCCTAACTCCTAATATGACTCATACTCAAGACTCCTACTTCTAGCCAACTCCTAATATGACTCATACTCAAGACTCCTATTCCTTTACAACTCGTAATTCTTCTCTAAGAAACAACCTCTTAATCCTAGACGGCCTTTTCACCTCTTTAATAGGGGTCGGCATAGGTAGGTTTTACATGAATATCCCTCTCAATTAGGACTCTCCTAGCTAGAGTCCTAATAGACCCGTCCTCTTTAAATCAGCCTTGTCCTCGAGGCTGAAGATTCATGAATTCTAAGAATTTGATCTTCAAGTCGTCATAGTTCTCCCAAGTGGCATCTTCTGTTGGTAGGTTTGCCCACTGTATTAGCACTTCAGTAGTGGGTCGTCGTCGTCGAGTCACGATCCATCGATCAATAATGGCATTTGGCTGGGTCTGGAGTTCTTCTTGAGTAGTCATATTTGGTAGGTAACTTTGGGCTATCTCCAAGCACCTATGTACAACTTTTATTTGTTTGTCAGTTTGTGGGTGATATGTCGTACTCCTTTTTAATTTAGTACCCTACATATGGAATAACTTTGTCTAAAATCTGCTCGTGAAGATGTAAGTAGAATTTGTCACAAGCACAATGCGTCCCTTATGGTGTAATTCTTTTGAGTCTCAATTGTAATGAGCCACAGAGCTTGGTGCTTCCTCTAATTTTTTTATGATCTTACTAGTCTCCGAATCTTCTTGTCATTCCATCTTAATATCCTTAAGGAAGGCGCTGGTTGAAAGTGAAACGGTAGAAAATTCAGCTTGCTCGGGTAGCTACGAAAGCGCATCTACAACAACATTCTCTTTCCCCTTTTTGTAAGTTATTTCATAATCCAATCCAAGAAGTTTTTTTACCTATTTTTGCTACTTAGGGGATGATATCTTTTGCTCCAAAAAGTACTTAAGGCTTCTATAGTCGGTTTTAATTTGAAATCATCGATCGATCAAGTAGAGTCTCCACCTCGTTGCTGCGTGCACAATGGCGAGCATCTCCTTATCATATGTTGATATATTTTGATGGGAGGGAGACAATACCTTGCTAGTGTATGCGAGTAGTCGCCTATCCTGCATGAGAATGGCTCTAATTCTGACTCTAGATGCATCAGCCTCAATAATAAAGGGTCGGTTGAAATCTGGTAGTGCTAGCACCGGCGTCGTCGTCATGGCTGCCTTAAATTTGTCGAAGGCAGTGAAGGCTCTGTCCAACCATTGGAAGACATCTTTTTTCAGTAAGGAAGTAAGTGGTGCACTGATCTTTCCATAGTTTTTCACAAACTTGCGATAGTAGCCTGTTAAACCCAGAAAGCCATGTAGCAATTTTATGTTCCTCAAGGTCGGCCAGTTTTACATTGCTCTAATTTTGAAGGGGTCCACTACCACACCTTCCTCTGATATGATATGCACAAGATATTCCACCTTCTATTGAAAAAAGAAAAAATTCATAGTGATTGTTGTGTGTTCAAAAGGTGGTTTTCGGTATGTCTTCTTCGCACACTCGTATTTAATGATATCCAGATTAAAGGTCCAGCTTTATGAAGATTTGTACTCCCTTTTATCTAGCAATTTATCTATTATTGGAATAGGATATTTTTTCTTTACGGTTATGCTATTGAGAGCTCAGTAATCAACACACAATCGCCATGTTCGGTCCTTCTTTCGTACGAGGAGCACCGGTGAAGAGTAGGGGCTGCAACTTGGCCAAATAACTCATATTTCAAGCATCTCTTTTACAATCCTTTCTATTTCATCCTTATGGAGATGTGGATACTGATATGGCTGAGTATTTGCTGGAGATTTTCCTGGAAGAATCGTTATACAATGATCATGCCGACGAGTAAGAGGTAGGTTACGCGGTTCGTCAAATATATATGAAAATTCAACAAGCAAAGGAAGTAGGTTTGGATCTTCAAATTATATTGGCTCTCCCTTAGTTTGCTGCTCATGTTGTACCAAAAAGCCACTGTATGCTTTATGCAAAACCTTCTCCATTTGTTGTGTGCAAATCATCGTTACGTCGCCCCCACATTTCTTATGCAGTATCACCTGTTTCCCCTTACTGTAAAATTTCATAGTTAGTTTCATAAAATTCTAGGAAATATCACCTAATGTTGTCAACCATTTAATTCTGAGCATGGCCTCATGATCATCAAGAGGGAGGAGGAAAAAATATGCAATTATCTCTTGGTCCTGCAGCAACAGTTTTACTCGCGAGCGCCTACGATCATACTTCAAAATCCATCCGTCGATGACCTTAATGTCAAACCTGCTACAATTCTCGATAGGTAAGGCCATCTAGACAGCAACCTTACTGTTTAGGAAGTTATTAGTGCTGCCCGTGTCGATGAGAACAGTGATCGGTTGTTGTTTGAGAAGGCCTCCAATTTTCATCTTTTATAGGTTTGAGTGGCCAACTAGTGCATGTACCGTAACTTCGGTCGGTTGTGGCTCTTCTTTTGTATCTTCTTCTTTATGTTCAAGGCTCTCTTCTGGATGTTCAATGACCTCTTCTTCTACTGGTTTAATCATAAGAAGTCTCCCTTTACCACAATAATGCTTACGGCTTCATGGCTCGTCGCAGTGCCAACATAACCCCTTCGCATATCGCTCCTGAAGCTCTTCTCTTGTCAACCTTTTTGGTGCAGGGACTCGGTCAATAGTAGGGTGGGCTGAGGGCTTCAGTATTGCTGGTTGAGGAATGACCCTAGTCCTCCAAGCTTCATGGTTCAATTGCTCCTCTTGATGTCATGCGAAAGAGATGGCTGCCATAAGTGTGTACGGTTGTCGCGCTTTAACTTCTCCTCGGATCTCCGACTTCAAGCCCTCAATGAAGGTCCCTAATAGCTATTTTTTAGACCAATCATGAGTTGATTAGATAACCTTTCAAACCTAGTTTGGTACTCCTGAATGGTGGACATTTGTCGGATCTTTGCTAGTTGTCCGTCAATGTTCTCATAATCGGTTGGTCCGAAGTGGATCAGCAGTCCTTCTTTGAATTGTCACCATGAAAGGACTCCATAAGTGTTTTCAAACTAGTCAAACCACTATATGGCATCTCCTTTAAGATGTATAGCTGCAATTTTCACCATAGATGCGTCCGCAGTTTTGTGGAACCGAAAATATCGCTCCGCGCGTGAGATCCAACCAATCGGGTCTCCTTCTTCCCATCTAGGGAAGTCCACTCTCATACATAGATAGTTGGGGTCGGTCATACAGCCTCCCCTCTCTTGGAAGTCATATCTTCGAGCTTAGTGTGATTGGTTAGAGCTCTCTCCTTGATATGATTTTTTCGGGCTTAGTGGTCGGCCCAATCTGAGTTCGGTAAAGAGCGTCCGAATCTTATCCTCCATTCGCACCTCCAAGGCTTCGAATTTAGCATTGATTGCCTCCTTAGAGGCCATAGTATATGCCTCCAAATCTATGATGTTAAGATCTCTCTTTTGTTGTCAGGTTAAAGGCATGTATAGGTTGAGAGAAGTGATGGTCGAAAGGGTTGGTGGATCGGTGGATGTAGGCTACGATTTAGGCTTGTTTTGTGGCTGTTTTGGGTGTAGTTTGAGGGTGTGGTTTAGTGGAGTTTTAGGGCTATGGATGAAAGTTTTGGATCTGTGGTAGATGGCAGCAAAGGTTTGATAGAAATCAATGGAAGTTGCAGCAAGTATGTGCTGTCTTGTAAGAGTAGAATTGTCGTCGAAGAAACAATGGTTTCTCGATGTAATTTTGTTAGGACCATTTTTCTGAGTTTTTGAATAATGTTTATTGAGTCTGTTTAGTCTAGTTGTTTATTGAATCGGTTTGGTTCAGTTAGAGTCAAGTAGAGGTTTATTTAATATTTATTTATTATTAGAGTTCAAGTCCTGATGGACTCTGGGTGGAACTCTATAAATAGGGATGTAACTACTTCTTTTTAGTAATCTATGAAAAATACTATTCTATCTTTTGACAAACCCTAGGAGGTCGATCCCCTCGAAGCGATCAAGGAGGGCCGATCCCCTCGAAGCGATCAAGGAGGGCCGATCCCCTCGAAGCGATCAAGGAGGCCGATCCCCTCAAAGTGATCATTATCATCCCCATTTCTCCCATTTCATCGACGATAATGCTTTAGGGTCTTATCATTTGGTATCAGAGCCGACGATAAGACCTTTAGGGTTTTACCATTTGGTATCAGAGCATTCTCATTTCTTCAATTTCTTCTACGATAAGACCTTAGGATCTTATCATTTGGTATCAGAGCCTACGATAAGACTTTAGGGTCTTATCATTTGGTATCAGAGCCTACGATAAGACTTTAGGGTCTTATTATTTGGTATCAGAGCCTATGATAAGACTTTAGAGTGTTAGCATTTGGTATCAAGCCCACGATAAGACTTTAGGGTCTTATCATTTGGTATCAGAGCCTACGATAAAACTTTAGGGTCTTATCAAATTTCTACCAAAAACTTGAGAGAATTGAGGAGGGAATTGATAGCAAAATCACAGTTTATATAACAGCAAGGATGTTTAATTTAATTAAGAGAATTTTGGTAGTATAACAGCAAGGAAATTGGTGCAAGTTGCGATAGTAGAATTCTCGTCAAAAAATTTTAGCGATTTACGACAAAAATTTGCAGCAACACAATATTGTTTTTAGAGATGAATTCCTTAATAGATCAATCTTAGATAGAAGCCAAGATAATCTATAAAGTGTATAAGAAATTTCATTCAAAAAAGATTGTAAATAGATGGGTTAAGGCAACAATATGCGGCTGAAATTTTCTACAGCACAAATTTTCAAGTGTAGTAGATTGGACGTAAAAGATCAATAGTTTATATTGAAATTTTTTTAACGAAACTAAAGGAAAATCTACTGTTAGGTAGTGTCAAAGCGATCATAAAAAATTTGTAGAGATTTGGATAGAAAAAATGTAGTATCAAGATCAAACAAACAGTGTTATGCGGTTGAAATTTTATAGTGCAGATTTTTAAGTATAGCAGATTAGACATAAAAGATCAATAGTTTATATTGAGAATTTTTTGATAAAATCAAAGGAAAATCTACTGTTAGGAAGTGTCAAAGCTGTCATAAAAGTTTTGTAGATATTTGGATAGAAAAAATATAGTAGCAAGATCAAATAATATGTGCTATGCGGCTGAAATTTTACAATGTATCTTTCGTCGTAGAGATGAAAACTTTACGATGAAAAGTTTATGCAGCAATTTTGGAATATTTTTTTTTAGATTTTAGAATAAGGATAACTAAATTGTAGCAGTAGTAAGGTAAGAAACCATAACTTGTTGCAATTCACGTGGAGATCAAAGGATGATCCGCGGTGGTGGAGATGACTACGGAATTTGGCGTCGATCTTTTAAGCGATTGTGGGAATTGCTTTGGGTGATTATGGAGGGCTGATGGATGGCTATAGAAGGGTAGCAAGATGCCAAGAATGCTACTCTGATACCAGGTGATAGAACCCTTACAGATTCTAAACTTGTGGTTGATCTCTTTAGGGGATCGGCCTCCTTGGAACTCTATAGCGGTTCCTCCCTCCAAGTTGCTGCTCAAAAGCTACAAAAAAAGATTCATCTATTGCTTATGAAAAGAGGAGGAAGACATGGCTATTTATAGGGCTTCTAAACCCTGACTCCTAATAGGACTCTACTCAAGACTCCTACTTCTAACCAACTCCTAATATGACTCCTACTCAAGACTCATATTCCTTTACAACTCCAAATTCTTCTCTAAGAAACAACCTCCTAACCCTAGCTGACCTCTTCACCTCTTTAATAGGGATCGGCTTAGGTAGGTTTTATATGAATATCCCTCTCAATTAGGACTCTCCTAGCTAGAGTCCTAACAATGAACACTTGCAAGAATAAGGATTTGATTTCACATGAATATTTTAATCCTTGTAAAAATTAAAGCATGATTTAATGAAACTCTTTTATCATTTTTTATTTGATTTAAAGTTGGTTCTCAATAGATTTTCCTCCTTACTTTCCTTCGTCATTCGAAGTTTTAATAAAAAATAAAAGGGGAGAAGTTGATGGAAGCTATCTCTTTAATGTTTATAACTTTTAATGTTGAGAACTTTTGAATAATACCATGTCATGAATGCTTAAAATATGATTGGTAAGAATTTTTACAAGTTGAAATATGGCATGAATTTTTACCACACTTGAATTGTTGAATCGTTCTCCTTTTTGTTGATGACAAAGGGGGAGAAATAATACCAAAATATGGTAAATTAATGATAAATGTATGCAATGTATTTTATCATATATACTGGAAATGTTTGCTTGATAAAATTTGATAAGATATCTAGAGCTTAACTTGCTATTTTATAATTGATATCTTGCCATAGAATGATGAATTGCTATCTTTATCATCTTTCATATTTGAAATATCATACTTGAAAATGGATGTCATGCCTTAAATCATTTTGAGAATATTATATCATGATAGGAATCATGATGTGTGTATTGATAAGTTTAAATGAACTTAACTTATCAATTTGTTTCTTGAATTCAAATGTCTTGAATTCAAGAATGTCTTTTCTCAAGTATGGCATATAGATAGGGGGAGTTAAGGTTAACTCCGTCATCAATTGATTGTCATCATCAAAAAGGGAGAGATTGTTGAATCTCAGATTTTGATGATGAAGTCAATTATAATTTGTTTGATCTAATCTATATATTGAGAAAAGTGTGCAGGATTAACTACGATGGTAGTAAGATATAAAGCAGGTGTTGTGCCGGAGTCAAGATCGAGATCTCATTGGGAGTTTGAGAGTTCGACAGAAGTCCGGACGTTCTGTCACGGACAAAGTTCTAAACATGATGTTTGATGTAATACTTGTGATGTCCGTGTCTTTTTATTTGTTCATGCTTGCACAACATGTAGAGGGACGGCTGAAGTTTTAATAGTCCCATTTTAGTTAGGTTTGGTGGCCACTTTAGGCTTGTAAATAAATATTATGTCATGTGGACACTTGTGAGAGATTTTCGGTCTGTAATGGATCATTTTGACCCTTTGTTGTGCAACTGTTCAGAGTTTGTAAAGTCTGTTTGTAATTTGCATTACCTATAAAGTGTTTCCTAGAATGTTTGCTTATGGATCCCGAGTGAGGCGTTTTCTCTTTTGTGGGTCCTAAGGGACCATGGGAGGCTTCGGGGAGGCTGACCTTTGCAGACGGACATGCAAGGGTGCCGCACGACTTAGGCAAAACCAGCTAAGGCCATGACAAATGATATTAGAGCAGGACAAGCACTTATATAAACACTTAGCATGCAAACGTGGGGGACCTAGCGAGGCTGCGTTGAGCGCAGTCAACACACGCTCGACCGTTTGGGGGAAAACGAGCATGGAGATGTAGGAAAAAAGAGTCGCTCGAAGGAGCGGGCATCTGAGATTGGCATTCAGAAGAATAGCCAACCCTTTGCTCAAGAGGCACCACGAGAACAAGCAAGCTTGGAAGAATGCGAAGCGCACAAAGGTTAGGATGGCTGAGTTCGAGCTACGGCTCGACGTTGACAATAATACTTGATGGTGCTCAAGGCAAGCGAGGTGCTTGGTAAAGGATGAGACTATACAAGGTGGAATGAGCTGCTCAGCGATTGAAAGAGTTGTGCAAAGCTCACAGAGGTGAGGGGAATTGCTAACTCTAAGAATTCAATACTCGTGCAAGGGCTTGTACGCATACGGTGGAATGTTCGTGGCCATCTCAAGGCGATCAAAACTCGGCGCCATGGAGCATTGAAACTTTTTCTTCGGCATATGAAGGATATGTCCATAGGATGCTGAAGTGTGTAGCGAGTTCAGCATGTTGCTAGGCCTTGAGTGGTGCGACGGGGGCTGTATTGACGTGAAGTCACAATCTAGCAAGTGCGTTTGCAGGAGGTAGAACAATGCACAGTTTGTTCAGCAAATCGGAATAGTCCAAGGGGATGGTGGTCTCCGAAACGAAGAGAGATATTGCTCCAACTGAATAGATACCTAGGAGGGATAAGTCCTAGTTCTCTAGAGGGAGAATCATGTGCAATAGACCGCACATGTTGAGGAGGAGTACCTCAAAAACAATAACTCCACGAAGCTCAATAAATCGAGCGAGCGACGAGGAGTCGTCGCATGATCTCGCTTGAGAGAATGCATTGGTGGATGCATTGCGAGATCAAGTGGGGGAACGACCCAAAGCAACACAAATGAAGGCACACTTAGAGTCGATATGAAGATCGGACTCAAGGGAGGGCTGACCCGTGGAATGGTGGGCGCGAGGGCCACCATCAACTCAATGCAAAAACGAGGAGCAGAGCAACTTGGGTGTAACTTGGCGAAGTACCCAAGCTACATGAAGGGAGCCGACATAGAAGATGGAACATGGAGCGAAGGCACAGAGCTTTCCTTGGACAGAGGTCAAGGACATGAACTCTTACAGAGGCAAGACTAGAATCATGTTATTCCATGGGTCCTTTATTCTGATGGAGCAGACTCATCTTGCATGGTGCCAAAGACAAAGGGAGCTTATGGGCACATGCACCTTATCTCGGAGAAGCATTTGATGGAGGAACTAAGGCAACTCAACTTGCGGAGGCGAAGTTGGGTTCAGAAGGCCTTAGCACAGGGCAAGAGGACGCGGAGGCGGGTACTCTTGAAGAATATGCCATAGTGTTGCCATTCAAGTTTCCATGAAAGAAACAGTGCACAGCGGAGATTGTTCTGGTAGGGGCAGAGGCCTAGGATTCAGATAATGGTGCACCATTTTTAACGAAGTCGGTGGACTTCAGGAGATACTAAGCGATGGACTATCCTAGGGCGGTGCTTCATCTAGGTGTGACCCAAGAGCGGGTGGATGAAAGTCGATTGCCAAACGAGTGAACAAAATCGAAAGTGGAAGAGACCCTACAATGTATTGGCAGAGACCACACATGGAGGGATCATAATTCGAGTTCATTCCACTAAGATCAGAATGCAATGGAGATGTCACTAGGGGAGCTGCTTGGAGAACATAGAGGTGTTGAAGTAGGGTATCGAAAAGGGTGAGGAAGTGACGACGAGTCCAAAGGGACTTAACTACCCAAAATTAAGCATCAGTTAGAATGGAGGTGGACTTGGAGGAGTGCCACAGAGACATATCTACTGATCGTGAAGAAAAGGAATGCAGATATGAGGTAACGGATAGTAAGGCCATGGGCATGGCAGTGCCATGGTATCACAGAGGTGAGACTTTCATGAAAGTCATTGATCTTTTGCTCTCATGGAGGGAGAGCGCTTGGTCGTGAAAGGGGCCAAGGAGGTGGAGCATGCAGAGGCAAACTCCAAGTACCGAGACAAGATAGAAGGGCAGAGGCCAAGGAACTTCATAAGACCGGTGTCAACGAGCTTCTCATCAAGATAGTCGAAAGCGAAGGACTTCGGGTCATGCAAGAGTACACGACCAAGGAACGAAGCAGGCAATATGTGGTGTTGTATCTTTGCTACTTAGTAGAGTAGGCGGCCAAGTTGATGGAGAAGATGGTACAATTCTAGAGGCAACCAAAACTACTAGAGAGACTTACTCCAAGTTGGGGTGAAAACTTTCTGCATTCCAGAAGTTCGATGGCATTGAGAAGGTGAATTACAGTAACTAACTCAACGCAAGGAGCGAAAACACTTCAAGTGCTTCAGAAGTGTGAGCAAAGAGCAGGCAAAGGCTAGTAACTAGCTCGATGCATGGAGTACAACTCGAGGAGGTGGGCGAAGTCAAGTAACCTTTGCCTTCTCAAGTCTTAAGAGAAAGGGCGAAACCGAGTACCCCAATTCTCTTATCTATCTAGTAGAGGAGCTCTGCACAAGTTCAAAGACCCTTCGAAGATAATATAAGACAATAGTTATCAAATCCTCACCAACGGTGATCAGTGTGCTACTGAGAGTAGATTGTCTGCTTCATTTCCCAATGAAATGTCAATCAAAAGCGGAAGTGATATGAACCTACTTGGAAGTGACAACTAAGTGAAAGAAGAGTTAATGGGCAAATTTTATGGAGAAAGGACCCAAAACTTTAAAAGTTTGTGAGGCGATACTCGTTAAAGCTGCAACAAGCATCCCCTAGTTCAACAGCATGAGGCATTTGAGAGACTGGTGCATAGTAAGTCTAGTCTTTTCCTTCATCTGGAGGATTCACAAGAACCAATAGGGATCAACACAACTCACCCAAGCCCACACTAGAGTTAGAGTCATTGGCGAGTTGAAGCAACATGGCGGATCAAAGGTTCAACTACTCAAAAACAACAGCAGAGAGTAGCTAGGAGCCAAGAGGCACATTGCAGCAGGAGCAGAAGATTGAAGACTCAGCAAAGACAAGTAGTTGTAGTGTCGGCAAAGGTTTCGACGAGGACGTCGAAGGAATAAGTGGGGGAGAATGTCACGGACAAAGTCCTAAATAGGATGTTTGATGTAATACTTGTGTATGTCCGTGTCTTTCTGTTTGTTCATGCTTTGCATAACATGTAGAGGGACGACCGAAGTTTCAATAGTCCCATTTTAGTTGGGTTTAGTGGCTGCTTTAGGCTTATAAATAAAGGTTGTGTCATGTGGACACTTGTGAGAGATTTTTGATCTGTAATGGACCATTTTGACCCTTTATTGTGCAACTGTTCAGAGCTTATAAAGTCTATTTGTAATTTGCATTGTCTATGAAGTGTTTCCTGGAATGTTTGCTTGTGGATCCCGAGTGAGGCGTTTTCTCTAACCCGTTTTCTCTTTTGTGGGTCCTAAGGGACCATGGGAGGCTTCGGGGAGGCTGACCTTTACAAACGGACACGTAAGGGTACCACACGACTTAGGCAAAACTAGCTATGGCTATGATAGTTCATCGGAAGTTCTGCGAGAATCAATTGAGAAGTCCAGGAGCTTGCCATAGAAGCTCGTCGGAACTCGTGAATAAGATCATCGCAAAGTCCAGGAGCTTACCGGGAGTCCGCCTGAGCATTGCCGAGAGTTTGTCGGTTGTTCACCGGAAATACGTTGGAAGCTCGCCGGAAGAGCAATTGATGCATCGGAACATGAAGTGCAGTAATTATGTCTTAATTATCATAGTTAGAGTGTAAATTAAGTTAGGATTGAGAGGTAATCCCACTAACTTAATTTTGGGCAAACTGGGCCCTAAGTTAGGTTGGTTTAGGCTGGATTCAAGGCCCAACTAGGACCTTGAATTCTCGGCCGGTGGTGGCACTGCTTGGGAGACTCGATCTCCTAGGAATTCTAGGCGATGGTACCTCCCCTGTCAGGCAATGGCACCGCCGGCAGTTATTGCTGCCAGCGATGGTACCGCCTTTGTCAAGTGATGGTACCACCCAGACTGAGAGGTAGTATACCGCCCAATGTCAGGTGTCAGGCAATAGTACCACCCAGTAATGGCGATGGTACCGCTAGGACCCCGAAAATCCAGGATTAGACACTTTTTGACTGCATTTTGAAGCTATTGGAGCCTATAAAAATCCCACCCTATACTATATGAAAGAGCATGAAACCTATTGGCATAATCTTGAGTTTTTGAGCCTTAAAGTGTTGTAAAAGTTAGAGTTCTCCTCCTTCATCTCTTAGCCTTGTAACCATCCAAGAAAGAGGAGTGAGACTTATAAGGGTTCATCTCCTAAACCTGGGAAAAGGAGAAAGTACTGTAAAGAGGTGTTCGGTCTTCACCTATTGAAGGAAGGCCTTTGATGGATGTCGGAGGCCTCGTCGAAGGAGGAATCCGAAAGTGGATGTAGGTCACATTGACCGAACTACTCTAAAACTCGGTTTGCATTTACTTTGAGCAACTTTCTTTTATAGCAAACTACCTCTCCTCCTTACTGTGCTTTAACTACGTTTACATATACTTTCAAGTAAGCACCTTCCGAAATCGACTTTAATCGTACGAAGACTTTACGAAATCGACGCTTTTCATTTATGTAATTTATATTACTACAAATCACCTTAATCTTCTCTTGTACTTTCACGAAAGCTTTCAAGTTCAAATTCTTTCCGAAACAGATTGAATCGAAACCATTCTCGTCAGAATCGATTTTAATCGAAATAAGTTTTTTGAAATAACGAAAATTTTCCGTTGTACTAATTTACCCCCCTCTTAGTTCCACTCTTGATCCTAACATACTCGAGTCTCGCTCTAATTGAATTCTCCCAAAAAACTCTTTCTCTCAATTTGAATGACCCTAGCCAGGGATTTGTTTGAGGAAGAACACATGAGATACTCCTCTTATGACACTGAGAGTGGATGATCCTCTATCGACACTCAATAGCCCTCGTAAGGTTGGCTATCACTCGCGATGATTGGTTGTGCTAGATCTGAAACTTTGAGGCCTATAAGTCTGGTATCAAAGAGTGGAGTACTCATACAAGATATCCTTGGTGTCTCAAGTCTAAGGACTAGATATACCATTGGGACTACGAAATCATTGTCTAACAATAAGGCATCATCAACCATCCAATATTCCGTGAGCGGATCAATCAGTAAACTCATTCTCTAATGAGCATCTGCATTATATCCATAGTGTCCCCACACGAGCATCTATGATACCAACTACCCTCATCATGTGGATGAGTATATAGTACACAAGTCTATCTGGTTATCTCAATGTCCCTCTTGAGTAACCTATGACCGGGATTATTTAGGGTTTGTGTTTAAAGGCGAATCGGTATCATTATTATGATCTCATTATGTTCTAATTCCCATTGCATAGATCCATTAACATGACAATATATATATATATATATATATATATATATATATATATATATATATATATACGACAAGTAACATAAAGTGATAAAATGTCAAATAATATAATAAGAAAAAAGAGTGTGAATTATGTCACACATGTCATCACTCACATGATTAGCTTGTAGGGCACCTATGACTAGCATTTATATCACTCCGAGGACTAAAAGGTCTTTGTAGCTAAGAGGGTAGTGTTTCTTAAGAAGGAACACATTCTTGGTGGAGATAGTGGGAGCATAATAGAGTTGAGTAAGGTTAGAGAACCTAGCTCAAGTACCATTCCATAGCCTGAGTCTGTTCAGGTACCTAACTCTCAAGTTTCGACTTTATGTAAGTCCGGTAGAGTATCCCATCCTCCTAAGAGATATATGAGATATATCAAAGGAGAGGATATCGAGGATATTGATCCTCAGACCTACGAAGAGGCTATTACTAGTATAAACTCTGGGAAGTGATAAAAAAACTATGAATTTTAAGATGGATTTCATGTACTCCAACAATATTTGAAACTTATTTGATGTATCCAAGGGTATCGTACCCATTGGTTGCGAGTAGATCTTTAAGAAGAAGATTGGAGTAGATGGAAAGATAGAGAAACCTATAAAGTGAGGTTGGTGGCTAAGAGGTATCGTCAAAAGCAAGGTGTTGACTATAACAAAACCTTCTCACCCATAGCCATGCTAAAATCCATCTAAATTCTATTGGCTATTATAATACACTATGATTATGAGATCTGGCAAATGGATGTAAAAACTATATTCCTCAATGATAACCTCAAGGAGAAGGTGTATATGATACAACATGAGGGATTTGTGTTCAAAGAAAGTCCAGATAAGATGTGCAGATTGCTTAGGTCTATCTGTGGATTAAAGCAATCTTTCCAAAATTGGAACATAAGATTTGATAAGGCGATCAGATTTTATGACTTCGTTAGGAACAAAGATAAGCCTTGTGTGTAATGGAAGGTAAGTGGGAGTGCTATTACCTCTTTGGTGCTATATGTGGATGGTATTCTGATAATTGGGAATGATGTAGGAATGCTCTTTATAGTAAAGACTTGGCTATCTAAACATTTCTCTATGAAGGATTTAGGGAAAGCATCATATATCTTGAGGATTCAGATCTATAGAGATAGATCCAAGAGGATGCTTGGCTTATCCTAGTCCAGGTACGTAGACACCATTGTCAAAAAGTTTGGTATGAAAAATTTCAAGATATGAGATATCACTTTTTAGGAGTATGTCCCCAAAGAATCCTGAAGAAAGGGCAGACATGGATATGATACCCTATATCTCAACGATAGGGTCTATTATGTATGTTATCCTATGTACCAAGCCTGGTATAACACATGCTCTAAGTGTCATGAGCAGGTATTAGGCAGATTTGGATTTGAAGCACTAGAAAGCAGTAAAGTATATCCTTAAGTACTTGATAAGGACTAATGATCTTTTACTAGTATATGAAGGAAATAGCCTCAGGATTAAGGGCTACACGGACTTGAGTTTCCAATCCGATGTCGATGATAGCAAGTCTAATTCAGGGTATGTTGTCTTAGATTGTATTTAAGTGTCACAAGGGTCTGATAGGGATTAGACACATAGGTGATTGGCTTTAGGTCAAGTGAAAAATTACTAGTCATAGGTGTCTTGCAAGCCAATCACGTGAGTGATGCCATGTATGACATGAAACGTACTTTTTTTGCTTATTATTTATTTAATATTTTTTCACTTTATATTGCCTATTGTATGTATTGTGATGTCCATGGATTTGTGCAAGGGAATCAGATCATGATGAGATCATGATAATAAGATTGATTCACTTTTAAACAAAGACCCTAAATAATCCTAATCATAGGTTACTTAAGAGGGATATCGAGATGACCGGATAGACTAATATACTATATACCCATCCATATGATGGAGATGGCTGGTCTCATAGCTGCTCATGTGGGGATACTAGGGATACTACATAGGTGTCTATTGGATAATGAGTTCACTAATTGATCTGCTCATGAAATGCTAGATGATTGATGATACCTCATTGTCAGACAATGATTTCGTTGTCCTAGTGGTGTATATGGTCCTTAGACTTGAGACACCAAAGATGTTCTGTATGAGTACTCCACTCTTTGATACCAAACTTACAGACCTGAAAGTTCAAGATATAGTACAGTTGGTCATCGGGAGTGACAACCAACCTTACGAGGGTTATGGAGTGTCGATAGAGGATCATCTACTCTTGGTGTCATAAGAGAAATATCTCATGCATTCTTACTTAGGCAAATCCCTAGCCAGAGTCATTCGGATTGAGAGAGAAAGAGTTCTCCGGGAGAATCTAATTAGAGTGAGACTCGAGTAGAAATCGTATGGGCTTGGCAACACCATGCCCGATATATGATCTTTGAGATATTAAATAGATGAGGGACTATAGATATATGGTAATTGAGGATAGACAAATACAATAGATTGGATTACCTTGTATCATATGGGGATTATGACATAGTGGTCTAGTACATCCGTAGTCGATAAGTTGAGTGAATTATTATAGAGATAATAATTCACTGATCTAGAAGAAATTCTGATAGGTGTAACCATGGCCAGCTTGATATTAGGCCTAGAGAGTCACACACATATAGTAGGTGTTACGACGAGTAGAGGTTCGGATATGAGATATCCACCGGAGCCCCTATCTTATTGGATATCCAATAAGCTCCTGAATTATTAAATCCTATAGATGAGATCCAATGAGAGCCAATGAAAGATTATTGGGTAGAGATCCACTAATCTAAGAGGCTTTGGTAGTTGGATGAAGATCTAGTACCCATTAGGGTTAAGTTGATAAGGGGCTTCTATGAATAAGAGGGAACCAAAGGACCATAGGTTAGACCACTTTTGGCTGCCACTTCTTATTCTCCTTTCTCCCTCTCCTACTCATCCAATAACCCCTATTTGAGGCATGTGGACAGCAAGAAGGGCTAGCCCATTCTTGATTGTATGGTGCACGTAGCAAGCAAATTTGAGCAACGATTTGAGGAGCGTGTTCATAGCCCCTACTATATGGTTCACTATTAGAGAGAGGACAATTGACCTTCTTCATTCTCTCCTATAGATTTATAAGAATTCAGGGATATATAATCTCCCTAGGTAACACATGTGCGATTTTTCAATTTCGTGGGTTTTTGCGCACTAATCTTTGCACGACAACTAGAGACTATTTTTCTATGAAAATATGAGATTTTTGTTTCTATTCTTCTACTACGCATATGATGTCACCCCAGGTTTCCCAATACTTTCAATCCAGAAACTATAAGAACATGAAAGATTCATCATTATGGAAAATCGTCTACACTTGAAGACAGGTCATTTGATGGATTTTGTTGCCTACACTTGAAGATTGGTCATTTGATGGATCTTGTTGCCTACACTTGAAGACTAATAATTTGATGGATCTTGTTAACACATTCCTACTATTTCTAGAAATTTAGTTTCTCTATCTAGAATTGATGAGTTAAGATATTATGTTTCTTTTGGTAATGGTAAACTCAGTATATTTTATGATTCAATAAAAGTTAGTTCTAGAATTCTATATGACGATTTGTATAGAATTAATTTGAATCTTGAGTTAGCAAAGACATTATTGACCCTACAATTAAGTGTTGGATTGAAACATAGTTTCAATAATAAAAGATCTTCTATACTACGGCATGGGTGATTGGGGCATATCTCCAAGGAAAGAATTGAAAGATTAGTGAAGGATAATATTTTGGAAGATTTAGACTTTATTGATTTTCATGTTTAAATAGATTGCATTAAAGGAAAGTAAATTAAAAATACAAAGAAAATTACAGCAAGAAGTACAGAACTTATTGAGATTATTCATATTGATATCTACGAACCACTCCATATTCCCTAATTTAGTGGAGAAAGGTATTTCATCACATTTATAGATGACTTATCCAAATATAACTATATTTATCTAATGCATGAAAAGTCTTAGGTTATTGATATTCTTGAAATGTACATAAATGAGGTCAAGGGGTAATTAGATAGAAAAGTTAAAATTATCAAATTTAATAGGGATGGTGAATTTTATGGTAGATATGATGAATCCAATTAGAATGTTAGTCCTTTTGTTAGATTCCTAGACAATAGGGTATTTGTACTCGGTATGCATTACCAAGTGTGCTAGAGTAGAATAGTATTGCTGAAAGGTGAAATCATACTCTTATGGATATGGTTATAAGTATGATGAATTATTCCTCTATAGCTAAGTCAATGTACGGTGAAGCTCTTAAGATAGTTATGTACATCTTGAACAGGGTTCCTAGTAACTCGATTCCATTAACTCCATTTGAGTTCTGGACTAGTAGGAAATCCAGTTTGAGATATTTACATATTTGGAGGTGTCCTATAAAGATAAGAGTGTTCAATCTACATGAAAAAAAATTGGATCCAAGAACTATTTATGAATATTTTATTAGTTATCCAAAAAAATCTAAGGGATATAGATTTTTTTCCCTAATCATAGTATAAGGATAGTAGAATATGGTAATACAAGATTCCTAGAAATTGATGAAATTAGTGGAATTGAAAAATCTCGAATGATCAATTTTGATATTGAGGAGATTTAGGTTAATTCTCCCATATCATCTCATATTCGAGAAATTATTATTCCTTAAATCAATAAGAGAATTGATGAGGGTGAACAAAAAAATAACATCGATAAACTCTCACATGATGTTGATGTCACTGTTAATGATCTTGTAGAGCAATTACAATCGGTAGCTTTGAGAAGATCTCAAAGAAAATAAAACATATGATTTAATGATTATGTGGTATATCTATAAAAATCAAATTATGATATAGGAATAAAAAGAGACCCCTTATCATTTTCGCAAGCCATAAAAAGTAACAATTCTGAAAAATGGTATAATGCAATGAAAGAAGAGTTAAAATCAATAGATTAGAATGGTTTCTAGGAACTCATTGAATAAGCCAATAATTATAAAAATATCGATTGTAAATGGGTCTTTAAGACAAAACGTGACTCAACAAGTAATATCAAACGATATAAAACTAGACTTGTGGCCAAAGATTTTTCTCAAAAAGAAGGCATCGACTACTACAAGACTTTTTCTCCAGTTTCTAGAAAGGACTCGTTGAAAATCATCATGGTATTAGTAGCTCATGATCTTGAGTTACATCAAATGGATATAAAAATTATATTTCTGAATAGTGATCTGGATGAGGAAATCTATATGGAATAACTTGAAGGATTCATAGAAAAGGAAAAAGAAAGTTGAGCTTGTAAACTTAAGAAATCCATTTATAACTATAAACAAGATTTTAGACAATAATATATAAAGTTTCATGATACCATTACTTCCTTCAGATTTAAAAAAAATATTGTTGATCAATATATATATCTGAAGGTAAGTGGGAGCAAGTTTATTATATTGGTCTTATATATGGATGATATTTTACTTGTTAGTAGTAATCTTGATTTATTATACGAAACTAAAATATTTCTCAGTAAGAACTTTAAGATGGTTGATATGAATGAGGTAGCCTATGTTATTGGCATTAAGATATTCGGGGATAGATCTCAAGGATTATTAGAATTGTCTCAAAAAGAGTATATTAATCATATCTTGGAGAGATTTAATATGCAACATTCCTCAACCAATGATACACCTATTACTATAGGTGAAAAATTCAGCCAAAATTAGTGTTCAAAAAATGACTTAGAAAGAAATCAAATGAAGAATATTCCTTATGGGTGCGTAGTTGAAAGTCTATTATATGCTCAAACGTGTACAAGACCAGATATCAGTTTTGTAGTTACAATGCTAAATAGATATCAAAAAAATACAAGAATGAAACATTGGAAAGCTGCAAAGAAAGTATGAGATATCTGTAGGGGATGAAAGATTATATGCTCACATATAAGAGATCAGATCAACTTAAAGTTATGAGATATTCATATGTTGATTTTGCAAATTATCTCGACAGTAGGAAGTCCACTTCATGATTTGTATTCATGTTAGTTGGTGGGGTAATTTCTTAGAAAAGTATAAAATAATTATTTATTGTATCATCAATAATGGAAACTGAATTTGTGATATACTTTAAGACTACAAATCAAGCTATATGGTTGTAAAATTTTATCTTGGGACTTGGTGTTGTCGACTTAATTACTAAGCCGAAGATATTTTGTGATAACATTATAGTAGTTTTCTTTTGTAAGAATGACAAGTACTTTCGTGGTTCCAAACACATTGAGTTAAAATACTTAGTGGTTAAAGAAATAGTCAAAAAACAACATGTGGCAATTGAGAACTTAAGCACCACTATGATGATTATTGATCTATTTACTAAAGCTTTACAATGTAAAAGATTTAAAGAATATGTTCTTAGAATGAGACTTGTGAGCAAACCATAAAAGATATGGTGATGCATGTTTAGGTAGATGCTATTATTGATATTTTTTTATATAATTAAAGTTATTTATTTCTACTATCCTATTTATATTTATATTTATGCATATTATGGTTGAATGCAATAATAGGATTATCTTAACTAGACAAATTACATGGGTCATTATGGATTATATAAGAAAAGACTAATAATATTGTGGTATATAGAATGAAGTGTAAAATTAATGTTATACAATCGCTATGACTCGTATTGATAGTTAGACTGAATATAGTATTATTGTGCTTATTGGACTTATTGGCTTGTTTTTAAAATTCATGGTCATGTATAAAATGCTTTTCAAATTTTTTTAGAACCCAATTAAGTAAAATTATTTTCAAACAAATTTTATTTTATTTATTTTTATTTTGAATATATTTTATATCTTATCAATTAATGTGTCAAGTGAGAGAATGCTAGATTATGTGGCCCAGATAAAATATATATTAAAACTAATTAGATTCTGACGATAGATATTAGTCAATAGAAAATAAGTTCATATTATAATAGAATTTCTTAGGAGATACCCTTGATGGGAGAAACTCTCATAATAATTTATCCTAGACCTTATACTCTCGTCTATAAATAGATATGACTTATAGGGACTAAATGATACATGTTATAAAAGATGCAATTGAGAAATTATGGTTTTTCTCTTAACCTCCTTAAATCATTAATAATAGTAGTCCTATGAAAAGATAGAAAGAGAGGAAGAGTGTCTAGTTCTTCTTGCAGATTAAAATCACTATGATATTCGGATCCGGGGGACAATACCTTTGCAGATCACATAGAGATCTTTTTCAGATGACATCAAAAGGTATGCATTGTAAATTCAATCTAATGTTATTTGATTTTAATCATAGCATAATTTTTTTTTCATATTACATATAGCATATCACATATTTTATGCTTATAGTAACATCTCAAGTAATAGCATAGCATGCATGCCCTAGTTTTAGAATTGTGATTTCACACAAGTTGCTTATGGTCTTTTCAATAAAGTTCAACATTTTGTTTGAAAGAGAAGTATTCATCGTTTATACTAAAGAATATACAACTATCATTCGTGATAGGAAATATACCGTCGATTAATTATCATCCAACGTATGATTATATGATAGAGAATAACTATCACATAGTATCCAAAAAAAGAGAAGAAGATGAAGATCACCCCTCCACTCGTCTGTCAACATGGACGAAGATCCAAAGCAAGGAATTGCAAGATTTTTCTTACCCTTTATGATAAAAAAAATAATCGGAAGCTTCTTTCTTATCTTTTATAACTAGATATGAATATTCATCTTGAATATTATCTTTATGACCAAATAATGTTTTTAAGTGACTAAATATGAATAATCGCAAAGGAGTTAAACTTATCTTTTTGAGTGACCTTGTTTGACCATTTACATCCGCACTCTATAGAGTCATTAACTTAGATATCAGATAAATTAGATCTAAAAATCTTTCTTAATCTCGATTTTTGTGTAGAAGACATTGAGAATTCGATGTTTTCACCTCAGAGGTACCTTAGACAATTCTATCAATATGAGTCCAGACCATGTTGAGCTTACCAAGATGTTAATGATTTTTTCCCCTAATAAAACAATTGTCTCAGATTTTATTATACTGATTATATATATATATAAGTTCATAAAGTCTAAAAAGACAATAGGATTATATGATTTCCTATTGGCATGGGTAATCTCCTAAGGTCCCAAGACTAGAGATCAACACACATTGATCCCGAGACTAAAGATTGGCAGATAAAGAAAACTTTCAACTGATGACAAAGAAAAAGAGAAAAAAAGAAAAAGAATAAAGGTGGAACCTCTTTTCAAGGGGCAGTGCGCAATATGGCATAAATTTAACTTCATCGCCAGCCTCCTCGAAGCTGCATGGTTACACCGGATTGTTCTGCGGATCTTCGATGAATCAAATTCGTAAAGATAAATTCCAAGAGAAAGAGGTTACTTGGTGGCCGACGTCAGCGACACAAATAATCATCTTCCCCCCACCGTCACACAGCAGCAAGAAGGAAGAGAGAGGCATGAAGAGAGAGAGAGAGAGACACACACACAATTGCAGTATCTGGTGATTGGAAACAAGTGACTGCATCTCTCGCTCTTTTTCAGAAAAAGTATGCTAATTAAGGAAAACATGATGGATCTAAAAGGTGGTGTTAAGTTGACAAGGATGTTTAAATTTGTATAGTCATTCCATTTGTGAAGAAATGAAATGTCTAACTTTTGATGGGAAAGTAAAATAAAGACAATACTTTAAAAGTATTATTTAATTATCTTTTGGTATATTTAGAGAAGGTAAAAAAGCTTCTTTGAGATGGTATTATTTGCTTCGGGCCCAAACCACATAATTATCCTTTCGGTTTTCCGCTGTGAGATTTCACTTTTAGTTTGCACGTCTTCTCCACCCAACAAAAAATTTTTGGCTTAGCTTGAGACCCAATCCGAGCCCGACTTCGTTTGAGCTCAGCCTATGCTTCTCCTCCCAACAAAAAATTGGCTTGGCTTGAGACCCAATCCGAGCCCGAGTTCGTTTGAGCTCAGCCTATGCTTCTCTTCCCAACAAAAAATTGGCTTGGCTTGAGACCCAATCCGAGCCCGACTTCGTTTGAGCTCATCCCAATCATGGTTAAATTAACCATGATTCGGTATATTGGACAATTTGCTAAGAGTAATAGCTTTGACCGGGCCCTTACAGCCCGGCCCGGTTCATGGTACTGTGAGCTCATCCCAGCTCGAACCAAATCCTAACCATTGAATCAAATTGAGCTGTATATACGTACAGAGGGAGAGGCGGTGAAACAACCCAAACCCAGCCCTTCTCTCAGCATCTCTCTCTCTCATTCTCATTTTATTCCTGCCTTGTTTCGTCTCCTCCCCACCTCCGATAGCATCTAATCGCCTCCCTTGTCTCGAGAGGTGTCGCCGTCGACCCCAAGCACGGGATCCTCCCGCCGCCACCGCAGTTGTTGCCGCCGCCTCTTGGTCATCGGGCGATAGCCGCCTCGTCGATACCCGTCAAGGTTCGAACCCCTTCTCTCCCCCTCTTTTATCCTTGGTCCACCCGTTTGCCTTTGGTGATTACTTCCTTCTTTAATCCCTAATCTGTGGATCATTCCTGTTTGCTCGGATCTTTAGCTCATCCATCGGCATCGAGCCCTAATAGTAATAACAATGTATATGTATGTCTTTGTTGCCAAACCAAATGTTGGTGAACTTCCTGAGAAGGGGGAAAGGGTAAGATCTTTGATGGCTTCATCCTTCCGCCTTTTGTTTTTTGTTTGGGGCTTCTGCCTTCGGGATGATTCTTGCACAAGACATGCGGTTTGTTGGTACTGATCTTTCTGCTTCTTAGATTCGGGACGAACTCAGTTACGTCAGACTATTGGCGTTTAGTTTACCGTCATTGTAGATGGTTCAAATTAGTTTTTTATTAGTTTATGGTAGGGTTATTGATCAGGAAGCCCTTTGTCATATGATTCATGTTCAACCTCATTACTAGAACCTTCTGCTTTGCCATTTTCCTTTATATATATATATATTCTTTGTCTACTGCGAGTTTTAATTGCTGAGATTACCGAGTTGTAATTGAGTCAATACTTGGACTTGTAGTTTCAGTCGCTTTTTCAGACCATCGTATGAGAGGGATGATTAAACCGTTCTAATGAGATTTTTATATGATAGGAATTGCATTCATATTTCGTCACAGCAAGACATTTTTTTACATTTCTGAATTGCACTATGTTTGAGTTAAATCATTTAAAGTTTTTCCGTGAAAGCTACTTTTTTTCTGCCACATTTAATCGGTTTGACATCAAAAGTGCTATATGACCTTACATCTGGTTAAATTCAATTAGTAACTATTTCCACTCATAGCTGGAGCCAAGCATTCTGCAGTTGGTCAGCATAAGAAGGCTTTGCTTGTCCATTGAATTACTGGTGATATTTAGATGGAAGTACTGCTGTTATTGGTTCTTTTTGTTTCATTTCAATACTAAACAATCAGCTGTAGTTCAGAGTTTTAATCTTTTGTTTTGCTATTGGTGAGGTCAGTGTCCAGAGAGGCAAAGTGGGGTCTACCATTCGTGTATCAGTTGGGCAATTGTTAGATATGAAAGAGGCAAAACTATTGTCTTACCATCTCAACATGGCTATTGGTGTTTGAGTTTGATTAGGTTCTCTTTAGCTAGGCTTTTTAACGTGCGACCATTTTGATTTATTTCTCTTAAATAACTTTAGCTAGTTTAGGATGTCTTTTGCAGATTTCATAAGTTACCACATGATCACATCTGCTGGTTGTCTGGTTAATATTGATTGTGAACCATATTTCTACAACCTTCTGCATGGTTTGAACAAGCCCCAAAATGTCTTTTTGCTTTCTTATCTTAAATAAATCCTATTAAATGAGTGTAATATGGGCCTTCAACACAACAAATCTTATAAAAACAGGACATCCCATGGTGTGGCGCAACAATTATTGCATGTGTATTTCCAATATTATAAAGTCATCATACTTTGTATATTATAAGCAATATATGATCATTATGTGACAGCCATTTAAATTCAAATATATAGTGAACGTTTGAGTGTTCATGTGAATGTGCAAAATAAAGGACACCATTCACATTCATTGGAACCTGAAAAGTCCACACTATATGCAATTTTCGAATATGAACATGTTGTGGAGCCTTATATAGTGTTCTAATTTTGTTACATATATACCATACCTTATCATAAATAGGTGTATTTTATACATGTTGGGAAGTATTTGATAATTACAATATCCGATACAGACATGACATAGGTACAAGGATCATTTGGAAGGGTCCATGTATTGCAGTGTGCATTCAGTATGGACATGGCATAGGTACAAATTGCTTTGAAGTGTCTGTTCTTTGTGTCGTGTAATCACAAAGTTTCAACTGTCACCTAACCATAGTTGGGGCTGCATGGCTAAAACTTCTTTTAACACAATTTATTTGTGTTGAATAGATGAAATTGTTGCCTTTTTTCTTATTATATTGTGTTTTTTAACTGTTGACCAATGGCGCAACTTGTAACCTTGAATTTGAGTCAGCATTTAAGCTTGGTTAGGGCTGGAAGCAAGGCTTCTAATGTATACTGTCTATGATATACTAAAAAAGTGGCATGAAGAATTTTCTCATGTAACGAAAGCCTTTAAATGCTTTAGTATTGTGTTTTATCCAATCCTGACAATTGAGTCTAAAAACGACAACCCAAATATATTCTCTCAAGCATGCAAGAAAAGTTTGTATGTTGTTTTATTGGAGACTGTCGAATAATCTAGGATTGTTGTTTCTCCATTCTGAATTATTGGTTTGTTAATGCTTTTTATTGCTTAGCAGTTGTATGAACGAACCTGAAATTTCTTGCTCTTTATTTATTTCTACTTGACTAGAGTAATGGTTGTAGTTTCAAGAAGGCAACAGCAGCCCATATGGGTTTAATCCAGAACAATTAGTTATATTGTAGAAAGCATTACTTCTATTTGAAGTCTTGCTTCATTTTACTACTCGTGTATCAGGTTCTGAATTCTCCCAAAACCAGAGTTTGATATTACTTATTTTATAAGCCAAGATCTTGTTCTTGAGATCTGCATTTCCCTTCATAGGTCATATTCTTTCTGTAGTTACATTAGCTATTAAATGAGAATTTTTAGTTCTTCACTTGGAAATAGATTAGTTGGTCAACATATTAAGAAAATAGAACATTGGTGCAGCGGTTTAAATAGGCACTCAGGCGAGGCGAGGCCCGAGCACCTCAAGGGTGGACTAGGTGACGTGCTTCAGTGAGGCGCCGCTTGGGTACTCTTCTAAACCCAGGTGCCAGGCGCGTCGACGAGCGCCTAGTTCAAATGAAGCAATCAAACCAGACTTTTAAGTCTGGTTTGGTTCAATAGTGGCTAGGTGGTTCGATTGAACCAACTAGCCACTTTCTTACCCGTAAAAGCCACCCTTCACACCCCCACGCAACCCTAAGCCATCAACCCTAGCGCAGCTTTTGCCTCTGCCATTGATGCTTTTTGCCACAGACATAGCGGATTGAGGCTTTCTTTGTTGTCGATGGACGGGTCCGACACCTAGCTTTCGTTCGCAGCTTCCTTCTGTCGTCGTTGCTTTCGTGTGCAACACCCACCGTAGAGGGAGAGGACCGCAGTTTCCTCTGCCACCAACGGACACCTTTGAAGCTTCCTTTGCCCATGACGTCGTCGTTCGTAGTTCTGTCGCTGTCGTCTGTCATTGTTGCTGTTGCCGTCCATAGCTTTCGTCGCTACCGTTGTCGCTATTGGCGTCTGTAGTTTCTTTCGCCGCTACTGCTATCGCTATCGTTGTCGTCTGAAAGTTCCACTATCGGTGACTTTTTCTTCTCCTCTTAACAGTTCTTTTCTCGCCGTCGGAAAGTTCCACTGTCAGGAGTGCCTAGCGCCTTGAACATTTTGGGATCTTGGCATTTTTTGGTGACTAGCGCTTTTTAAATCACTACATTGATGATTGAATTTGAACATATTGATATATCATATTACATATTTTCTTGGCATTTATCAAGAACTACCCCTCCTAACTAGGGTTTTGTAGTATGGAAAAAACCTCTCAAATCAACACTAGAGATTTTTCTACTAAATTAAACTAAATTTATTGCATTAGAGAGAAGATGATGTCCAGCCATTGCCTTGGGGGCTTTTAATTGTCACATAGGGCCCCTTGAGTCTAAGTGTTCATAAACTAGCTAAATAATGTTGACCTGTTGTCAATATACCGGTTAGCTCTTTTTTCTGGTGAAGAGGAGCTTATGACCTTAATTGTATCTGGAGCGCCAACTCCTAGATTGGCTAGTGTTGCCTTTTCAAGGCGTTGGGCTGGTCAGAAACAAATTTTAACTTGAATGAAAATGTCCATGGCCTTTGAGATACTTCGTTCTAATTTCTACTCTACGGCAGCTTAACCTGGTAATGTAAGGATTCTCTCCTGTCCAGTGCATTGCCCTAAAGTTGCCTGTTCGCCGTCTCCTGCATTTAGGAATCTCACTTGTGGTTATATATCTCCTTTACGCACTTCGTAAAAATTTAAATCCCAGTTATCATGCCGTATGCCAACTTGAATGGTAGGTATCACTAGGAAGAAATAATAAATAATTAGATACTGACTGGGAAGGTCAGACATGTTGATCAGTTCAAGCTGATATTTACTTGTCTAACCATGGACATTGAACTGGTAAGTTAGATACTAGTTCTCATCCAGTTTTGGGTCATTTGGTGTTTTTCGTTTGGGATTGATATCTTACCAAGCGTATCACTCAGTTTTCCTTCTTTCTCCTCTCAGGCATTTTCCCTCTCGACTCTCCTCCTTCTCCTCCTCTTTTCTGTCACATCACTGTCTCCTCCTTCACCCTGTTACATCAATGCCTCCTCCGCCTTCTCCTTCTTCACTAGTTCTCCTCCTCTTCCCCTACTCTCTTCCTTGTTCTCTCTGGTCTGGACACTGCTGACATGTACTGTATTGGTACGCTACACTGTACCAATCTGGTCACCAATTGGTATTCACACCTTGTTGGCCATTCCACCTTATCTGATTTGATACTGGTCCTTAGTCCGATAAATACTATTTTGGTTACTTGGTATGAAGCGGGCTGTCCAGTATTCGAGCCATTGTGTCAGATTCTATCTTCATCATACTTGGACCTCATACGTGCATCTTAAAGGTTTGACATAGGCTTTCTGTACTTGTCTTCTGGTCGGCCTGGCTGGTGCTGGGACCAGGTGCAACCTGCAGGCTCTATCTGAACAGGCTTTCAACCTGGCTGGCTGTACCTCGGCTTGATTGGAATTCAATTTGTGTCTGATACGCTCCACATAACAGTCTTGTAATATAGCCATAAAGCATTTCTGGGATTTAGTTTGGTAATTTGGTAAACTGCTTTGGTGTTTTCATTCTGCAAATGCACGAGCTCCTCCTTTTAAACATGCATATCTCTTCATAGAGCACCTAGGTTATTTTCTCTAGTTGTGTTGCCTATTAGCTTGTCATTTGTAATTGTAAACTAAGGAATAGATCAGTTGGTCAAAAAAAGGGGAGTTTTTTCCTCCTCTCATCTTTTCATATGGCTGTATAGCATTTCTTGGATGGTGAGTGCTGTCTCCATAACTATTTAATTGTTACATTCTGCATTTTGATCCACCATTCTTAGTTGCTTATATGTTCTATCATATGTTGTTCTGACTCATCATTTGGGGATTTCTCACTAACTTTAATAATTTACACAAAATAGGAACTCAGTGTGCAATTAAACAAATCCCAAAAAATTCCAATTTGACTGTGTATCTGCATTTATTTCTTTATGGTTCATTTATCGACTAAACTGCATTATTTTTTTACAGCTTTATAAATTTTAGATATACTACAATGGAAGTGAATAATGGGCCAGATGCGATAGATTCTGCACCAAATGCTTCTTGTTTTGATGTTGCAAGTCGATCTAAAGTTGGGAAACCAGTGGAAACTGGGGAACTGAATGATGCCCAGGCTAAGGATATATTTGTTTATAGACAAGATGTTGTCAAATGCTGTAAGCGTGACGGCTTGCTTGGAATTGTTGTGCAAGTAGCTGGTGACTCGGATTCTGAAGGCAGCATCTCAGATGACGATGGCAGTGAGGAAGATGGGAATAAGGTTGACGAAAGTAATGGAGGCGATAATGGTGTTATTAACAATAATATTGAAGGTGGTGACAATATTGGTTCTCTTCAAGATGGACAAGTGAGAGTAACATGGAGTGATGGTTCTGAGACAATGGAAAATACTAGTGATATCACGGTTGTAGATAGGAGCTTCCTGCATGGTGATATTGTTGCTTCTGCTACTGATCCAACTGGACAGTTAGGGCTTATTGTTGATGTCGATATAACAGTTGATTTACTTTCTCCAAATGGTGAGGTGATAAGAAACGTTTCCTCTAAAGATCTTAAACGCATAAGGGAATTCAGTGTTGGTGATTTTGTAGTTCTTGGACCTTGGCTTGGCCGAGTGGATGAAGTTTTAGATAATGTTACTGTTCTGTTTGATGATGGATCCGTGTGTAAAGTTGTGAAGGCTGATCCTATGAGACTGAAACCAGTTTTGAAGCCAATTGTTGATGATGCAGATTGTCCATACTACCCTGGTCAAAGGGTTAGGGCTGTTTCTTCTTCTGTTTTCAAAAGTTCCAGGTGGCTTTCTGGCTTGTGGAAAGCTAACCGTCTTGAAGGTGCTGTCATCAAAGTTCAGGCTGGCTCGGTGGTTGTCTATTGGATAGCTTCAGCTTACCTTGGTGTCGGTACTAATTCAGCAACTGTTCCTTCTGAGGAACAGAATCCAAAGAACTTGACTCTGTTGTCTTGTTTTTCACATACAAATTGGCAATTAGCTGATTGGTGTCTCCTTTCATCTTATCCACAACCATCAACCCTTGTTGATAGCATTCCAGGAAACAGTAAGTTGAAGGAGCCCGGGAGCCACTACATTTCTCATGTTCAGAATAATCATACAAGCTCTTGCATTCTTGGTGAAGGATCATCCACAGATGCCCCTGAAACAGAGGATACTGTTGACTGCTTTCATGTCAAGTCTAGTCATGCAATCAGCTCTGATGCCCATGATGCTCAATGCACATCTGAGCAAGTTACTGATGGATTATCTGAAGGTATTTTGTTGGATGGGAATTGTCAGTCCCAAGCCGATGATTACTCGAATCATGATAAAACAGCTAAATTAGGTGAGACTAATGGAGCTGAATCAAATGACTTGCCTGAAAATTGTTCGTGCAGTAGTTCATCTTCAGTTTCAAAGGAGCCTGCTCATGAAAGCTGGCCAGCTTATCGTAAGAAACTTCGAAAAGTCTTTTTTAAGAGAGATAAGAAAGCTCGAAGAAGAGATGAGAACTTTGAAAAAGCTCTTCTCATTGTCAACACTGTTACCAAGGTTAATGTAGCCTGGCAAAATGGAGAGAAAGAATTTGGGCTACAATCAACATCTCTAATTCCAATTCATACTCCAAATGATCATGAATTTTTCCCAGAACAGTATGTGATTGATAAGGCATCCAACGAAGGAGATGGTGCTTCTGAAACAAATCGCCTGGGAGTTGTAAGAAGTGTGAACTCCCAAGAGCAAACTGTGTGTGTGAGGTGGCTTAAACCTGTGTCCAGGCCGGAAGACTTAAAGGAATTTGATCATGAGGAAGTTGTTAGTGCATATGAGCTTGATGGGCATCCAGATTATGATTACTGCTATGGTGATGTTGTTGTTCGCTTGCCCCCTGTTTCTGATGATACAACAAAATCTGAAGTTCCTACCGAGACACAAGAATATCAGCGCCGTACTCAAGACACAGCAGATGATTCAAGCAGGGAACACAAAGACAATAGTGAAGAGAATCAGACCCAAAATGATGAAATTTGTGGGAACTTTACAAGTTTATCATGGGTTGGAAACATAGTTGGTCTCCAAGATGGTGACATCGAAGTTACATGGGCTGATGGGATGGTATCAAAGGTATCTCTTACTGAGAACAGGAACTACGACTGATATTTATGCCACCACATATTTTAAATGGACAACAATGCTATAACTTATTATAACCTGAGTATTTGCCTAACGATGTTATTATAATTGATCCTGCCATTCCTTTTCTTTGAAATTGTCTCTGACACAACTGTTGTTTCAGGTTGGACCTCAGGAAATTTATGTTGTTGGTCGAGATGATGATGATGATGGACTTAGTGATGATGGTGCTAGTTGGGAAACAGTCGACGAAAACGAAATGGATATATTTGATGACACTGAAAAGGTAAACATCTCTTATAACTGATTCATAGTCAACTAAAACCATTCTTTTTGTATTCTCTTTTTCCCCTTCACATTTGTGATATGGAAGTCTTCCATTTTTAGGAAGTTGATCCACAAAATCCTACTGACAACACTGTCCAAAGGGAAAAGAGTGCTACAACTTCAGTAGAAGATGGTACCGGTGGACGAAGTGGACCACTTGCAGTACCACTTGCAGCTCTTGATTTTGTTACTAAGTTAGCCACTGGATTGTTTTCTCGGACTAGAAAACAGTCTGACTCATCAGGTTCAGATCAGATAATTGCAAATGAAGATGGCCATAAAGCAGATATTGACCTTTCTGGAAGTACATTAGATGAGGCATATGAGAATAGAGGTTTTGATGTATCAGATGGTCTTATTGCAGAAAGCATGGATGAGACTGTTGAAGTGGAGAATCAGGTGGCAGCAACAGAAGAGGCTGAACTGAAAATTGAGGACAGCATAGTGAAACCAACATTGATGGGACTATATGATGGAAATCAAAGAGATTATAGTATGGATGATCTATGTAATTTCAGTCACTTTGATGTTACTGAAAATCCTTTGGATCATCATTTTCATGGTGATGCTGAGATGGTAATTGATAAATTTCTCTTTCATTTTCTTGCAACTCGACAAATTTTCATAGAACTCATTATACATACAATGCATATGATATTTATGCTGCACTTGAATTCTGCTGTTACCTGATTCATTGCCGTATCTAGATACATGATTTTCCTATATGTGTTGATGCTTATGCTTCTTATGTAAGTTGTATAGCTGTCTTAACACAGAAAAGATATAATAATTAAAATGCAGAGTAATGGTGGAAGGAAGTGGGTCAAAAAGGTTCAGCAAGAATGGACCATTCTTGAGAAGAACCTACCTGGTAAGGAAATATTACTGGCTGAATAAACAATTTATATAGTTGATGTGAATAAATGAGCTCTAGTTTTGATCCTGATTACAGATGCTATTTATGTTCGAGTGTTTGAGGACCGCATGGATCTCATAAGAGCTGTAATAATTGGAGCCTGTGGAACCCCGTATCAGGATGGCCTCTTCTTCTTCGATTTTCAACTTCCTCCAGAGTACCCTCAAGTTCCACCGGTAATTGTGATATTAAAATTTGCTAGTTAAATCCCCCACATTTTGTCAAAAGACTAACCTCAGTTTATGATCCCTGCCTGTTTGCTTTGATCATTCTTCTTGAATTTACGGATGAGTGAATCTGTTAATCCAGTCTTCAATTTACTTCGACTTTATTATTGATTCTTCTTGTTTTTGCAGTCAGTATATTATCATTCGGGTGGCCTGCGAGTAAACCCCAATTTGTATGTGGATGGGAAGGTTTGCTTAAGCCTGCTAAATACATGGACAGGCAAGGGAAATGAAGTCTGGGATCCTTCGTCTTCCAGCATCCTCCAAGTCCTAGTTTCACTACAGGGATTGGTTCTCAATGATAAGCCATATTTCAATGAAGCTGGCTATGAAAAACAGATTGGTACAGTTGAAGGCGAGAAGAATGCTTTACCATATAATGAGAATACATACCTACTTAACTTGAAATCCATGCTGTATCTTTTGAGAAGGCCCCCAGTGGTAAGTGCAAAAAGCCCGTTACAAGTTCTGTTTCTCTTCATATATATATATATATATATATATATATATATATATATATATATATATATATAATGAAGAGAAATGGGTACACAATCATAACTGTGACTGTTATGGTGTTTTTTTTTTAAGATTTAGATTTGTCATTCTGCAAAAGAAACCGGATCCCTTCACAACTAGATTTTACTGTGTTTATGTGATAAGTGATAATTTTTCTTGCTGATAAAACATTTTACTTATTATATTGCACTTTGACTGTTATTGGCTCCTTCAACAGCAAGTTTAATATTTGCAGAGCTTGCACTTTTTTTTAACTCACCTTAGATTTATTGCTGTCGTTGACAACTTACATTAGTACCAGAATGTTCTCAACTTCACATCCCTTCCACTGTGTTTGTTTGCTGGAGAGTCAAAATCTTGTCAAATCTGCTGAACAAATTCCTTATATGGTTTTGGAACAAATATTTTGCAACAATGTTGGTTTTTTATTATTTTTTAAAGATATTCTATGTTGTTTGTCTGATTTATATGTTGTTGATGTAGCATTTTGAGGTCTTCGTCAAGGACCACTTCCGCAGAAGAGGTCATTACATTCTTAAAGCCTGCGAGGCCTACATGGATGGCTGCCTGATCGGTTCACTTACAAAGGATGCCTGCCTAACTGAGACGAGCCGCAAGCACTCTTGTTCTGTTGGTTTCAAGTTAACACTGGCAAAAATTTTGCCTCGGCTGATTCCTGCATTAAAAGAAGTAGGAGCTGATTGCCACCAATTCGATTATCTGCTCAAGGTTGAAAACCTTTCAGAAAGTTGAACAGTCCCAAAGTTTTTCCTGGTATGCTTCAACAAGTGTATTCTGGGAATTGGTTTGTTTCATGTGTAAATTGATTGGCACCCACCTGAGAGAGGCTCACTTCTTGTTTCATAAAGCATGTAGGAAACAATTCCTAGATGTGGTCAGTATTCATTGTGGAACCCTTTTGTGCCTAATATTCTCTTATCATCATTTTTTTTCTCCTACACAAAGCCAGCCTCATGTAGAATACATATTTTTATCTCATATTGCCAATGGCTTCATGTCGTGTGATGAAAGTGATCTGATCCTGGCATCAGTGCTGCCCTCATTCGAAATGAGCTGCATCCAACATCCTCTTCGCCATGAAACCCCTGCTTGGTCTCTCTCAGAAAGCCCATGATGGGGGCGACGGCTTTCTTCCTTGTACGTATCCCAGCAAATTACAAGTGGCAGCCAACTTGAAGCTTCTCCACTTCGTCTCATGAGCTTACTTCGTGTTCGTCTCCTCGCCGAGGCACTTGGCCAGAACCACTACGTCTTCTAACGCCGCGCAGCCGCCTCGCTCCTTTCGATGGCTTGTATGTACTCCACTCTTCATCTTCCTCAGCACACCTTCTTAGTTCCATCCCTTCTCTGCGCTCTTCTTCCTCCTCCGAAACAACAGGTAGAGGTTGAGGAAACGTCATGTTTCCATTCCAGGAACTTAGAAGAGCCAGGTGGAAGCGAACCAGTGGCCGCTCAAGTCTAAGTGTAGTAGAACCAGCGGCAGCCTCAACCCAGAGTTCGCATTCTACTTCGGGAGAGGCTATTGATGTTGGAAAAATACGAAAAAAAAGAGGATGAAAATACTTTGAAAACAAATAACAAACACAAGATCAAGAATACTATAGAAAATATATTTAGGCTTAAAACGTGTATAAACATTTTTCTAAAAATGATATTTGTACCCTCTTCTCAATAAGATTATTATGAGTTTGATTCAAATAGTTTTAGTGGATATGATAGACCTTTACAAGATCCGTATCGAGCAAACAATAAAAAATCTTAAAAGAGAAATTAGAGAATATCTAATTCAATCACTTGGAGAGTAAAGAAGAAGAGTACGAAAGAGGTCATCATAATTTACTCTCAAATACTTATTTATAGATATTTTTCACAAAAGATATAACCTTTAAAAAATAACTATCAAAATAACTACAAAGGAAATCACCTTTTCAAATAAATCTTTTGAAAAGAATTTTTTTAATTTGAACAATTTATAACAATCCCCCACTTGTTCAAATTTAAAATTTTCTCCAAGTGATTAAATAGTATTTATGAATAAAATAATATATCTTTGATTTGAATATTACCTTAGTGTAAACATCACAAAATGAAGTCAAAATCCCAAATAGCATAAAAGCTTTGAATTTGTTATTCTTAATGACAACACTAGTAATACCACACACATAAATACAACATCCTTGTATTCCTCGTAAAATCTCACTCAACCCTAATATGGCCTTGGGCTCATCCAAGTTCATAAACTTTTATGAGAGAAACTCCAACTCTTAATCGAAGCGGCACTACTTCTAAGTTCTTATAGTATCTTTGTTATTCTTTGAGATACTTGTCCTAACTTGACTGAACTTCATTAAGAGTATAATTAACTCAACCCTCATTCGGTGACAACCGGCACTTTAACATCTTTAGATAGGACTCGTAAAATATTTCAAAGTGCTGAACCACTCCACATATCAATGACTTGTTCTTACCCTTTGAACACTTCATTACTCATTTCATAATATTGAGTAGGGTTGCTATCATTGGTAGATTTTTTATTCAAGGAGTTTTAGCCCCATCCGTTTTGATGTTAATCTTATAACTTCTCGTGTAAGAGGTTTGGTGAATGGATCAGCCAAATTCTCACTTGTTTTCACAAATGTGAGTGAAATAATCCCACTCTTGATTAATTTTCTCACATAATCATATGTAAGACTTATATATCTTGACTTTCCATTATATATTTCACTATACGCATGTGCTAAAGTAGTTTGACTATCACAAAGTATAGAAATTGAATTCACACTCTTAGAAGTCAATGAAATTTCTAATAGAAAGTCCCTCAACCATTTAGCCTCCTTTCCTACATCTACTAGAGCAACAAATTCTGATTTCATAGGTGAGTGAGTTATACACATTTGTTTCTTGCTCTTCCAAGAAATAGCGCCACCTCCTAAGGTGAACACCCAACCAGTAGTAGATTTGTTATCTCCAAAACTCGATATCCAACTTGCGTCAATATATCATTCTAAAATAACAGAAAAATTTGAGTATTGTAGGCCATAATATTTGGTTTGTTTAAGGTATCTAAGAATTCTTTCAATAGCCTTCCAATGCTCTACATTTGGATTGCTAGTAAATCTACTCAATTTACTAACTGCAAATGCTATATCAGGTCTTGTGCACTGCGTTGCATACATAAAACTTCTTATAGCACTTGAATATTTTAATTGAGCTACTGTTCTTCCAACATTCTTGACTAATTTGATACTTGGGACAAACGAGGTATTTACTTCTTTGATTTTTAAGTGACTGAATTTCTCTAGTACTTTCTCTACACAATGAGTTTGACTCAAAACATATCCCCCACTATTTCTTTTTACCTTGATACCTAGTATAGTATCAACTTGCCCAATACCTTTCATGTTAAATGTTGAAGATAGAAACCTCTTTGTTTCTACAATACTTTTCATGTTGTTGCTCACTATTAGCATATCATCAATATGAAGGCAAACTATCACCATATAGTCATCATAAGTTTTGAGATAAACACATTTATCTGCAATATTATAAACAAATCTATTAGAAAGAATTATTGTATTAAATTTCTCATGCCACTGTTTTGGAGCCTGATTTAAACCATACAATGGCTTAATAAGTTTACATACTTTATGTTCATTTCCTAGTAGAATAAAACCTTTGGGTTATTCTATATATACCTCCTCATCGAGGTCTCTATTTAGAAATTCCGTTTTGACATCCATTTGATGAACATAAAGATAAAAAAATTGATGCTAAAACAAAATTAATTCTAATAGATGTGATCCTAGCCACAGGAGCATATATGTCAAAATAATCTATTCCTTCTTTTTGTCGAAATCCTTTAGCAACTAATCTTGCTTTGAACGTTTGGAGAGTACCATTTGTATGATACTTCCTACAAAATACCCATCTACAACTAATAGGTTTAGTGGCAAAAGATAAATCGACAAGTTTCCAAGTGTGGTTTGACATAATAAAATCTATCTCATCATTAATAGCATCTTTCCAAAAAGCAGCTTCACAAGATGCCATAGCTTCTTTAAACGTTTTAGGATCATCTTCCACTTGTAAAATAAGAGGAATTATTTTTAAGACTCTCTCATTAGTTCCTTCTATAAGGTAAAAAGAAATACTTTGAGAATCAATCTAATTCGATCTTAATGTTTTTGCTTTTCATACACGAGTGCTTTTCCTTAATTCATGAGATTGCTCTCCAACCTCTTGTGAACTTGATTAATGTCCAATCAAAAGAATATTAGGTTGCTTACCAACCTTTTGAGATATCTCCACTGGTGACTCTTCACTAATTGGAGGATGAACATTATTACTTGAAGTCATTAAATGTTCAAAGAACTCTACATCTCGAGATTCTATTATGATATTAGACTTCAAATTAAGAAGTCTATAAGCTTTGCTATTTGAAGCATAGCCTATAAATGTATATTTGATTCCTCTAGGTCCCAACTTTGTCCTTTGAGGATCATTATTCTTATAATATACAAGACACCCCTATTGAATCTCATATTTTGATGATGAAACCACTTGATATGTGTTTATGAATTAATCTACGTTTTGAGTGACATAGGATGCTTTGATCAGGATGAGACAATTAAAGCAGGAAAATCATGTTGTGCCGGAGGAACATGTCAGAAGATTGGACGTCGGGTCGGTGGATCAGTCGACGTATTGATAGAAGACTTCGGGCCGTGGATTCGGGCATCGGGCCAAGAAGAGCAGGTAATGCACTAAGGATATCGGAGTTGCGGAGTCAACTGGTCGATTGGGCAATAGGCCACAAGAGAGGACGATGCGCCGAAGAGTCGGACGAAGCGTCGTAGGACCAATGACATGCCGGACAACTTGATTATTGCTTTGTATTAATTGTCTCAATTGAAGTTTTGTTTTAAGTATGCAGGATTAACTATGAAAGCTTGAAGACATAAAGCAAGTCTACCGAAGTCAAGTTCGATGGGTGTTTGAGAGTCCGTCGAGAGTCCGAAGAATCATCGGGAGTGCTGTTAGAACCAACCGAGAAGGAATCAGGGACTTGCCGAAGCTTTCGAAAGTCCACCGGAGAGATCGTCGGAGGTTCATGGAGATCACTAAGAAGGTTTGGCTACTTGCCAAAGACTCGCTGAACTCGCCACAAGATCGGGAGCCTGCTGGGAGTCCGCCGGAAGAAATCCGAGGGTGTATCGGAAGTCCGCCAGAAGTTCTTTGAAAAGCTCGCCGGAAGGAAACTCGACATTACCGATTAAAAACTTGCTTAGGACTATCTCTTAAGTTCGTAGTTTGCATGTAATTAGGGTTAGGATTAAGGGTTAATCCTATAACCCGGTTAGGGGCCAATTAGGCCCGAGTTCGGACTGGTTTGGGCCAAGTTTGGAGCCCAACCAGTAAGCAAAAATAGTGTAGGTGGTGGCACCGCCCAGAGCCAGAAGGATCAGGCGGTGGCACCGCCCAGAACCCGAGAGTTCAGACGATGGCACCGCCAGAACATTGTCAATGTGGAAATTGACAAGCGGTAGCACTGCCACCGACAGGCGGTGGCACCGCTAGTAAAGGTCAATATGACATTGACAGGCGGTGGCACCGCCACCGATAGGCGATGGCACCGCCAGCCTCGGAAATCCAAGAGAATTCAAAATTTGAAGCCCAAATTTGAATCCTCTTCGGGTCTATAAATACCTCTCAATTCTCAGCAGAGAACATAACCTTTTGATGAGTAAGAAATTGAGATAAAGCCTTAGCAAAGTCTATAGCAAGTCTTATTTTCAATAGCTTGAGTGTTTACCTCCTTCTTTCTCTTTGAAAATTTGTAAGAGTGTGAACCACTTGTAAAAGGTTGTAAGAGGGGTATTTGTCCTTCCCCTTCAAAGTGATTTGCTAGTGGAAGTTGAGAGCCTCTTCGAAGAAGGCTTCGCAAGTGGATGTAGGTCATTTTGACCGAACCACTTTAAATTGGTGTGTTACTTAAATGTGTGTGTTTACCTTTCTTAAACCGTTATTTACATAGCAGCAAGCTTTTGATTTTTATCTTCTCACTTTACTCGAGCTACTTTCACCAAGTCATTCATTGTCGAATCGAAATCTCTACGCATTTACGAAATCGTTTTCAAACTTACGAGATTTAATCCGCTACACTAATTCAACCCCCCCTCTTAGTGCTGCTCCGATCCTAACAACCCCCACACTTTAAAATAACCAAT
The DNA here is from genome assembly GCF_036884655.1 of Musa acuminata AAA Group. NCBI lineage: Eukaryota > Viridiplantae > Streptophyta > Magnoliopsida > Zingiberales > Musaceae > Musa > Musa acuminata. The sequence goes on along the minus strand of NC_088327.1, from coordinate 16,379,307 downwards.
GTTAGGTTGTCTTCCTTTCTATAACTCATATGGAGAGATCTTATTCTTTTTAAAGAGAATTCAATTTAAAATATGACATATAGCCAATAAAGCTTCTCCCTACAAATTATAAGATAATTTAGCATGCAACAATATATCATTAATCATCTCTAGATAAGTTCTATTTTTTCTTTCTACTAATCCATTTTGCTCAAGTGTTCTAGGTGTTGAACATTTATGAATTATGTCATGTTGTTCATAAAACAAGTTAAATTCATTAGGAAAGTATTCTCCTCCTCTATCATTTCTTAAAACTTTAATTTTCTTCCCTAATTAATTTTTAACTTTTGCTTTATATACCTTAAAATCATTAAAAGCATCATTTTTATATTTCAATAAGTACACATATGTCAATCTAGACATATCATATATAAAAGTAATGAAATATCTATTACCTCCTCTTGTTAATATGCCATTTAATTTACACATATGTTAAGTACACATAGAATGTATTAAGTTTAACAAATTAATATATCTTTCAACACTTTTGAAGGATTTCTTTATCATCTTTGATTTAACACAAATTTTATATTTATTAAGATCATCAAAATGATAATTTATTAAGCCACACTTAACCATTCTTCTAATGGTGCTAGTTCCAATATGTGCTAATATATCATGTCATAATGAATAAGAATCAACAATATAAATAGAAGCAACATCTTTATTAAATTTAGAATCATTGTCAACAATAGATAATTTAACCATTCTCTCAGCATAATAGTCTTTTCTAACAAAAGTTTCATTACAAGATAGAATTAACTTCCCGGATTCATATACAGATTTAATTCCAGGTTTGCCAAGGAGATTCTCACTTACTAAATTTTTACTCATATTTGGTATAGAACATTAGTAAGAGTGACTTTTTTTTCCCGAAGTGAAAGAGAGTTCCATATTTCCCTTGCCAATCACCTTAGAATGAACTTCATTTTCCATTTGAATCTCTTGCCCTTCTGTGACTACTTTGTAAGTCTTGAAGAGTACCTTATCATAGCAAACATAAACGGTAGCATAAGTATCATACCACCAACCAGAAACCTTTTCAAATATGACATTTGTTAGGATCAAGAGTACTAAGAGGGGGGGGGGGGGGGGGTGAATTAATACAGTAAAAAACTTTCGACAATTAAAACTGCGTTCGTACATTGAAATCCGATTCTGACGTAAAAGTTGTTTCATGCAGATAATAACTTCGAAAGCTTATGGAAACGTATTTGAAGTAAAAAAAGGAAGGCAGTTTGAAGTTAAGATAAATAGCACAAAGAAAATACAAACCAGATTTTAGAGTGGTTCAGTCAAACGTGACCTATATCCACTTTCGGCTTCCTCCTCCCACGAAGTCACTAGCGTCTACTAGAGGCCTTTCTTTAATAGGTGAAGGCCAACCACCCTTTTACAGTTTTAATCCTTTTGATGGGCTTAGGAGATAACCCTTATAGAATTTTCTCTCCTCTCTTGAAAGATCAAAACTTGGAAGAAAAGAGGGAGAACTTCTAGCCTTTACAACACTTTTGAGCTCTAAAAATCACAGAGTAAGATTAGATTTTCGGTGCCCTTTCATGCAGGAAAGGGTGGGGTTTATATAGGCCCTAAACTAGTTTGAATTTGGAGCTCAAAAATGTCATCTCCCAGATTTCTGGGGTCCTGGCGGTACTACCGCCAGATTGGGCAGTACTACCTCTCGGATACCGAGCTCAAGCCGTACCACCGCCTGATAGGGGCGGTACCACCACCCAGTCTCGCTTGGAGACTAAGCTCCTGGGTGGTGCCACCGTCGGCCTTGGCGGTGCCATCGCTTGGCAGGAAATCTGAGTCCGAATGGGCTGATCCATTCGGCTCAATTTGGGTCTAGTAAGGGCCCAATTGCCCCCATATTAAGTTAATGGGATTACCTCCCATTCCTAACTTAATCTATATGCTAACTATGATATTTCTTAAGACATTTACTGCAACTTGCTCCAGTGCGTCAATCGCTTCTTCCGGCGAGCTTCCGGCGAACATCTAACGAACCTTCGGCGATGCTCCGGCGGACTTCCGGTAAACTCCTGGACTTGCGACGATCCACTTGGCGAGTTTCGAAGAGCTTCTTTGGCAAGCTCCTGGACTTCTCGGATTTGTTCCCGCAGAACCTCCGACGACCGTCCGGACTTCCGTCGAACTCTCGAACCCCCAATGTGATCATGGTCTTAACTCCGGCGTAACTCCTACTGCATGTCTTACTTCCATCATAGTTAATCCTGCACATGTAAAACAAACTTCGATCTAGACAATTAATACTAAGCATTAATCAAGTTGTCCGACATGTCATTGGTCTCTCGATGCTTCGTCCGATTCTTCGGTGCATCGTCCTCTCCTGCGGCCTATTGCCCAATCGGCCAGTTGACTCTGCAACTCCGATATCCTTAGCGCAATACCCGCTCTTCTTGGCCCGATGCCCGAATCCACGACCCGAAACCTTCTGTCAATACGTCGATCGATCCACCGGCCCGACGTCCAATCTTCTGACATGTTCCTCTGGCCCAACATGATTTTTCCTACTTTAATTGTCTCATCCTGATCAAAGCATCCTACGTCACTCAAAACGCAGATTAAAATATAAACACAATTATCAATTGGTTTCATCATCAAAATACGAGATTCAACAATCTCCCCCTTTTTGATGATGACAACCAATTGATGACGGAGTTAAACTTAACTCTTGGAGTTTAAACAAACTCCCCCTATCAATATACCATATTGATAGAATCTTAAACTCAAATTGAATTCAAGTCATTACAATATTCATCATGAATAGTTGCAACACGTCATTATGAACTTATGCATAAACTTATACATAACATCATACTTCTCCCCCTTTGTCATCAACAAAAAGGAGAAGTCCAACTATTTTTGTGTTTGGAATATAAGTTTAACTCATTGCATGAAAAACATAATATCAAGTTTTATCATCATGCAGTTTTGAAGCTAGAAAATTTAGTAAGTGTTACATCATGCTTAGAACATTCAAGCTATCAAATTTTAGATATGCAGGTTTTACAACATACAAGATAGCACTTTTGCTTCTTTTGAGATAGCAACTTCTACATCATGCAAGCTAGCAAATTAGAGATGTTCAAGAAGGCAACTCTTGCTTCTTGAAATATGCAAGTTACAAGCTAGCAAATATTTGCTTCCTTTGCAATGTTTGAGCTCGTAATTTTGCTTCCGTTGCAAAGTGTAAGTTTAGCATGTTTAGCATCTTGAGATAGGCAAGATAGCGTATTTTTGCTTTTTCTTGAGATTTCAAGCTAGCAATTATCGGTGATGTTCAAGATAGCAATTTCTTCTCTTTTGAGAAGTGCAATTTTTGCTTTCGTCTTGAATTGTGTAAACTAGCTAGTTTACCTCTTTTCATGATGTCCACGCTAGAAATTCTTGCTCCCCCTTTGTCATTGTCAAAAAGAAGGGAAGACCATTATATCAATTTTCAGATTATGACAAAGGTAAGTATAAATCTTATTTGTGCATCATTATATATTCAAATTAAAACATACACAATTTCAAAACCTTACATTTCATTTTTTTTATGCATGGTATTAAAAATAAATCAATCATCACTGTAACTCATCATGCATATTATTAAAATATAAAATCATCAAACATGATACAAATATTTATTTTCATTTTTATAAGGATCAAATCTATTTTTGCAAGGATCAAGCTTCATTTTTGCAAGGATGTATGTGAATCAAATCCTTGCAAATGTTAAAAAAGATCTTCCTTTTTCAAGAAGGAATCATTTCATCAAATCCATTTCTCAAAAAAAAAATATTTTTCACACGATAAGTCTATGAGAGATGCATTTGTTAATTTATTCCATATGTCAAAAATCAATGATATGAAACAAACTCGATATGACATATGCTTATGAAAGCTACATTAAGTCCGAAAGAAAAATACTAAATCATGTTAGGATCAAGAAAATCCGAAAATAAAATTTAACACTTTCATGCATACAGACATGGTTTTGCTATAGATTTTCAAACACAATCATGAAGATAAAACAAGCTCATCATCATAGAAATTTTTGTATCCAAAACACATAATTTTCAACATGTTATTAAGGCATGTAATAGTGTAAAATTCTCATTATAGCAATTATATCCTACCATGCATGATCAAAATTTCTCCCCATTTTATCATTGTAAACAAGAAAGAAGAAGGGAAGAATAAAACAGTGTAAAATATTTTAATCATTTCAAGGCATACAAGCTATAAATACAATCATATCATGTCATGAAAGATAAAATCACTTGAATACCAAAAGACATGATTCATTTTGACATATCTTCTCTTTAAATAAAAATGAAAGGAATTCTTAGGAGATCATGATATAGATAAAATTCATTCAATCTTGTATAAGAACAAGATATTAATTTAAGCATATAAAATTTCATAATTCATTATGAATCATAAAAAAAAATGTGGTTCCGAAAAATCATGATTCATTTAGGAAAATTTTCTCTTTAGTACACGACAAGAAGAAATATAACAATGATACCAATCATGATTCATTTGGATGGTAGATGGCAAAAAGAAACATTGAGGATAAAAGATCTCGATTTTTATAAATCTCAAGTTTTAAATCGCAAAAATTCAAGATAAAGCCCATTCAAATTCAAAGCATCAAATCAAAATCATTTTTAAGAGATTCATAAAAAGATGATAAAATAGATTCATCAAAGTCAATAAGATAGAGAAAAATAATTTTCAAGAAAAATACTTTTTTCTATTTAGTTGTTTCATACAAGCATGCCTTTGCCCTTTTTGTGCCAAAAAGAAAATATATCATCAATCATTTAGGATCGAAAAATAAATTCTGTCATAAAAACCATCAAGATCAATAAATCACAAAAATCATTATGTATAATTTTAAAATCTCATGCATAAAATAAAATCATCAATCATGGTATTAAAACATCATTATGCATTATTAAATCATCAAGCATGATTTCATATTTTCAATCAAAAATTATTTTGTTTGTTTATCATAAGATATACATCTTTCATGATTATTTTTAAAATCATTGGAAAGGTAAGCATGATAAGCATAATCCTAATTCATTAGCATTTTCATTATATTATTTAAACATGTAATTTTCAAGAAAATTAATTCTATACTAAAAAAAGAAAATGCATTATGGAAAGCATCATGTAATTTCGAAATAAATTAAGGGGGTTTTGATTACCTCATCGTTGAATGTCGTTAAGGCGTAGTTTGCCACGTCGCCTTTGTTGATTTTCTCCTCATCTTTGGAGGAGCTCGATTCATCCCACTTTGTGTTCTTCTTCTTGCGTTCAAAGCAAGTAATTCCGTTCTTTTTGTTTTTAAATCTTTGTTTCTTTAATTTTTAAAATTTTTTAGTGAGTAGTTCTTGTTCACCATCACTTGAGCTTATGCTCGAGTGGTCTTCAAATGTTCTATGTCCCAAATCCTTCCTGTTCTTTGGAAGGTAATTTTGTTCATCATGTTCATCATGTGCATTGTGCACCATTTCATATGTCATCAATGAACCGATAAGTTCTTCAAGTGGAAAAATATTTAAATCTTTTATTTCTTGTATTGTCGTTACTTTTGATTCCCAAGCTTTAGAAAGTGATCGTAAAACTTTACTAACAAGTTCAAAGTTCGAAAAGGTTTTACCAAGTCCTTTTAGACTATTGATGACATCCATAAAACGGGTGTACATATCTCCAATAGTCTCTCTTGGTTCCATACGAAAAATCTCAAAATCGTGTATCAAAAAGTTTATTTTAGAATCTTTTACACTACTTGTGCCTTCGTGTGTGATTTCAAGAGTGTGCCAAATATCGAAAGCCGTTTTGCACAAAGAAACACGATTAAACTCATTTTTATCTAAGGCGCAAAACCAGGCATTCATAGTCTTTGCATCTAGAGAAAATGTCTTCTTCTCTAAATCATTCCAACGGTTCATTAGAAGAGAAGACATTCAAATTCAATGAAAGCAAGAAAACTCTCATTCGAGTTTTCTAATAAGTGTAGTCCGTCCCATTGAAAAAGGGAGGACGAATGAGAGAGTGACCCTCTTGGTTGCCGAAAAGAGCCATTTCAATTTGGGTGTTAAACCAAATATGAAAAACGAGGCTCTTATACCAATTGTTAGTATCAAGAGCACTAAGAGGGAGGGGGGGGGGGGTGTGAATTAGTGCAGCGGAAAACTTTCGACGATTAAAACTACATTCGTACGTTGAAATCTGATTCCGACGTAAAAGTCATTTCGTACAGATAATAACTTTAAAAGCTTATGGAAACGTATTTGAAGTAAAGTAAGGAAGACAGTTTGCAGTTAAGATAAATAGCACAAAGAAAATACAAACCAGATTTTAGAGTGGTTCGGTCAAACGTGACCTACATCCACTTTCGGCTTCCTCCTCTTACGAGGTCACCGGCGTCTACTAGAGGCCTTCCTTCAATAGGCGAAGGCCAACCACCCTTTTACAGTTTCACTCCTTTTGACAGGCTTAAGAGACAACACTTACAGAATTTTCTCTCATTTCTTGAAAGATCAAAACTTGGAAGAAAGAGGGAGGAGAACTTCTAACCTTTACAACACTTTTGAGCTCTAAAAATCACAGAGTAAAATTAGATTTTTGGTGCCCTTTCATGCAGGAAAGGGTTTATATAGGCCCCAAACTGGTTTGAATTTGGAGCTCAAAAATGTCATCTCCCGGATTTCTGGGGTCCTAGCGGTACTACCTCTCGGAGACTGAGCTCAGGTGGTACCATCGCCTGACAAGGGCGGTACCACCGCCCAATCTCACTCGGAGACTGAGCTCCTAGGCAGTGCCACCGACCCTGGCAGTGCCACCGCCTGGCAGGAAATCTGGGTCTGAATAGGCTGATCCATTCGGCCCAATTTGGGTCTATCAAGGGCCCAATTTGGGTCTGTCAAGGGCTCAATTGCCCCCAGATTAAGTTAATGGGATCACCTCCCATTCCTAACTTAATCTACATGCTAACTATGATATTTCTTAAGACATTTACTGCAACTTGCTCCGGTGCGTCAATTGCTTCTTCCGTCGAACATCCGACGAACCTTCGGCGATGCTCCGGCGGACTTTCGGCAAACTCTTGGACTTGCGACAATCCACTTAGCGAGTTTCGAAGAGCTTCTTTGGCAAGCTCCTGGACTTCTCGGATTTGTTCCCGCAGAACCTCCGACGACCATCCGGACTTTCGTCGAACTTTCGAACCCCCAATGTGATCATGGTCTTGACTCCGGCGCAACTCCTACTGCATGTCTTACTTCCATCGTAGTTAATCCTGCACATGTAAAACAAACTTCGATCTAGATAATTAATACTAAGCATTAATCAAGTTGTCCGGCATGTCATTGGTCCCTCGACGCTTCGTCCGATTCTTCGGCGCATCGTCCTCTCCTGTGGCCTATTGCCCAATCGGCTAGTTGACTCCGCAACTCTGATATCCTTGGTGCAATACCCGCTCTTTTTGGCCCGATGCCCGAATCCATGGCCCAAAGCCTTCTGTCGATACGTCGACTGATCCACTAACCCGACGTCCAATCTTCTGACATGTTCCTCCGGGCCAATATGATTTTTCCTGCTTTAATTGTCTCATCCTGATCGAAGCATCCTACGTCACTCAAAATGCAGATTAAAACATAAACACAATTATCAATTGGTTTCATCATCAAAATATGAGATTCAATAGTATTCACTTCGCTCACCATAGCGATTATATAATCATCTCTCTCAATGGAGTTGACTTTCTGGTTCTGGGCTTTTTAAAATCTCCAATCCCTAGCAAAATGACCAGGTTTTCCACGAACAAAACAACCTCCACTCTTTGGCTTCTTAATTTTTTTTTTATCCTTTTTGGGGCCAAAATGATTCCCCTTGTTTTGCTTGCCTTTGTTGAAATTCTTAGGCTGATTCATAACATTTGCTTTTATATTGTCAAAAGAGTTCTCACTCTTGTCTCTCATCCTCGATTCCTCCTCGATTCGAAGATATTTTTTAATTTGCTCCAAAGTGATATCCTTGGAGTCATGCAAAATCTTCTTCTTACTCTTTCCAAGATATAGGCAACTTGACTATTATAGCCCCTATTTGAAAATGTTCAAGAAGTTCGATTTTTTCAACCTTCAATTGATTAACAATGACCTAGAACTCATGCACTTGTGCTAAGATTGGCTTGTCATCCACAAACTTGTAATCAAAATATTTAGAAATTAAAAATTTTTTTGTACCTTCTTCCTCGGCATGATACTTGAATTCCAAAGCATTCCAAATTACTTTTGCAGATGGTTCCATCGTATAAAGCTCATAAAGTCGATCCGAAAGAGCATTGAGAATGTGTCCTCTACATATGACTTCATCTTTATTTCTCTTCTTTTGTTCAGCCTTGACTTCATCGGTGTCATCGTCGGTTGATCAGAAATTGATTGAAGATTTGGATAAAACACATAGAAGATCTTCAAAAGCAGTCAATATAAACTTCATCTTGTCTTGCCAATAGCTAAAATTCGTTTCATCAAAACGATCCAAACGAACAAAATCTTGATTCAATAATTTGATGATATTTGTGGCGGTGAATTTGTATAAACTTATAAAATATCATTTTTAGATGATTAGAAAAATACGATAAAGAAGATGATGAAAACACTTTAGAAACAAATAACAAATACAAGATCAAGAATACTTTAGGAAATATATTTATGCTTGAAACGTGTATAAACACTTTCTTAAAAACGATACTTGCACTCTTTTCTCGATAAGATTGCTATGGGTTTAATGTAAATTGTTTTAGTGGATATAACAAGCTTTTACAAGATCTATATTGAGTAAATAATAAAGAATCTTAAAAGAGAAATTAGATAATATCTAACTTAATCATAGAGAACAAAGAAAAAGTGTATGAAAGAGATTTCATCATAATTTACTCTCAAATATCTATTTATATATTTTTTTTATAAATAATAAAAAATAACTATCAAAATAACTATAAACCAAATCATATTTTCAAATAAATCTTTTGAAATTTTTTTTTTTAATTTGAACAATTTATAACAATCGATCGTGGCCATCTGCAACCGTGGCGAGGCCTCTCAGGGCGTAGCGCCCCGAGCATGTCGGCTTTTGGAGTTCCCATCCATCCTGCTACCACAGAGTGGACGCCGTCGCACCCTATCAACACCTGCAGAGGAAGCACACCGGAAGCCATTACAATAGAGAGTTTAGCCAATCAATCTCCATTACTGATCGCCGTTGCAGCAACATTGGCTTCGAGTGTGGATCCATCCTCCAGGCGTAGGAGCTTCCAGTTGCCCATCTCTTCGTTGGAGGCCAGCTTCGATGAGAACCTAATTGTGCCATCCTCCACGGCCTCCATTGAATCTTGACAGCGACGAGACAAAACTGAAGCTGTGGAAGAAGGGGTGGTGGGAGATGAGAATGCCGAGGAGAAGATGAAGAGGAAAGAAAGCTGAGCAGGGAATCTGCAGCAGCGACGAGAAGAACTCCAAATGGTCCACGTGGTTGTGCTACTACGCAACTCCATGATCCAACCTCGACGCTAAAAGACAGACACTACTGTCGGCATGTTTCCTAGATCACAACACAGGCATCCTTGCAAAACAAGAGCTTAATGTTCAGCCAGCACAAATGGTTGTGTAAGGTATTTGTCCTTCCTCTCCTTTGTGACATCTTCCCATTGAGATTTCATGCTTATTACAAGTGCTTATTTGATTTATATTTATGGAGAGGAGTGCTAACGATCACACTTCCGACTGCAATAAATGAAATTGTTATTATGATCACGGTTCTTACAAAGAGCAAATTTCTCATATCAAAGGGCGGTACAGAGTTGAGTAACAAGAAGACTAAAAGAATCAAAAGAATGTGCTGCTTTATTAGTTGAAATCTACAATTCTCTTAAAAATGGATCATGCCGTAGTGTCAGGCCATCCTATTCTGCAGATACAGCTAATCTACAAAGAAAAGAAGAATAGTTTTGCACAGAGTAGGCATCCAACTACACAAAGCGGAATCTTTTGGGCTAATCAGATCCATCAAAGGTCATGCTCCACTGTTAACTGCCTGGACCGGTTCTTTTGATCTGGAATCAAGGCCTCTTCCTCTGGTTTGGCCCCGACCACGACCACGACCTGAAATAAAATTGAAAGAGAATTAATCATTAAAACCTGCTTAGAGTAACATCAATTTTAACACGGTAGCATATACAAGTTGGATTAATCCATTTAAAATTATCAATCTTTTTTACATGGATTGTGTCGCAATGAATAATCTATACCAACTTGGGTTGTGGACTTGGCTATAGCTCGAGCTTACACAGAATACAAAAAGATCATTCGATCATTTATAGCTCGAGCTTACAGCAACCCTTTGAAAACCTTGCATTGGCGAGAGCCTCATGCATTGCGTATACCCTTTAAGCAAGCTATACGGTTTTATGATTTTTCATAGGAAAGATCCTTTTATTTCTCTCTCTAACTTGGGTTGCCACCCCTCTTTATAGGACTTAGCCGTTGCTCGAGTTTTCATATGGGATACAAAATGATCTTTCGATTATTTACACATTGAAGCAAGGTACAAGCTTTGATCATCTTACATAAGGATTTTTTTTTTTTTCTTCTATTTCTTTTTGGTAGTGGTGGTCTCACTCTCTCTAGGGAGTAGGCATGGTTGGGTCGCTTTTCTGATTTTTTTTTTACAGTTATTTTCTTTTATGAAAAAGGTATTAGAAGAGAAAGGAAAAAACCAACAAGGAAAGGGGAGGGAGGGGAAGGTGATTGACTTACCTCTGCCTCTGGGAGGCATAAGTGTTTGTTCATTGTAGCCTGTCTCATGCAAATTATTAAGTTGGCCACCATAGCCACCTCGACGCCCATAATTGCGACCTCTGCCACGAACATAGCCACCTCTAACATAACCACGACCCCGATTGTCTGATCCTCCATCACCATCATCCTCGATCACACCATTTCCTGAACATGGAGCATAAGGATCGATCAACATCAAATCTTAGATAGTCCAGCTATTAATAATTGAACTACCAAAAAAGACCCAAGCATGCTTACTAGGAGCCCTTCCCCTGCCACGACCACCACGACCTCTACCATGACCAGTAGGTGAAACTTCTATATCTGTCGATAATATATCAAATATAAATACAAGGATATCTAATACAGATAGATAATATATATAATTTCATTACCTCCTCCATTCTCAAACTCTTGCATTGGCTTCACCTGATCTGCAGGCAAAGGAGATTGGTATCTGTAGAAAAAAATATTGTTATTTCAATTGTTTGTAGATATCTAAGGGAAAAGCTAAAATATGGGAGGCAGGAAGAATGAAATAGATAAAAATAATATTTTCAAAGGAGCATAACACTTTAATAATTATAATATAAGATATTAGGAATTTAAAGGCTCACATGCATGTAATATCTTTATCAATTTGTGCTTCTTACATTCCCAAATCTATTGCATCCATTCTCTCCACTTTTTTATTCCTTTTCTCATTTTCACCCTAAACTTAAAATTCACTCTCATCTTTATCCAATCTCCGATGTCCTTTTTTCACTCTGTTCAACATTTTTCTAGGCCCAATGGATGAAGCCCCACTGGTTCTCTACAATCACCTCAAGTAATCTCTCCACACATTATCCATTATCCTATGCACCAGTGGCCTTGTCAAGGACTAGTTACCTTCTCCCTCATCCCTTATCATATGCATACGTGGCCTTGTCAAGATTTTTGAGCTAAACTGGCACGATTATATCAGGGTCAAGAGATACTACAACTGGGGCCACTAATGGAAGAAAAAATAAATAAAAAAATATTGACCCGAATCAAAGTATGGAGGTAACAAGTTTATCCAAAGCCATTTGCAACCATCAGGAAATAGTTCAGCTAAGATACTATATTGACCAAAAAATGGTAACACCAAGAGGCATGATCAAACAACCTCAATGTATTTAAGACCAAAGAGTTTATTAAAGAAGAGAAAACAATGGCGGACAAATGAATAGAATGAATAAAATTAGTATGGCAGTCCATAGGATTTGTATTCTCAGGGCATCTTCCAACTACATGTCTAATGGCCAACAAAAGTGATGAAAACAATTCTACGACCAAAAGGGATAGTAGGCTAAAGCACTAAACAATACCTACAGAAAATCTTGTGGTCAAGTGCAAATCTTTCTCCAACAATCCTATGACAAAAAGGGATAGTGGGCTAAAGCACTAAACAATACTTAACAGAAAATATTATGGTTAACTGCAAATCTATCTCCAGATTCTTCTCAATGCTTATATTATCACTGAATGTAGAAATTGAATCTATAATTCAACACAAGTGACAAGAAAATTTGCCAGAGAATAGCAAGATCACACATATTGACCACATAATGTTCCATAGAAGGTATCTGATTTAGAGATGTTTTTAAGTTATTAATCCAAAACATTTAAACCTGCTAAACCAAACTTACAAACAACTTTTAACAATGCAGTTAATCCAATGGAGCTGCTGAGTTTAGCAAGAAAATAGACCACAAAGTGTCCTCACAATAAATTCATAGCATAAACCTGGTAATGAGCATTTGCATCAACTGTACTGAGTGTTATAAATTAAATATTCCAATTGATTTTAAGGACTAAATATGGTGGTCTACCAGAATAGTTCTGTTACCTAAGAGCCAGAGGTCTCATACATTTTAGACTTTACCAAGTCATGATATGAAAAAAAAACAAAAAAGAACTGACGGCATAATCACAAACTTAATTATATTATAAACAAATACAAGATAACTTAAAAATTAAATACAGATTTTGCTACATTTCCAAATACAACACTCACATAGCTATTGTGGGAATCACATATAGTGAATGGAAAGGCCAATTTTTATGAGCATTACCACATTTTCCATGCTGAACTTATCAATTATAAAATTAATTTTTTAAGAGATTGAAGAATACAATTTGCATGAATGGGGTAAGACAAACGAGCCCAACACAAAAGGTTTGTACTCCATAAAAAATACAAGGATACAACAAAAGAAATTGCAATTTAATGTCAACAGAAGGATAGTCCCACTTTCTCTCTAACTTTCATATTTCTTAAATAAGATATTGTTAATGAAAATCACAAGATAATGCAAATACCCATAGAAACCAGTAAGAAGAGTCATTTATGCAAATTTAGTATGCAAAAGTAATTAGATTGTAGGCCAATTTTAACTATCAATTGTATGAACATATGCAGCAAAAATTACAAACATGATTTTTCATACATACCCAACTGCAGATGTATCCAGCTCCTTCTTTGATAATGTTATAGTGATTATAGACAGATGCCTAGTAGTCTCAACCCTGAAAAGAAATGCAAATGAAAATAAGGAAGAAAAACTTATGAGATGCAAATATTCAATAGAAGTATTCATCTCCACTCTCCGATGATGTTGTCAATGCAGAATAAACTAGATATATAAGGGAAAATTTTTTGTTATCTTACGGAAGTAGTCCTTCCTCCAATGGTTCCCATGTATCAGTTATATCAGTACTTCCAGTAGCAGTAATCTGATGAAGACCAACAATCCTCCTCTGTTTCACCAGCATATTTGCAGAAAAGTTCATAAAAAACAAATATCAACTCCATTTACTACTAGCTTCAATTAGGAAAGAATTAACACAAATTGTAATATTCTTTTATGCTAATTAGCAATGATACCACAATGCCACAAAAGATCCAAACTACTAAAAGGCCAAGAGAAATAAAAGATTAGTACCTTCATCAATTCCACAACCGTTATAGTTTTATTAATAGCTTTACCCATTGCCTTGAAAACAATCTCACTTGAACCTTTCTCCTTCAGAAGTCAACACAAATAGATTATCAGAATTAAACAAGTAGCAGGGCAACCACCTTGATGCTACTATATCAATTATCCATGCAAGTGTGAGGAAATAATAATATAACCAAATTTGTAGATCTATTATGGTCACTAAAAACTAATGAAATTGAAGCAGCTAACTGGAAAATCAAATTGCTTAAAGATCAATCAACATTTTAACAGCAAGAACTAATGTGCACTGAGGACTCACATGAAAAAAAGGTAACATTGACAGTCAGAAAATTGTCTAATGCTTATACGTTGGTGTATGACTGTTCATAACCCACAAATCAAAAGAAACCACATCAGAAGGAAAAACCCCACCAGGATCTACTCATAGCAAAACAACATGATAATGAACCTCACCGATAACAGGCTTGGGTCATTTCAATAAAACCGTTAAAGTCATCAACATTCCACTAGTCTATAACACCAAATAGAAGAATGCAAATAACTACAGTTGCAAACAAACACTATAATGGGACAACATTTTGCCCATGGTTTTCATGATTTTGGCATTCTCAAACAGCTTCTAGTTTATGCACTCACAATGAATGTTTATTGTAAAGGATGCTGTATGTTAGTGCAATTTTTCCATAGCAAAATACACTGAGCTACAGTTTGGCTTGATTTTATTATATGATATATATTTTTTGTTACATTGAACTTATTGCTAGCTGCTTGGGCTCATTCTTTATAACTTTCATTGATCTAGGTGTCATTAGATATCAAAATGTGGCTATCAGAGCAGCCTGAAACCATTGTAGCAATTCAAGCAGGCTCATTTTCCCTCCTAAATCTTGCCAAACAGATTTGTGATATTTTTATCTACCATATTTCCTGTGAGTATTGTTGTTTGCCTGTTAAAAAGACTCTAGCACCTACAACTTCAATAGCATGTCTTACTATTTACAAGGTTCATACAAACCAAAGGGAACAAGTATAGCTCACTATCTAATGGATGTCACTAGCATCTTCACCATGTACACTGCAGATGTTATGACTCTAACATTTGCATGACCCTCAGCATATATGTCAACTATCAACTTCTCGAGCATGTAACATAATTGAATGTGGAACCAATGACAAAGCAGAAACATATGAAAGCATCAGTATATGATGCCGTTACAGTGAAATTGAATGTGGAACTAGTGACAAATAAGAGACATATGAAAGCATCATTGTATGATGTCATTATAGTGACATAGGATGGAGAATGGGGAGGAAAAGATTAAAAAAAAGACTTCAAATTCTTGTATTTGCCTGACCATTATATATTTCAACAGCAATATCTCCGTAGCACTTGCCGTGCATAAGATATATATACACGGTCTATAAAACTATCATTAGACCTTCAAAAATTGACCCTAAGTTTTATATACCAGTGGTCAATGATCAAGATGAGACTTTTGTATCGGTGAATACCTGAAGCAGACTAGTGGCGTAGGTAATGTAGCTGTGCACCCTCCCCTGAGATGTGATACGAATCTCATTGTCGTTAATGGGGGTCTGCTCCCTTGGTTTCTCCACCTTCTTGTACCGATCCATCTTCCCATCCACAACCAAACAAAAACAACCACAAAGACAAATGCAACAAAAAGATTAGATATTGGACACCAATTAAGTTCAATATACCCCCTACAAGCACAAAAATGATCAACACTAAAAAGGGGCTGGCCAAATCGGATCTAAAGCGAATCAAAAGAAACCAGAGAACAGTAAACAAGAGCACGATTGAAGAATGAACGGAACAGAAACCAGATTTTCAATTGAAAAAAGGGGTGAAAATCAAGTCTTTTGCGGCCTTCGAGTGTAGATAAAACGGATTCAGACCGTGAGACTAAGAAGTAAAGATGAAAGACAGCGAGCAGGATCAACTCCACGGATTTACTCCTCGTTCCTATCCATTTACCTTGTTCTCGCCGCTTTTCGCCCTCTTCCACGTCTCGTTTGTCTTCCTTTCCGCACCGGAGGAAGAGAGAGAGAGAGACTCCAATATATACGAGACAGACGGGAGCAAATCGGTCTTTCCGCTTAGGGTTCGTCTCGTACTCCCTCCAAATTGGGCATTCAAAAGCCGAGCCGCTGCCGGTCGTTGATCTGGAAACGAACGGCTGTTGTTTTCCAAGTGCCGGTACGCTTCATCAAACCATGTTTTGATAAGATCTAATATTACTTTATTTTTCACAAAATCTTAAAATATTTTGTATGATTTTAGGTTTCATTTCTTTTTTTTGATATTTATATTATTTTATAATAATTTGGCTATAAAAGCTTGACTTTATGAATTTTTTAATAGAAGCATCGCAATTTCCAAAAATTACTTGACGACATACTAAACATGATAAGTTCCTAAAGAACGCTGAATCGGTACATTGAATCATCACATTAGATGAATTGGATCGGTTCATCTTCCATGAACAGGTGCAATTTATTTTAAATTTTGATAATAATATATTGGTCTCTTAAGAATTTAATATAATAAATATACCAACGATATATGTCACATCAAATATTTAAATTCTATGTATATGCCACTTCCATTAGCATCATTTTAATAAATTTGGATTGATGATGATTGATTGGTGTCAAAAATGATCACTAACTCTGAGCGGTGAAGTTGAGTCGATCTAACTCGTTTTTCTAATTTTGAAAATTGGATGCCTCCTGATATGTCTAAGGTGGTCCCCTTCTTCGTTAAGTCTCCTTATGGACTTCTTCTAGACCAAAGGATCCTATAAAAATATTTCAAGATATATTCGATAAGGTCCTCTGATACTTAATTCAACTGGGAGCTCAAGGTGATGAAAGTTTAGAGAGACTCTGCTACAAATTTGATGTACTTACATTGTGTCAAATCATGTCATGTGGGCTTAGGTGGTGTTACATCATCACCTAATAACAAGGGTCCTAATTGCTGACTAAGTGCCATGTGCCAAACCATAATTGGTTACTTATAATTTGATTAAATACCAAGGAACAAAATTAGCTATAAAATTTAGTCATATCACTTGTCTCCTATGTACCTTAGGAAAAGGGTTTCTCTCTATTAAACGTAATATTGATATGGAAACTCGATAGTTATTACATATATTAAAAATAATTAACTAATATTTGCATGTATCTCATGTAAGGAGTACGAGATGTATAGATGCTCTTTCGGGCATCATAAGGTGTTTCAGACTCGAGAGATGTAAAAGGGCATAAAGATATGTAAAAACGAATCATATGCGTAGGGATGATAAACGCATGAGACATATGAGAGTGTTAGAGTGTATCGACTTGAACTATTCATATAGAAGATAATGAACATAATAAACTTATGAGAGTACTAGGGCATGCTGAATTTAAACTATTCATATAAGGGGTGTTGAATGCATGAAACACAATAAGAACATCAAGGATTGTCGACTTAAACTACCTATGTAGAGGGTGCTAAATGCATGAGAAATATGAGAGAGTTGGAGCATGCTAACTTGAATTGCCTACATGATTAGGACCATTGAATACATAAGATGAGACAAGTGAAGCGTTTGAGTTTGTTGATTCAAACCGTCAGCTCTAAGGATGTTGAATGCGTAAAATGTGTGAGGGCATTAGGAGCATGTTGACTTGTATTACACATGAAGGCAATGTTAGATGGATGAAACACATGAGGGCATTATAGTGTGCTAGCTTGAAATGCCTATATATAGGGTGTCAAATATATGAAATGAGGGCATTAGGATGTACCGACTTGAACAGCTCATGTAAGGGGGTATTAGATGCATGAGATGTGTGATGACATTAGGAAGTACTTACTTGAATTGTCTATATAAGTGGGGTTAGATGCATGACATATATGAGAGCATTCAGATATGCTAACTTTGTTGAGTCCTAAATTTTGTTGATAAAATCAATTGATGAATTTGATAAGTTAATATCATTTTGAGATAGATGATGCAAGAAATAATTTGATCAGAGACTCAAACTATTGAATAGCCAAATATCAAGCTAAAGATCGGATGTTATTGTAATATCCCTCACTTTTAAAAATTTATTAATAAGGATTTATATGTAAATTGGAGGACCTATATGTAAATATAGAAACTTTAAGGACTAAACTATTAAGTTACAAAAAGAAAAAAAATAAAGAAAACCGAAAATTTCGGTTTTATCCCACCGCCTCCCACGCTCTTTGTTTCTCGAGAAACAGAGAGAGGAGCGGTGGGGCGTGGGGAGAAGAAGGTGAGGAAGAAGAGAAGAAGAAGAGAAAGGAAAAGGGAAGATGAGAGGAAAAGGAGAAGGGGAGGCAGTTGCGGCAGTGGCAGCTGCAGCTGCTGGAAGAGAAGGAGAGGAAATAGAGCAGGGAAAGAAGAAGAGGCTGCGGTTGTGGTGGCTGCGGCCATGGCTGCGACTGCGACTGCGATAGTTGCAGCTGGGAAAGAAAAGAAAGGAAAGGGGGAAAAAGGGGCTGCGGACGAGATTGCGACCGCAGCGGCAGCGATTGCATATGCAGCAGTTATGTCTGCGAAAGAAGGGGAGGAAGAAGGCAGTGCGGTGGAAGGGGCTGCGACTGTGGCAGCGGTAGCGGCGGTGGTTGTGGCAGTTGTGTTTGGGAAAGAAAAAGAAGGAATGAGAGTAAGAGAGAGCAGGTGATTGTGCCTCGATATTCGGCACGTGGTGTAGTTGCGAAGAAAGAAAGAAAACGAGTGCACAAAACGAAACAGGGAGGGGATGGAGGAAAAGTAGAAAAATGATTCGAGCGTACACCTTCTTCAAATCTTTGGACCAAAACCTTCAAAAGGCAAGTTTCCCGATCGTTTCTCCTATAATTGTTCTAATTTTTCTTATTGCAAGTATTATGATCTTCCCCGTGCAAGTGTTCTTATCTTTCCTATTGCATTTCCTTTTTTGCAAGTGTTACGAATCCTTCCTATTGTAAGCTTTCTAATCTTTTCTATTGCAAGTGTCCTGATCTTTCCTTACTACAATTTTATCTCTACATTTGCTTTGAATATGAGAAACTTTGAATTGTTCTAGCCTTGCAAGTGATATATCTCCTGTTTAGACGTAACGATTCGAATCTGTGCAACTCCTGAGATGCTGACCTTTCTACCTTGTTATGGTTATAACTTCACGTATTGACCTCTGATTTGGACAAATCTTATTTGATCAGAATATAGACTCATAAACCTTTCTTTTGATGGTTTATTTTAAGAATTCAAAGTAAGTTTGTCTGCCCAAACTTCTGTTTCAAATGAGCCTATAGATTCTGTAAAACAGGGATCGTAATTTCTAACCTTTTGATACTAAACTGCCTATAAGTCCCTGTTGGAAACGTTGATTTATTCAAAGCTTATTTCATTGGAAACTATACTCGTAGGTCTTTCTTTGATACTTGGATTGAAAGATTTAGAGTCCAAATGCCTGCCTAGTTTTCTGTTGAAACCGACCCTGTGAATTCTGTAAAATTGAGATTTGTTCTTTGATCTTGGGTTACTAAATCTATTGTAACTCTTTGTTGGAAACTTCGATTCATATGAGACTTATTTTATCTGAAAATAGATTGAAATATATTTCCACAATAGCATTCTTGTGTAAATTAGAGCACGATTGATAGTTTGAATCATTTGTTTAATGTGCCTCTTGAATTCTGCCAGAAATCGAGCTTTGGTCGATTTCGCATATTCTGGTTTCAGTCCTTTGGAAATTGATATCCTTTAGCTTTCTTATTCAATTAAGCTTTATATTACTGCTTTGAATTCTTGTATGCTCTCGTCCTTAAAATTATTTGCATTCTTAAAAACTATTGTGTAATGTTTATGCTATATCGTATTAACTCGTATAGGCACATGTATATCCCATTGTTCTGCATTTGCATTCGATATGTGCCTATTCTAGTTTCATTCCTTTGGACATTGAATTCATCTAACCTTTTTATTTGAATTGAGTTATATGTGATTGCTTGGAATCTTTGAATGCTCTTGCTTTCATTTCCTTTTAAATCTGAATACAATTGTGAAAGATTATTGCTTACTTCGCATTGACTCGTAAAGGCACATGTACGTTTTGTTGTTCCGCGTGTGCTTCCGATATGTGCTATTTATTGTTCATACTATCCTTTGTACTCTGGTGTTTGTGGGATATTGTGAACCTTTGCCAGAAATGGTGAAGGGAGTTATGCATAGAGCCTGAGATGCTTTGTCGGCCCTTATGACTTCACTCAGACGTGGGTGGACGGAGCTCCAAGACGTGGGAGACTTATGTTTGGTGGTCATTCAGAACTGGATGTACCATATTATGTTATGGTCCCACTTCACCTTATGTATGCTTGATATGGTATCCAGAGCTTTGGTTATGTGTTTCTATACGTGCTTTGGATATGAATAATATGAATGCAACGTCAAATTCGACGTTTGAGCTTCTATTTCGTATTCGTTATTGATATGCTCCGAAATGGTCTATATGCCATTAATATGTTCCGAAATGTCCCTTTTGTCATTGATATACTTCGAAACATTTCATACGCCATTGATAAGCTCCGAAATGTTTCATTAGTTATTGATATGCTCCAAAATATTTCCTATGCCATTGATATACTTCAAAATGCTTCATATACCATTGATATATTCTGAAATATTTCATTTGTCATTGATATGCTCTGAAACATTTCATACGCCTTTGATATGCTCCAAAATGTTTCATTTACTATTGTTATGCTTCGAAATGTTCCATATGTTGTTGATATGCTCCGGAACATTTCATACGCTATTGATATGCTCCAATTACTCTATGCTTCATTTGTTTTGGAACCAAATATGTTATGAATGAAATGACATTTGCGATTCTGTATCTAATGAGATGATATCCTTGAATCTCTTGGATTCTGCCTTGCATTATGATACCTTGTTTGAAATCATTCCTTTTGTTCTGAATATGCTTTGTCACTTGCTGAGCTATTTTTAGCTCACTCTATTGTTATATAAATCTTTCAGGTCAGCTTGTCACTCTTTGAGATGTTTGAATTGGGCTGAGGCAATGGAGAGCTATTCAGAATTATGGGCAAGCCTTGTTAGTTATTATGTTATTGTTGTATAAGCATATTTTGTATGTAATGAAATGTTGTCGATAAATCGAAATGGATATACTATGTAAAAGTGTTAGAAGATCTCTCTTATTTGGAATTTCAGAATGTTAAGTCTAGTTTATGATGATATGAACTTGTGATGAATAATTGGAGTTCTGATTGTATAATTTATTTAGCTTGTGGATTTATAAATGTTGTTCATGTTTGTCAAGTTTGGCTTGGGTTGCCATAAATGTGAATTATAAAGTGATGTGATATATGATTATAAACTGCACAAGTTTTATAGATGTGAATTTGATAGAATGTTTTTCAGTGTCCTCAAATATGTGTTTGGATCCTGGATGAATTTGTGATGAAAATTTTAATATCATCGATATTATTTGAGGGGGCGTGACAGTTATGCTAGAAGATTGTCATGCCAAAAATTGAATGTCGAGTTAAAGGTGTTACGATCAAGAGCGGCACTAAGAGGGGGGGGGGGGGGGGGGGGGGGGGGGGGGTAAATTAGTGCAGTAGAAAATTCTTCGATTTCGTATAAAGTTCATCTCGATTCAAATCGTTTCGGAAAGATGTTGAACTTAAAACTTTCATAAGAATGTAAGGAGAAGCTCAAGGAGATTTGCAGTAAAGTAAATTGCACAATAGGAAAAGCAAACCAGAATTTAGAGTGGTTCGGTCAATGAGATCTATGTCCACTTCGGATTTCTCCTCCGTCGAGGTCACCGGCGTCCACTAAAGGCTTTCCTTCAATAGGAGAAGACCAACCACTTTTTACAGCGCTTTCTCCTTTTGCCGGGTTTAGGAGACAACCCTTATAAATCTCACTCCTCTTTCTTGGATGGTTACAAGGCTAAGAGAGGGAGGAGGATAACTCTTCTCACTTTCACAACACTTTTCACACCCTAAACACTTAGAATTTTTTACACATATAATAGTACTTTGTTGCCCTTTCATGCAGAAAAGGGTGGGATATTTATAAGCCCCAATGACTTCAAAAGTTGGAGCAAAAAAAAATTAAAATCCTTGGATTTCGAGATGCTGGCGTACATCGCCATTAATGGGTGGTACCACCGCTTGACAGAGCTCGGAGACCGAGCTTTGGCAGTACACTACCTGACAGGGGTGGTACCACTACTGGCAGCATTGATTGCCAATGATACCATCACCCAGACCACTTGGGAGACTAGGTCTCCCAGGCGGTGCCATAGTCGGCCATGTTTTCAGGGGCTGAATGGGCTATTCAATCTAACCCAATTCAGCCCTATTAAGGGCTCAGTTAGCCCCTAGTTATGTTAGTGGGATTACCTCCCAATCCTAACTCAATTTACGGACTAACTACAATAATTAAGACAATTTACAAGCATTCTTATTCTGGTACGTCAATTGCTCTTCCGACGATCTTCCAACGATCTTCCGACGAACTTTCGGCAAGCTCCTGGACTTTACGATGATCTTCTTGGTGAGTTTCGATTAGCTTCTTTAGCATGTTCTTGGACCTCTCGGTTGGTTTCGGTAGAACTTCCGATGAACGTCCGAACTTTCAACGAACTCTTGAACTCCCAACGAGATCTCGATCTTGACTTCGGCACAACACCTGTTTTATGTCTTATTGCTATCGTAGTTAATCCTGCACGCTTTTCTCAACATATAGATTAGATCAAACAATCTACAATTGATTTCATCATCAAAATTCGAGATTCAACAATCTTCCCCTTTTTTATAATGACAATCAATTGATGATGAAGTTAACCTTAACTCCCCTATCTATATGCCTTTGAATTCAAGTATCAAATTGATAAGTTAAGTTCATTTAAACTTATCAACATAACATTCTCATAATACGATGCCACATATTTATCAATGAAAATGATGTCAAGGCATGACATCCATTTTCAAATACAATCATTCATTTGTAAGTATGATATAAATTTCAAATATGAAATATAGGAATATGACAAAGATAGCAATTCATCATTCCATGGCAAGATATCAATTGTAGAATATCAAGCTAAGCTCAAGATATCTTATCATAATGAAAGACATTTATCAAGCATTCACAAAGCATATAAGTGTTTATGATAAGCATTTTCGATAAGATACATTACATACATTTACAATGTCAATTTATCATCAATTTACCACATTTTGATATTATTTCTCCCCCTTTGTCATCAACAGAAAGGAGAATAATTCAATAATGCAAGTATGGTAAAAATTCATGCAACTTTCACACTAATTTAGTCAATCAATATTGTATTGTTGCATAGTAACATTCAAAATTTCTCAATACTATAGAGATAGATTCCATTAACTTCTCCCTTTTGTCATTAAAAACTTTGCGTGAAGAAGGAAGGTAAGAAGGGAATCCAATAAGAACCTAATTTGTGAAATGATATGTATCAAAATATCATTTGAAATCAAATCGTCATTCTTGCAATTAATCATCTCATATGAAAATTTATCTTTCAAGAATCAAGATATCCATTGGAATTTATAAAATTCATCTTTTATGAGAAGAATAAGGAAGAATTCATAGGAAAGAAGCACCATATGAAGGATAAAGGAAATTCCATGAATAAACCTTCATAAATTAAATCCATTTCTCATTTAAAGATTCATAAGAGTGAAATCCGTGAGAGATGCATCCGTCAATGAATTCCATATGTCAAACATCATTAAGTGATGGAGCAAAGATATGAAGTAAAATTGATATCAAGGAAGATAAAACTGAAATAAATTCATGAAAGCTCCATTCATGAAATACATTAAGAGAAGGCACCAAGTCCGGAAAAAAAATACAACAAACTTATGTATTCGGACAATTTAACATCCCTAACTCCCTTATAATGAAATCAAATTGTTCTTCATTTAAGGGTTTTATAAAGATATAGGCCAATTGATGTTTCGTATCAATAAACTCTAAGATTATATCATGATTATTAATAAAGTCTCGTATAAAGTGATGCCTAATGTCAATGTATTTAATTCTAGAGTGTTGAATATGATTTTTTGTTAAACATATTACACTTGTATTGTCACATTTTATAGGAATATTCTTAAGATAAATTTTATAATCTTCTAATGTATTTTTCATCCATACAACTTATGTACAACATGCACTAACCGCAATGTATTCAGCTTCTATTGTGGATAGTGTAATCGAGTTTTATTTCTTGGAGGACCAAGAGATAAGTGCATGTCCTAAAAATTGACACATTCCGAATATGCTCTTTCTATCTATTCGACACCCAGCAAAATCAGCATCGACATAACCAAGCAATTCAAAATTTTTAGATTTTGAATACCATAATCCTAATTTAGGAGTTCCTTTTAGGTATCTAAAAATCCTTTTGACAGCTTTTAAATGAGATTGCTTGGGGTTAGATTGAAATCTAGCACAAGATCCTATGCTAAACATAATATCCAGTCTAGCTGTGGTGAGGTATAGCAAACTACATATTATACCCCTATAGGCTTTTTTATCAAAACTTTCTCCACCTTCGTCAATGTCTAATTTATTGGAGGTACTCATAGGAGTATTGATAGCCTTTGAACTATCTATATTAAATCATTTTAGCAAGTCTAATATATATTTTATTTAACTAATAAAAATATCATCCTTAAGTTATCTGATTTGTAAGCCTAAAAAGAAGGTTAGTTCCCCCATTAGGCTCATTTTAAACTCTAGACTCATGGTTTTGGCAAACGATTAACATAAGGATTCATTTGTAGAGCCAAAAGTAATGTCATAAATATAAATTTGAACAATAAGAAAATTATTTTCAAAATTTTTTATAATCAATGTAGTATCGACTTTACCTTTAGAGAAATTATTTTGAATAAGAAAAGAGTTAAGTCTCTCATACTAAGCCCTTGAGGCTTGTTTCAATCCATAGAGAACTTTAGTCAATTTAAATACATGATTAGGGAATTTATCATTCACAAATCTGAGAGGTTGTTTAATATAAACTTCTTCATAAATAAAGCCATTAAGAAAAGCACTTTTAACATCCATTTGAAATAACTTCAAATTATTACTACTAGCGTAGGCAAGGAGCATCCTTATGACTTATAATCATGTCACAGGAGCAAATGTTTCTTCATAATCGATACCTTCTTCTTGGTTGAAACCCTTGGCCACTAATCTAGTCTTGTTTCTAACCACGATACTAAATTCATCTTGCTTATTTCTAAAGACACATTTAGTACTAATAACTAAATGATCATTTGGCCTTGGAACAAGCTTCCATACCTCGTTTCTCTCAAATTGATTTAACTCTTTTTGTATTATGATAACCTATGAATTATCTTTCAAGGTCTCGTCAATGCATTAGGTTCAATTTGGGAGAGAAATGCAGCGTTGGCACAAAAACTCTTAAGAGAAGAATGAGTTTGAACCCCTTTAGATGTGTCTCCTATGATTAGCTCCTTGGGATGAGCATCTATATACTTCCATTCCTTAGGTAAGGATGTTGCTAGATGGAGAAAGGGATTCATTTAAATTTGAAACATCAAAATTAAGATCATCATCAAGATCATTTTTCTTAACTTCGAAAACTTTATTAAAACAACATGAATGGACTCTTCTATAACCAAGTTCCTTTGTTAAAAATGCGAAAGGCCTTAGAGATAGAAGAATAGCCAAGAAAAATTCCTTCATCAGATTTTACATCAAATTTACCTAAGGCATCTTTTTCATTCAAGATAAAGCATTTACATCCGAAAATTTTAAAATATGAAACGTTAGGTTTTTTGTTGTTCCACAACTCATTAGGAGTTTTGGAGAGTAATGGTCTTACTAGAACCCTATTCATGACATAACTTATCATATTTACGACTTCGGAACAAAAATATTTAGGTAAGCTATGTTCATTTAACATGGTTCTTACCATTTCTTGTAAGTTTCTATTTTTTCTTTCTACTACTCTATTTTGTTGAATATTTCTTGGAATAGAGAAATTATGGTTGTATCGATTAGATTCATAAAATTCTTGGAAATCATAGTTTTGAAATTCACCATCGTGATCACTTCGAATTGATGAAATCATAAAACCCTTTTCGTTTTGAACAAGTTTACAAAACTTAGAGAAATACCTAAAGCAATCACTTTTGTGTGCCAAAAAGTAAGTCTATGTATATCTACTATAATCATCCATGATAACAAAAGCGTATTTGCTACCTCCTAGGCTTGATGTAGCAATTGGTCCGAACAAGTCCATATGGATAAATTGCAATGGTCTAGAAGTGCTTATTTGGTTCTTTGGTTTGAAACTACCTTTTATTTATTTTCCTAGTTGACATGCATCACACACATTGTCTTTAATGAACTTAATGTAGGAAATTTCTCTTACAAGTTTTTTAGATGAGATTTGAGAGATTAGTTTCATGCTAGCATGACCTAATCTTCTATGCCAAAGCCAAGCATCGTCATTTAAAATCGAAAAACACATTTCATTACAAAGATCGTCAATGTTGATAGTATATACATTATTTTATTTTAAGAAAATTATAGATATGTTTTTGTGTGGTTTTTCTATAATACAAGCATTAGATCAAATATAACAATATATCCTTTATCACACAATTGACTAATGCTCAAAAGGTTATGCTTTAAGCCATCAACCAACAACATATCTTCAATAAAAAGGTTGGATTTATTACCTATGGTTTCTTTGTCAATGATTTTACTCTTATTGTTGTCTCCGAATGTGACATATCCCTCGTCTAGGCTAGTGAGCATAGAGAATTGAGATGGATCTTTGGTCATATACCTTGAGCATCCACTATCAAGGTACCATCTCTTGCTCCTAGCTTATGATGGTAAATGTTTCTATAAAAAATGATGATTTTTAGGTACCCATTTGATCTTGGGTGCCTCAAAAATCGATAGCTTAACTTATCAGTTTGCATGGAGTTCTTTATGGTTTTTTTAGGAACCCAAATCAATTTGTGTGGACTACATTTCTTAAATGGACAATGATAACCTACATGCCCAAATTTGCAACAAAAGTTACATTTGTTTTGGGGTGAAACTATTAGTCATAGGTGCCCAGCAAGCCAATCACGTGAGTGATGGCACGTGTGACTTGACACATAATCTTTTTACATATTATATTTTGGTATTTATCACTTTATATTGACTATTGCATATATGCATGTATATATTATGATGTTGTCGGATCTATACAATGAAAATCAGATCATGATGAGATTACGATAATGAGATCGATTCGCCTTTAAACACGGATCCTAAATAATCACGGTCATAGGTTACTCGAGAGGGACATTAAGATAACCAGACAGACTGGTGTGCTGTATACCCATCCATATGATAGATGAAGCTGGTCTCATAGTTGCTCGTGTGGGGACACTAGGGATACAATACAGATGCTCATTAGAGAATGAGTTCACTGATTGATCCGCTTATAGAATGTTGGATGATTGATGATACCTTATTGTTAGACAACGATTCCGTAGTCCTAGTAGTGTATCTGGTCTTTAGACTTGAGACACCAAGGATGTCCTGTATGAGTGCTTCATTCTTTGATACCAGACTTATAAGTTTGGATGTCCCAGATCTAGTACAGCCAGTCATCGGGAGTGATAGTCAACTTTACGGGAGCTATTGAGTGTCGATAGAGGATCATCCACTCTCAGTGTCATGAGAGGAATATCTCATGTATTCTTGCTCAAACAAATCCCTGGCCATGGTCATTCGGATTGAGAGAGAAAGAGTTCTCCAGGAGAATATGATTAAGAGCAAGATTCGAGTAGAAACTGTATGAGTTTGATAGCACCATGCCCGGTATACAGTCTCTAAGATATTAGATGGATGATGGACTATAGGTATATGGTAATTGAGGATGGACAGGTCCAATGGATTGGATTCCCCTATATCATTTGGGGACTGCGA
Organism: Musa acuminata AAA Group; assembly: GCF_036884655.1. Taxonomy (NCBI): domain Eukaryota; kingdom Viridiplantae; phylum Streptophyta; class Magnoliopsida; order Zingiberales; family Musaceae; genus Musa; species Musa acuminata. The sequence continues at coordinate 16,351,350 of NC_088327.1, read as the reverse complement.
TGTAGTGGCATAGTATGTCTACAGTCGATGAGTCGAGTGAATTATTATGGAGATAATAATTCACTGAGCCAGAAGGAGTTCTGACAGGTATGACTCATGACCAGCTCGATATTGGGCCTAAAGGGTCACACACTTATAGTAGGCGTTGCGATGAGCAGAGATTCTAATATGAGATATCTGTCGGAGCTCCTATCTTATTGGATATCCAAGAAGCCAATGAATTATTGGATCCCATGGACGAGATCCAATAAAAGCCCATGAGAGATTATTGAATAGAGATCCACTAATCTAAGAGGCTTTGGTAGTTGGATGAAGATCCAATACCCAATAAGAGAGGATCCATTAGGGTTAAGTTGATAGGGGATCTCTATAAATAGGAGGGATTCAATGGTTTATAGGCTAGAGCCTTTGCTTGCCTCTCCTATTCTCCTCCCTCCTCTCCACCTCAAAGTAGGCCTAGAGTTTTGAGGAGCATCATCGCAGCCCTGCTATGTGGATTACCGCTAGAGAGGAGGGCACTTGACCTCCTTCACCCTCTCCTAGAGATCTGCAAGGATTCGGGGATATACGATCTCCCTAGGTAACACAATCTACTCTATACGTAGTTTTAAGTTTCACGGATTTTTATGCATCAATCTTCGTACAACGATGAATAAATCTTTAGGAATTGGAGATTTTATTTTCTGTTCTTTCATTGCGCATGTGATGTCACCCCCAAAGATTTCCCAAAAGAAACATGCAAAGTAGGGCCTTTAACAAAGGTGGTTGGATTTTGGTGAGAGCTACTCATAAATCCGATTCTGCCTTTTCTATTTACGTGACCCTTGTTGGCAAGGATTATGTTCAAGGACTTGCTACCAATCTCAAATTTTTCTAAGGTTTTTTTGAGTAGCAAGTTTTCCTTTTGAAGTATTTATAGTTCATCACATTTCGTACATGGAGCTAAACTATCATTGTGCTCAACTTTTAATCTATTGAAATCACTAACAAGAGAAGCATGCTCTTTTTTCAATAATTTATATTTTTTACTAATTAATTTTCATTCATCAAATAAATTTGCATCAAAGGAACTACTCACCTCATCTCCAATAGCCATTAGCGCATAGTGAGCAACTTGCTCAGTGTTGGTTGGCTCCTCTTCTTCAAATGCACTTGAGTCATCCCAAGTTGCTTTAAGAGCCTTCTTTTTCTTCGATTGCTTTCTCTTTGCTTTGAGATATTCATTCTTGAAGTGTTCCGATTTTTTGCATTCATAACATATCACTTGTTCTTTCTTAGGTTCAAATTTAGTTTTTGTATCATTTCTAAATTTATTCCTTTTTATAAATTTTTTAAACTTTCTTATTAAGAGTGCTAAGTCATCATCAAGGTCCTCATCACTCGAATTTTCTTTCAAGTGGTCTTCTTGAGTTCTTAATGTCATATCCTTCCTGTTCTTTAGAAGGTTGTTCTCAAGCTCTTCATGAGCATTACAAGTCATCTCATAGGTCATTAGTGACCCGATTAGTTCTTCGAGAGGAAAGTTATTTAAATCTTTAGCCTCTTGAATGACCATGACTTTAGGGTCCCAACTCTTTGGAAGGGATATTAGAATTTTATTAACAAGTTTAAAATCCGAGAAACTTTTACCAAGTCCTTTTAGACCATTGACGACATTCGTAAATCGGGTGTACATGTCTCCAATGGTCTCACTCGGTTTTAACTGAAACAACTCATAAGTATGTACTAAAAGATTAATTTTTGACTCCTTCACTCTACTAATGCCTTCATGAGTCACTTCGAGTGTGTGCTAAATATCAAAAGTAGTTTCACAAATAGACACACGATTGAACTTGTTTTTATCTAAAGCACAAAATAATGCATTGATAGCCTTGGCGTTTAAATTGAAAGCCTTCTTCTCTAACTTATTTCAATCGTTCATCGGAAGAGAAGACTTTTGAAACCCACTTTCAATAATATTCCATAATTCAAAATCCATTGAAATTAGGAAGATCCTCATTCTAGTCTTCCAATATATGTAATTCGTTCCATTGAACATGGGTGGATGTATAATTGAATGACCCTCTTGGTTGCCGACAAATGTCATCTCTCTTGAGTTTTAAACCAAATAAGAGTGAACCTTGCTCTGATACCAATTATTAGGATCAAAAGCGGCACTAAGAGGGGGGATTGTGTTGAATCTCAGATTTTGATGATGAAGTCAATTGATGGGTTAATTAATCTAATCCATATTATTGAGTTAAGTGTGCAGGATTAACTACGATAGCTTAAAGACATAAAGCAAGTTTACTAGAGTCAAGTTCGATGGGTGTTCGAGATTCCGCCGAAAGTCCGAAGAATCGTCGGAAGGGCTGCCGGAACCAACCGAGAAAGAATCAAGGACTTGCCAAAATTTTTGGAAGTCTACCGGAAAGATCGTCGGAGGTTCGCAGAGATCACCGAGAAGTGAGATCACCGAGAAGGTTCAGATACTTGCCAAAGACTCGTTGAACTCGCCATAGGACCGAGAGCCTACTGGGAGTCCGCCGGAAGAAATCCGAGGGTGTATCGGAAGTCCACCGGAAGTTCGCCGGAAAGCTCGCCGAAAGGAAACTCGACGTCGTCGGTTAAAAATTTGCTTAGGTCTATGTCTTAATTTCATAGTTTACATATAATTTGGGTTAGGATTAAGGGTTAATCCTATAATCCGATTAGGGGCCAATTGGACCCGAGTTTGGACTGGTTTGGGCCAAGTTTGGAGCCCAACCAGTGAGCTGGAATAGTCCAGGTGGTGGCACCACCGGACTGGGTGGTGGCACCACCGGACTGGGTGGTGGCACTGCCCAGAACCCGAGAGGTCCAGCGGTGGCACCGCCAGTACACTGTCAGTGTTAAACACTGACAAGTGGTGGCACCGCCACTCACAAGCGGTGGCACTGCTAGCACTGGGAAACCCAAAAGTAATTCAAATTTGGAGCCTAAATTTGAATCCCCTTGGTGCCTATAAATACCCCTCAATTCTTAGCAGAGAATACACCTTTTTGAGAAGTTAGAAAGTGAGAAAAAGCTGTAGCAAAGTCTTGTTTTCAATAGCTTAAGTGTTCACCTCCCTCTTTCTTTTTGAAAAAAATCTGTAAGAGTGTGAACCACTTATAAGAAGGTTATAAGAGGGGTATTTGGTCCTTCCCCTTCAAAGTGATTTGCTAGTGGAAGTTGGGAGCCTCATCGAAGAAGACTTTGAAAGTGGATATAGGTCATTTGATCGAACGACTATACATCGTGGTGTTCTTTGAATGTGTGAGCGTTTAATTTTCTGAACCATTTCTCTACTTAGCTACAAATCATTCGGTTTTCATCTCCCTACTCTTGACTATCTTTACTCGAGCTATTTTAGCTAAGTCATCCTTCGTCGAATCAAAATCTCTACACATTTACGAAATTGATTTCAAACTTACGAGTTTTAATCCGCTGCACTAATTCACCCCCCCACCCCTCTTAGTGTCGCTCCGATCCTAATAATTGGTATCAGAGTAAGGCTCACTCTCATATTTGGTTTAATACTCAAGAGAGATGGCTTACTCCGACATGCAAGAGAGTCACTCTATTACACATCCGCCTATGTTTAATGTGTCAGATTACATGTATTGGAAGACTCGTATGAGGATCTTCCTTATTTCCATGGATTTTGAGCTTTGGAATATTATCGAAAATGGATTTCAAAAATCTTCTCTTTCGATGAGCGAATGGGATGAATCGGAGAAGAAGGGTTTTGCTTTAAACGCAAAGGCTATGAATGCCTTGTTTTGTGCACTTGACAAAAATAAATTTAATCGTGTTTCGATTTGTGATTCGGCTTTTGATATTTGGAGAACTCTTGAGGTCACTCATGAAGGCACTAGCCGAGTGAAAGAGTCTAAAATCAATATTCTTGTGCATTCTTACGAACATTTCCGGATGAAACCAAGTGAGTCCATCGGAGACATGTACGCTCGTTTCACGGATGTCATCAATGGACTCAAAGCTCTTGGTAAAGGTTTTTCTAATTTTAAACTAGTAACTAAAATTTTAAGATCTCTTCCAAAGAGTTGGGATCGAAAAGTTATGGCCATTCAAAAGGCCAAGGACCTTAAAACATTTCCTTTCGAAGAACTTATTAGGTCTCTAATGACCTACGAAATGACGTGTCATACTCATGAAGAGCTCGAGAACCCCCTTCCAAAGAACAAGAAGGATATTGCACTTTTAACACAAGAAGACCACTTGAAAGGAACATCAAGTGATGAGGACAGTGACGATGACATTGCACTTTTAACTCAAAATTTTAAAAAATTTATAAGAAAGAACAAATTTAAAATGACACCAAAAATAAATTTGAACATAAAAAGGACCAAGTAATATGCTATGAATGCAAGAAGCCGGAGCACTTCAAAAATGAATGCCCCCAAGCCAAGAAGAAGCAACCGAAGAAGAAGAAAGCTTTAAAAGTGACTTGGGACGACTCAAGTGATTCCGAGAATGAAGAAGCTAGCAACAAAGAGGAGGCAAACTTCGCGCTAATGGCTTTAGGAGGAGAGGTATGTGATTTAATTAATGAAGATTTATCTTTCAATGAACTTTCTATCGCTTTTCATGAATTATTTGATGAGTATAGAACTATTAGTAAGAAGTTCATTCTATTAAAGAAAGAGTATGCCTTACTACAAAATAAGCTTCATAGTCTTCAAACTCCTCCATGCTCTAAGTATGAACACTTAGAAGCAATAAAAAATGAGAATTTGCTACTTAAGGAGACCTTAAACAAGTTTAAGGTCGGTAGCAAAGGCTTAGACAGGATCCTTACAAACAAGGGTCATGTCGTAAATAGAAGTGGAATTGGTTTTATGAGAGGATCTCACCAAAATCCTACTACCTTCATTAAAGGACCCACATTACATGTTTTACCTTATTTGAAATGTAACTTTTGTTGTAAATCCGGACATGTTGTTTATAAATGTCCATTTAAGAAAATTAATCCATATAAGTTAATATGGGTTCCTAAAGGAACTATAAATAATTCAATGATGAATGACAAAATTAGTAGATCAATTTTTGAGGCACCCAAAATAAATGGGTACCTAAAAACCATCCTCTTTTGTAAACAAACTCACAAGCTATGAGCAAGAGATGGTATCTTGATAGTGGATGCTCAAGGCACATAACCGGAGATCCATCTCATTTCTCTATGCTCACTAGCAAAGAAGAAGGGTATGTCACCTTCAGAGACAATAACAAAGGTAAAATCATTAGCAAGGGAACCATAGGTAACAAATCAAGTTTTTCAATTGATGATGTGTTGCTAGTTGATAGATTAAAATATAATCTCTTAAGCAAGAGTCAATTATGCGATAAAGGTTACATCGTTAGATTTGAATCTAATGTGTGCATTATTGAAAAACCAAACAATAACATATTAATGATTGTCTTAAAATGAAATAATGTCTACACCATCAACCTTGATGAACTTAGTAATGAAATATGCTTTTCCGCTTTAAATGATGATGCTTGGCTTTGGCATAAGAGATTAGGCCATGCAAGTATGAAACTAATATCTAAGATTTCATTTAGAGAGTTAGTACGAGAGATTCCCAATATGAAGTTTTTTAAGGACAAAGTGTGTGATGCTTGTCAACAAGGAAAACAAATAAAAACCAGTTTCAAATCAAAAAATCAAATTAGCACCACTAGACCATTGCAATTGATCCATTTGGACTTATTTAGACCAATTGACACAACAAGTCTAGGAGGAAGCAAATATACCTTCGTAATTATAGATGACTATAGTAGATAGATACACTTGGATCTATTTCTTGGCTCACAAAAGTGATTGTTTCAAATGTTTCTCTAAATTTTGTAAACTTACTCAAAACGAAAAAGGCTTCATGATTTCATCAATTCAGAGTGATCACGGTAGCGAATTTCAAAACCGTGACTTCCAAAGTTTTTGTGAATCCAATGGATATAATCACAACTTCTCCACTCCGAGAAATCCTTAACAAAATAGGGTAGTTGAAAGAAAAAATAGAAATTTACAACAAATGGCAAGAACCATGTTAAATGAACATAATCTACCTAAGTATTTTTGGGTCGAAGCTGTTAACACGACTTGCTATATCATGAATAGGGTTCTAATAAGACCATCTCTATCGAAAACTCCCTATGAATTATGGAATAACAAAAAATTAAATGTTTCTTATTTTAAAGTTTTTGGTTGCAAATGCTTTATTTTGAATGAAAAGGATGCCTTAGGATAATTTGATGCTAAATCTGATGAAGGCATCTTTCTTGGTTACTCTTCCGTTTGTAAGGCTTTTCGTGTTTTTAACAAAAAAACCTTGGTTATAGAAGAGTCTATTCATGTAGTTTTTAATAAAATTTTCGAGTTAAAGAAAAATAATTTTGATTATGATCTTGATTTTGATAATTTGAATTTAAATAAACCCCCTCCTCAAAATAGCAACTTGGATGTATCTTCTTCCGAAATTTCCTTACCCAAGGAATAGAAGTATGTAGATGCTCATCCAAAGGAGCTAATTATAGGAGATACATCAAAAGGAGTTCAAACTCGTTCTTTCTTCAAGAATTTTTGTGCTAACGCCATCTTCTTTTCTCAAATTGAACCTAAATGCATTGACGAAGCCTTGAAACAAGCTTGTTCCTAGACCTAGTGACCAATGCAAGAGGAATTGAACCAATTTAAGATAAATGAGGTATGGAAGCTTGTTCCTAGACCTAGTGACCATTTAGTCATTGGTACTAAATGAATCTTTAAAAACAAGCAAGATAAATGCGGTATCATGGTTAGAAAAAAGGCTAGACTAGTGGCCAAAGGTTTCAACCAAGAAGAATGTATCGATTACGAAGAGACCTTCTCTCCTGTGGCAAGATTAGAAGCCATTAGGATGCTTCTTGCTTATGCTAGTAGTAATGATTTTAAACTATTTCAAATGGATGTCAAAAGTGCTTTCTTGAATGGTTTTATTTCCGAAAAAGTGTATGTTGAACAACCTTCCAGATTTGAAAATTCTCTTCTTCGTAATCATGTATTTAAATTGACTAAGGTTCTCTATGACTTAAAACAAGCTCCTAGAGCTTGGTATGAAAGGCTTAGTTTTTTTCTTATTTTAAATAATTTTACAAAAGACAACGTTGATACTACATTGTTTATCAAATATTCTAAAAATAATTTTCTTATTGTTCAAATTTATGTTGACAATATTATTTTTGGTTCTTCGAATTAATCATTATGTGAATCATTTGCTAAGTGTATGAGTCATGAATTTGAAATGAGCTTAATGAGAGAATTAACCTTCTTTTTAGGATTCCAAATTAAACAACTTAGTAATGGTATATTTCTTAATCAATCTAAATATACATTAGAATTGTTAAAACGATTTAACATGGATGGTTCAAAAGCTATAAACACTCTTATGAGTACTTCCACTAAGTTAGACATGAATGAAAGTGGTGAAAACATTGATCAAAAAACATATAGGGGAATGATTGGTAGTTTACTTTACCTCACCGCAACTAGACCGGATATCATGTTTAGTGTAGGACTTTGTGCTAGGTTTCAAGCTAATCCTAAATTATCTCATCTTAAAAGTGTTAAAAGAATCCTTAGATATCTTAAAGGAACTCCTAATTTAGGATTATGGTATCCAAAATCTGATAATTTTGATTTAATAGCTTATGCAGATGCCGATTTTGGTAGATGTAGGATAGATAGAAAAAGCACATTTGGAACATGTCAATTTTTAGGACATGCACTTATTTCTTGGACTTCCAAGAAACAAAATTCGACTGCACTATCTACGGAGGAAGCTGAATACATAGCTGCAAGTGCATGCTGTGCATAAGTTGTTTGGATGAAAAATACATTGGAAGACTATGGAATTTACTTAAAGAATATTCCTATAAAATGTGATAATACAAGTGCTATTTGTCTAACCAAAAATCCAATTCAACACTCTAGAACTAAGCATATTGACATTACGCATCACTTTATACGAGATTATATTAATAATAATAATATCATTTTAGAATTTATTGATACAAAGCATCAATTAGCGGATATTTTCAAAAAAAAGCCTTAAATGAAGATCAATTTGACTTTATTAGAAGGGAATTAGGCATGTTGAATTGTCCTTGTGAATGAGCTTGATTGTATATATTTTTCAAAAAATTTTCATCCTCTTTACGGTTTTCATGGATTTGACTTCTTTTTTTTTTATTTTGAATGACATCTTAAAGAGTGATCTAAGACACTATCCTATCTTAAATCAAACACATTAAAACTTTTAAAAATAAAAAAAAATTATTTTTTAACATGCCAGCAGTGGCACCGCCAGAACTGATGGTAGCACCGCCTAGGCGCTTGGTCCCCAAGCGGTGGCACTGCCCGAGAACCCCCTTATAAAGAGTGGGGGGTTAGGGTCGGTAGTGGAACCGCCCCCAACTCGAGAGCACCCTCCCTAGCACTCTCACAAAGCCCTCTCAACCTCTCTCAACCTCATTCTAAGCCTCTAGAAGCCTAAGAGAGGGGTTCTTCATGGATCAAGCTCTCTATCTCCCAAGGAAACTTATATAAGGTAAGTTCTGAAATTTTTTTTCTTCCTCTCATTATTTGGCCTATTCTTTAAAGTTCTCTCTTAATCTATCATCATGATTAGATATGGCTCCTAAGAGATCATCAAGAACCAAAGGGAAAAGGATGGAAGAAGATTCCTATGACCAAATTCTCTTTAGATCTAATGAAGTAGCCCTTAGGTATCCAAATTTCGAATCAAGAATAATACATAAGGGCAAACATGTTGATCTAGATGGACTTAAAAACCTAGAACTCATTAGATGGTTTACAAATTTAGATGTCTTATCTATCCTACAAATCGATGAACCGATTTACCCTAGGTTGGTTAGGTTATTTTAAGCAAACTTAAGTGTGGACAATGATAGCTTAACTACCTACCTCTTAGGAACACAAATTCGAATATTTGATAGCACTATATGTGAGTTAATTGGAATTGTCGAAAAAGATAGGGGTTGTTATTTTAGAAGTAAATGAGATATCAATGCAATCGGAGCAACTTACTCCGAAGCCTTAGAAACTGTTTTTGTAAATCTGAACCTAGGCATAATTCCCAAAAGTTACGAGCACTTGTTGTCCTTTAACTCTAAATTTCTCCATCACATCATGATAAGCATCCTACTTCCTAAATAATTTCATCATGATGAGATTAGTCAAATAGAGTTAAGTACTATGTATTGGAATATGACCGGCCAAAATAATTATTTTGGATACTTAATCCAGCAACATATGCAGGGCATAATAGCTAAAGACTCAATGTTATCGTATAGGGGGTTAGTCACTCGATTAATGCTTCCCTATAATATTTGTGTCTTACCCGATGAAGAAATAATCCAGGTCGATCGATTTAACACTATCAACAGCAACCTACTCAAGAGACTTAGGTTCACTTTTGGCAATGGTATATAGATTAGACAACCTAAAAGGACTGATCCAGTTCTCCCATCAGTAGAACACCCTGAAACACCCATTTTTAAGGGAAATGAATCTCCTCCTCCTAGTCCCTTTGGTGCAGCACCTTCAAAACCAGCTCCTGCTTCATCTTCTGAAGATCTCATCATGGCAGAATTAAATCAAATCAAATCACAACAAGAGCAACTCAAATCACAACAAGAGCAAATCCAATTACAACAAGTTGAAATTTTGAGGGAACTACGACAGATGAACCAAAAGATAGATGTCATGTATAGGAACTCTGGAATTCCTCCTAAGAAATAATCGTTATGTTAAACCTTTCTTATTATTGTAAACCTCTATGCTACCTTGACATGCGTTTGACAGTATCCTAGTTTATGATGTTGGATGTTTCTTTCGAAAATTTTGTCAACATTTTGATGGCACCTTCATGTTATGTCTTCCTTAAATGATCGATCTTAATGCCAAGTTGAAGCTTTGTCAATTTTGACATCTCCTTTTCAAGATTTTTTTTCTTATGAGATGATTTTATGAATGGTTTCAATGATCACAAGTTTTATGCTTGAAAACTCATCTCCTTTTTGTTGATGACAAAGGGGGAGAAGATGTACAAAAGATTGATGACTTGTGCAAATATGAAATTTGCATGACTTATATGTATCGTATTGCAATAGCTTATATGTGTTATATTCCTTAAAAGCATCGTAAAACTTTTTTGAGCATATCGCATATGAAAGTTTTTAGATTGGTTGTCGTATCATGTTTATCAATTTTTTTTATATATATGATAAGCAAATCTCATGATCATATGAAATCATGCCTTGCATTTATATTATAAGATCCATGTTGAAATTTTAAATTATTATTATTTCTTATCGAAATGATAATTATCTTTTATCATTCGGCTTGAAAATAATTTTCATGCCTTGAAATTATGAGAAATACGAAGTTTCGTATTTGCTCATGCTTATTAAGAAAAACGATAAGTTCAACGGATAGAACTTATCGGTTTAGGCTTGAATTCAAGTGTTTTTATCTTCTCATAATATGGCATATAGATAGGGGGAGTTATGATTAACTCCGTCATCAATTGATTGTCATCATCAAAAAGGGAGAGATTGTTGAATCTCGGATTTTGATGATGAAGTCAATTGATGGGTTAATTGATCTAATCCATATTATTGAGTTAAGTGTGCAGGATTAACTACGATAGCTTGAAGACATAAAGCAAGTTTACCGGAGTCAAGTTCGATGAGTGTTTGAGAGTCCACTGAAAGTCCGAAGAATCATCGGAAGTGCTGTCGAAACCAACCGAGAAAGAATCAGGGACTTGCCAAAGTTTTTGGAAGTCCACCGGAAAGATCGTCGGAGGTTCACAGAGATCACCGAGAAGGTTCGGATACTTGCCAAAGAGACTCGTTGAATTCGCCACAAGATCGGGAGCCTGTTGGGAGTCCATCGGAAGATATCCGAGGGTGTATCGGAAGTCCGCGTGGAAGTTCGTCGGAAAGAAACTCGACGTTGTCAGTTAAAATTTTGCTTAGGGCTATGTCTTAATTTCGTAGTTTGCATATAATTTGGGTTAGGATTAAGGGTTAATCCTATAACCCGATTAGGGGCCAATTGGGCCCGAGTTTAGACTGGTTTTGGCCAAGTTTGGAGCCCAACCAGTGAGCTGGAATAGTCCAAGCAGTGGCACCATCGGACTGGGTGGTGGCATCGCCTAGAACCCGAGAGGTCTGGCGGTGGCACTGCCAGTACACTATCAGTGTCAGACACTAACAAGCGGTGGCATCGCCAGCACCGGGAAACCCAAAAGTAATTCAAATTTAGAGCCCAAATTTGAATCCTCTTGGAGCCTATAAATATCCCTCAATTCTCAACAGAGATTACACCTTTTTGAGAAGTTAGAAAGTGAGAAAAAGCCCTAGCAAAGTCTTGTTTGACCGAACCACTATACATCATGGTGTTCCTTGAATGTGAGTGTTTAATTTTCTAAACAATTTCTCTACTTAGCTGCAAATCATTCGGTTTTCATCTCCCTACTCTTGACTACCTTTACTCAAGCTATTTTAGCTAAGTCATCCTTCGTTAAATTGAAATCTCTACATATTTACGAAATCGATTTCAAACTTATGAATTTTAATCCGCTGCACTAATTCACACCCCCCCCCCCCCTCCTAGTATCGCTTCGATCCTAACATGTTGAATTAGTGCAGCAGAAAATTCTTCGATTTCGTATAAAGTTCGTCTTGATTCAAATCGTTTCGGAAAGATGTTGAACTTAAAACTTTCGTAAGAATATAAGGAGAAGCTCAAGGAGATTTACAGTAAAGTAAATTACACAAAAGGAAAAGCAAACCAGAATTTAGAGTGGTTCGGTCAATGAGACATACGTCCACTTTAGATTCCTCCTCCATTGAGATCACCGACATCTACCAAAGGCCTTCCTTTAATAGGCGAAGACCAATCACCTTTTACAATGCTTTCTCCTTTTGCTGAGTTTAGGAGACAACCCTTACAAGTCTCTCTCCTCTTTCTTGGATGGTTACATTAACAACACTTTTCACACCCCAAACACTTAGAATTTTTCATACATATAATAGCACTTTATTACCCTTTCATGCAGAAAAGGGTAGGGTATTTGTAAGCCCCAATGGCTTCAAAAGTTGGAGCCAAAAAAATTAAAATCCTTAGATTTTAGGATGCTGGTGGTACCACCACCCATTCTGGGTGGTACCACTGCCCAGACCACCTGGGAGACTGGGTCTCCCAAGCAATACCACCGGTGGCCATGTTTTCAGGGATTGAAAACACTTTCAATCCGGCCCAATTCAACCCTGTTAAGAGCCTAGTTGGCCCCTAGTTAAGTTAGTGGGATTACCTCCCAATCCTAACTCAATTTACGGACTAACTACAATAATTAAAACAATTGACAAAGCATTCTAATTCTAGTACATCAATTGCTCTTCCGGCGAACTTCCGACTAGCTCCTGGATTTTACGATGATCTTCTTGGCGAGTTTTGATGAGCTTCTTTGGCAAGTTCTTGGATCTCTTGGTTGGTTCCGACAGAACTTCTGACGAACGTCCGGACTTCCGACGAACTATTGAACTCCCAACGAGATCTCGATCTTGACTTCGGCACAACACCTGCTTCATGTCTTATTGCTATCGTAGTTAATCCTACACGCTTTTCTCAATATATATATTAGATCAAACAATCTACAATTGATTTCATTATCAAAATCTGAGATTCAACAAAAGGATTGACTGATGTGCTAAAGAATAAATTTCATATTAGAGGTTCAAACATCATACCTGGAGGTTATTGGGCTGACAGCCCATGAATTCAACCCATAATGGACTTTAACATCCCGTAGCTCACATTCCCTTTAATATAACCCTAGATCTAATAAGGGGGTACGGTGGCTGCCAAAATAGGAAGGAAAAACAATAGCAATGAGGTAGAAAATTACAATAACAACTTGATTCAAAAAATAGAAGAAAATGGTAGAAAAAGAAGAGAAGGAAAGAGAAGAAGATAAGGACAATGTAGAGAGATTGTTCTTAATCATCCAGGCATTATTTTCATCTCAAGTTAAATCAGATCTATAGTAGATTCTTGCTGTGATTACTTAGGAAGAATTTAGATACTGTGCACAGTGACGTAATCCTTGTATCCTAATTATTCTCTTGAGATTATTGCTTGGGTTTTGAGCAAAAGACTTTGAGATTTGTATATTCATTATTCTTATAGTGGATTATCTCTGGTTTGTCCCATGATTTTTACCCTTAACCTTGGAGGGGTTTTCCACGTAAATCTTGGTGTTCTATTTTATTGTGATTCCATTTAATTTCGCTGCGTATTACGACCTGCTTGTATTTGTTTATATATAAAAGTTTTTTTTTTTATCACATCAATTGGTATCAAAGTAGGGTTTTGGTGATTTAATTTTGTATTCGAACATAGAGGCCGGTAGTGTTTCTCACATGATTAACTTGAATGGAAACAATTAGATGATATGAAAATCAAGAATGGAAGATATCTTATATTGCAATGATTTGTATGGACATTTGTAGAGAGATAGTACAAAGCCCATAACTATAACTGATGATGAGTGGAAGAGGTTAGATTGAAAAACAATTGGGTTTATTCGACGGTGGCTCGATGATAGTGTCTTTCACCATTTTTCTACTGATAGTTCTATATATTCTCTTTAAAAAAAGTTGAAAGGTCTCTATGAAAGAAAAACAACTGGCAACAAAGCTTTCTTAATCAAAAAACTTATAAACTGAAATATAAAGAAGGTGCTTCTATTGCTGAGCATTTGAATGAAATATAAAGTATCACTAACCGGTTATCATTTATGAAAATGTCTCTTGATGATGAGTTGCAGGCATTGTTACTTCTCAGTTATTTGCTAGAAAGTTAGGAGACACTGATGGTTTCCCTCAATAATTCTACACTAGATGGTGTTATCACCATGAGTCAAGTAACAAGTAGTTTGTTGAATGAGGAGTTGAAAAGAAAAAATTTAGCAATATCTCATAATGATTCATAGGCACTTATCTCAAAGAACAGAGGAAGGTCAAAGTCCAAGGATAGAAGCAGTTCACGCATGGGTAAAAGCAAGTCAAGATCAAGAAAAGATATTATTTGCTATAACTATAGTGAGAAAGGACATTACAAGAACCAATGCAAGCAACCTAAGAAGAGCAAGAAAAAGAAAAAGGAAGAAAAAGTAGCATCTACAGAGTCAAAAGATAATACCATAACTATAGTGCAGGGTGGTGATTATTTGATTTTGTCTCATTCTGATGATATTTTTTCTTGTGTGTGTTAGGATCTTGAGTGAGTGATTGACATAAGTGCTTCTTATCATACTACCCAACGGAGGGAGTTTTTTGCTACCTAAATGTCTGGAAATTTTAGTGTTTTCAAGATGGGCAACTATGTCATGGCGGACATCATTGGCATAGGTGATATCCATATAAAGACCAACCTTGGCTACAAGTTAGTGCTTAAGGATGTGAGGCATGTGGTTGACTTGAGGCTAAATTTAATTTCAGTTGGAAGACTAGATGATGAAGACTACGATAGTAGATTTCATAGAGGGCAATGGAAGCTTAGTAAGAGTTCTCTTATTGTGGCTAGTGGAAAGAAATGTCACACTTTGTACAAGTTGCAGGCCAAAGGTCGTGTGAGTAGTTAAATACTACATAAAAAGACTTTAGCATAAAGTTGTGGCATTGACGATTGGGACACATGAGTGATAAGAGGCTGTAAGATCTTTCCAAGAGAGAGATATTTCCAGACCTCAGAGGTACACATTTGAACTCTTGTATTGATTGTTTAGCTGGTAAACAACACATATTTTCATTTGCTAGTCTTGCTTTGTCTAGAAAAATACATGTCTTAGACCATGTTTATATAGATGTATGTGGTCCTATAAGGATAAAAACTTCTGGTGGATTTGTTAATGTTCTTGGTATCATAGGTGCACTTTATTTTGTCACTTTTATAGATGATTTTTTCAAAAAAGTTTGGGCCTATGCTATGAAGATCAAAGATCATGTTATTAATGTCTTCAAAGAGTTTCATGCTAGAGTTGAAAATGAGATAGAAAGGTAATTGAAATGCATAAGATCATATAATGATGGTGAGTACACAAAATTATTTATTGATTATTGTAGTTCACATGACATCGAACATGAGATGACAATTCCTAGTACACCTTAGCATAATGCTATTGCAGAAAGGATAAACCGCATCATCATGGAAAAGATTAGATGTATGCTTTCACATTGCCAAGCTACCCAAAAAATTTTAGATGAGGCTTTGAGGACTGTAGTTGATGTGATCAACTTGTCACCATGTACAACCCTAGATGGTGATATTGCAGAGCATATATGGTCAAGAAAAGATATTTCCTACAAGCATTTGAGAGTGTTTAGTTGTCGTGTATTTGCACATGTTCCAAACAATGAGAGGTCCAAGTTGGATGGTAAGACTAAAGAATGTATTTTTCTTGGCTACTCACATGATCAGTTTAGTTACAGGCTTTAGGATATAGAAAAGTAGAAGGTGTTTAGAAGCAGAGATATGGTCTTCTTTGATGATCAAAACTTTGAGAATTTGAAGAAAAAGGCACCAACCAAGACTTCTACAGAAGGATTGCATATTGTGACCCAATTACTCCTCCAGTATATTAAGGTGATGAGGGAGATATGCAGGAAGATAGTGTAGAGCCCGATATTGATCTACCTGTATAACATATTGAGCAAGAAGAAGTTGGAGAGCAACTTCCCGTATAACCTCAGTTGAGAAGATCTTCTAGACGACATCAACCTTCCAAAAGATACTCTATAGATGAGTCTGTGATGCTTACTAATGCAGGTGAACCAGAGAGTTATCAAGAAGTAGTTGAAAGTGAGTAGAAAAAGGAATGGTTAGTTGCTATGTAGGAAGAGATGGATACTCTACAAAAGAACCATACATATGATTTGGTGCAACTACCAAAAGGAATGAAGGCCTTGAAGAACAAGTAAGTTTTTAGGTTAAAGACTTAAGAATATTGTTCTCAACGAAAGTACAAAGCTAGATTGGTTGTGACAGGCTTTGGTCAAAAGAAATGTATTGACTTTGAAAAGATTTTTTCTTTTGTTATTAAAATGTCTTCTATTCGTGTTGTTCTTTATATTGCTACTAGCCAGGACATGGAGGTTGAGCAATTAAATATGAAGACAGCTTTCCTTCATTGTGATTTGGAGGAGGAAATTTATATGGAGCAACCAGAAGGTTTCAAAGTCAAAAGTAAAGAAAACTTTGTTTGCAAGTTAAGGAAGAGCTTGTATGGGATAAAGCAAGCTCCAAGATAATGGTACGGAAAGTTTGATTTATTTATAACAGAAAATAGATATAAAAGAATAACTTCATATCATTATGTGTACATCAAATGGTTTGGTGAGAATTTTATTATTCTCTTACTTTATGTTGATGATATGCTTATTCTTGGGAAAGATATGTCTACAATTGACAAGTTGAAGAAGAAACTGAGTGAGTCTTTTGCAATGAAAGATATGGGGTCAGCAAATCAAATACTAGGCATGTAGATTTTTCGTGATAGGAAAAATAAAAAGAATTGGTTGTCATAGGAGAAATATATCGAGAATGTATTGGAAAGGTTCAATATGAGCAATACAAAGCTAGTTGGTTCTCCTCTTACAGGTCACTTCAAGTTGTGCTCAAAATAGAGTCAAAACAGAGTCCGTCAAGTGATGGGGAGAAGGAGAAAATGCAAAAGGTTCCTTATGCTTTAGTAGTTAGAAGTTTAATGTATGCAATGATATGTACGAGGCCAAACATTTGGGTGTTACTAGCAGATTTCTTATAAATCCAGGTAAAGAGCACTGGGCAGCAGTGAAGTGGATATTTAGATATCTCAAAGGGAGCTCTAAGGTTTGTTTAAGCTTTGGAGGTGGACCACTTGTGTTGACAGGTTACACAGATACAAATATGACAAGAGATATTGATACGAGGAAGTTCACATCAGGTTTTATACTTACTTTTGCAAGGGGGGCTATGTCATGACAATCCAAGTTATAAAGGTGTATTGCTCTCTCTACTATAGAGGCAAAAAATATTGCTGCTATAGAGGTTTGGAAAGAAATGTTATGGATAAAAGAATTCTTATAAGAATTGGGGCTGAAATAGAAAAACTATGTGGTGAATTATGACAGCTAAAGTGCCATCCATTTGTGTAAGAACCCAAATTTTTATTCTAAGTCAAAGCATATAGATGTCATATACCACTGGATTCGAAAAGTACTTGACGAGAAACAGTTGCAGCTTCAAAAAATTCACATAGATGACAATAAAGCAGACATGTTGAAAAAGATCTTACTAAAAGAAAGATAAGAGATATGCCGATAGTTAGTTGGCATGGTTTCATGTTAAGGAGTCATGAGACAACATCCCTTACGTTAGGATCAAGAGCACTAAGAGGGGGGGGGTGAATTAGTGCAGCGGAAAACTTTCGACGATTTAAAACAACGTTCGTACGATAAAAACGATTTCGGTAAGAAAGCCGATTCGGAAATCACTTTAACTTGTGATCAAGCGAGATGCAGTTAAAGTAAAGATATAGAGGCAGTTTGTAGTTAAGATAGAGGACAGAATGTAATTGCAAACTGAGATTTAGAGTGGTTCAGTCAATCTTGACCTACATCCACTTTTGGCTTCCTCCTCCGATGAGGTCACCGACGTCCACTAGAGGTCTTCCTTCAATAGGCGAAAGCCAACCACCCTTTTACAGTTTCACTCCATTTTACGAGCTTAGGAGACAACCCTTACAAACTTTTCTCTCCTCTCTTGAAAGATCAAAACTTGGAAGAAAAGAGGGAGGAGAACTACTAGCCTTTACAACACTTTTGAGCTCTAAAAATCACAGAGTAAGATTGGATTTTCGGTGCTTTTGGTTTCCCTTTCATGCACGAAAGGGTGGGGTTTATATATGCTAGTCATAGGTGCCCAGCAAGCCAATCACGTGAGTGATGGCACGTGTGACTTGATACAGAATCTTTTTGCTTATTATATTTTGGCGTATATCACTTTATAACTATTGCATAAATGCATATATATATTGTGATGTCCTTGGATTTGTGCAATAGGAATCGGATCGTGATGAGATCACGATAATGAGATCGATTCACCTTTAAACACATATCCTAAATAATCCCGGTCATAGGTTACTCGAGAGGGACATCGTGATAACCGGATAGACTGGTGTGCTGTATACCCGCCCATATGATGGATGCAGCTAGTCTCATAGCTGCTCGTGTAGGGACACTAAGGATACAGTACAGGTGCTCATTGGAGAATGAGTTCACTTATTGATCCGCTTACGGAATGCTGGATGGTTGATGATGCCTTATTGTCCTGTATGAGTGCTCCACTCTTTGATACCAGACTTATAGGTTTGGCTGTCCCCAGATCTAGTACAGCTGGTCATTGGGAGTGGTAGTCGACCTTACGAGGGCTATTGAGTGTCAATAGAGGATCATCCACTCTCGGCGTCATGAGAGGAATATCCTATGTGTTCTTGCTCAGACAAATCCTTGGCCAGGGTCATTCGGGTTGAGAGAAAAAGAGTTCTCCGGGAGAATCCGATTAGAGCGAGACTCGAGTAGAAACCGTATGGGTCTGACAGCACCATGCTCGATATACGATCTCTGGGATATTAGATGGATGAGTGACTATAGGTACATGGTAACTGAGGACAGACAGGTCCAATGGATTGGATTCCCCTGTATCGTCTGGGGACTACGGCGTAGTGGCCTAGTACGTCCGTAGTCGATGAGTCAAGTGAATTATTACAGAGATAATAATTCACTCAATCAGAAGGAGTTCTGACAGGTATGACTCACGGCTAGCTCGATATTGGGCCTAGAGGGTCACACACATATGGTAGGCATTGCGATGAGTAGAGGTTCGGATATGAGATATCTGACGGAGCCCTTGTCTTATTGGATGCAGATCCAATACCCACTAGGGAAGGACCCATTAGGGTTTGACACGGGATCTCTATAAATAGGAGGGATTCACAGCCTCATAGGCTAGAGTCTTTGCTTGCCTTTCCTATTCTCCTCTCCCTCTCCATCTCAGAGTAGGCCTGGAGTTTTGAGGAGCGTCGTCGTCGCAACCCTGCTGTGTGGATCACCGCTAGAGAGGAGGATGCTTGACCTCCTTCACCCTCTCCTAAGGATCTGCAAGAAAACAGGGATATACGATCTCCCTAGGTAACACAATCTCTATACGCAGTTTTGTGTTTTGCGGATTTTTGCGCACCAATCTTCGCACGACGACGAACATCTTTTTGGGAATCGGGGATTTTTGTTTTCTTGTTCTTCCGCTGCGCATATGATGTCGCCCCCAATGATTTCCCTGGTATCAGAGCCAGATTGTTCGTGCGAATGATTGGTTTTGAACTGCGTGTATTATGTTTAGGAAGAATATTGACGTTAAAATCGTTGACGCAAAAGCGAGAAAGGGCACCAACAGTTGCTGCCCTCGATCTGCGTGCGTGCAGCGCAGCCGAAGGCGGGCAGCGCAGGGGCTGCGTCTGCAGCAGCCGGCCGGCGGCCTGCTTGCAGCAGGCTTGCTGCCGGCGGGGCTGGCAACCCACGGGCAGAGGCGCCGCAGGGCAGCGGCGCCTGCCGCCGAAAGGAAGCGGCGACTGCCGCCGCAGGGCAGCGACGCGCGACGCCTGCCGCCGCTGCTCCCGCGGGCGAAACCCCCCCCACAGGGGCGGCCGCCCGGCGGTACAGCACCGCCTGCGGAGGCAGCGGCGCCCGAAGGGGGCGCCCACCCGCAGCGGCATCGCCGCCAGCGGGCGTGCCGCCTGCAGGCGAGGGCAGTGCCCTCGCCCCGCCGCACAGGCCGCCGCCGGCAGGGTGGCGGCGGCGGCAGCAGCGAAAGGGGGAAAGGGCATTAGGGCTTTCTGGGAAAAAGACAGTTTTGCCCCTCGGAATTTGAGAAATTCCAGTTTCTGTCTTTTGTCCAAATTACGAAAATACCCTTAGGAATTGAGAAATTCCCTACATGTCCCTGATTTCAAAAAAATATTAATTAATTAAAAGGTTTAGTTGATTATTATTTTTATTATTATCTAGTAGTCCTACATGATGATGATTATTTATACATGTGATGTATGATGTGTGGACGGATGATCATAGATCGTGTGATGTGTGTACTTATGATTATTATTATTGAGGTCTGCGAACCTCCATTATATTTCTCGTTTATTGTCGGGCCTGCGTGCCTATGATTAAGTTGTAATCACATGAGGAGGCGTAGCGGGAGCGTGGATGCGATAGCGGGACCCACGAGACGGACGATCGTGATGCATGGAGATGCATCAAGATGTCGACGGAACCGACGAGGACGAGATGGACAATCACAGGGCATGGAGATGCACCGTTGCACACATAGATCTTGATGTGAGTGATTAGGCCTACTGGCTCGGGCCTAATCATATTAGGTTGTGGTCCATGATCATCTGATGTGATTGCTTATACACATACTAGATATGTATATATATTTGCATGCGATGTAGATATATATTAAATATGTATATGTGTGACATGTCATATTAGGAGACCAAATTATAGAAACATCTCTCGATAATATTAAGTCGGTAAACGTGAGACAATTAGATTGACCCACGTGGCCTTCCATCGTTATGAGTAGGAACCGATTCCCGGTGTAGGTTGAGTTGGTCGAGTCCCTCGAGACTCACCTATATCGTGATTCGCTATCTTGCTTACGACATAGAGATGTCACCGGTGACTTGAGGGCATGGTATGCTTGGTCGAGTCCCTCGAGGGTATATCATCAAATCAGACTCATCTTGTAACGAAGGTGTTGACTTAACCGAGCATCATGGTTGGTCGAGTCCCTCGAGGCCATGGTGATTCGGAGGCCGAACAGGACGGGAATCACAAGGAGTTGTGATCGGCAAGAGTTGCCTACCTTTTAGGCTTAGTGTGATTGGTCGAGTCCCTCGAGGTTACACTAAGACGCTGATTGGATCCTGATCCCCACTAGAAGTCTGCCGGAGACTTTCGTTTTACGTGCTGAGGGTGTCGCGTGACTCGATAGTAAAATAGTGGGAGCATATTAAAATAGAAGTCCATATCTTGATAGTTTATTTCTTGCAAAATCTGCATGTTATTTATTTCTGCTACATCTTTATTTTCAGAAAATGTCGCTTTCAAATCCCTTACGTGGCATACATGATGTCAACCGCCTCACTGGTCCAAATTATACGGATTGGCTCCGTAACTTGAGAATTGTTCTCACAGCGGAGAAAATCGTGTACGTCCTTGATACAGTGATGCCTACGCCCGAAGAAGGGGCAAGCGAGGATGAGATCGCTCGCTACGTGAAGTACATTGATGACTCCACTCTTGCTCAGTGCTATATGTTGAGCTCTATGACTCCAGAGTTACAGAGACAACATGAAAAGATGGATGCCAGATCCATTTTCCTACATGTCCGTAAATTGTTTGAGGAACAGGGAAGGACTCAACGATATGAGATATCCAAGAGCCTTTTCCGCGCTAGGATGACTGAGGGGACACCGGTTCAGAACCATGTCCTAAAGATGATTGAGTGGATAGAGAAACTCACAGGTCTAGGAATGGTCTTAGAGGATAACTTGTGTGTGGACATTGTGCTTCAGTCCCTACCAGATTCCTTTTCACAATTCATAATGAATTTTAATATGAACAAGCTTGAGGTGACTCTCCCAGAGCTCCTCAATATGTTGAGGGAGGCAGAGAGTACTATTAAGAAAGAGAAGCCAGTTCTCTACAGGTGATACCAGAAAGAAAAGGAAAGCAGAAAGGTCCCTTAAGAAGGGAAAGGGCAAGGGCAAACAAGGTAAAGCAAAGGTTGCTAAGAAAGACCCAACAAAGGACAAAGGCCAGTGCTTCCACTGTGGTAAAGATGGGCACTGGAAGAGAAACTGCAAAGAGTACCTTGCAGAAAGGGCGAAACAAAAACTTGATGAAGCTTCAGATACATTCATGATCAGTCTCCATTTGTCAAACTCTTATGATAACACATGGGTATTGGATACCGGTAGTGCTTATCATATATGCAATTCGTTGCAGGTTCTGGCAAGGCCTAGGAGACTAGAGAGAGGCGAGATGGACCTCAAGATGGGTAATGGAGCAAAAGTTGCTGTATTAGCTGTTGGCGAGGTCGCCCTACATCTGCCTAGTGGAGCTTTTATTGCATTAGATGCATGTTATTTTGTTCCTTCTATTATCAAAAACATTATCTCCATTTCATGTTTAATAGTTAGTGGATATAAATTTGTTTTTGAGAACAATGGTTGTTCGATATTATTAGATGATAAGATCATCACGAAAGGAACATTGCATAATGGTTTATTTATGTTAGACACCACTCCACATATCATGAATGTAAATGTGTCCAAAAGGAAACGAGATGAGTTGAACAGTGCATACCTGTGGCATTGTAGGCTAGGTCACATCCATGAAAGAAGGATTCAAAAGTTGCTAAATGATGGATATCTAGATCCATTCGACTATGTGTCATATGCAACTTGTGAGCCTTGCATTCGTGGAAAACTGACCAAATCTCCATTTAGTAGAACTAGAGAGAGAGCCACTGAGTTGTTGGAACTCATACATAGTGATGTATGTGGACCCATGTCAACTCATGCCATTGGAGGTTACTCCTACTTCATTACATTTACTGATGATTTCTCAAGGTATGGATATGTGTACTTAATGAAGTACAAGTCCGAGGCCTTTGAGAAATTCAGAGAGTATAAGAATGAGGTGGAGAACCAGACTGGAAAGAGTATCAAAACTCTTCGATCAGATCGAGGAGGTGAGTACTTAAGTACAGAGTTTACTTAGTTCCTCAAGGACCATGGGATATTATCCCAATGGACACCTCCTTATACACCTCAGCTCAATGGTGTCTCTGAAAGGAGAAATCGTACATTATTAGATATGGTACGGTCCATGATGAGTTTCGCTGACCTACCCATCTCATTCTGGGGATATGCCCTAGAAACCGCAGCTTACCTTCTGAACAGAGTTCCAACTAAGTCGGTAGTGTCTACACCATATGAGATATGGAAAGGGAAGAAGCCTGATCTTAAGGTTGTTAAGATTTGGGGCTGCCCTGCCCATGTTAAAAGACACAACCCCGATAAGTTAGAATCAAGGACAGAGCGATGCAAATTTGTGGGATACCCCAAGGAAACTTGTGGGTATTATTTCTATCATCTCGAGGACCAAAAGGTCTTTGTAGCTAAGAGAGCAGTGTTCCTTGAGAAGGAACACATTCTTGACGGAGATAGTGGGAGAATGATAGAATTGAGCGAGGTTGGAGAACCAAGCTCAAGCACCACTCTACAGCCCGAGTCTGTTCAGGTACCTAATACACAAGTATCAACTTTACGCAGGTCTGATAGAGTATCCCATCCTCCTGAGAGATATGTGGGACATATTAGAGCAGAGGATGTAGAGGATATTGATCCTTAGACCTACGAGGAGGCTATTATGAGTATAGACTCCGGGAAGTGGCAAGAAGCCATGAATTCTGAGATGGATTCTATGTACTCCAATAAGGTTTGGAACCTAGTTGATGCGCCCGAAGGTATTGTACCCATCGGT
This sequence comes from Musa acuminata AAA Group, assembly GCF_036884655.1. Classification (NCBI taxonomy): domain Eukaryota; kingdom Viridiplantae; phylum Streptophyta; class Magnoliopsida; order Zingiberales; family Musaceae; genus Musa; species Musa acuminata. The sequence continues at coordinate 16,327,614 of NC_088327.1, read as the reverse complement.
TGCAAGTGGATCTTTAAGAAAAAGATCGGAGTAGATGGAAAGGTAGAGACCTATAAAGCAAGGGATTAGAAGGCTAAGGGGTATCGTCAAAGGCAAGGTGTTGACTACGACGAAATTTTCTCACCCGTAGCAATGCTAAAATCCATCAAAATTCTATTGGCTATTGCAGCACACTATGATTATGAGATCTGGCAGATAGATGTGAAAACCGCATTCCTCAACGGGAACCTCGAGGAGGAGGTGTATATGATGCAACCTGAGGGATTCGTGTCCAAGAATTGCCCAGATAAGGTGTGTAGGTTGCTTAGATCCATTTATGGACTAAAGCAAGCTTCCCGAAGTTGGAACATAAGATTTGATGAGGCAATCAGATCTTATAACTTCGTTAAGAACGAAGATGAGCCTTGTGTATACAGAAAGGTAAGTGGGAGCGCTATCACCTTTTTGGTGTTATATGTGGATGACATCCTCATCATTGGGAATGACGTAGGAATGCTATCCACAGTAAAGACTTGGTTATCTAGACACTTCTCCATAAAGGACTTAGGGGAAGCATCCTATATCTTGGGGATTAGAATCTATAGAGATAGATCCAAGAGGATGCTTGGCTTGTCCCAGTCCAGGTACATAGAAACCATTGTCAAAATGTTTGGCATTGAAAATTCTAAGAAAGGGCGAACATGGATATGATACCTTATGCCTCAGCAATATGGTATATCATGTATGCCATGCTATGTACTAGGCCTGATATAGCACATGCTCTGAGTGTCACGAGCAGGTATCAGGCGGATCCAGGCTTGGAGCACTGGAAAGCAGTAAAGTGTATCCTTAAGTACTTGAGAAGGACTAAGGATCTTTTACTAGTATATGGAGGTAATAGCCTTAAGGTTGAAGGCTTCACTGACTCAAGTTTTCAGTCTGATGTCGATGATAGCAAGTCGAATTCAGGGTATGTGTACACCTTGAATGGAGGAGCAGTGTGCTGGAAGAGTTCCAAGCAAGATACCACTGCTGACTCGACCACAGAGGCGGAGTACATTGCTGCAACGGATGCAGCAAAGGAGGGAGTCTGGGTGAAGAAGTTCATCATAGATTTGGGAGTCGATACAGATAGCGACAAGTCGACTTCCTTATATTGCGACAACTATGGGGTGATTACTCAAATAAGGGAACCCGGGTCTCATCAGAAGTGTTCTGAGGAGGTTCCAATTTATAAGAGAGATCGTAACCCGAGGATATATAGCAGTGGAAAGAGTTCCATCCGAAGATAACATTGCAGATCCACTAACAAAGCCGTTGTCTCATATTGTCTTTGAGCGTCACAGAGGTCTGATGGGGATCAGACACATAGGTGATTGGCTTTAGGTCAAGTGGGAGATTGCTAGTCATAGGTGCCCAACAAGCCAATCACGTGAGTGATGGCACGTGTGACTTGATACAGAATCTTTTTGCTTATTATATTTTGGCGTATATCACTTTATAACTATTGCATAAATGCATATATATATTGTGATGTCCTTGGATTTGTGCAATGGGAATCGGATCGTGATGAGATCACGATAATGAGATCGATTCACCTTTAAACACATATCCTAAATAATCCCGGTCATAAGTTACTCGAGAGGGACATCGTGATAACCGGATAGACTGGTGTGCTGTATACCCGTCCATATGATGGATGCAGCTGGTCTCATAGCTGCTCGTGTAGGGACACTAAGGATACAGTACAGGTGCTCATTGGAGAATGAGTTCACTGATTGATCCGCTTACGAAATGCTGGATGGTTGATGATGCCTTATTGTCAGACAGCGATTCCGTAGTCCTAGTGGTGTATCTGGTCCTTAAACTTGAGACACCAAGGATGTCCTGTATGAGTGCTCCACTCTTTGATACCAGACTTATAGGTATGGTTGTCCCCATATCTAGTACAGCTGGTCATTGGGAGTGGTAGTCGACCTTACGAGGGCTATTGAGTGTCAATAAAGGATCATCCACTCTCGACGTAATGAGAGGAATATCCTATGTGTTCTTCCTCAGACAAATCCTTGGCCAGGGACATTCGGGTTGAGAGAGAAAGAGTTCTCCGGGAGAATCCGATTAGAGCGAGACTCGAGTAGAAACCGTATGGGTCTGACAGCACCATGCTCGATATACGGTCTCTGGGATATTAGATGGATGAGTGACTATAGGTACATGGTAACTGAGGACAGACAGGTCCAATGGATTGGATTGCCCTGTATCGTCTGGGGACTACGGCGTAGTGGCCTAGTACGTCCGTAGTCGATGAGTCAAGTGAATTATTACAGAGATAATAATTCACTCAATCAGAAGGAGTTCTGACAGGTATGACTCACGGCTAGCTCGATATTGGGCCTAGAGGGTCACACACATATGGTAGGCATTGCGATGAGTAGAGGTTCGGATATGAGATATCTGACGGAGCCCTTGTCTTATTGGATGCAGATCCAATACCCACTAGGGAAGGACCCAATAGGGTTTGACACGGGATCTCTATAAATAGGAGGGATTCACAGCCTCATAGGCTAGAGTCTTTGCTTGCCTTTCCTATTCTCCTCTCCCTCTCCATCTCAGAGTAGGCCTGGAGTTTTGAGGAGCGTCGTCGTCGCAACCCTGCTGTGTGGATCACCGCTAGAGAGGAGGATGCTTGACCTCCTTCACCCTCTCCTAAGGATCTGCAAGAAAACAGGGATATACGATCTCCCTAGGTAACACAATCTCTATACGCAGTTTTGTGTTTTGCGGATTTTTGCGCACCAATCTTCGCACGACGACGAACATCTTTTTGGGAATCGGGGATTTTTGTTTTCTTGTTCTTCCGCTGCGCATATGATGTCGCCCCCAATGATTTCCCAACAATATAGGCCCCAAACTGGTTTGAATTTGGAGCTCAAAAGTGTCTTTTCCCGGATTTTCGGGGTCTTGGCGGTACTACCTCCTGACTGGGGCGGTACAATCGCCTGGCAGCTCGGAGACTGAGCCTCTAGGCGGTGCCACCACCTAACAGGGGTGGTTGCACCGCCCAGTCTCACTCACAGACTGAGCCCAGGCGGTGCCACCGCCTAGCAGGAATTCTGGTCCGAATGGGTTGATCCATTCGACTCAATTTGGGTCTATCAAGGGCCCAATTGCCCCCAGATTAAGTTAATGGGATCACCTCCCATTCCTAACTTAATCTACATGCTAACTATGATATTTCTTAAGACATTTACTACAACTTGCTCAGATGCATCAATCGCTTCTTCCGACGAGCTTCCGGCGAACTTCCGGCGAACATCCGACGAACCTTTGGCAATGCTCCAGTGGACTTCCGGCAAACTCCTAGACTTATGATGATTCACTTGGTGAGTTTCGATGAGCTTCTTTGGCAAGCTCCTGGACTTCTCGGATTTGTTCCCGCATAACCTCCGACGACCATCCGGACTTCCGTCGAACTCTCGAACCCCCAACGTGATCATAGTCTTGACTCCTGCGCAACTCCTGCTGCATGTCTTACTTCCATCGTAGTTAATCCTGCACATGTAAAACAAAACTTCAATCGAGACAATTAATCCTAAGCAATTAACGAAGTTGTCCGGTATATCATTGATCCCTCGATGCTTCGTCCGATTCTTCGGCGCATCGTCCTCTCCTGTGACCTATTGCCCAATTGGCCAGTTGACTCCGCAACTCCGATATCCTTGGCACAATACCCGCTCTTCTTGGCCTGATGCCCGAGTCCACGGCCCGAAGCCTTCTGTCGATACGTCGACCGATCCACCGGCCCGACGTCCAATCTTCTGACATGTTCCTCCGGCATAACATGGTTTTTCTACTTTAATTGTCTCATCCTGATCGAACATCCTACGTCACTCAAAACGCAGATTAAAACATAAACACAATTATCAATTGGTTTCATCATCAAAATATCAGATTCAACAATCTCCCCCTTTTTGATGATGACAACCAATTGATGACGGAGTTAAACTTAACTCCTGGAGTTTAAACAAACTCCCCCTATCAATATATCATATTGATAGAACCTTGAATTTAAACTGAATTCAAGTCATTGCAATATTCATCATGAATACTTGCAACACGTCATCATGAACTGATGCATAAACTTATGCATAACATGTCATGTCATCAATATACTTCTCCCCCTTTGTCATCAACAAAAAGGAGAAGTACAACTATTCTTGTGTTTGTGATATAAGTTCAACTCATTGCATGAAAAACATAATATCAGGTTTTATCATCATGCAGTTTTGAAGCTAGAAAATTTAGCAAGTATTACATCATGCTTAGAACATTCAAGCTATCAAGTTTTAGATATGTAAGTTTTACAACATACAAGGTAGCACTTTTGCTTCTTTTGAGATAGCAACTTCTACATTATGCAAGCTAGCAAAATTAGAGATGTTCAAGAAGGCAACTCTTGCTTCTTGAAATATGTAAGTTGCAAGCTAGCAAATTTTTGCTTCCTTTGCAATGTTTGAGCTCGCAATTTTGCTTTCGTTGCAAAGTGCAAGTTTAGCATTTCTTGAGATAGAAACTATTTGCTTCTCTTTAGACTACAAGCTAGCAATTTTTACGATATGCAAGTTTTACTACATACAAGCTAGCTTTTCATCACAACATATAAACACAAAAGCATAGCAAGATTCTTAAGTTCAATCATGGAAATTCAACACTTGCTTCTTGTGCAAGATTGCACTTTGCTTTTCTTTGCATGTTCTGACTAGCAAAAGCTTTCTCCCCTTTGTTTTTGTCAAAAAGAAGGGAAGAGTACAAGCTAGCCAGCATTTGCCTTGAGCTAGCAATCTTTCTCCCCCTATGTCATTGCCGAAAAGAAGGAGAGGAACCAATGATTTAGACTTTTACATAAACTATGAATTTGCATCAATCAATATTTCAATCATCACATGATACATACAAGACAGTAATGCAAAGAAATCATGTCATGAAAGATATCAATTGTTAAACATGATATGATAATAGTCTCAAAAATTTCAATTTGCAATACATGTGATACATTGCGATACACTAAAAAATTTAATGCGATACTTTTAAGGATATCAACCTATTTTTGATACAAAGCATGGTAAGAGCAATTATATTGCAAGATTTGCAATTCATTGGTAGTGTTCATGATAGCAAGTTCTTTCAATGAAATGATTGAGCTAGCAAATTTTCCTTCCTTTGAAATATGCATGCTAGTAAACTAACTCCCCATTTATCATTATCGAAAAGAAGGGAGAAATCAATGGCTAAAAAATGTAATCATTATACAAGCCATATTATAAAATCATGTCATGATAGCAAGAAAATTCAAGAAGGACATGATTTATTTGACAAATCTTTTTAATAGAGCAAAAGAATTATACAACCAAGGATCATGATTAAAATATATCAATATCATAGATCAAGTCATGATTCGTGATTCATCATAAAGCAAATTAATTTTTAATCATCACTTAAGGCATTTAAAGAATTTTTGAAACATAGGAGAATGATTAATTTAAGCATGCAATGTTTCAATCAAATTCAAGTCATGAATACCAATACTTTCATATTGTGAGTATCAATTCATGAATACCAAAATATATTATTTGTGATTCCAATTTTGTAAGATCAAGATTATGATTTAGATAAAACTCATTCAAGTCAAATTGTTAACTTGAAACTCATAATCAAGTCATCAAAATCAATTTCGAGATTCATAAAATATCATGAAATCATTAATCTCGATCAGATGGGAAAGGCATTTTTTAAGTGATTCTTTTTCATCTAAGCAAGCCTTAGTCTTTATATGCCAAATCAAGATAAGCATGAAGGTTCAAGACGTAAAGGCAAAATCTTATAAAACAACTCATCAAGCAAGATTCTAAACATATATTTTCAAGCCATATAAAGAGTAAGTCAAGGATTCAATTATCTCATGTCATGAATTTCAACAGACATCTCAAATTATCAACATCACATTAAAAGGATATTTCAAAAAGATATATCGATAAGTGATTCATTTGAATCATTTCATTCATTCAGAAGATTCTCCTCTTTGGTAAATAAATCTAAGAGAACAAAATAAATTAAGGGAGATGTAACATGATTGAAGCATTGAACATGATTCATATTTAAAATATGTCTCATGTCATAAGTATGAATCAAGCATTTGTGAAATCCGAAATCATCCTCAAAGTCACATTCAATAAATTCATACATGACAAGCATAGATTTATTGAAAAGATGATAAGATAGAGGATCGCATTTCGTTTTTATAAATTTCTATTCATGTGATTTGCTTCTTATAGCATGCCTTTACCTTTAATAAAACAAGTGTCAACATTTAAGACCGAAAGGTAAAAAACAAATCATCAAGCATGATTCCATGATAACATCCTTTTAATATCTTGATATTCATCATCAAGTATGATTTCAAAAAGTATGTTAAAGAGAAATCATTAAGACCAAATGCATGATACACTCATTTATTTTCAAAATATTCATCATGTTTATTTTCATGAGATTCACAAGATTGGTAAAATAAATTCATTAATCTCAATAGGATAGAAAATTCATTTTCATTTCATACAATTGATTTCATGTGAGGGTATTCAAGTCTTTTGTGAAAACATGTATCATCATTTAAAATCGAAACATAAGTTTCGTCATGAAGCCGTCAAGACCAAACACATCATGATATCACATCTATCATCAAAAGACTGAAATTCATACATAGATATACATGCACTATGTCATCTTAATATGTCACGAGAATGTCATCTTAATTCATCATAAAAACGATTAGACCAAAAACATGTTAATCTAAAATGAGAGTTTCAAATCAACATTTACTTCAAAAACTCATGCATGATATAAAATCATCAAGATACACATGCATGGATTAATCCTAAGCATTATCACATATCATATAATTATCATCCCTAATGTTGCATACATCATTCAACATTTCAAAACATAACATGCATGAAACCTTAGCAATATACTTTTCATGATCAAATTTTTAATTTTTTAATGATGCTAAAAGGAAAAACATGATATAATTTTTTGAAAAATAATTTTTTATTTTCTATTCCTACTATCTAAATTAAGCACTCAGGAAAAACTTCAAGTAATTTCAAAATAATTCAAGAGAGTTGAGTTACTTACCTTGTAGTTGAAGCCCGTCAAAGCCCAATTCGCTGTTTCACCTTTGGAAGTTCTTGATTCATCCTTGGTTGCCTGCCTCTTCTTTGGCCTCTTCTTCTGTTCAAGTTCATTGTTTATTTTAGATTTTTGTTCAATAAACTTATTAAGATTTAATGTTCGAAGTTCAAGTTCATCATTGTCCTCATCACTTGAGTCATCGCTCAAGTGATATTCATTTGTCCGGAGTTTCAAATCCTTCCTATTCTTTGGAAGGTGATTCAAGTGCTCATCGGGTTCAAAATGTTCCAAAAGGGTCATTTCATAGGTCATTAATGACCCGATTAATTCTTCTAATAGAAAATCATTTAAATTTTTTATCTCTTGTATTGCGGTTATTTTAGGATCGCAGCTTTTCGGAAGGGATCTTAAGATCTTTCTTACGAGATCAAAATTCAAAAAAGATTTACCAAGAACTCTTAGATTATTGACAACATTCGTGAAACGGGTGTACACGTCGCCTATAGTCTCACTTGGTTGCATTCGAAAAAGCTCAAAATCATGCAATAAAATATTAACTTTCGAGTCTTTGACACTACTAGTTCCCTTGTGCATGATTTCAAGTGTTCACCAAATATCAAAAGTCGTTTCGCACGTAAAAATCCGATTGAACTCATTTTTGTCCAAAGCGCAAAATAAGGCATTCATAGCCTTTGCGTTTAAAGAAAAATACTTCTTCTCCAAATCCAACCATACATTCATCGGTTTAGAGGGAAGTTGAAAACTGTTTTCAACAATATTCCATAAATCTAAATTTATATAAATCAAGAAAACTCTCATTCGAGTTTTCCAATAAGTGTAGTCCAATCCGTTAAACATCGATGGACGAACAACCGATAAGCCCTCTTGAAAGCCAAAAAGAGCCATTTCTCTCGGGTGTAAATCCGAAATAAGAAATACCGGGCTTTGATACCAATTGTTAGGATCAAGAGCACTAAGAGGGGGGGGTGAATTAGTGCAGCGGAAAACTTTCGATGATTTAAAACCACGTTCGTACGATAAAAACGATTTTGGTAAGAAAGCCGATTCGAAAATCACTTTAACTTGTGATCAAGCGAGATGCAGTTAAAGTAAAGATATAGAGGAAGTTTGCAGTTAAGATAGAGGACAGAATGTAATTGCAAACCGAGATTTAGAGTGGTTCGGTCAATCTTGACCTACATCCACTTTTGGCTTCCTCCTCTGATGAGGTCACCGACGTCCACTAGAGGCCTTCCTTCGATAGGTGAAGGCCAACCACCCTTTTACAGTTTCGCTCCTTTTGACGGGCTTAAGAGACAACCCTTACAAACTTTTCTCTCCTCTCTTGAAATATCAAAACTTGGAAGAAAAGAGGGAGGAGAACTTCTAGCCTTTACAACACTTTTGAGCTCTAAAAATCATAGAGTAAGATTGGATTTTTGGTGCTTTTGGTTGCCAATTCATGCACGAAAGGGTGGGGTTTATATAAGCCCCAAACTAGTTTGAATTTGGAGCTCAAAAGTATCTTTTCCCGGATTTCCGGGGTCCTGGCGATACTACCTCCTAACTGGGGCGGTACAACCGCCTAGAAGCTCGGAGACTGAGCCTCTGGGCGGTGCCACCGCCTAACAGGGACGGTTGCACCGCCCAGTCTCGCTCGGAGACTGAGCCCAGGCGGTGCCACCGCTTGACTAGGGCGGTTGCACCGCCTGACTAGGGTGGTTGCACCGCCCAGTCTCGCTCGAAGATTGAGCCCAGGTGGTGCCACTGCCTAACCTGGGCGATTGCACCGCCCAGCTTTCCTGAGAGACCATCTCTTGGGCGGTGCCATCGCCTAGTAGGAATTCTGGTCCGAATGGGTTGATCCATTCGGCCCAATTTGGGTCTATCAAGGGCCCAATTACTCCCAGATTAAGTTAATGGGATCACCTCCCATTCCTAACTTAATCTACATGCTAACTATGATATTTCTTAAGACATTTACTGCAACTTGCTCCGGTGCGTCAATCGCTTCTTCCGACGAGCTTCCGGCGAACTTCCGACGAACCTTCAGCGATGCTCCGGTGGACTTCCAGCAAACTCCTGGACTTACGACGATTCACTTGGCGAGTTCCGATGAGCTTCTTTAACAAGCTCCTAGACTTCTCGGATTTGTTCCCGCAAAACCTCCGACGACCGTCCAGACTTCTATCGAACTCTCGAACCCCTAACGTGATCATAGTCTTGACTCCGGCATAACTCCTGATGCATGTCTTACTTCCATCATAGTTAATCCTGCACATGTAAAACAAAACTTTGATCGAGACAATTAATCCTAAGCAATTAACCAAGTTGTCCGACATGTCATTGGTCCCTCGACGCTTCGTCCGATTCTTCGGCACATTGTCCTCTCCTACGGCCTATTGCCCAATCGGCTAGTTGACTTCGCAACTCCGATATCCTTGGCACAATACCTGCTCTTCTTGGCCCGATGACCGAGTCCACGGCCCAAAGCCTTATATCGATAATCCACTCGACTCATCGACTACGGACGTACTATGCCACTACGCCGATGTCCCTAGATGATATAAGGGAATCCACTCCATTGGACATGTTTATTCTCAGTTACTGTATATCTATAGTCCCTTATTCATCTAATATCCCAAAGACCATATACCGGGCATGGTGTTCTCAAGCCCGTACGGTTTCTACTCGAGTCTCGCTATAATCGAATTCTCCTTGAGAACTTTTTCTCTCTCAATCGAATGACCCTAGCTAGGGATTTGCCTGAGTAAAAACACATTGGATATTCTTCTCATGACACCGAGAGTGGATAATCCTCTATTGACACTTAATAACCCTCGTAAGGTTGGCTACCACTCCCGATGACCGGCTATGCTAGATCTAGAACTTTCAGGTCTATAAGTCAAGTATCAAAGAGTGGAGCACTCATATAGGACATCCTTAGTGTCTCAAGTCTTAGCACCAGATACACCACTAGGACGACGGAATCGTTGTCTGACAATGAGGTATCATCAACCATCAGCATTCCATGGGTGGATCAATTGGTAAACTCATTCTCCAATGAGCACCTGCACGGTATCCCTAGTGTCCCCACACAAATAGCTATGAGACTAGTCACATCCATCATATAGATGGGTATATAGCACACCAGTCTATCCGGTCATCTCAATGTCACTCTCGAGTGACCTAAAACCAAGATTATTTAGGGTTTGTATTTAAAGATGAATCGGTCTCATTATCGTAATCTTATCATGATCTGATTCTCATTGTACATATCCATGGACATCACAATACATACAATAGGCAATATAAAGTGGAAAAATTATCAAATAAATAATAAGCATAAAGAGTATGTGATATGTCACACGTGTTATCACTCACATGATTGGCTTACAGGGCACCTATAGCTGACAGAAAGAAATCCCTATATATTATTGGTAATATGAGTTGAAGCACCAGAATCAATACACCAAGTATTAGAAAGAACTTCTGTCATGTTTGATTCGAAGCATACAAAGGTCAGAGTTTATACCTTTCTTTTTAAACTAAGTTTTATGTTTAATGCAGGCCTTCTTCACATGTCCATTTTTGCCACAAAAGAAACACTTTACTGTAGAAGTTTTCTTTTCATTAATCTGTTTAACATTTCTAAACCCAGCAAATTTTTTTGATGAATGATGCTTCAATTTTCTTTTCTTATTGCTAACTCCTTAAGTAGTAGTCATGATATTATATGAACTTTCCTACCTTAATCTCAATTCTTCTTAAACACATATACTAGTTAACTCATCCAAGTCTCACTTATTCTTATTTGTATTATAGTGAATCTTGAATGAGCCAAACTAAGAAGGAAAAGAATTAAGAATAAATTACACGAAGAAAGACTCATCAATATTCATGCATAATGCTTTAAGTTTTACAACTTTATCATCCATATTGAGAATATGATCCTAAATTCCTCGAGTACCATTATACTAAACCGTAGTTAGTTCTTTCATCAGTGTGCTAGCCAATGACTTATCAATAGATTTAAATATGTCTTCAATAACATTTAAATATTCTCATGCACTAATTGTAATTGATAATGAAGTTCTTTTGTTGTTTACAATCATCATTCTTATGAACATTAAACTAAGCCTATCAAAGCTTTCTTAAGTCTTCATTTCATTAACTTGTTCCACAGTACTTTCATCAATCAAGTCTACGGGCTTTTTAATAAGCAATGCTAAGTGAAGATCTAATACTCCCAATGTGAATTGCACATACTCTAACCATTCTGAATAATTTGATCCAAAGAGTATAATGACACTGGAAGCATGAGAATATATCGAAGGAAGTATCATTGTAAAAATATAAAATAACATTAATGCTTCGAGTTTCCAAGATATGATGAACTATTGATTAATGTATCTAGTATTCACTCAAGATTATCTATGGTGGTCAGATACTAGACTTGTGAAATAGTATTGTTATCTTTGGGTATACAACTCTAAACTATAAGGATATCTAAAACAGTATTATCCTACCCCATTAGATAACTATTTAAAGTATATTCTCTTTTGGAATTATCTAAATATCATAATTATATGTGTCATTGTGAATATTATTTACTTGATATCATTTAAGACTAATTTCTTAATGTTATTTTATAAGTTATTCGTCTAGGTCACTTTGGTGGCTATAAGACCAATACAATAATATAAAATTATAGTTTAAATTTTTTTATAAAATAATAAGACTTTTATTATAATTCACATCTCATAAGTCTATTATCTCAAGCCACTTTGATGGCTACTGGTCAGATAAAACTTATTGAGATTAGCTACAAATAATATTCATCAAAAATTTTTAATCTAATTTATGTTGAAATAGTTTAATAATAAAAATAATAATCATAATAATTATTGAACATTAATCAACAAAAGGAAAAACTCATATGATAACTGCAATCATGATGAAATATAAATCATGAAGGGCCTTTACGTGAAAGATAAATATTATTTCATAATTTTAAATATATACATGTGAATAACTAAATAAATATCTAAAAACAATAATCAAATTTTATTTACCACATGCAATCAATAAATTATATGAAAATACTATAAAAGAAATAATAATTTATATTTTTTAACATAAAATATTAAATTAAACTAATCAATTTTATTTAATTTGGGCAAGCCGAGAATTGAGCTAAATATCAGCCTAATTATGCAGGTCAATCAAAACCAAAAATTGACCAATATTTAATCATTTTTAAATTTGATTGAAACTAAATTCAATTAATAACTAGTCAAAATTGCCCATAGCCACAACCTCTACCCATGGGCGAGCGTTGCTAGTGTGGTCATTACCTATGAGCGGTTACCGCCTATGTGATTATCGCCCGGGCGCAGCCTTTGCCCGTGCGAGATTGTTGCTTAGACGCAGCCTTTGCCCGCATGTGGCCACTACTATGTAGTCGTCGCGTGTGCGTACGATTACCGTGATGTGCGTCCAGCCCAGTGCATGACCTATAGTCGTCGTCAGCGTGGCTGCTAGGATGCATGGTCAATCGCAGCGTACGACTCGTTGCCTGGTGGCCGCTGTTACTGTTGCGATGCGCATGAGCTGCCCGGCACAACCGCTGCCACCAACAGATCTGCCATAGTAGATGTACGCAGCAAGGTTGCTACGACTACCATCGACAGCGGTGCGACAACGAAGTTGCATAGCGATCGGCTTTGCGATCATCAAAGATCGCGTTACAAAGAATTTAACATCGCCTGCAAGTAAGTGATAAAGAAAAAATAGATAAGAATTTAGATCGATAAAATATGCTGATCATTCAAGCATCGTAAATAAAAATAACAAATCTAATGTATTTGATCTCAAAAACCTAGGCTATGATACTAATTATAAACATAAAATATGTGATATGCTATATGTAATACAGAAATACATTTATGTCAGGATTGAAATCAAATAATATTAGATCGAATTTACAATGTATATCTTTCGATACCATCTGAAAAAGATCTCTGTGTGATCTGCAATGGCACTGTCCCTCCTAATCCGAATATTACGATAACGTCGATCTGCAAGGAGAACTAGACACTCCTCTCTTCCTATCTTTTCATATGACCACTATTATTGATGGTTTAGGGAGATTGAGAGAGAAATCGTAATCTCTCAACTACATCATTTATAACATGTATCATTTAGTCTCATAGAGGTCATGTTTATTTATAGGTGAGAGCAGAGGTTCTATGATAAGTTATTAGAAGATATCCTCCTATCAAAGATATCCCCTAAGGAATCTTATAAAAAATCCTACTATAATATAGACTTTTTTTTTCTATTAACTAATATCTATCATCAAAATTCTATTATATATCGTATCCTACTATAAACGATCATATAATCTATGTGAAAGAAGGGGAACTGTTCATGCTCTCAACTTGCATGCCTATGTGGGTGATTTTATTTCCGAGAAGATTAAGAACCACACCTGTCTGCAAAGTAATAAACGTATTGATTGATTTCGTTTCTAGAATCTTCGTCACATCATCATCTTTCACAATTATAACAGCATTTTGAGCATGAATTGATGCAGCAAGAAACATCGAGTTATTAGGCATTCCATTATCATTTACAGGGAATAATGCAAAGCGGAGACGTTCGAAGGATAAAAGAAAGCGGTTAAAACTTCTTACAACGACATCAGCAACAAACCTCGATGCGTCGCCACTGGTAGAAGTACTGGTCGTAGCTTGCCGTCGAGTTATACCGACTCCCATACGGCTTATAGACACGGGTAGAATTACTCCAGGATTACCCTCGACAACACAAACACACCAAGAGCTACATCTCCTTTCTCCGTCTCTGCTCCGGTCGCGGCGAGAGCTACAACAATTAAGTCATCTCCTTCTTCCTCCATCTCTTCTCTAGCCCTGCTTTCCTCCGCCGCGGCTGCTGATGGGTTCCGTCGCAGCGTAGAGATCAGCGATCGGACGGTACCGCTGCGTCCGCCGCCAGGGGCCCGTCCCTTCCTCTTCCTCGGCCTCCAATAAGAACCCCCCGTGCGGTGGCCGTTTATTGACGGATCGAGGGGAGGAGGAGGAGGTTTCGGCGCTGCTCCCGCTGAGTTGCACGAGCTGCTCCGCGGCCGCCAACTCGGTGGTGGTGAAGAAGAGATCGGGCAGCGGCGGCAACAGGAGGCGACTGGATCGGGTAAGGGTTTCCATCGCGTTCCTCTCCGCTCTCCGTTGGATTCCTTGTGGTGGTGGTGTTGCGGTAGCGTGTGTTATATAAGTCGTGGGATTCAAAGGCCGGAAAGGAACCGACTCAGGCAACGGGGAGTGGTGTGGGGGTTACGGCGTCTCAGGGATCCTGTTGACGGCCGTGATGATGGCAACAGCCGTTGCAATCGACACCTTTGTCCCCACAAGAGTCGTATAGGTATTAATGTTTCCTATGGGCGGTCAGCCGAGATGCGCGTCCGAAGCCGGGTTTGATAGCTGTTGGGCCGGATGGCGTGGCAACGAACAGATACAAGCCACTGGGCACAATCTGTTGCTAAGGGCCCAACGTGTCCTGAAGGCGTCATGTAATATTTCAAATATCAAATAATATTTGATATTTTTAAAATTATATTTGATTTTGATATTGTATTGTAAATACTATGATATTACCTTAGAGTAGTATTCTGAAAGTACCTGATGACATTCTTTAAAATCATAAGATCATCACTACATGATAGAAATTCTAATTCTCATATCTTCTTCCCTTCTCTTAATTTTCACATCGTCCACTCCTCTCACTTGATGATATATTTTTAGAAATAAAATTGTATTTATTTCTTTTTAAATATTATTTCCTATTTTATTTGTATGATTATATTTTTATTCATTATATATTTGGATCACACGGATTTTTTTTGTAATATTACATACATTTATTAATTAATCAATTTAAATGAACAATATGTATTCATTTTAGAATTAATATTAAAATTCTTAGAAGGGTAAATTTATCATAATGAACTTTTTGATATAGTTTTACCAAGTAATATTTACATCAATATATATTGAAAATATAATTTTTATTTATTGTTTATCAAACACTGAAAGTATTTAATAATTATATATTCACTCAAGTGTTTTTTAAATATATATAAAAATATAAATATGTACCCAAACAAACACACCCATAAGTATGTGTCCTGGATTTCATTGCAAACTGGACTCATAAGACCAATTCATTTACTAAATTATGTATATATTGAATTTAAATCTTTTTTTCATCAAATTGGCTATAGATAAAGAGCACCCGCCCGTGAATTTTGTACAAATCCATACCCAACCTGTGAATCTAATTTTCTGCCTATGTCCCTTGTGAACTTAATCATAGTGTTCCAATCCGATTAAAGTTGATCGGATAGATCCGGATACTCAGCTCCGTCTTCTATTTAAGGTGGTTAAGAAGCATCGCATGCCGTCCTGCTTGCAATGGTGGGTGATGGCGTTTTATGTATTAAAGCAGATTACGAACAACTCGACCACGGTTTGGCTGTTCTCCACTTGAGAAAACCTATTGGCGTGTAGTTTCCGAAACAGACATAAGGAGTCAAGACATGAACTTGAGGATTGTGGATGTACGCCGCTATTAATTTGCCCTGGGCAAATCTTGAACTGGCCATCATTTCCTACCATGCCAAGTCCAATCAATTTGTCTCTGTACAGCTCTGCTGAGATGGTAGGGGTTGTGGAGGGTTTTGAATCAGCAGAGATCGGAAGCCTTTGCCTGAATGTTTATTCTGTTTCTAAAAGCAAAAGCAAAGGTAGTTGTTGGGGCTGAAACAGTTTTTGTTTTCAGACACCTAAAACTGTTTCCTGAAAGCAGTGATCGTCAGTATCACGCCACCGGAAACGGTTCGTCCTCGTCCACCCTTTCTTCTTCCTCGGCTTCTTGGCCGCTGCCGTTCGTGCTTGGATGAGATGAAGTGAGCTTTCTTTTGTATTAAGCAAGGACATTAACAAGCACACATGGGGAAGGTGCAGAACAAGTTACAGGAAGAATCATACATCTAGCCAAGTGCATGCATGCATGGCCTAATGCCGCAGGGAGAAGGGCGGACGAATCAGAGCGCCACCGCGTCTCATGATCTAAATCTACTCAGGTAGCTAACTAGGAACGATTACAAGTCCATCTCCTCCTCTTTTACCGTCGCTGCAGGCAATTGTTCCGCTTTCCGCCGCCATCCATCTGTTCCGTGGCGGCGTAGAGATCGGCGACGAGGCGGTACCGCCACTTCGTCCTCCGCCGCCTACCCATCTCCTCCACCTCGTCTTCCATCTCCGCCGCCGACGGGGTCTTCCGCTTAGTGCCGACGGATCCAAGGGAGGAGGAGGAGGAGGGCGACGAGGTCAGGTTCCCGCTGAGCTGGACGAGCTGCTCCGCGGCGGCTAGCTCGGCCGGGGTGAAGCGATGGCCGAGGAAGGAAGAAGGAGGAGATGCGAGATTGGCTTCGACTAGCGCGTTCATCACCATGTCGCTCGGACGCGGCTTTCTTCTCTGCGCTCGAGGGGGGTGGGAGGTCGGACAATGGTTTCGTTCCCCTCCTTTTTCGTGGAAGTACTTATAAAGCGTTACTGGAAATCCGACTGGGCTTGGGAAACGGAAACCGACTCGGAATCGGATGGATTACTTCCATGATGCGTCGTGTTTCCGGTGTCCCGCGGGTGAGCGTAACGCCAAGCCATTTTCATTTTCTATTTCCGACTCGGAATAGGATTACTTTCATGATGTGTCGTGTTTCCGGTGTCCCGCGGGTGACCGTCAGGCCAAACAATTTTCTATTTTGGTAAATCTAGTATAAAATAAACCTAATGTATGAAACAACAGAACTTTCTCTTTGGTAAATCTAATATGAAATAATTTTATATGAAAGAAATGAAAAACCATGAACTCAAAATTTTAAAAGTGAATTGAAGAACAACAGAACTTTTTGTTTGGTAAGACCATCGCGATCTGTCGTGCGCGAGCCCAAAGGTTGTAGCATTTGATTGGATTCGAGCCAAACTAATATTATCCAAAGATTCGTTCGAAATGACATATAGGAAACGGAGAAGGTCAACCGCGTGAGCTTTCCGAGTCATGGAGAAAGGAGTCGTGAACTCACGCTCGATCCGATTCCATCCCATTCGTCGACTTGGTGCACTCGAGTCTGTCGAGTAAGGTTAGACCGAGCAGCTCAAACCGTAATGTTATTGTGGTTGGTTTGTTTACATGACAATGCTTTACGGATCATGTAAAAGCTTACACACTACTTTTGTCTAAACCCCAAGCCGTAATCGGCTCCCACGAAAAGTAGTCCTATGGTGCGGAAATCCTAGGGCATGGAGTTAGCTATCCTTCGTCCGCCTCTTGTTGTCGCGATCCCGGCCATGGAGGGGCCGCGTGGACGCGTAGAGGAGGGCGATCGGGCGGTACCGCCGCGTCCTCCGCCAGGGACCCGTCTCCTCCTCCTTCTCCGGGAAGATCTTTATCTCGGGGGGCTGCCGTTTCGCGTTCCCGGACCCGGGAGACGAGGAAGAGGAGGACGAGGCACGGTCCTCCGCCGCGGCGGCGGAGAAGGAGGCGCTGCTGCCGCTGAGCTGGACGAGCAGCTCCGCTGCGGCGACCTCGGTGGCAGAGGAGGGCGGGTACACCGGGGCCAGGTGGAGGGTTCCTTCCATGGCTCCCGGCTTCCTTGCGACGGGGGGTTTCGCGTGCCGTCTGTTTTATTGGATCAAACGGGTTTCCATGCTTTATTATTTTTTCTATGGTCGGGGAATAATTCGCTCGGCGTTGGTAATAGCGAACCGACTTAGATCCGGTGTGGTGTCCCGCGGGTGGACTTAAGCGAGGAGAAAAGTGGGCTGAGAGTTGTCAGCCGTGAGGTTTCCGTCGGAGGGAAGTCTTCTTCTTCATCCGTTTTCTCAATGGAGAGGCATCCCTTTCCAAAGGACTCGAATAACTATTAGTCTCCCGTGAAATCTACTTGGTGTGACCGACTCTCCGGCTAAACCGACACAGATTTATCCTAACTGGACTTCATTTACGTCGAATTATCGTCCGTCTTAATTTTTAATTTTATTTACGGAAGTTTACTTACAAGTGACATTCCACACAGAGAAAGTCAACCGTGTCGTTTCTGGCTGCGTGGCACGTCATAGAGAAAGGGGACGGTCACTAGGAAGGGTACGTCCAAACAGTCGTATCTAAAAATTAGGTAAAGTCATGCTCAACCGTAATCCATCCCATTAACTTCATTTCATCTCTGACGAGGCATATCATGATATATCAATATAGTTAAATGATCGAGGATATTATCTTGTAATAGATTATATTTCTTTTACAGAGATTATTCTCTTCTCATCTAGATAATTAAGTCCCGACTTACCAAAACAATCTTTTTTAGGGTTAAGAACACTCAACGTCTAATCCTGATCGTAAGTTCTTAATAACCACTTAAGACTTTCTTCTCTCTCTCTCTCTCTCTCTGTGCCTCCTTATGGTTAGAGAATAGAACGAAATAAGTTTTCTTCTTTCGGAAGCACAGAGACGTGTGTGTTGACATCCACTGCAAACTGCGTGTGCTCCACGGATCACCAAAGGCTGGTGTTTTTGCCTTCATTCCACAACATGTATTTACATATTAGTCCGTCTCTGATACACATAGCAACCCAATTCAAAGCCGATTAAACCCCAAACTCGCTGGGGGCTGAGACGGCATCAACTCTTCGACGCCCTCTCCTCTATTGCACACCACCGAAAGTAGCGATCATCATGGACTTAATTCTCCTTCATCCTTCTCTTCCTTTCACGCCGCTGCTCGCCGCACCTCTTCACGGCGGGAAGCGTGACCGCGTAGAGGTCGGCGATCGGGCGGTACCGCCGATTCCTCCTCCACGGCCCCGTCTCCTCTTCTTCCTCGTTCTCAGGAAGGATCGTTGTTTCGGGCGGCGGCCGCGCGTTCACGGACCGGGGGGACGACGACGAGGCGCGATCCTCCGCTGTCGCGGCGGCGGAGAAGGAGGCGCTGCTGCCGCTGAGTTGGACGAGCAGCTCCGCTGCGGCGAGCTCGGTGGCGGTGAAGAGGCCGCGGCAGGCGGTGGTGGAGCAGGAGGAGGACGGTCGCGTCGGGTGGAGATCGAGGGTTTCCTCCATGTCGCTCCGCTCTCGGGTGCTTCCTTCCAACGGAGTTTCGCGTGCCGCTCTTCCATTGGGGGAAGCGGGGTTATATCGTTTCGCTTCCTACGGTGCGCAATGGTTGAGATGAGCCCCCCCTGGTGTTGTAGTTGGTGATAGGGAACCGACTCGGGGATCGCGGTGCGCTGTCTCGCGAGGGGCCGTAATCTACCGGACAAGTCAGAGGGCAATACTGGGTAGGAGCAACAAGGAGAGCGCCGAGTGTGCATCTGTTGTTGTGCTCGAGGGGATAAGTTATCCGACCAAGAGCGTCGCACGGGAGAACGTTCGAGAACAACAACCGGCCGGGGCGGACCGGACCAGTCTTTAAGAGCTCGGGGTGATGAATCTCTTCTCAGGGGTGAGTCATCCATCGGACCCATTGATGGGGTCCGCCTGTGTGAGGTCCATGAGAGGCCACAGCACCCTCGATCCTCTCCCTGGATTGGGTCGAGAAGCAGAGATGGGAGGAGAGAATAATGATCCGATGATGGCTACAGGTAAAGTCCATTATATCGTACGGTATATATGAAAAGAGACGCACATCGGTGATAGCAAATTTCTGTTTCTTCGGTGTTTGTTTTATGAGAATATAAAGAGAAAAAAGACATATCAATACTAATTAAAATGCTTAAAGTTAAGCTATCATTAGTGTTTGTGTTCACGGAGGAGGAGGACGAGGAGCTGATGCTTCAGGTGTTGCGGTGCTCCTGCGGAAGGCCTTGATAGCCGCTGACTTCAACACGTACTCGTGGTACAGCGCGGCGGCCGCAGCTCCGATGAAGGGACCCACCCAGAAGATCCACTGCAGCAAAGGGAATGGAGAAGCCAGATAAGGTGGTGGTACCTTTGAACTCTTGAGATTGAAACCAATGCAAGTTTTAAGACTTTTGAGATACACAAGTAGCGGTTGGAATCATAAATTAGGTTTTATGATTAGATTAAAATTTATTTACGTATCTTAATTAAATTAGGACTCACAGTCTTAGGCAAAATCAAATGACTAATATAAATGCATGGAGTGTTCAAGAGAGATATAGGGTAAAACCAAGAAGAAAGAAAGACTATAAATTATTATTGATATGGATAAGAGTTTTTTATCAACACTATCTCTAATATATTGTTAGATCATTTTTTCTCTATATTGTGTTAAATTTGATCATATCTCCTTAGAAATTCACCATCATGGAATCAGGGCTAGCTTGATCTTCAACATCAATGGTGAAAACGATAATTTAATCTTTTTAACCCTCGGAGGAGATATCATAATCAACAAGGTAATAGAAATATTGGATTATAGTAACAAATAGATAATGGACATAATGATGTGATAATTGATAGAAAAAGATAGATGAGACATTGAGAGGCAAACTCCCATTCAAAAAAATTATACTGAATGCATAGATATTATTTTTTTTAATCTTTTGGTATAATCTTATTATGTAGATATGATGGAATCGATTATTTAAGATGAAAAATTACAGTGAACTCTTTTTCTTAAGGATTGAAAGAAATATTCATTGATATCTAAAAGAGAAGAAGAGAGCACTACGATTAATCTCTTAAGCAAGCGAATGTATTGTTTCCGTGGATCTCTAGAGAAGTCTGATTAATTTTAGAACATATATATGAAAAGTGTATATCCTCCTACACTAATAGAAAATAAACCAAAAGAAGAACATGATTCATAATCAAGCGAAAACATAAAAAAAAATTTAACAAATAAAAAAAAAAAGATGAGAATGAAAAAAGAGATAGATTTTTCAATAATATTCTTGTTGAGTTTGAAGGCAAAAATAAAATTCAGATTAAGTAGTTTCCAACATGAATTTTCTTATAGTAGATGATTTTAATTTTGTTGGTATCATAAAATATTTTTACCTCCTTATACAAAAGACATTGCAAATCGAGACAAGTTCTTGGTGTTTGAAGATCTAAAAGATATAGCATGTTTTCGGTATTTAAAGATGTGGAAGATATAGCTGATGTTGACAAAAATAATAATACTACTCTTGGATATTTCCAAGTAAAAAAAGTCTCATTAATTTTGAAGTAAAAAGATTCTATATTATTATTATTATTTCGATCATTTATTTTATTTTTTGGAGATTGGTTCAAAATTAATTTGAGGTAAATTAGATAGACCGACTCACTGGAGTTTTGAAAATTTTATAACATTTCATATTTAGGAAGTTTGATATTTCATAGATAAAGTCAAACTCTTGGTTTGACGCCTCATAAAAAAGAGTTGACTTGGAGAAATAAGGTAGAGCCAAAAGATGTCCGATTTGATAGATGGAGAGATTATGATATGGAGGAAGAGCTTTTAGTTATCATTTATACTATATGAAATTTGTCCAAGACGAACTTACCTGATCATTCCATGCCTTCCGTCTGTTGTAAATGACAGCAGCTCCGAGGCTCCTTGCCGGGTTGATACCTGTGCCTGTGATCGGAATCGTCGCCAAGTGCACCAAAAACACCGCAAAGCCAATCGATAGAGGCGCCAACACCTACATCGAAGCTCAAGAAATTACTCTCTGCATGGTCGCGAAGGGAGGGGCTCCTGCACGTGGGATCGGAGGACACGTACCGGAACGTGGGAGTCACGGGCGTTGCGCGTGGGGTCGGTGGCAGTGAAGACGGTGTAGACGAGCACGAAGGTGCCGATGATCTCAGCGCCAAGCGCAGCACCGTTGGAGTAGCATAAGGCCACCACGTTAGTCCCGCCGCCGAAAGCATCGAACTGGTGTTTCATTATAGCCCTCGCGATTCCGACGCCGCATATGGCGCCCGCACACTGCGCCACCATGTACGACACCGCCCGCAACACCGACACCTTTCGACCTAGGAGAAGACCAAATGTGACGGCCGGGTTGATGTGTCCACCTGATCGGAATCATGCCAATAGCAACGCGTCAAATGCGAAGAGAGAGAGAGAGAGAGAGAGAGAGAGAGATGAAGCTAAGATTAGTGCAGCGAGAGGACCGACCAGAGATGCCGGCGGTGCAGTAGACGAGAAGAAAGATCATGCCGCCGACAGCCCAAGCGATCCCAAGGAGGCCGACGCCGCCGCAGTGGTTGCCTAGAGACTCGGCTTTGTGGCCGATGACGGTGGCCACGAGGACATAGAGGAACAGGAGGGTGGCAACGAACTCAGCGATGAGAGCACGATAGAAGGACCAGAGCTTGAGCTCCCCCACGTCGAAGAGTGGCGCTGGTGGGTGCTCCGTCACTACCCTTACTTCGTCCGTCATCTCTCGTATCTCGCAGGAGAAATGGGTTTCTGTGAGAAGAAAGAGAACGAGAAGATCATAGAGATTTATAGTGCATGAGAAGAGTGTCTTCTTTGGTGATGGCGTACAAGTAAATTTAACCGAGAAATTTCCAATTTAATTCATTATTGTCATATATATATTTTTTTGGATTTTTGATTAGAAAATACGATTCACTATAAAAAATTTGATTAATTGTTTTTCCTTCTTAGCATTGTTGTGCAATAAATAATTGATCTAATGTCGAGGAAACTATTAAAATGAAGATTTCTAAGGAAATGTCTCGAATGATTATTCTCATGAAAATAATTCAAAATAAGAATCCTTAAATAAATAATTCGAATATTGTTAGGTTGATGGTTTTGCATTTTATGCCCTCACATTCTAAATATACACACAACCCTGAACGAATCATCATTCTCAACAATATTGTTTCGTCTCTTTATGGTGTTAGAGTTGTTTGATGACACTCAAGAAAATAATTCAATTAATCATTGTCCTCCATGTTTCTAAGATTTTTAAACGAGGAAATATGATCAACTGTAGTTGATGTTGTCACTCCTAAAATTATGTTGATTATTTTTTTAATATTATGTCCGACCATTGTGGTGCATAAAATGATTCAATTAGAGTGACAACAAACAATTAAACTAATATTTTTTTAGTGAAACAACCTAAGTGATTATTCTCATGGAAACACTCATTGATAAATCAAATATTCAAAAACAAGAGTTCAAGAGAGAATAGGAAAATAATTCAATTTATTATTATTATTATTATTATTATTATTATTATTATTATTATACAAATTAAAGGATTTTGATTAGAAAATATGATTCACCATAATGAGAAGAAAAAAAAAAGTAAGTTTGAAATAGGTGCAAATTGCACTTTAGACTCCCCATACAAATGGACAGAGGTTCTTCTATTTTTTTTTAAGATTAATTTGGTATGTTTTTAGGTTGATTATATAAACGAGTATAATCGCGTTCTAATAAGTGTCTCAAACTTTCACTACAAATTAACAATGATATCTAAATAGTGAGCAAATTAGTTTTTCTAGCTTTTACTTGATTTTAGGGACTAATAATTTCATAAGTGTAACAGTGTTTGTGTATGGATCACTGTGACTTCAGGTGAGTAATATCATTTGCACTTTAGGCTTTCACCACAAATGACTTACAATAACTTAATAGCAAGTTCATAGGATTTTTCTTTTACAATAATTTTAGAGACTTATTTAGTTAATATTAGCATGTTTACAAATTAATTTAGAATTTCACCATAGATGAGCAACAAACATCAATAGGGAATTAATAGATTTCTGTATTCTTAATAATCTTATAAATTTTTAAGTCAAATATGATAACTTTGAAATACTCATCCATTGAACCTCAAACTTTTACCACAAACAAGCAAAGATGTCTCAATAATAAATAAATAGATTTTTCTATATATTTGATGATTTTAGGGACTTTTTAAGTCCAATATGGCATGTCTTTAGGTTGATCATGTGACTAAGTATAGTATTGGTACAACACTTTGAAATAGGTAATGGATTGCACCTCAAACTTTCACCATGGATAGGTAGGTAATAACAAGGGCGATCTCCCTTAAAAAATAACCCACATTTTGGATATTTCTTGGATAATATCTCCCATTTTATTTTATTTTACTTTTCGAATAGTATTTCTAATTTAAAAAATATTCAGATTATTCCTCGATAATAATTTTTTCGCCTGTTATAGTATTTTTGGCCACCAAAGAAATATCATAAATGATCTAAATAGACTTTTAGTCTCAATCAAAAATTTCCAATAGTAAGTCAACAATAAATTCATGCATTTTCTGTGTTTGGTGATTTTATATTCTTTTTTAGCCCTATTAGGCACAATTTGCAATGACTTCGGAGTAGGCATTCATTGAACCTCAAACTTTCACCAAAATGGGCAACAGTGAATCCATAATTTTTTTGATTTATTTATAGTGATTCTATGCATTTCTAAATTGAACTTGACACGCTTTCAGGTTTATTTTCTGAACCAATGTAATCACATTCTTCCATTTTTAACGTAATTTAGAATACTTATCGATTGTACCTCAAACTTCAACCACTCATAGAGTGTGGCAGAACGCAGGGAGTGACGAGAGGCAACAGCGGAAGAGCGAGGTAAGCTACATGTGGGATCGACGATAATGACGGAGAAAAGGAGCCGAGCGAAGGCGGAGAGGACGACGACAGTGGATGGGAGGTTGGCTTCTTTCCCTAAGGATGCAGAAACGTTTGCGAATGGCCGTGATGACCACACACCATTTTGTTTCCTTGGCCAATTGTCGCCCGCAGGGAAGCGAAGCAGGTCCTGTTACTTGGAAAGAGCAGATCAGATGGAGGTTCTCCTTCTGAGACAGACATGGCGGAGGCACAGCAGCACCAGACCATCACGATCGTGTCACAGTCTCCGGTCTGGTGGCGGACGATCCATCTTTATCTCCTTCCATCATCTCATTCCCTAAAGGCTCCATGTCATGTACCTGCTAAACATCAGCAATGAGGAAGCTTGTGATCTCGTTGCCTAAAGCTCGCCGCTACAACCATGTCGTCTTCTTCTTCGTCTTCTTCTTCTTCTTCTTCTTCTTCTTCTTCTTCTCCTCCTCTCTCCGTCCCGTTCTACAATCTCGAAAGATAGCAGTGTGCTTGACTGTTGTGTCCCTACCAGCAACAACGATGAAGACAAGGGTGGATAAGATTGTAGTCGATTGTCATCGTTGGGGGAATGTTCTGTCCCATAATTGCGCACAACCAAAGCTAAAAGGCACAGTTCTCATCTAAATCTATAAACAGTCTCCTACACAGATATGAATCATGCAAAGTAACATCTTGTAACCCATCACAATATATTAAAGAGTTCACAGCACAACAAACGAGAGAGAGAGAGAGAGAGAGAGAGAGAGAGAGAGAGAGAGGCGATTAAGCAATCGATGTTTCAGTCTTCAGACCACCTTAGCACATTCACGACAGAACACAGAAAGAAAGATATGCTGCTATTTTAGTTGCTGCGGCTGCTCCTGAAGGAGACCAAATCCTTAATAGCCGACGCCCTCAACACGTACTGGTAATACACCGCCGCCGCCAGAGCTCTGCCGAAAGGACCCACCCAGAAGATCCACTGCAGAGAGGAAGGCAAAAACCAGATCATGTTCCTCTAAATCCTGAGATCAAAACGAAACCAAGTTAATATGAAGAGACTGACGTGATCATGCCACGGCTTGTGCTGATTGAAAATGACCGCAGCTCCTAAGCTCCTTGCCGGGTTAATGCCGGTGCCCGTGATCGGAATCGTCGCCAAGTGTACCATGAACACCGCAAACCCGATCGACAGAGGAGCCAACACCTACACGGGAGCGGCAAAAGCTTTGGACCAGCGATCTTTTTGGAGAAATGGATCGTGCATATGCACACGCACCGGAACGTGAGAGTCGCGGGCGCTGCGTTTGGGGTCAGTGACGGAGAAGACGGTGTAGACGAGGACGAAGGTGCCGACGATCTCGGTGCCGAGGGCGGTGCCCTTGGAGTGGCCTGGGGCCACCACATTAACCCCGCCGCCGAAAGCGTTGAATTGATGCTTCATGATGGCCTTCACGATCCGGACGCCGCATATGGCGCCCAGGCACTGCGCCACCATGTACAGCACCGCGCGCAGCAGCGACACCTTCCGCGCCACGAATAGACCCAACGTCACAGCCGGGTTTATGTGCCCACCTGATCACAATCGAACGCCAACGGCAGCGTTAAAGGAGTGACCTTTGACGAGTTTAGAAACAGAGAGGGAGAGAAGTGAAGCTAGAATTAGTGCGGTGGAAGGACCAGAGATGTCGGCGGTGCAGTAGACGAGGACAAAGATCATGCCACCGAAGGCCCAAGCGATCCCAAGGATACCAACGCCGCCGCACTGGTCGTACTGAGACTGAGCCTTGTAGCCGATGACGGTGGCCACGGTGACGTAGAGGAACAGCAGGGTGGCGACGAACTCGGAGATGAGAGCCCGGTAGAAGGACCAAAGCTTGAGCTCCCCAAGGCCCAGCAACGGCGCCGGCGGCGGGTCATGGTAATCCTTCGCCGGCGGGTGCTCCCCCTCTGCCGTCACTTCCTTCGACATCTCTCTCTAGTTCGTCCTCTCTATGGCTTCCCAGTGACCGATATGACAGTCGAGATATATAATGCACGAGACGGTATGACAGTCGAGATATATAATGCACGAGACAAGGGTGTATCTAAATAATCTGCTGCGAAAGGGGATGATTTTGTTTATTAAAATAATATAATTTATATAAATTTGAGGAAAAGTTCTTCCTTAATCATAATCATAAGTTCAAATCATACATATATTCTTAAATCATAGACTAATTAAGGATTAAAAGAATATAAATGATGTTTTTATCATTATCTTCTATCATGCTCATATAAGATTGAGTATTTATCAAAAATGTCAATCTTGCACCATCGTAACTAAAATATCATGGGAGTAAGAGACTTTGTGAGAGAGTCAGTTGATCATAAATATGTATGTGAGAAACACGTAGTTAAGATCTGATAACTTAATCTCTAAAAAAATAAAAAATCACTGATGATATATTTCATACGAGAGTGAAATATCGAGTTAAAACATAAGTAGGTGGTAGCAATATTATCACAATATATGAGTGGATTGGAAGGTGATGTCAAGTTTGTATACCGAATTAGTAACCAAGTTAATTTTTGCAATAGTGGTGGTGATGGCTCAATATTAAGCTTCGATGGTAGATTTTATAATATTTTTATTTTTTGAAACTCCAACTAATCATATTAGCTCCAAGCAAAATAGTGTACACAAATATATATGTTTTATCATAAGTATTGCCTATCTAATCAACATTGACAAAGGCATGGAGATAAAATAATGAATGTTTCCAAAGAAGAAATTCATGATTGAGAGCTTTTTAAAGATATTATATGATACATTTTAGAGTGGGCTAATATATAGTGGAGGGTCAATATATAAATTGTGATAATTTATTGATTGTAAATGAAATGTTTGGATATGTAAGAGATAAATACTATAAAGAACAAAGTACTTATAGGTACTATGTATGATCCATAGTAGAGTTACTGTCATATAATTTGAGTGACTTAGTGAAAAAGAGTGAGACGATAACTTCTTAGACATTCTATATGCTTATCTATAATAATAAATCTCGAATATACTTCTTTTGAGATAGAAAAAATTTAAAAAAATATGAATATTATTTTAACTTCCAAAATAACTTAAGATTACTAGGTCTTTGACGGAGAATTTGTTACGTTCTTAATGGCACTGAGAAGGGAGAGAGAGATGAATTAGTACATAGCGAATTTAATCGATTTTAAAATTCACCATACCTTAGAAACTTGATTGATTAAGTTAAATATTTTATGACCAAATTCAATCACATTAGATGTATCAAATTTTACATGGCCAGATTCAATCATGTAAAAATTATTAGATGTTTTAAAGTTGAATTTAGTCATGTAAGAGATATTTGACGTCACGTAGTAGAATTCTAGGGATTGAGAGATAACAAACGCTTCATGACTAGATTCAATCACATTAAAAATATCATATGCTTCAAGGTTTGACTATACTAGAAGCTTTGTGGCTAGACTCGACTATGAATGGAAGATGCTTAATAATCAAAGTTGAAGTATTGATCTATATATGTGATTTTTCATTATCATTTTATGTACTAGGATTTGTAACCACCTTTATCTTGAGTATATTGCCTAATATTTATGATTTGATTCTTGATAGTTTGAGATAATGATGATTAGTTTCTTCATCGCTAATCAAGGAGGTCCAAGTTAGTGCTATAATTGAACCATCAAAGATTTGAGAAGATTGTAATCTTATTGATCAATATATCGTAACCAATCGAATATGGGCACACCACCACGTAGTTGAACTATTGGACAAATAAAGGACTTAGCTATATAATCTACAAGTTGCTTAAGCCCAAACCATTAATCTTTAGCACTCATTGATATGCCAAACCCTCTTTTTGGAGGTCCAAAATATCTTCCTCCACTTCTCCTTCATCTTCTTTGGAATTGAATTAGTCACTATTTTCTTCACCTCGCTCAGCTCCTATAAGTCCCTTTAGCTCCAAAGAGGTCAAAAGTGTCGTTACAACGAAGGATTCCCCTTTGAGAATTATCCCCTCCGATAATGGACACTAAAGTCTAGACAAGCTCCTTTTAACTTTTGTTTTGGTCTTGAAGATCTTAACCATTGTCGTTCTCACTTCTTCATTCCACCCGAATTCATTCGAGCTCCTAGTTGCTTGTCCTATTGAGTAATCCTATATATCAAACCCTGACTACTACAACTACACTAATGCATTATAGGAGGGGCTTCAGTTCACCCTCCATGCTTTCTTCGTCATAATCTTTCTTACATTAGGAGATCTCATCTACTTAGGTAGCATCGATGTTGAACTCTTAGTGTTGTACCTTGCAGCATTTGTTGATGTTGACCTTGTTGCACCCATGCTATAACATTTGCTTTTAAGAGTTTAGCATTCTTCATTTCAACCCAAAGTAAATGTAAGATTTAAAAGCATCAAGTTCCAAAAAGGATTAGGAGGAATATTTTTTCTTTATTTATTTTCAAAAGGGGTGGTTTTTCAATCTTTCATAGAGCACTTGAAAGTTTATTAAACTCTTTTAAGGTTGGTCAGATTCGAGAATGGGTGATTCTTTAAAATTTTTATGTATTGTTCGAGTCTAAATCCATTTTCTAGATAAGTAAATAGTGACTTGTCGAAACCAAGCTAAGTCCACTGCCCAAGGGTAAGCATTTATGGCTCCTCATTTTTATAACTCAATCATTTTCTAGTTTCTATTTTCAATTTACCATCTTGCTTTTGTAGACAAACTTCTCGATAACTTTCTCAAAACAACTAACATGAAGGAGAAAAGGAAAGTCCCCTAGATCCTCTTGATCATGAGAGCAACCAAGGGTCTCATCATGTCCTCAAAATTGTACTATCGAAGGAATAAAGGCATGCACTGGCCCTAGGAAGCACATAGACAATTGACCACCTCCCTTCAATAGGAACTAACAAAAAAGGATCAATGGAACATTTAGTTTTGGAGATGGAGGGGTAGAGGGGAACTAGGCTCCCTAGAAACCACTCTAGGAAGTAATATTTGCATTCCCCTTTCAATATCTACCTGATAAAATAGGAGGGCTTCATTTGTAAGTACACAACTTACTAACTCGAGCTTAAAAAAGACCTTCTAAGGTTGACTAGGGGTTATTGTATTAAGAGATACACTAGAGTCTTAGCGTGATGCACTAGGCTCTCACAAAGAAGATATACTTTCGATTGAAATCTAAGGTATACTTAAGCTAAACAAGTTCGTAAGTCTAGTTTCTTCTAGCGAGCTTATGATGATCTTCTGGTGAACTTCCGATGATCTCTCAGCAATGTTCCAGCGGACTCCCAACAAGCTCCTGGACTTTACGACGATCTTCTTGGTGAGTTCCGATGAGCTTCTCTAGCAAGCTCCGAGACTTCTCGGCTGGTTCCTACAGAACTTTCGACGAACGTTCGAACTTCCGACGAACTCTTGAACTCCCAACAAAATCGTGTTCTTGACTTCGGAACTTTATTTTGCTTTATGCCTTGCTATCGTAGTTAATCTTGTACATGTAAAAATATACTTCAATCTAGACAATTAATAGTAAGCATGAATCATGTTGTCCGGCATGTCATTGGTCCATCGACGCTTCGTTCGATTCTTCGGCGCATCGTCCTCACTTGCGGCCTATTGCCCAACTAGCTAGTTGACTGCGCAACTCCGATATTCTTGGCTCAATATCCCCTCTTCTTGGCCTGAAGCCTTTTGTCGATATGTCGACCAATCCTTCGGCCCGACGTCCAATCCTTTGACATGTTTTCCTCCAGCCCAACATGATTCTTCCTGCTTTAATTGTCTCATCCTGATCGAAGCATCATGCGTCACTCAAAACGCAGATCAGATCATAAACACTTATCAATTGATTTCATCATCAAAATACGAGATTCAACACCACCACCCAGACCACCTAGGAGATTGGGTCTTCTAGGTAGTGCCACTGCCGGCTATATTTTCAGGGGCTGATTGGGCTGTTCAATCCAGCCCAAATCATTCCTGTTAAGGGCCCAGTTGGCCCCTTATTAAGTTAATAGGATTACCTCTCAATCTTAACTTAATTTAAGCTCTAACTACGATAATTAAGACATGATCACAGCACTTCTTTTTTTAGTGTGTCAATTGCTCTTCTAGTTAGCTTCCGACGTACTTTTGGCGAACATCCGATGAACTCTTGGCAATGCTCCGGCGGACTCCCAGTAAGCTCCTGGACTTTATGATGATCTTCTTAGTAAGTTCCGATGAGCTTCTTTGGTAAGCTCCTAGACTTCTTGGTTGGTTCCGGCAGAACTTCCGACGAACGTCCGGACTTCCAACGAACTCTCGAACTCCCAACGTGATGTCGATCTTGACTCCGGCACAACAGCTGCTTTATGTCTTACTGCTATCGTAGTTAATCATACACACTTTTCTTAACATATAGATTAGATCAAATAAATTATAATTGATTTCATCATCAAAATCTAAGATTCAACCCGAACAAATTTTTTATTGTCTTAACACTAAAAAAAAAAAGGAATTTAAATTATAACAAAATGATCGATGACTAAGGTCATTGGATAAGCATTAAATATCTGAATAGATTACATGGTGTCTAATATGATGCCATGTCATGACTAATTTAACTTAATCTCGCATAATTAAAAGATAAATTTCTACAATGTTATGTCCAATCTTACCTTTCACCTTTTTCTTCAAATGTATTTTTGAGCAATACAATGCATACAACACTTGCTAATTTGAATTTTTCCTTTTTTGCTTGATGTTTTAATATAGTTTTAGCAATTTTTTTGCTCATTTTCCATAAATGATAAAAAATTGCTGACCTCAATTTCTTGTTAGAGATAACGGGAACAAATGTAACATCATTAAGAGTATATGATTTGCTTGATGGTTAGCAAATTTTAATCAAACATTCAAATTATATTTGGCATGAGCTATACCTCATAAGCATACCACTTGAATTCACACATTATTGAATGTTTAATGATCGAATCATTCACAAAGTGATTCAGTATTTGAAAAACTTTCCAATAATTACATATTGTCAGCCTCCTTACCTTATATATAATGTGAAATTTAATGAAACTAAAATATTATATTAGATAAACATATTTTTATTTTTAATATGCATTCCTGAAGGAGCTTGAGTGAGTGAATGTACAGCTATGAAATGATATTTGGTAAACAATAAATGAAAACTATATTTTAAATATATTGACATAAGTATTATTTGGTAAGATTATATTTCAAGAGTCCCTTAAATATTATGTGATAAATTTACCCTTATAATATTTATTCGAAAATAAATATATATTTTTTTATTTAAATTAATTAGTAAATAAATAAATAAATAATCTTATAAAAACTTTCATATTGCCTAGACTTATAAAATATAAATATAAAAATATTTTTTAAAAAAAATAAATAAATAAAATGTAAACTTATAGAAAATATAAATCATGTTGGACAATCTCATTATTTTAAATATCATAGGATATTCTAAGAATATTAATATATATTAACATCACATAAATGTTAAAATATTAAGATGATCATAAGATAACATTAACATTTGAGTATTGATAATGCAACATGTAAACCAAATATAATTTAAAAAAATTATCAATCACTAATTTATATATGAAATGCATGTTTTAAATATGTTCTCTGACGCACTTTTTAACATTGGAGCAGCCTTGTCTGAGTACAACTATATGGTATACATTGGATAAATTTTTTGTTTCAGTGGATGATAACTATGATTGACCAGTTTGAAATAGAGGAAACTTGATAGCCCAATCGGACAAACCTAATTAAAATTCAAACTTGAGCACAAGTGGATTGAGTTGAGTTTGTTGAATGATCCATATCACACATTGTTGAATAATCTTATTTTTGCTATCCGAGCGATCTCAAATACTTTTGGTAGAATTATAGGATGCAGTAAAACCATGAATTTTGACGAATTTGATCCCACACTCGGACCCAAATTTGAATCCACTAATTGGACTTGTCGAACCTGATGTTCACCGAATCGGCTCGACCCAGTCCGACCGAACCCGTCCAAACCAATCCATTTGCGAAAAAGAACGGGGGCAGAAGGTAAATAAGTGAAACGCCCCAGGAGGCGTTTCCCCGTGCCTTTCCTGCCACCGCTGTACCTTGCGTAACAACCCCTCCCCTTTAGCCCAAACGAAACGAAGGAATCGAGGAGAGAGAAGCGCGGCGAGATTCTTCTTCCGTTCGTCTCTCTCTCTCTCTCTCTCTCTCTCTCTCTCTCCTTAGAATCTTTGAGAAAAGAGAGGGCACGAGCATTGCCGGTGGCTTTCGCAGTAAAGCCCTCCGAAGTTTCCTCCGTCCTCCTTTAAACCCTCATCTCTCTCTCTCTCTCTCTTCGCCGTTCCTCACCTCGCGTCGCCCGGTGCAACCTAGGCGTCCCCGATCATGTCGCAGGCATCTGATCCCTCCCCGTTCTCTTCCGACGCGGCGTGGAACCCTCCCCCGGAACCCCCCGAGCGGTCCTCGCCGCCCGGGGAGACATGCGATGCCGCCGTCGGCTGGCGGACGGCGGAGAGCGAGGAGCACAGGAACGGCGGCAATGCGGCCGGAGACCGCGGGTGGACGCCGGCTTGGAGCGTGCCGGCCAATGGAGCTAGCGAGGCGGGTCCGGTGATGGGGGCGGACTGTTGGCCCTCGCTCCCAGAGTCCGCGTCGAGGGTGTCTATCAGATCCTCGTCTTTGGACTCGTTGATGGCTCTCTCGGATGGACCATCGGCCGCTGCTGCCCTGGTGTGATCCCGTGCTCTTTGAACAAATCGTTGTTATTTCTTAGATGAGAAGTTCTTTTTGTGTATTAAATATTAATGTAGAGTGACCCTTTTGCGCGTGTTATTAGGGATCTATGATCGCTTCTTCCCAGATGAAGCTAAATGCTAAGAGCACAAACCCAATTTCTTCCCAGGATCATGATGCTCTTGGTCGCCAGGGGCCTAATTCGAGCCCTAATTTAATGAAGAGACGTGGTGGCACTGGCAGCAGTTCAGCAGCTAATCATGGTCCTGGAGCATCTCAAGAACCTCATTTTATTTCGGAGATGCCTCCAGTCAGTGTAGACACATTTCAGGGATCTTCTCCGCAGGGTATTGCCGACCACGGTAATAGCAATTTGGGTCGGCATAGGAGAGATGAGTTCTTGCCGCAGCTGCAAAGCGGCAGCAATAACCAGAGAAGCGGTTATGGTGGCAACAAAAGGGGAAATGCCCACCATAGGCGCCACGGTAGCCGGCGCGATCAGGAGCAGGGTGGCTATGACTGGAGTGGTCCTCGAGGTTTTAGTGGTAGAGATTCACACATGTTGATGCCACTGCCTCAACAGCGGGGACAGTCACAACCATTCATTCGAGCACCTCCACCGCCCACCACGGCACCTTTTGTTGGCATGCCACCATATTTTCGGCCTTTCGTGAGCCCCGTGGGCTACCCTGGTATGCAGTGCCTCTGATATAGGTTCTTTACTTTGTCATGTGGGTTTTGTAGTTTTGATAATCTTCATGATACCAGAATTTCATTCTGCTCTTTATTATCTGCCGCCACCTCCACCTACTGACACACTTAGAAGCATGCCTTTCATTGCCCATCAACTGCCCCATATGAATCCCCCAGCAATGTTTCTTCCTCCAGCAGATCATCAGCGCTTCATGTTGGTCAAACAGATAGAATACTATTTCAGGTGTTACAAGAGTCTCTATGGCTAACTAAGATTTTCTAGTGCAATTCAATATCTATGTATTAACTTGTTTGCGTTTATAGTCCTGATAATCTTTGCAAGGACCTTTTCCTGCGAAGGAATATGGATGATCAAGGTTGGGTTCCTATCTCCTTAATTGCTAGCTTTAATCGGGTGAGTTGTTTTAAACTACTTCGATATCTTTTTCTTGTTTGTTTTTGCTTACCACTTTTCACTTGTCCCTATTGCTGATAAGTAATTTGAAAGACTAAAACATTCTTTTTCGTCATTTCTGTTTTGCATTATATAGAAAATAAAGAACAGATGCTTTGACTCAATTTTCTATTCTTTGTTCTGGTATAACTTTAAGTAACACATTTAATGCTAAAGAAGAGCGCAGTCCTTTGCTGACAAAGTGGGATACCATGCTCAGAGTGCCGGTGTGGTAATTCATGCTAAGCATATTGTTATATTGTAAGTATTCATATAATTATAACAAAAAAATTGTATGCTAAGTTTTCTCTTGCATAATTTTAGAAACATATGATAATTTACAATATTGTCCAAGTAAAATCATCTGATGCAACTATAGGAAACACTTGCTGCTCATTGCCCAAAGTCACATAGTCTAATACCATATCCCTTCTATTTTTGCTTTATTTTACACAGTAGTCCCTAATTTAGTTTTCTCTTACTAAAGCAAGGTCTGAAATTTCGTATTGTACCGGAGTTTCGACGATCGCTCGGTATGATACGGAACGGTATACCGCTCGATATACCGTTCGGTATATTATATATATATATATATATAAAAGATTTTATATATATATTTATTTATTTATTTAAAAGCCAACGTCGCATCGCCTCGGTGACGTCGCCTCGTTTAATTAAATAATATATAAATATAAATATATATATATATATATATATATATATATTATTTATTTAAAAGCCGACGTCGCATCGCCTCGGCAACGTCACCTTGTTTATTTAA
Source organism: Musa acuminata AAA Group (assembly GCF_036884655.1). Lineage (NCBI taxonomy): Eukaryota > Viridiplantae > Streptophyta > Magnoliopsida > Zingiberales > Musaceae > Musa > Musa acuminata. Next base: position 16,292,023 of record NC_088327.1, on the reverse strand, counting down.
ATTATATATATATATATATATATATATATATATAATTTTAATATTATTATTTGTTCCGTCCGGTAACGGGCGATCCGCGTACTGGTATACCGTCGGACCGATACGTACCGCCCGTACCGGGCGGTATTATTTGGTATTGCTTACCTTGTACTAAAGATTATTTAACCTATCCTAAGGAACCAAAATTTTCTTTATTCCTAGCTACTAAACTATCTAAGTTGCGACTCAAAACCAAGACAACGCATGGGGCTAGTGTTTTTTCTTGTCGTGCAGCCAACTCCTACTTAAACTTCTCTCTTACCCTCCATTGCTTGTTTGAGAGAGTTTTGAGATTGTCATCAGGTCCTTTTTAGGTGGCAATTTGAATTCAAAGTTTTGTAATAATATTAGATGCAAGGGTTTAAGGTTTTGTGGTTTGGTTTTGGATGTAAAACATGCTTATTAAATAGAGTGATGCAAGAGCGGCAAAGGAGATTGCTGTTAATGTAAGAAAAATAGGTACAAATAGGATAAGGGTAATGATAAGGTGAGAGGTAGAAACTATGAAATGAAGAAATAATAGACTAGGTGGTGGAAAATTATTCATGATAGAGATTAGAAATATTACTAAGTAACATCTAACCCAATGAAGCATTGTTTCATTTATCAAAATTCATGTCTAATTGAAAAACATAGATATATAAGCATTGACTACAAATATATTGAACCTAGACATTCCTACGACCAAGGATTATAATTTTAGTTAGATTGGTCTGTATTGACTGTTGTATGCTTGTTTGACCACACTGAATAGTTTTGCTTGGTCTAGTTCCACACTGTGTGTCACCTGGTATTGTTGTCAACACTGAGTTGTATCAGTGGTAAGCCTATTCGCACTCTCTCTCTTGTTTATCAGCTAGCTTTGATTACAATATGTAACATAGTTATCGTAACCAAACTACAAAATATTATAGTCAAGCCTTGGGTCACTAGTTGCATCAGTACGCCAACGGGTCAAACTATATGTCTATTTAAAAAATTATTTAAAAATATATAAAATTATTTATAGTATTAGAAATTATTTTAAAAACCTAAAAGTATCTATTTTATTAAATAAATAGAACAATATTAAACATAAATGCAAATAATAAAAAATAACATCAACTAATATTATAAACATAAATTTTAACAAAAAAAAGCGTGATAGTTTTTTTTTTTAAATAATTACAGTAGTCCAAACGAAAATAAATTGTTCAGCAATATGAAATAAATACATGCAGCATAATTATCATATCACCTGTGTCACCTGGTATTGCTGTCAATACTGAGTTGTATAGGTGGTAAGCCTATTCGCACTTTCTCTCTCTTGTCTATCAGCTAGCTTTGATTACAATATGGAACATAGTTATCGTAACCAAACTACAAAGTGTTCTGGTCAAGCCTTGGGTCACTAGTTGCATCAGTAGGTCGACGGGTCAAACTATATGTCTATTTAAAAAAATATTTAAAAATATATAAAATTATTTATAGTATTAGAAATTATTTTAAAAACCTAAAAGTATCTATTTTAATAAAAAAATAGAACAATCTTAAACATAAATGCGAATAATAAAAAATAACATCAACTAATATTATAAGCATAAATCTTCACAAAAAAAAAACATGATAAGTTTTTTAAAAAATAATTACAGTAGTCCAAACAAAAATAAATTGTTTAGCAATATGAAATAAATACATGCAGCATAATTATCATGACTCAAATATCAAATACATATGAACTTAAAGATCAAAATTATAGTTTCTAGTTATCAAACTGTCATGTAGTTCTACCCCACAGAAGTCCATTCCATATCATATTCAAGTTTTTAAAACCTCTAATATGGTGAAATACAACAAGAAGCTATAGCAACAAAGTAGATGGCTATGGAAATGTGAGCGGCTGAAGAATGACATTATTGAAGAAAGAGGAGTGGTTGGTAGAAAGACCTTGTTGAAGAAAGAGGAGTGGCTGGTAGTAAAGGAGTTGCTGAGTAAAGAGAAATAGACAATGTATGAGGGAAGATGTAAGGAGATGGATGGCCAAAGGGAGACGAGACAAACGAGATAGAGAGGGTGGAGAGAGAAGGGTGGTCAAATGAAGCAAGGAGGTGGAGGGGATCGAAGGAAGAGGAGGTAGGAGAGGAATGATCAGATAAGCAAGGGTATTTTCTTTCTCACTTTAATCCTAATTTAAAATTAACATAACTTCCCTCTAAAATAAATGGTAAGAAGGTTTAAGGGAAGGGTTTGTAAGTAATTTTAGCTATATTAAAAAATTAAAAACTGGTCAGATAGCTGGCTTATTTTGAGTTTTTATCGATAAGTGGATGAGACTGACCAATGGTTCATTTCTCAATTTTTCTGGTCCGATCATCTAATCTAGTTTGGTTCAAACAACTATGGGATGGAGGATTTTTATGACACTTGGGAAAAATTGCAGTGCAGGTCCTATCATGGGTCACATTATATCAAAGCTTTTTTATATTCATTACATTTTGGATTTGATCTGTCAAAAAGTTTGGCTGTGAGGCCGGTGTCTATACTGACAAAAGGGATGCTGGTGCCGCCTGTCTTGTTCAGCTGCAAGAAGGATTGCACAGCTCTTTACAAAATTTAATACCTGGATTATGTTGAAGCTTTCTATGTTCTTTTAACTTTCTGCTTGTTCATGTCCATATTATTCTTTCCTGGGTTATGGAAGGATAATTTTGTCTTACTGTCATTGAATATTTTCTTATTTTAGTGAGACTATTACCAAGTTTTGAACTGGTTTTAGCAGTCTGTTAGTTTTGACAATAGTGCAAATTGACTTTTGGGTATCTAACCGTCCTCATCTGTGATAGCTATCTACTGAAGTTTTGGTTTGACTTTATATAAATGAATTTATATTGGGCAGGATTCTTATTAGGCATGATCAACATATTATGTTGACTAGCTGTGCTAGCTGTGTTTTGTGGATGGCTGGAGAAAACCATTATTTATAGGATCTGGATAGTTTTGTTAATATGCTTTAGTCATTTGCTGGATCTTCTTCCATTTCGTCCATATTTTAATCACAAATGGAATTGTTTGTGTTTCGTTTCCTGCAGGTCAAACAGTTGACAAGGGACATGCCACATATATTGGATGCAGTACGAGGTTCAACAGTGGTAGAAGTGCAGGTACAGCTTACAACTTTTCATTTTATTTCTTCTTATTTGTATATGCTTTATATTCCTGTACATAGGATAGTCATAAGTAGGTGCCTTTGCCAAGTCTTGATCAATGCCAATTTCCAATATGTTACTGCCATTGTGGTTATTCTTATGCAGCTGCAAAATAAAAGGATACTAAAAAACAAGGTATGAAATTTTGTATCGTAACGGAGTTTCGACGTTCGCTCGTTACGGTACGAAACTGTATACCGAGCGGTATATCGTTCAATATATATATATATATATATGTATATATATATATATGTATATATATATATATATATAATATTTTTATAAAAGTTGACGTCGTCTTATTTTTATATATATAAGATATATATATTTATATATAAATATTCTTATATATAAGGCGACATCACCGAAAAAGGTGACATCGCGTCGCCTCGACAACATCGCCGAAAAAAGTGACGTGATGTCACCTTATATATATATATATATATATATATATCATTCCGTCTGGTAACGGATGGTTCGTGTACCGATAAACTGACGGACCGGTACGTACCGCCCGTATCGAGCGGTATTATTTGAAATTGCATACCTTACTAATAAGTAATTTGTTTTACACTTACGTAAATTTATTTGGGCCATATGCTAACTTCTGCAGTTGTTGATGCACTCTGATGCAGGGTGAGAAAATAAGGAAACGTGGTGATTGGATGAAATGGATGATGCCACCAACCCCAAATCAGTATGATCTTGCTTCTGGTTCCCAATCTCCACTAACACCAGGCTATGATTCAGTCATTGCTCACATGCATACTTTTGGACTAGACGAGGGTTCTTCCCATCATAGTATGAGTTAGACTTGTGGGAACCCCCCAATAGTACTTGTCAGATTCATAATGAGGTACTTTGAAGTAGATCAGCATCTGGAAGTTTCAACAACTAGATGCAGGATTCTCTTACTGAAGATGGAGACCGGTCAGTCGTCCCAATCAGTCAGAACTGTGAAAAGATTAGCCAGGAGAGACTCGTTGAAATTCGAATGCATGAGTCAGAACCGGAGAATGTAAAAGGATTGATTGTTGAGAGCCATTAGTTGAGGTCTTCGCCTTGGCTGCAAATGGGCATCAACCAATAAAGAAGGGGGAAAAAAATGACAGAAACGAAGAAAGAATTTGAGAGATTTAACTTCCAGTCAATTATCTCTAGGTTGAACTGCTACTACCATATAGTGGAAAGGAGGTTTCGGATTGGCGTTTCTCATTGGCATGGCTCCTTGGGATGGGCTTTCTGAATCCCCAGCCTTTTGCTGTCACATACCACCGTTGTTGGGGGGTAAGAAATGGATTTAATCAGCGGCGCATAGCGGTTCTCATCTCCCCATAGCTGAATCTGCGGGCATGGTTATAGTTTCCAATACTATCATGGTTACATTACATATACCTATTATTCTTTAATTGCAGCTGCAAATAATCGCCTCAAATTATTTGATGGATTGAATAGATAGATTATCCACGACACAGGCTGAGATCTGTCGTATATCTTATGCATATTACCGTTTGTGTAATCATCCATGGAGTTGCAGAATATTTGTCTTCAAAGATGATTTGCTGGAAACGTGTGGATTTGTTTTCGCTGATGGAAGAGACCTGAGCAAGCCTAGCAGACAAACCGGCATGGAAGATCACACTCATGAGACAGGTAACCACTCTTTCAGGGGCAAGTTTAGACCATTTGAATGCAACTTTAAATAGAATGTGCGAGTAAATTGAGTCCAAATCAACGCATAATAGTTATTCCTCTTGCAAATAGACCCTTCCAGATTTCTTTCCGTAGATGATTTGTTACAAGCATGCTCAACAGCTAACAGATCTGTGATAATGGCACAAAAAAAATTGTATTAGGTCATGTGAAGCTTGTCACATCTTATCACATGTCAGGCTTCTGAGGCCATGAGATGTAAATAAGCATGAGGTAAATTGCTGGATTTATCAATATAATCCCACAGTGACCCTTTAGTGGTCCTTAGTACTGTCATCTCACCACCCAAAGGGGAGAGTGTAATTTGCGTCCTTGCACATACCGGTATTCGATTTGGGAATGAGAACCTCAATTATTGTACTGTATCAAAATTCTAATCCGGTGAACGCTAGAAGATTTCATCTCTCATATTTTAATCTTAAAGAAAACAGTAAAAAAAAAGGATTACCATTTTTGTCAGACACGCATGCTACTCTTTACTGTATCAGATTTCCGTGATACCATTTTAATTAATATGTTTGTTTGAGCTTTTTGTCTTTGACACACATGGCGCTGCATCAGATATCAAACATCCCGTAGTGAGTGCCACCCTACGGCGACCTCAGATTCCCTCTGTCTCCCCGTCTTTGCCTTTGACGGTCCTCATCTCCTTCCCGCTCTGTGTATAAAGCATGCCACGGCCCCACGCAGAGCTACGGACGTGTCATACCCCACGTACTCCGGCTGCCCCCTCGGCCAACCCAAAAGAAGTTAACCAGGCCATACTCATTTTTAGAATGCTGCTTCCCTGTCCGTGGCAGGCGATGGCCGTAGCAAAATCATGAGGCTGGAGGCCGCAGGACGCCTTCTCCACGTGATCCCCGGTACGTTAATTGCCCTCGCAGGGCTCCACTTTGTGCAAGACGGAACAACAAACAAGCACAAGAAGAAGCCAGAAGCTTGCTTACTATTACGCCTCTCTCTCTCTCTCTCTCTCTCTCTCTCTCTCTCTCTCTCTATATATATATATATATATATATATATATATATATATATATATATATATATATATATATATATATATATATATATATATATATATATCAAAGCCAATCTCTGTGTGTGTTGCCATGAGTGGAGTAGTCTCCTCTCCGATGACCTCTTCCTCCTCCTCGTCTATGGCGCCGTCTCAGACCCCAGGGAAGGCGATGGAGGAGGTGGAGGTGTGGAAGGACATCAGCCTCAGCAGCCTCAACCAAGACATGCCCTCCACGCCTCCCCTCTCGCTCCACTACCATCACGACTCCAATCCCACGTCCACCTCCACCTACGTCGCCGGCGTCACCCTGCAGGACTTCCTCTCCGGAGCCTTCAGGGTGGCGGATCCGATCCCTCCCACATGCTGCGTTCGCCGCCCCGCCACCCTCAGCCTCGGGCCCGGCCAGTTCCTCGACTGCCTCAGCCCAAATTCCAACTGCAGCAACAGCGACGGCTCCTTCTCCAGCTGCTCCGCTGGGTTCGCGATGATCAGGAACGGGGCCTTCGAGAACGGCGACGGCACCGTCGTCGACGGGCGGAAGAAGCGAATGATCAAGAACCGGGAGTCGGCTGCTCGGTCCAGAGCCAGGAAACAGGCATGATCCTCGTCTCTCTTTCTCTCTTGGCTCTTCTCTGAATTCTGCAGTCTCTTAAGAGTTCCTAAACAGGCTTATACGAGCGAGCTGGAGACGGCAGTAGAGCATCTTTTGGAAGAGAACAGGAAGCTAAAGCTCATGTACGAGGAGGTAATCCATAGACCCAACAACAGGGACCTTCCATGAGTCTGCGTCCGCAAGAGAAGGCTACCTTAGTCTCCTATGTGCAGGATCCTATTGTACTTTCTCGCCCGCTCATGTCCTCCTTTTGCTTGCGCAGTTGCTTAAGCAGACGATGGCGGCTCAGCCACCTGCCGCCAAGAAGCGGAAGCTCCAAAGAACCTCAACTGCTCCGTTTTGAGGAAAGAGGGGAGCCTAGGAGCTTCAACCTCAGCGGCTGCGGCAGATGCAACCCTCTCTCGCTCTCTTCTTACAGGACAGTGAGTTGAGCTTGTCACAGGTTTTGCTTTTGCAAGGCATGGCAAGCTCCTTGCAGAGGAACAAGACAGTCCTAAGCTGCTGCATCTAATCCTACAAAATAAACAAGTCTCTCTCTCTCTCTCTCTCCCTCTCGGTGTACACATATGGACCTATCTTCTCTCATATGGTCTTCTGCGACATGGATGCTTCGTGTTTGTTCTTTTGACAGCAGGTAGCGCTTGACGCTAGTTGAGTTTCTTGCATTGGATCAACGTGTCTACTTGTAGTATCCTAGCTGTCTCCCTGCGTCTTCTTCTCCTTTCGTTTCATCAATAACAGTGCATCTCGGATGATCTTTACGACAAGTAAGACCAGCAACCTTCACCTCCTGTCCTATCTTCTTCCCTCTTCTTTACGCCTTCGAGTGCAATCCAGCTGCCATGACAGAAAGGGTGAAATATGTCGTGCTTGTAGATAAGTTGATCACGCGATAAGATCTTACCGTCACCATTGTTGTGATGGTGAGGTCTACTACTCCACGGTCTTTTCCAAGTTGACAAGATCAGATGGTGATTTCCGGCGGGGTCAGCAAGCCCACCACCCTAATTGCTTCCTTTTGCTTCTTTCCACACTCATTGTACATGATCCAAAACTATCTTTCCAGAGAATAATAGTAGTAAACGCTGCTTTCACCCCTTCAATCGTTCTTTGACGCTCCGATCAAAATCGCGTGTGCGAGTATTGTGGATGCTCAGCTTTGGGATTCTAATCTCGACTCTCTCTAAGAGGGATTTTGTTGGGATCAAAGTGATCTTTTTCGGCCTATATGTGATACCACTTCAATACAATCTAGGAAGCATGCAGGGTGTTTAGAAGCGTGACTCGATGTGCCTTATCTGTGGATAAGAAGGACAAAAGAGTACTTCGTTTCGGATATTATATACATGTGATTCTTTCTTTATGGGAGATTTTTTTTATAAACAGGGTATTTTTCAATTGGTATCTCATTTTATTTTATTTTCTTAAATAGTATTTTTATTTATTTTTTATTTTTTTTATATTTTAGTTTATTATAATATTTTTGACCTGTTATAGGGCTTTGGTCATCAGAAAAGTCTACTTAAAATCAAATATAATAAATAATTTAAATATTTTTTAGCTTCAATCAGATTAATTATAAGTCTAAAATATTTTATTATGATCTATCTATAAATAATGATAATAAATAATTGAAAGGAGTTTTTAGCTTCAATCAGATTAATTATAAGTCTAAACTATTTTATTATGATCTATAAATAATGATACTAAAAGAAGTATGATATGATGTCACTTATAAATATTTTGTATAAATAAAATATTTATAAATATTATTAAAAATATTATAAACGAGTTAAATAACAAAAAATAATTGATAAATATAGATAAAAATTTTGATATTTTTTTAAGTATTTTTAATATAAAAGATATTATTTAAAAAATAAAATATTGTAATAGTCTATGAGTATAACATTATGTCACTTATAATATTTTTAATAATATATACTATTTCTGATACATCAATATTGTAAATATTATTAAAAATATTATATAGATGAATTAAATGAAACCATTTTAAGACTTAAAAATTAATTAAAAAAATATGATAAATTTTTTAAGGAATATTTTTAAGTATTTTTAAATTAAAAATTTATTAAAAATAAAAAAGAAGATATTTATTTTTAAAATATTTAAAAATATATATATTTTCTAAGAAAATCATGGGTGGTTCCCCCGATTGCCCAAGTGTAAGAGCTAATCCTCGGCGTCTACTTAGGGATTAGACTCCCCTCATCCAGAATCCTCTCATCCCCATTACTTCAGAATGAGCTATAATTTAATTGTCGGAGGAGTCACGTCGAAAAATCCCTTTCGGCATCGATCTTTGTGTAGAATCTCTAAGACGATCAAAACCTACATCGAACGCATGAAGACTACCTCGGATCTACCTTGACCACCTCATTCCCCATAGCAACCGCCTCACTTGATCATCACAAGAGTCACTTAGATAACTTTGCATCTTCATGTCAAGATCGAGTCGTGACGACTCCTGGTTGACGGTATTAAGGCAGCAACATATTTAAATACATTTTTAACTTTAATAACGTTAATTACAGGCCTAAAATTTCCCTATAAATAATGACACTCAAAGAGACATGATATGATGCTACTTATAATATATTTAGTACATTAATAAAATATTATAAATATTTATAAAAATATTATAAAATAATTTAAAAATATTTTAATTGATAAAAAGAGATAAAATTTTTAATGAGAAAATTTTAAGTATTTTTAAATTTAAAGATATTATTTAAAAAATAAATAAGATAATGATCTATGAGTGACAATCAAAGATGTATGGTATGATGTCATTTATAATATTTTTTAATAATATCTATAGTATTTTAGTAAATCGATATTGTAGAAAAATATTATATTTGAATTAAATAAAAATATTTTAAGAGTAAAAATTAATTAAAATAGATGAAAATTTTGATGAATATTTTAAGTATTTTTAAATTTAAAATATTATTAAACAATAAAAAGAAAAGATATTTTTTAAAAAATATTTAAAATATAAATATTTTCTAAGAAAATCTCTCAATTCTTTATGTATGTGTAATATCCAGAAAAAAAAAAAAAATCTGGGACTTCGTTTTTGGATATTGCCCAAAGGAAATAATCGGAGGAAACGGAGGCTCGAGAGCGGACATGTAAAAGCTGATGGATTAAAGTGCTACTACATCTGTCGCCGGAACTCCTTTTTGATTTGTTCTATTCTTTTCTGTGAACTTTGTCAGACGTGCCTGAAAAATCCTCGGAATAATTCATGAGATACTTACTGTCTCAAACACCTGCGGTCGATGTGCACACGAGCTCGCTTGGGTGAGGAAAACATAAGCCGACTGTGTTGACGATGGGCAACATCTATTAAACGAGTGTTCCACAGTCATCGAGAAACCAGCGAGGCAAAATAAACTACGAGAAATGGAATCGTCAAGCAAACATCACTTGATTTACACCAAGCAGTCGACAGCCATAAAATATGACAAAGAAGTTGGAGATCTGATTCTTGGGGTCAGTATATTCTTGGAATCGTCAAAGAGAGAGAGAGAGACAGTCTTGTCACTCTACACAAAAAGAAGTCAGAGGTACACAACATGACATGTTGGTCGCGCAAAGACATGATTAGTCCATCGTATGCTTTGTTTCCTCTTTGGGATTTTTTTAGCCATTATTAGGATCGGCCATATCTTTAATTAAGAATATTTTAATCTTTATTGATAATTTTTTTAAAAAATTTATTATCTCTCAGACCATTGGTAATAATCATTTTAAATGATTTCTACTTATTTTATTTTCTTTCCAAGTGATACTTATTTAAGAATTAAAAATATATATAATTTTTTTTCTTTCTTAAGAGATATATTCATATATAAAAGCATCAAAGATACCCAACAAACTTCTCTCATAAACATAGCATCACATAACTCTTATTCCTTCTTATCATTTTAATCATCCTATTTTTATTCTATGAATAATATCTTTATGAGTTTTAATTTTATTAAAAAAAACCATAAACCAGCTTGTGTCAACAGATTACATACTGCAACAATAAAAATGCATTGATAGGCACATATAATTTGGAAACACACCAGCAACTAAGTAATAGTACACAGCTTGTCTCAACAGACTAAAAACAGTTGCCAAAAGCTCACCAAGAGTTCCATTTGGGTCATTCTTGGAAACCAACTTTGCCAATGCCAATTCCACTGCTGCTCTGTCTTTGCACCCACCTACCAAGAAGTTGAATAAAACTAGCTCAGAAGTTTAACTTGCAGGATCAGAGCCTGACTGTCCAAATCACGATTGAAAAAGATCAAGTTATGTGTTTCACTTCACCCCACTCAAAACTTCAGAAAAAGAAGAAAGCTATTAGACAATTGAGGTAGCATATTGCTTAATGATCATTGTCATCTTGTGTATCATAATCATCTCGATAAATGCTCTCGGCCATCTTCCAGACTTGAAGAATGTTATCTTCTGCCGCACTGGCAATGACCCATGGCATCTCAGGGTTCCATGAGAATTCTGATATCTTTGCGGTGTGACCTCCATGGACAAAAAGAAGCTCGGGTGGTCCATCATCAGCATCTTCAACTGTTTGTTCATCTCCAATCCTGTTCATTTATTTACAGAAGTGAAATACAATTGAGCTGGATGAGAAATCAAAGCTAGGGATCACAAAAAGCCCAGGTAAAGTCTATTATCTGGAACATTTAAATGCAAATGATGCCAGATTATGAATCCACCAAGATAATAATAATATGCTGAAACATTAGCCCAAAGAATAACAGAGCTAATTGTACTCAGATGGAATAGACGGGAGGATGATGAAGTTTATAATAAAAGCTACGTAATACAGGATTTGCTGATTGTATGTACGTACCATGATTGGAACTTACATCATCTCTCATCAAACCAAATTACGCATATGCAAGCATCAGATATCACGTCTGATTTATTCACAGATACAGTCCAACCAGCAATTTCTGATACATGACCATAAACTTCAGGATCCTATGAAGTGCTCTCACCACATTGTATATCTTTGATTTCATAAACTTTTTATTGTTGCCAATATATACACTATTTACTGACTGTAGCTATTAACATGCAAGCTCTTGTAAATGCATTTATATAACTTATATAGTGTACAAGAATCAGTGAAGGCTTAGAGTTGCTTCAAAGACTCAATTCAGCAAGTATTATGAAAGTGCACTGATACAATTTGTACAAATATAAAAAAATTTGCTGGAGAAAACTTCATTCAGTTAATGGAGTTGTTGGATCATTAATTTAGTTTGAAGAGCAAGTATTCACTTCTCTTGGTTGTTCAACCAAGTCCTATGATTTACAGAATTATGAGAAGAATTGCAAAATTTGACACAAAACATACAAATATGCAGAGTAGAAGTCAGAAATCGGTGTTAGCGTCCAATGTGCTTTGTTTTTGTTTGTTCAGCCATCCTCCATCTAATATGTACTTGAATTCAATCTTGGAGTTGTTCATTTACCTAACACAAACAGTCAGTTCTCGAAATTTCAAGGAAATCAAATGATGCTTAATACAAGAGCCAAATGCAAGTTCATCCCACACCAGTTTCATATTTTTGTCATTGTAGATGCCCCTTGCTTTCGTAGTTGTAAATCTCCCATCTTTAGTTATGCACTTAATCTACTACTTAAGCAATTACTAACTGTATAATCTTATGTTGCCTGGCAAATTGACAAATTCCACCCTATTGGCAGTACAAGCTTAGATACTAGATATGAGTTTTGCTTCAGTATGGCCTTTTTTTTGCCTTTCTTCTGTTTCTACATTGCCAAGCATGTTCTGCCACTAAGAAGCTCATCAGTTGTATATCAACTATCACAGGTCAACATGAGCCAGAGTTTATCAACATGCCCACACAAGGCAGCATGTCCCATGCCTGTATCACATCGACACAGGCTAGCCTAACAGAAGGTATTAACTTAAATATGTACAGAATAGAAGAAAAAATACCAGGAATCCAAGGTAGAAATGCTGCATGCATTTGGTTCAAAGTTATATATACCTGCAAAGGTCCCAAATCATCAGCCTTTTGTCAGCAGCAGATGAAGCAAAAACAGTTTCATGTCTTGGGCTCCATTCTACTTGAAGCACTGCTCCCCTGTAAAATCATACCCAGTAAGCTCTATGATCCTCAAATGGGACCCCTGTAAGAAACTAGACAAGGACAATTCCATGTACCTATATGATTTTAGACCATGAATTTAGAATATACAACAAAAACAAATGACAAACTGCTCGGTTAACAGAAGTACAATGCTACAACAATCTAAAGAGGTAGGAGGCTGGCTATCTGCTAGAGGTGACAAGAACAAGGAAAACCTATTTGCTGCACCCCTGTGCCCCACTGCCTGAACACAATTGCTGTAGACAATAATTCCTGGAAAAGATCTAAAGATCTTAAGTTACAGGAAAAATGCAAAATCAGACAGATTTGGAGTTATCCTAGTAATCCAAGTATATTAGAACTCAGGCCACAATCTTAAAATCAAAATATACTTCATTGCTCGTAGTGTTTTTGAAGACAGACAATAATACAAGTGCAGACGCTGTAAACCTGTCAGTCTATCGAGAAGGATATATATCATTCTAGAATTTCTTTTAATAAACAATAGCCCAAGTTCCAAAAAGCATTAGCGGCTTCCTTCCTGTAGCTACTCAAACCAATCCCAAGTCCGCATCCAGCTACCTGAATTATGTAGTGAGACATAAAAGAGAAATGAACAGCCTCATTTTCATCCTTCAGCCCTTGTTCATTTCTATCAAGTACCATGAGTTGTATAACTATGGACCAAAATGGCAACCACTACCGACGATCGACAGAAGGGAGAACAGATATATCAGCCAAAGTTATTAAAAATCATGAATGGATATGATTTCTTTTTCTTGTATATGAGGAGTGTCCTTTATATTGGAAGAAATATGTTTTCCCCTTTTTCTTGATTTTTTATTCATACTTTATACATATGAACTCTTGCCTTGACTGTGTCAAACAGCAACACAAGTCAAATGCTTTGAACATATTATAGCACATATATTACATACACTTCAGTTGACTTGTTTCATGCATAAGGATTCTACATATATCGAAAAACGCAACATGCATGTATTTAAGACTTCTGACTTACTTCAATGTTAGAAATCTATACTTCTTCCAAAAGTTCTGTACATGGTTGAAGCATTTTGCTGAATGAATGTTGATTTTGTGAATGACCGTAATGCATATAATAAGTTACATTCGATCATTTATTACCCAAGTTAAACTTAAAATATCCTAATATGCAATATGCAATATGCAATGATATACAAAAATATATTCATTTATTTATTTCTGTGTCCATGTGCCATCTCCTACATTTTAATGTCCATATGGTGTTATGTTTGTCCATTCTTCATTGGTGAAATGGAAAATCCTTGAGCCTGGGAATTCTGCATGCATATATGTTATCAAAACCAGGTGTGTAGTGGATAAAACATAATAAACCAAAAGGCTTATAATTGTCTGGAAATAAGCTACACTTTTTACTGACATTATTTTGGTCTTTGGCAAACAAAGGCACCCAATATAACAGCTAACCAGCAAGGTTATTAACTTACAATGTCTATGTTGCTTCTTTGCTTGATAGTGAATTTAGCATACTTTTCCTTTGCTCTTTTCAGCATCCTTCTAAGACATTTTGTTGAGTCCTATTTTACATGAGTGCAATATCAGTTTCATCTAATCTAAAATCTATCATAAGTTTCCTCTTTATGTTTCTCAAGTTCAGACTGTTTTTTCCTTCCACTTTGATAGGGCCAATACTGATGTTGTCTTTTTTATTTTATCTTTTGGTTCTAAACACGACACTAGCACAGTCAACGAAAGGGAAATCCTTGAATATGAGAGACTTTAGCAAATCAATGTGTACTAAATCCAGGAACATAGTGAATGAAACATAATCCTCAGCCAAACATAATCCAGGAGCATGTGTATTGAATACATGATAATTTTACACATCAGGTAAGTAGGCTTCTAAAATTAAGATTCATTTTAATTAAAAAAACAAATAACATTTCAAAGATAAGATAGATATGTTAGTAGAGATTTAGATGGCAGATTAAGCACTAACCATTGGGCTAATGAGTTCAATATTGGTGAAGGTAAAGGTCATATACATACGTGTGACTGGAGAAGGTATGCAAGCTTGTTGTCAGTTTTCTTAGATCAAATAGTTTGATGGTTGAGTCTGAAGATGCTGTCACCAGAGCCCACTCATTAAATGGATTAAATGATAGAGAATTGACCTGGGGGAACAACACAAAAATAATCACATTCTAAGTGTTTATGCAAATGACAAATAACTCAGACCATATGAACTTATATAAAGTGATTTCATGTAATTAATAGCAAAGCAGAGAAGCTCCAGAACTTCTAGTTATAAAAATTTGTATTAGAACTCGAATTTAACAATATGAGGCCTTTTCCTTCAAACAGTTCCAGTGCAACATATGCAAGCAAAAGATCATGACATCTTGCTTCTAGAAATCTAAGAAAGGTATTTCCAAAATAAATGTTTTCTTGATGATTCTGTTATTGGCTTAAAATCTAACAGCTGGAAACAGAGAGATGGTATCTGAAAAGCTAAGAACACAACAACCTCAACCATGATAAATTGGTGCTTGTACTTGTGTTGAATATAGTATAAGAGAAAAACTGCTAACAAATGCAAATCAAAGTTGATGCTCAATCCAAGCCTCATACCATATTGCAGGTATGGTACTGATAGTGGGCACCTAAGTAGGCCTGTCTGACATGATAATTATGAAGGAGGATCAGAACATTCTGAAGCAGCTAATTTGAAGAATCCCATACAATCAAAGTAATGAAGCCCAGTCAGATAGTTTAATAGCTCTTAGCATTGATCTTAAAACTCCCAACTGGTTTCCAAAATGTCTTCTGTATTCTCAAAGTTGCAAGTGACATAGTTTAAGGAAACAAGACAAAATAAATTAATTTTGTGTTTGTACAGTTACAGGTATGCCATGGATACATCTTCTAGAGTTCCTAAATGCCTGCACATGTTGTGTCCTTAACTCCATGGGTCAACAGAAGCAAGTCTCTGCAAGTTGCAAAGCAATTAATTAAATGGGATGTTGAAGTTCAGTTAAATGTACATTGACGCTTGCAGGTGCATAGATTTCATTATATATATTGCGAAAGAAATCAAGATGCTAATATTAGACAACAATAATCCCCATAACATTCCCATGAAAGCTGCTTCACCTCGTCTTCATGAGCTGTAACCAAGTGTTGAGGCTTTTTCAAAGATGATGACCGCAGGTCCCATATCATCAAAAGATGGTCATCTCCAACTGACCCAAATATGTTTTCATTCTTCAAGTGCCAAGCAACATCTTCAACTGCAGAAGTATGAGCCTACAGCAAAGCGAATGATTTTAGATCTTTCATAAGAGATGCCTTAGATATTAATGTATTAAATGGTCATAATTGAGGAAATGTAGTATGATGTAATGCTGATATATTTTTGCTTATATAAATGGATATGGAAAGAAAGAAGATCCTTCTTAATTCAATCATAAAAATTGAGCTCGCATGCCACACAGTTTACCTCTGGGCCATCTCCAAAATCTTTATAAAAAAATAAGAAAACATGATAAAACTAGCCACAATCAGAGAGCTCTGAACCTCTCAGCAAATCTTTCTAGGTTACGAATTGATTCCTTACTTGAACAAGATCTATCCCACAGAATAAAATCAGCAAGATGCGCATACAAGAGTTGGGATCAAATTTCAATATTAATCTACAATTTCTGCATTTTCAAGCAATTGGTGTTCAAATACTGAGATTCTTCTTATCAGTAAATCAAAGAAAATACAAATCATAATGCCTTTGTTTTAGGATAATTTGGTCCATTCAGCAGGGTGAAACAGTCTATGAACGTGGTGGAATTGCTTTAACCCATTACCTCAAACACATGCTTTGCGTCAAGAAGCTTCTCCCCTGGAGACATTCCCACGTCCCACAAACAAATCTTGAAATCGTACGATCCGCTCAAGAGATAGCCCTCCTTGAGGGGACTCCAGGACACCCCATAACCTTCCGTGGCATGACCCCTCAGCACGAGATCCGGCCCAGCATCCGTACCCTCGATTGGCCTCGGCGGCCGCTGCCCACAGTCGAACACGCGTACTTCCGCGCCACACGTCTTGGTGGCCACGATCGAGGGTCTCTGCGGCATAAAGCGGGCACGATTGACCTCTCCCCGGTGGGGAATGGTCTGCGAGATCTCAACCTTAGGGATTGGGGCTTCGGGAGGAGGCGGGTACGGGAACGGGAAGAGGACGTCGGCTGCCATGAGAAAGTTGGGGGCCTCGTCGGAGGTGTGGGTGCCGAGGAGGAGACGATGGGTGGCGGCGCTATCGCAAGAGGAAGAGGAGGGGAGCCATTGGACGGTGAGGGAGGGCCACTCAAGGGCATGGGAGATGACGAGATCGTAGAGGAAAGGGGTGTTCTTCTTCCACACCGGGTACTCCTCCGCCGCCACAGGCGCACCTTCTTCTCCTCCCTCCACTTCCTCCATGTCTCTCTCCATCCCGCCCGCCAAAACTCAGTGGTAATGGCGGGCGGGTGAGATGGCCATGTATTTAACCTTGAGTTGGGATCTTCTCCAGGGGAAATCGACTCGTTACATCTCGACCACCCGTCGACCCATTCCTCACATCTCAAACGTCCATTTCACAATCCCCCTTATAAATGGACGGTGAAGATGTGACTTAAAGATAAATAAACGGTTGAGATGTGATCACTGCAGAATCAGATAATTGTATCAATCGGAGAGGATCCTTATCCTATGGTCCAACTTGATCAATCCAGGAGATTACGATTTGACACGTCTCAACAATAGAAAATAAATCTTCCAAGCCATCTTTAGTTGTAGGCAACCAAGGTAGATGCGAAAAGTAATACTAGTAGAGAGTGGACTTCTCTTCGATGGGTGAGAAACTTGTACCATAGAGTAGGCTAAATTCTCGCCTCGGCTCTATCCTTCATGCCTGCTGTTAATACTATTGATAAGTCATATAAGCAGTGAGGGTCTTAAGCAACTAGGTCCGAATCATCTCGGGTGGACATGTAAGGGTTTCTAACGAAGGTTGTTCGTATCTCTCATCCGACATTTTTTAACGCATCAAGAAGAGCTCTTATAAGAATTTTGTCGTCTTTGAGGGTGATGAGTTTTCAAAAATACGTAAGCTATGATAGTGATCTTTGGTAGATTGTTTCTTAAACTAGATGAACGTTCTTTGTCCTTTGAGGGAGAACATTTCGTGTGGGATATTGTGGAGGTGGATCTCTCACGACCTCTGAAACATGGCATTTGAGTTGGCTAACTATAAGATAAATTTTTTTTAACTTCTTTCTTATGAGAAACTGTCCTTTGTTTGTTTCAATTATGATCGTGTTAGCCACAAAAACTTTGATTGCCTGAGCAAGAATCCTACGATAGCCCCCCTTTGTTTCAAAAGAGGATGTGAGGATCTCATTACCATCAGAGCAACCGTCGGTTGAGCTAGATGGCTCCCATCTAGCTAGTCAAAAGAGTATTGCCTCAACACATATGTCAATATATAGCCCATGGATTCATGTCCAAAATCACAGTGTAAAAAAAATAAAAATAAAGAAGAATCGAATGTTAGGTCAAAGTCAATGATCAAGAATTGGGTCGGATGAATCAAGGGATACACAGAAGGATTAGACGATGTAGTGAAAGCTTGCCAGAAGTTTATCGGGAGTTCACCGAAAGCTTGCCAGAAGTTCATCGGGAGTTCACCGAAAGCTCGTTGGAAGTTCGCTGGAAGATCACCGGAAGTTCGTGGAAGTTCACCGAGGTGTCGGTTGAATAATTGACGTGTCGAACAACTTAAATTATTATATCATAATTGTTTTAGCGTTAAATATCGTTGTTAGAACTTTAATTTGAGTTAGTTTTGGGAGAAATCCTATTAATTCAATTAGGGGCCAACTGGACCCAAAATATGATTGAATTGGGCCGGTTGAATGGTCCATTTAGCCACTTGGAGCCACGTTAGGTGGTGGCACAGCACAAACTAGGTGGTGGAACAACATAAACTGGGCAGTGGAACCGCTTGAGGCTCGACCTCTTAGGTGGTTTGGACAGTAGTATCGCCAAACCGGGCGGTGGTACCATTGGCAATTAATGCTACCAAGTGGTGGTACCATCCTATCAAGCGATGGCATCGCTAAAGCTCAATCTTCGAGGCTCTGTCAGGCGGTGGTATTGCCCAGATTAGATGATGGTATCGTCTAGTGTCAGTCTACAAGTGATGGTACCGTCTAGTACTAGCAGTGGTATCACTAATACCCCTAAAACCCAGGGTGAGATAGTTTTGGCTCCAAATTTGAATCTATTTATGGTCTATAAATACCTCATTCATCCCTGCTCGGTCAAGACAATAAGTAAAACAAAAGTAGTATGAAAACTTTATGGTAAATCCTTGAGAATTCTCCTCTAACTCTAAGTTTTGGTTTTAGTTTAAGAGAGGGATGAGTGGCTTGTAAAGGTTAACTCTTGAACCCGTGAAAATGGGAAAAAGAGTTATAAGAGTAGTTGAGCTTCGCCCATTGGAAAGAAGATCAGTAGTGGAAGCCAATGGCCTCGAGTGAAGAGGAATCAGGAGTAGACGTAGGTTATGATGATTGAACCACTATCAAATTAGTGTGCCTCCCTTTCTCTGCTTGTTTACTTATTTTGTAATTGCTTTACCTACTCATTACTACTCTTGCAAATATTTAAAGTTAAACGTCTTTCTGATACGGTTTTATCGTATGATATTTTTGAATCGATGTCGTTTTCCTAGAAGCACTGATTCACCCCCCTCTCTTAGTGCCGACTTGATCATAACAATTAGTATCAGACCTAGAATTTTCTTATTTAGTTTAACACCTAAGAGAAATGACTTTTATTGACTTTCAAGAGGGTCACTCTATCATTTGTCCTCCTATATTCAATGGACAATCTATACGTATTAAAAAATACGAATGAGAGTTTTTTTGCTTTCTTTAAACTTTGATTTATGGAATATTATCGAATATGATTTTCAACAACCCTCTAAACGTACGAATGAATGAAATTATTTTGAAAAAATTATTTTTGTTAAATACAAAAGCTATTAATGCTTTATTTTGTGTTTTAGATAAAAATGAGTTTAATCGTATTTTGACTTGTGAGTACATGATATTTGACATATTTTTAAAATCACATACGAAGGTACTACTAGGTGCCCTACAAGCCAATCACGTGAGTGATGACACGTGTGACTTGACACGCAATTTTTTTGCTTATTATATTTTGATATTTATTATTTTATATTAATTATATATATATATATATATATATATATATATATATATATATATATAGTGATATTCTCGGATCATGATGAGATCATGATAATGAGACCAATTCACCTTTAAACATATACCCTAAATAATCCCGATCATAAGTTACTCGAGAAGGACATCGAGATAACCAGACAGACTGGTGTGTTGTATACTCGTCCATATGATGGATGCAGTTGGTCTCATAGCTACTCGTATGGGGACACTAGGGATACAATATAGGTACTCATTAGAGAATGAGTTCACTGATTAATCCGCTTATGAAATGTTGGATGGTTGATGATGCTTTATTATCAGACAGCGATTCCGTAGTCCTAATGGTATATCTGGTCATTAGACTTGAGATACCAAGGATGTCATGTATAAGTACTCCTCTCTTTGATATCAGACTTATAGATTTGGAAGTTCCAAATCTAGTACAACCGATTATTGGGAGTGGCAGCCAATCTTACGATGGCTATTGAGTATTGATAGAGGATCATTCTCTCTCAGTATCATAAGAGAAATATCCCGTGTGTTCTTGCTCAGACAATTAGGGGGTTGGTCACTGGTCGAGAGCAGCGGCGACGGTGGTTACTGGCCGGGAAACTTCCGTGACCGGCGGCTATAGTAGAAGATGCAGGGTTGCCCTGTTTTGATCACCGCTAAGAGGGAAGGTTGCTGTCGGGGTCGAGAGGTAATAGTGGTGGCGCAGTTGGGGGGGAGTGTCAACCGTCGGTAGAAGCGACGAGGGGGGTGGTTCACTGGTCGGGAAATAGTGGTCATGACCCTTCTCGCTCGAGTAGGGTGGGGTCGTGAGGAGGGTGGGTTACTAGCCAAGGAGCAGTGGCGGTGGTGGAGAGATGAGTCGCCTTGTCCGAGAAGCAACGGCAGTGGTGGAGAGTGGAAGGTTGCTGGCCGAGGAGCAACGATAATGGTGGAAAGACGAGTTGCCCTACAGCGGTGGTGTTAGAGAGGGGAAGTAGGGGTGCGTGGTTGCCAGCTTTTTCCCTTTTTTTTTTGGATGATGATAACTACAGCAAGAACGCCCAGGATTGCTACTCTAATACCAAATAATAAGACCTTAGGTTTTTATCGTAGAAGAAATAATGGAAATGGGATGATCACTTCAAGGGGATCGACCTCCTAGGGTTAGTCAAAAGACTAAATATTATTTGATTTTTTACAAAAAAAAAATACATCTCTATTTATAGAGTTCCACCCAGAGTCTATTAGGACTTGTACTCTTAATAATAAATATTAAATAAACCTCTATCCGACTCTAACTAAATTAAACAGACTCAATAAACATTATTCAAAAACTCAGAAAATAAAGGGGCCCTAACAGGGGGTTAGCTAAAACAGTGGGAGGACCTCCACCAATTTAGTTGTTGGTTGTTAAAAGTCCTTATCGCACAAAGTCTTTTATTGATTTGGAAGATCAAGAATGAACCTATTGTTAGGATTGAGTCGACATTAAGAGGTGGGGAGGGGGGGGGGGGAGTTAAATTAGTACAACAGATTAAAACGTCGGTTTAAAAATCTTTGTATGTTAAAAAATGATCTTGAAAGATAACTTAAAAGCGTGTTTATTCGTAAGGGTAGTGAAATCCAAGTAAGGAGGAAGTGAAGCTATTGCAAAGTAAGTAAATAAAAATAATAGAAATACAAACCATAATTTATAGTGGTTCGGTCGGTATGACCTACATCCACTTATGATTCCTCTTCTATCAAGGTCACCGGCATCCACTGATGGTCTTCCTTCAATAGACGAAGACCAACCACCTCTTTACAATACTTTCTCCTTTTCACAGGTTTAGGAGATAACCCTTACAAGCCTCACACCTCTCTTGAATGATCACAATACTAGAAAGGAAGGAGGAGGACTTTTCTTTTACAGCACTTTTAACACTATAAGAATTCAAGATTTTGTTCACACTTTCATTCCCTTTCATGCAAAAAAAGGTAGGGTATTTATAGGCCCCAATGACTTCAGAATTGGAGTAAAAAGTGTCACATCCCCGAATTTTTAGGTACTGGCGGTACCACCACTATTATTGGGTGGTACTACTGTAGATTGACACTGGGCGGTACCACTGCTCAGTCTGGGCGGGACTACCACTTGATAGAGCCTTGAAGATCGAGCTTTGGCGGTACCACTGCCATTATTGAGCGGTACTATCGCTTGCAGATTGACACTAGGTGGTACCACCACTCAGTCTGAGCGGTACTACTACATGACAACATTTACTGCTGATGGTACCACCACCCATACCACTTGGGAGATTCGGTCTGTAGGTTGTGCCACCACCGACCATTACTTCAAATGCTGAATGGGCTGTTCAACCGGCCCAATTCAACCCTGTTAAGGGCCTAATTGGTCTCTAACTGAGTTAGTGGGATTACCTCCAAATTCTAACTTAACTTAAGGTCTAACTATGATATTTAAGACATTTAAACAAGTAAACTTTGTCCGATATATCAATTGCTCTTCTAGCGAGCTTCCGATGAACTTTCAACGATCTTTCGGTAATGTTCCAACGGACTCCTAACAAGCTCCTGGACTTTACGATGATTTTCTTGGCAAGTTCCGACAAGCTTCTTTGGCAAACTCCTAGACTTCTTGGTCAATTCCGGCAGAACTTCTGATGAATGTTCAGACTTCCGACGAACTCCTAAACTCCCAATGAAGTGTCGATCTTGACGTCGACTCAACATCTGCTTCATGTCTTACCGCTATCGTAGTTAATCCTGTATACTTTTCTCAACATATAGATTAGAGTAAATAATTTATCAATTGATTTTATTATCAAAATCTGAGATTCATCAAAGATTTAACAATCTCCCCCTTTTGATGATGACAATTAATTAATGACGGAGTTAACTTTAACTCCCCCTATCTATATGCCATACTTGAGAAAAGATATTCTTGAATTCAAGCATCCAACTGATAAGTTACATTCATTTAAACTTATCAACATGCACATCATGATACTTATCATGATTTACCAATATGATACCATGTATTTATCAATAAAAATGATGTCAAGGCATGATATCCATTTTCAAGTCTAATGATGATGGACAATCATCATTTTTAAATATGATATGAATTTCAAATATAAAATTTAGCAAAATGACAATTCTTGATAAAAGATAACAATTTATCATTTCGTGGCAAGATATCAATTGTAAATAGCAAGTTAAGCTCATGATATCTTATCATAATGAAAGACGTTTATCAAGCCTTCATTAAACATTTTAAGTATCTACAATACATATGAAATACATTTTGAAATGTTTCAAGTATTTGCGATGTATTATGACGTATTTGACGATTCCAATTATATTTCAAGCATTCGCAAAGCATTCAAGCATTTACGACAAGATACATTTTATAAATTTGTCTCAAACATTCATTTAGTCATCAATTTGTCATATCAAGATACATTTTATACATATGTCTCAAACATTCATTTTGTTATTAATTTGCCATATTTCTTCCCCTTTGTCATCAAAAAAAGGAAAATAATTCAACAATACAAGTGTGATAAAAATTCAAGCAAGTTTCACACTAATTTATCCGAACCATAAAGGAAGGTAAGCAAAAGCTGTACATGATAATCTATTTTGGATAAGCTAACATTTTTACTCAAAGGGCTTTTTGGTTCTTCTTTAGACGTGCAAGTTTCTTTCTTCCATTGTCATAAAAATAAGTAGAAAAAGAAGAAGGATAAGGAATGAATCCATTAAGAACCAAATTTATGAAATGATTTGAACCAAATCAAATTCAAAACAATAAGTGAGCTTCATTAAATCACGCTTCAAAAATTTTAACAAAGAGAAGTGATTCATGAAAAGGATCAAGATATTTATACAAAATCAAATCCCCATTCTTGCAAGTGATCATCTCATACTCAAAATTCATAAAAATTCTTCTTTCACGAGAAGAGTAAGGAAGAATTCATGGGAAGAGAGCATCATATGAAAAAGAAATCCATGAATAAGACTTCATAAATCAAATCTATTTCTCATTAAAAATTCACAAGTGTGAAATCTGTGAAAAATACATTTATCAATGAACTCTATGAGTGAAGGGACTAAGTATATCAAAAATCATTAGGTTTGTATAAAATAAATTTGATACCAAGTAGATTGATAATCTGGATTTCATGAAAACCTTTTAAAAAAAAAGAAAATCCAAAAAAGATATAAATCAAATCATACATTCGGACAATTTAACATCCTTAACTCCCTTCTAATGAAATCAAATTATTCTTCATTTAAAAATTTTATAAAGAAATCGATCAATTGATATTTCGTATTAATGAATTCTAAGATTATATCATGATTATTAACATAATCTTATATAAAGTGATGCCTAATGTTAATATATTTAGTTCTAGAGTGTTGAATAGAATTTTTGTTAAACATATTGCACTTTTGTTATCACATTTTATGAGAATATTCTTAAGATAAATTCTATAATCTTCTAATGTATTTTTCATCTATATAACTTGTGCACAACATGCACTAGCCACTATGTATTCGGCTTCGGTTGTAGATAGTACAACCGAGTTTTGTTTCTTGGAAGACTAAGAGATAAGTGCATAACCTAAGAATTGACATGTTCCGGATGTGCTTTTTCTATCTATTCTATATCTAGCAAAAACGCATCAGCATAAGCAATTAATTCAAAGTTTTGGATATTATAATCCTAGATTAGTGGTTCCTTTAAGATATCTAAAAATTCTTTTAACTACTTTAAGATGAGATAGCTTAAGATTAGATTGAAACTTTGTACAAAGTCCTACACTAAACATGATATTCGGTCTAGTTACGATGAGATATAGTAAACTACCTATCATACCCCTATAAGCTTTTAATCAAACTTTCTCCACTTTCGTTAATGTCTAACTTAGTTGAGGTACTCATAGGAGTATTGATAGCCTTTGAACTATCCATATTAAACTGTTTTAGCAAGTATAATACATATTTTGTTTGACTAAGAAAAATACCATCACTAAGTTGTTTGATTTGTAAGCCTAAAAAGAATGCTAGTTCCCCCATTCAACTCATTTCAAACTTTAGGCTCATAATCTTGACAAATGATTCACATAAAGATTCATTTGTAGAACCAAAAATAATATCATCAATATAAATTTGAACAATAAGAAAGTTATTTTTAAAATTTTTAATGAATAATATAGCATCGACTATGCCTTTAGAGAAATTATTTTGGATAAGAAATGAGCTAAGTCTCTCATACCAAGCCCTTGGGGCTTGTTTTAATCCATAGAGAACTTTAGTTAATTTAAACACATGATTAGAAAAATTATCATTCTCAAAACCAGGAGGTTGTTCAACATAAACTTCTTCGGAAATAAAGCCATTAAGAAAAATACTTTTAACATTCATTTGAAATAACTTAAAATTATTACTACTAGGCAAGGAGCATCCTTGTGGCTTCTAATCGTGCCACAAGAGTGAAGGTTTCTTCATAATCGATACCTTCTTCTTAGTTAAAACCCTTGGCTACTAATCCAGCCTTGTTTCTAATCACGATACCAAATTCATCTTGCTTATTTCTAAAGACCCATTTAGTACAACTATTGGTCATTTGGCCTCGGAACAAGCTTTCATACCTCATTTCTCTTATATTGGTTCAACTTCTCTTGCATTGCGATAGCCCATGAATCATCTTTCAAGACCTCATCAATGCATTTAGGTTCAATTTGAGAAAGAAAAACACCGTTGGTACAAAAAATTTTAAGAGAATAATGAGTTTGAACCCCTTTTGATGCGTCTCCTATGATTAGCTCCTTAGGATAAGCATCTACATATTTCCATTCCTTAGGTAAGGATGTTTTAGAAGAAGGTGCATCCAAGTTACTAGTTGGAAGAGATGGTTCATTTAAATTAATCAAACTCATTTTTCTTAAATTCGAAAACTTTATTAAAGATAACATAAATAGACTCTTCTATAACCAAAGTTCTTTTATTAAAGATACGAAAGACTTTAGAAATAGTACAATAGCTAAGAAAAATCCCATCATCGGATTTTGCATCAAACTTTCCTAAGGCATCTTTTTCATTGAAGATAAAACATTTACAACCGAAAACTTTAAAATATGAAACGTTGGGTTTTTTGTTATTCAACAATTCATAAGGAGTTTTGGAAAGTAATGGTCTTACTAGAACCCTATTCATGATATAACATATCATATTAACGGCTTCGGCCCAAAAATATTTGAGTGGGCTATGTTCGTTTAACATAGTTCTTATCATTTCTTGTAAATTTTTATTTTTTTCTTTCTATTACTCCATTTTGTTAAGGATTTCTTGGAGTAGAGAAATTATGGTTGTATCTATTGGATTCACAAAAGTTTTAAAAATTATGATTTTAAAATTCACCACTATGATCACTCGATGAAATCATAAAGCCTTTTTCAATTTGAACAAGTTTAAAAACTTAGAAAAATACCTAAAGAAATCACTTTTGCATGCCAAGAAGTATGTTCAAGTGTATCTACTATAATCATTAACAATGACAAAGGCGTATTTGCTACCTTCTAAGCTTGATATATCAATTGGTCCAAACAAATCCATATGGATCAATTGCAATGGTCTAGAGGTGCTTATTTGATTCTTTGGTTTGAAACTATCTTTTATTTGTTTTCCTAGTTGACATGCATCACACACATTATCCTTAACAAACTTAATGTTAGGAATACCTCTTATAAGTTCTTTAGATAAGATTTGAGAGATTAGTTGCATGCTAGCATGACCTAATCTCCTATGTCAAAGCGAAGCATCGTCATTCAAAACCAAAAAATATATTTTATTATAAAGATCATCAATGTCAATAGTGGATATATTATTTTGTTTTAGGACAATCATAGAGGTGTTTTTGTGTGGTTGTTCAATAATGCAAGCATTGAAATGGTTGTTCAATAATGACATATCCTTTATCACATAATTGACTAATACTCAAAAGATTGTGCTTTAAGCCATCAATCAATAACACATCTTTAATCAAAAGGTTGGATTTGTTACCTATGGTTCCTTTGCCAATGATTTTACCCTTGTTATTATCTCTGAAGGTGACATGCCCTTTGTCTAGACTAGTGAGCTTAGAGAATTGAAATGGATCTTTGGTCATGTGCCTTGAGCATCCACTATTAAGGTACCATCTCTTGTTCCTAGCTTATGATGGTAAACATTTCTTATCTCCAATAGCCATTAGTACGTAGTGAGCAACTTGCTCGGTGTTGGTTGGCTCCTCTTTTTTGGATGCACATGAGTCATCCCAAGTTGCTTTAAAAGCCTTCTTCTTCTTTGGTTGCTTTTTCTTTACTTGGGGATATTCACTTTTAAAATCCCGGCTTCTTGCATTCGTAGCATATAACTTATTTTTTCTTGAGTTCAATTTTATTTTTAGTGTCATTTTTAAATTTATTTCTTTTTATAAATTTTTTAAACTTTCTTATCAAGAGTGTCAAGTCATTATCATAGTCCTCATCACTTGAATTTTCTTTTAAGTGGTCTTCATGAGTTCTTAGTGCCATATCCTTCTTATTCGTTAGAAGATTGTTCTCAAGCTCTTCATGAGCATTGCAAGTCATCTCATAGGTCATTATTGACCCGATAAATTCTTCGAGAGGAAAGTTATTTAAATCCTTGGCCTCTTGAATGACCATTACTTTAGGATCCCAACTCTTTGGAAGGGATCTCAAGATTTTATTAACAAGTTCAAAGTTCAAAAAATATTTACCAAGAGCTTTTAAACTATTGACGACATCAGTAAAACGGGTGTACATGTCAACAATAGTTTCACTTAACTTCATCCGAAACAATTCATAAGTATAAACTAAAAGATTTATTTTTGACTCTTTTATTCTACTAGTGCCTTTGTGAGTGATTTTGAGTATGTGCCAAATATCAAAAGTCGTTTCACAAATAGACACTCAATTAAACTCGTTTTTATCTAAAGCACACAAGGCATTCATAGCATTGACATTTAAAGTGAAAGTCTTCTTCTCCAACTCATTCCAATCATTCATTAGAAGAGAAAACTTTTGAAAGCCATTTTTCACAAGGTTCTATAACTCAAAACCCATTGAAATTAGAAAGATCCTCATTCTAGTCTTTCAATACACGTAATTCGTCCCATTGAACATGGGAGGACATATAATTGAATGACCCTCTTGATAGCTAGCAAAAGCCATCTCTATTGGGTTTTAAACTAAATAGAGAGTAACCGTTCTCTGATACCAATTGTTAGGATCGAGTTGGCACAAAGAGGGAGAGAGGGGGGTGAATTAGTACAGCAGATTAAAACATCGGTTTAAAAATCTTTGTATGTTAAAAAATAATCTCGGAAGATAACTTGAAAGCATGTTTGTTCGTAAGGGTAGTGAAATCCAAGTAAGGAGAAAGTGAAGCTATTACAAAATAAGTAAATGTAATAATAGAAATGCAAACTAGAATTTATAGTGGTTCGGTCGGTGTGACCTACATCCACTTCCGATTCCTCCTCCATCGAGGTCACCAGCGTCCACTAATGATCTTCCTTCAATAGGCGAAGACTAACCATCTCTTTACAATGTTTTCTCCTTTTCATGGGTTTAGGAGATAACCTTTACAAGCCTCACACCTCTCTTGAATGATCATAACTCTAGAAAGAGAGGAGGAGGGCTCTTTTCACTTTTACAACACTTTTAATACCCCAATAATTCAAGATTTTATTCATACTTTTGTTCCCTTTTATACAGAAAAGGGTGGGATGTTTATAGGCCTCAATGACTTTAGAATTGGAGCAAAAAAGTATTACATCTCTGGATTTCGGGGTACTAGTGGTACCACCGTCATTATTGGACGGTACTACTACCTGTAGACTGATACTGGGTAGTACCACTACTTGACAGAGCTCCGATGGTACCACTACCTGACAGCATTTACTGTCAGTGGTATCACCGTCTAGACCACCTGGGAGACTAGGTCAATATGCGGTGCCATCATCGGCTATGACTTCAGGTGCTGAATGGGCTGTTCAACTAGCCCAATTCAACCCTGTTAAGGGCCCAAATGACCCCTAACTGAGTTAGTGGGAATACCTACTAATCATAACTCAACTTAAGGTCTAACTATGATATTTAAGATATTTAAACAAGCAAACGTTGTCTGGTATATCGATTGTTCTTCTGGCGAGCTTTCGGTGATCTTCTAGTGAACTTCTAACGATCTTTCGGTAATGTTTCAGTGGACTCTCGGCAAGCTCTTGGATTTTACGATGATCTTTTTGGCGAGTTCTGATAAGCTTCTTTAGGAAGCTCTTAGACTTCTCAATCAATTCCAGCAGAACTTCCGACGAACTCCCAAACTTCCAATGAAGTCTTGATCTCGACTCCAGCTCAACATCTGCTTTATGTCTTACCGCTATCATAGTTAATCTTGCTGCATTAGATCAAATAATTTATCAATTGATTTCATCTTCAAAATATAAGATTCAACACCTAACTTTGAGGGAGGTGAGAATGCTTCGATTTTAGTTATTTGAAAGTTAATAGCATAGTTATCATTACGTAAAACTCTATAACCATTTGAAGGCTTGATGGGACAACGCAAAATTCTAGTGACCTGGGACAAACTGATGGCTAGTTAATATAAATTAAATTCTGATGGGTCATTCAATATGTAGGAGGAAACAAGAGGGGCCAAATTCCTTATCAGATCCAATGATAACAAATGTGTCATAGCAGGTTGCCAGATGCTGATTGCTAATCAAATTGGGGATGAAACCTGCAATCAAAATTGGTATTATCCAGCTTCAAGTTGAGTCTGATGCTGAGACAATTCTAAGGATCCTCAACAAGGAGGAGACCACACTTTAGAGGTTAACTAACTGTGTGTGATATGTTTTGATGCTTTTTTTTTTCTATTTTATGACACGTAAATTCTATCATGTCTTCAAGGAGGGAAATAAGAGTATTAATTGATTAGCACATTTTGTACTTTCCTCAAAATCTTTTTATATTTAAAGGGACAACTGGCTGAAGGACTTGCCTATTTTTTGTGCTCCGAGGAGTATGGAGTAATCTATACTAGAATTTTAAAGTAATAGATCTTACGCTTGCGTTTTTTTTTTTTTTAATGTAAATAGTTGCGAGAACACAAGTTCCTCTCTTCTCCATTAGGGCACTACTCTTCTATTATTCATCTTAATATTGTTCTTGCTATTCCACTTCACAGTAGTCCCAGCACCTAGGAAGGCTTGTTCTGAAGAGTCCATGAGATAAAATCTGAAAAATTTTCTACAAGTCTCAAAGACAAATCTCAGTCAAATTTAGTATTCTTCTAACTGAGAATTAGTGCTGGATTTGAAGAAGCATGATATTGTAAAACAGTCTTGGATACATAGTTTATGTGGTTAATTCTTTGGTAGGACTCGTTTTGATTTTGTTTTCAATTTGAGTTGCCTAAAAAGTGAGGAATATCTTTTGCCTGCTTGATTGTGAATTTGCTTTTGTATTCTTCTGTTTTAGATTGTTAGCTGAGGAAGAGAAAATCAAAGTCTTCACTAGAGGTCCTTAGTCCTTAAAAGGGTCAGACTCTATCCATGGTTCCTTAGAGACTAATCTTTTAGTTATAAAGGTATAGTTCTAGGTTGACCATTAGAACATTTTAATTCTAGTATCCTCCTTCAAATTATTCTTATTTTAGGAAAACATATAAAATTTTTTAACATTATCATGGCTGGTGTTTTTATTCTCATGCAATTCTCCAAACCATTGCATGGTTGATTTTTCCTAGTTGCTCCAAATCGTGGCTTATAAAAAGCTTCTAAATTTATGTTTTAATTATGGTATGGTTGGGCATAGATCAGACCAATGTTGAGGAATGAGCCTGATAACAATCCCAAACATATAGATGAACATATGAACACTTCAAATTAGGTATTTAAACAAGAAGATGATTCCTTGTAATAGGCCTTGGATTAATGTTGGAAGGCACAATTGAACCAAGCATCCATTAAACCACTTGAACCCAGAAAAGAAAGGCAACAATCCTTCATATCATATCGTCGTGGTGGCAGTATCCAAATCAAGAATTTGGTTAACTAAGTTGGCAATGTAGCTGGACCTCAGGAGGCATTCAAACTTGCTAACATAGAGGAAGCATGATTAACTCTTAATGCTGACAAGAACTTCAACTTATGCATACTCTAGTATCCTACTATCCAAAGATCTCTTCCTTGCAGTAGGAGGAAATAACATCCATTCATGAGAGGCTTAAGGATAGGAGGTCATTGTGCCAGCAACAGGTTATTAATGGCGGTGGGCTTTCTCTCCCTATGATGAAAACCAGTAGGGTGTCATGTAAACATCAAGAAAAGAATAGAGAAAAACAAATTAAGGTTTCCTCCTTGTGTTACCTTTAGTTTGTCTTTTCTAGTGATACATGCGATAGAAGGAACTCTCCCATTGAGAGGAGTTGCCAATTCAAACCAACAATGGACTATTGTTAGGATATATCAGATAACTTTGAGAAAAGCCAGTGTTGTGGGTGTTGATGACCTTTTTTATTTTATTAGTCAAAGATGATCTTGAGTGGGCTAAGAAAGAGAAAAAGGATGATTGATGGAGGAAATCATTCGTCAACACTAGTGATGGGCATTCTGGAGACGAGGTCTGGGTCGGCAAGCGATGTGTTATTTGGTTTGATCAAACTAACATTATGCTTAGTTGGATTAAATGAGTATCAGTTTAGGCATATCACCTAAGCTTAGGCGTGCGTATAAGCTGTGCCCAATTATAAGACCTCACCTAGTCCATCATCCCAATGCCTAGGCGATCGTCTAAGCATCCAATAAGATAATGCATTAGTAAGAGTCTTATATATTAAATCTGCTCATAGACTAACATTTTTGCATATAAGATTCTCTCTCATAATAGACGATAATGAATTATTGAAGCAGTTCCGTACGACTAATTTATGTTGTTGAGTATTCTTTAAAGAGGTGGGTGGTGACTTATGTCTTCTTTGATTTATTTTTTTTAGTTAATCAGAGATAATATGAATGATTAGAAAATAAGGATAAATTCAAGCTCAATATTCCTTGTTTTAGAAACAAAGGTTAAGATGTAGTGTGTGTTGTATCTTCTGACTACCATTTACTAACTTGAGTTGATGTTCACTTGCTTGTAACTTTTAACTTGCAAATCAGTCCTAATGTTACCCTATTGTGATTGTCTTGCTTTCTTGCAGCTATACAATATGTACAGTTACTACCATTTAGGCATGGTTGCTGGTTTACTTGTACAGTGAGATTACGTTAGACAATCAATCATAGTGAGATTACATGGAGTGCCATCTTCGTCTCTTTCTTGGCTACCTTTCTTAACCTAGAAGAAGAAGAATGTTGGATTCGACCATATCTTCTTTGTGAGGAGTCCCTTTCTGCTTCACTCTCCTTTTATTGTTGAGTTTTATTTCTTTGCACTGCGTTGGAGCTCATCATGGCATTTCAAAGTGTTCTGTTGCATTCCTTACAATAAATAGATTATGGCGAAGCCTGCTTCAAACATTTGAATCGATCTCTCGAATAACATATCCAATGAGAACAAATTTTGTTGATGTCCTTGTCTGCTGATATCAGCCTCTGTTCCAACTTCATGTCATCCTCTTAATCAACCTCTCTTGGTGGATCTGATGGAGAAGAATCAAGAAGAAATGGATCAGTGTTTCCTCTATGGTTCATATTGGCCGGTGACAATCATTTTTATTTGTTGGCATATAAATCACTTGTATGCACAGAGAGAGCGACACATGAAATCACTTACAAGGCTGAGGAGTTTTCTCTATGCTCGCCATGACAAGCATGAAATACCGAGAACTGAATGAGAGGCTAAAGAAGGCTGAGGAGTCCAAAGTGGCATGGCAAAGGATCGCAAGGAAGAAGGGAGCCAAGGTTTCGTCACTTGGAAGCTCAGTCGAGCGAACACGACGACCTGAATTCTCCTCCACGAAGCAGGCCACGGTAGGTGGTGGAGATTACTATATTTCTCTTTCTTCGAGGAGGGGAAGAAGAGAAGAAGAGCTGAGAGGCGACGCTGATTGGATCTTTTTCCCTTGCAAGTGTTGTGGTTCTCGTCATATATGCAAGTATTTTGATTATGGGGGGATGGATATATATATGCTAAATTTAAATTTAAATTCAAAAGGATAAATACACAAATTCACTTATTTTTGAGGATTATCACAACTGTTGTTGTATTCATATGCTTTTTTGCTTGTTGCATTGTGTGATCTTATGAAGCCCAACTTATTAATTTGAGCTCATCAGGCATTTAATTGAAGCCCAACCCGACAGCAGATATGGTTCGATCAAACCAAGAGTGGTCCATTCTATACACGAGCGGCCTGATCCAACATGGATCGATCCACGGTTCAGCTTACCTAACTCTGCTCCTCAGGAGCACCGACTCTCTAAGGTAGCTGCCTTCTCCCCCCGCGTTCGAAACCAAACGCCACAACCCGATCGAAAACAGACTTCTTCTCTTACATCGTTGGTTTCTTCCACCACTCCGATCGATCCAACGCCGCCGTTTCAATCTCCTCTTCGATCGCCTGTGATCGCTTTGATCGGCAGAGCACCGGCCGGCGGCGATGCAGCACGGCAGCGATTACAGCTTGTACTACGCCCCCCAGTCCCCGCCTCCCCCCACCAATCCCAGTTCTGTCCCCGCCGAATTACCTCCGTCCACCCCGATCCAACAATTGTACGCCTCGGCGCCGCCGTACTCCACCGATTTCCCGCTCGCCGCTGCCCCCGGCCCCGCCCCATCCTCCTACGCCCCCTTTTCCCAGAATCCGGAGCCCGCTTCCTGTCTACCCCCTTCGGTGCCGTCCTACGGTCAACCCCAATCCCAGTTACCACCCCAATTTCCCTCATTTCCACCTTACAATTCGTCGTCCTACCCGCCGGAGACATCGCCATCGCCAACGGCATCGCTGTATCCTCATCAGCAGCCCTCTTCAGTTCCATATTATCCCTACGATCCCAATCAGCTGGCCACCGGGAGTCATGCCTCACCTATGAACCCAATCTCCGTGCCCACGTCTTCCCCCAACCCAAGCTCCTCCTTGTCCTCTCCTTACACTTCTTATAACGTTTCTCAACAGAGCTCTGCCATGATGCCTGAACAAGAGGCACAGTACTTCAATGACAATTCTGGGAGGTATGGTGCGAGTATGAACGATGGGTACGGGCACAGCCGATCCGGTTTCGGTCAGGAGTTCCATGAGAAAAATATTTATGCTGGGATGCACTACGATGAGTTTGGTCCGCAGGATGATGGGCTTGGCGATGGCGTGTACCAGTATGATGGGGGGAGATCGGAACCATATGGTTCTCGTGGGACGGTACCCACTAGGTCGCCGACCGTCTTTGATGATTACGGGAGGTCAGTAAGCTTCCCTTTGGTTGGGAATAACCAAGGAGGAAGCGTTGGGAAAATCGTCAGAGCAGTGCCAAAGGAGGACATGCAGCCGGATGTGAATAATGGGCAGAAGTTCAGGGTGAAGCTGTTGCTTGAAGGGGGAGGACAGAACACTATGGACGTACTTTGCCAGGTTTGGTATCAAGAAATGACATTTTTACTGTTTAGTACCTCGTCAATTTACATCTTCAGGAGCAATGCTTAGCTTTATGATGAATTAGAAAAATTCCATCAATAAACATGTCAATTGTTCTTTATAATTTTCAAATCTGCAGTCTTTTTTCAGTTGTTGTTGATGTAATTTATTATGCATATTAGGTATTCAACCATGTTTTTTTAGGAAATATCATCTGAAGATTCAAGCAGTGAGTCTACTCTTTGTGGATTATTGATCCTGTTTAGGTTAGGTTCAACAAAATAAATAGATGATTACTAATACATGGCTAGATGTTGGGAAGAATTGGTCCTACTATTTTGTTCGAAGTATGATCTTCCAGTTAGGATTTTGATTTTTTTTGGAAATGACCTCAAGCCCCTTTATCATCAACAAACTGATCTTGAAATTCATTTCTCCCCATGAATTACATTTTGATTTTAATAACACATGGAAGGTCTTAAAGTGATTTTGGAATCTTGCAAATGTGGCAACTTGGTCATGCTACAGTGAAAAGTAAGTACCTGACGATTTTTGGCTGAATATTGAAGAAAAAATCAATTTGGTTGATTTGTTAAAGCAGGTTGGACTAGATAGATGTGCTTAATTATAAGCAAAGATTAAGATCCCCCAGTTTGCACCCAAATGACATTGATTGCCAAAGCATGTAGAATGCAAGTGTATCATCTACCATACATTGCCTATAACGACAGTTTTGCATCATCATAAAATATGAACAAGTTCAAATTGTGGGATTAACAAGACCAAATTATGGGTTTAACAAGTTGCTAGGCCTTTCTATTCATCAGTATCAGTGGGGTTGAAATGGATGAAAAAAGAAAATGGATCAGATGACCAATCCATAATGCTTGCAATATACTGACACATGATTTTTTTCTTACGTCTTTGTATGAATTAATATAGAACCCTTTTCGTGATGCATACAGATTGATCTCTCTTGACATATGCATCCAAATGATTCTTTTTTTTCTTTTCACATTTTCCCTTTGTCCAATCTTTTTAAAGAGTTGATGTTCAGCAATTATTGCCTTGTTATACATTCAGACAACATGCTGATTTTCATGATAGACAATTCTGACTTGAATGTTTCACCACTCTCTGACCTTTCTTGGGAAGATATTTTTAGTCGATTGGCCCTCTGTTCAAGCACCTAAAAGTGGTTTTATTTTGCTATTATTCCTCTTATGAATTTTTGATAATTTGGTGATCTCCAAAAGAGATTATTTGATCAGTTTCTTATGTTTCATTTCTTTCAGAAGGTGCAACTTTTATTTTCTTCATTACATACAATAAAACATATTAGGACTTCTAAATTTCATATGGGATATTTGGGAGGTGCATATTGATTTTTTGTTGGGACCATGGTCTGCAATATCGGACCGTACTGCCCGGTACGGGCGGTACGTATCGGTCCGACAGGCTTCCGGTACGCGGACCATCTGTTACCGTTCCGACACTGCAGCAACACTGTAGCAGTGCTACAGTGCTACAGTGCTCGGCACGCCTAAATATACCGAGCGGTACACCTGGGTGTACCGCTCGGTATACCGTACCGTACCGGTACCGAGCCCAGGTCGAAACTCCGGTACGGTACGGTATTGCGGACCTTGGTTGGGACCACTACATTTTTCTTCCAAAAGCTAGTGGTTGATCAGTTTCTTTAACACATTTATCTCAGTACTTCTATAAATTGATTATTTAGAAGATGTCAAAGTCAAAGATAGCCAAACGATTATTTTAGTTTATCATTTGCTCTCCCTGACTTTCCTCAATGAAATGGTTCCTAGATGGAGTTCTTATGGTCAATTAAGCTTGATATGGTAAATATGCAGCTGATTCTTGTATTAGGCCTCTAACTAAGGTGATTTCCTTTAGTTTAAGAATCCATATTGGGTTTTTTAGTGCTTTGTCGAGCCTGTTTGAAAATATATGGAACTGGTTTCTACCGGAATTTTAGCTATTAAAGTAAGCAACATGAACACACTTTGTCTTTGGGTTGAACATCTTATCTTCTTCTCCGTTTTTTATTTATTCTGTTTCTCTGTAATATTTTCTCCCAATTAAAATTTTCAATTTTGCTATAGCATCCAATTTTGTTGTGTTCTTGTATGCAATTCATATTGCTTGCACGAATTGGACTGAGACCCACCTTTTATCCTAATAGCATCTTTACATCAACTCAAGATTTAGGTCATTTGCTGACCTAGCAAAACCATGAGTGGAGAAAGAGAGATCTGGAACCTATTCATTCTTAAAAGAGACCACTGAGGCACTAACCATGGGTCTAGATGTTAGAGTCAGTTTACCTAGGTCTGAATGCAACTGGCATGGGTCATGGATTGACACTAGTTATTGTTGTTTCTAGTATTTTAATTGCATTAAATTATTATGTTTGGAGGACATATAAGGACTAGTTTAGGGTGTGATCTGGTCAAAGACATGACTGAAAATTAATCTAAAATTTGGGTATCATGTTGTGTCAAATGTGTATTCAGATACTTGTGTTAACCTCCATGTTGTTGCATATTTTTGTGTCACAGATTGGATTGGATGGGATTCGCATGCTTGACCCAAGCACTAATAGGACATTGAGAATCTACCCTCTTGAGACTGTGACAAGATGGGAAGTAAGTTTTTCAGATTACGCTAGGTACTCAGGATTTAATTTGCTTCCAATAAATCATAATATGTTTCT
The DNA here is from genome assembly GCF_036884655.1 of Musa acuminata AAA Group. Taxonomy (NCBI): domain Eukaryota; kingdom Viridiplantae; phylum Streptophyta; class Magnoliopsida; order Zingiberales; family Musaceae; genus Musa; species Musa acuminata. The sequence continues at coordinate 16,254,629 of NC_088327.1, read as the reverse complement.
TAACATATCTGGAAAATGCCATGTATGTTTAATCTAGGTATTGGATTCATCTACATTTGCCTTTTGGTCCAAGAGCTTTGTTGACATCGATCCAAGGCGCATAAGGCTTCAGTCAAACAGCTACACCACAAATACCATACTTGACACAGTGACAGCTGCTACAGTGCAGGTAGGCACTCAACTAGCTTTTTTCCTCTTAATTTGAATGTTCTAAGAGTTTTCTAGTTGTTTTATTTTGAGAGGTTATTCTACTGATTTTCGTGAATTGGTGTCTGTTGTAAATTGATAAAAACTTGTTAATATATAATTTAGATAGTAAGTTATTCTCAGTTATTAGACCATAACTATTAGCCTTTTGTTGATTGGTGTATCTGAAGTTTATACCAAAGATCATTAGTGTTTTGTTGATATTTTTTTATACTCACTATAGAGTTTGTACGGCAGATTGAATTCAGGTTATATGTAGTAGTTGATCATCAGTTACAGACTGATTTTCCTCTTAGAAAGTAGTGTACGCCACATAAGGTGTAAAGGATGAATTTTGTTGTTTCACATAGTATCTGTGGTTAAGAAATTTTAGTTTCTGTTCATTTTTTAAATGATTTGGATCTGTTTTGATGTTATTAGATGAACTACATTATTCACTGTTAGTGCTATCATTTTGGATATACTCTAGCTTACTATCTGGGCATGGTGGTTAGTGATTGTCAAGTTTTAACATGACTTGGAACCAAATATTGAATACCACCTCTAAGATTTGGTTGAGGCCTTAAGGTCTCTTATTTGTTGTTTTATTCTTGGTTTATCTGGGTAATATGATGGTCAATGACATGGGTTTTGCATTCTGGCGTCCAATATTCACATGGTATCAATATAAATTTGCTGGAATAAATTTCTTTCAAGCAAATTGTTATGATTACACTTGTGCAAAGCAGTCTGTTGAGAATTTATTGAAATGACACATATTGCAATATCTTCAGAAAACTGCAATTTTGAATAGCGTATCTTGTTGAGTAGCTTCTTTTTGGGATAACTAGTCCATCAATTCATTAGAAAAAAGAAAATCAGTAAAAAAGTAATCTAGTGCAAAAGAAAAAGTAGAAAAAAAATCTGCAAAAGAAAAAAGTTAATCTAGTGCACGAGACTCCGACCAATATAGGCTCTGGAAGGATCAATGTACACAGTACACACTATTATCTCTATTAATAGAGAGACTATTTATGTGATTTGAATCTGGTCATTCTGGTCACAAAGGATCAACCTTATTGTTATAACAACTATCAAGGTCTGCACTCTTATGACATCAGAAAAAATATAAAAGGAAGAAGAAAAAACAACAATTAGAATAAGAAGAATAAACAGCCTTTGATTTCATGCTTTCACCCTTTTGACATCTTCCCTAACCACAGCAGCATCTAATACCTTCCACTGAAGCAGCAAAATTCCACTCCCTTCACAAAGTCTATACACCTGCTGCCAAGGGAGAATTCAAAGCCGTTTGGATCAACTCATGAACCATACTATTTTATGAGTTCCACAGATGAACAAGTGACTTGGCTATATTAGTGAGATTAATAAAAACCTCTCCATGCATGTAGCATTACTGATCAAATGATCAGCAGTTTCCTCACCATTATCACACATAAAACTATGGAAACTCTAGAGGAGAGTCTGTTATGAATAGCAACCAGAGAAACCTATTGATCTTGTGGGTAGCACAAGTCTTCCAATTTTTCATTGCAATGGTACTTCTACCCTCAATCCAAGATTATATAAAAGCAAAATATTGACAATTTTGACATATTCGCTAGTCTCCATATCAAATCTACAAAACCAGTAAATGAACACCTATCCAGAGACTCTGAAAGATTTAGGAGCTGTAATTGACAATCATTAAATAAGTTTTCTCCAATCAGAATTATTAAACTGTTAAAATTTGGCTTCTTTTCCATTCAATTAAAAAAAATCAGAAAATTCAATCATTGTGACTGTCCAAAATCATCTGGCCAAGCCAACACTTCACAATCATTCTATTGCCATGTCAAAGCTTCTTCCAACCTCAATCCATCCAAGGAACATTCTGTCCAAAGGAAATCCTTGCAGTTCCTCATATGATTGAATGACTGTTTTTTTATGCAGTAAACCGCCATATTAAGCTCCACCAAGGGACATTATCTCTGTTGGAAACAAAAAAATCATGACCGATATTGAAACATTTAGATTCAAGATTCCAAGATCTTTAAAACTATTTAGTTAACATGCCACATACCAGTTTACTTGAACCCATTCACGCATGAAGTTCAATCCCTTCTCCAAAAGAAAGCCTGTCTTATCCTCTTATATTTTTTTTTGCCAATCATGAAGTACCCTAAAGGATTGGAATGTATTGCAGCATCTTAGAAATTAGCATGAGTCACTAAGATCAATCTTCCTCTTGCAAATAAATAATTTACTCTCCAAGAGACTAGCCCCTTCTCTTTTGATCAGTGGATCAGCAGGGACTAATCATTTGCTCACGAGACATGAGACATCTGGTCTAAGGGTAAACCCTATGTATCTGAGAGGAAAATTAGAAATCTTGTCGTTCAGTATATTGGCAGATTTGCGATAATTTGAATTTTCAAGACCCAACATCACTATCTATTTTTCGACCAGATACTCTAAAATCATACAGTACTTTCAGATTTACCAATTATTGTTCTTTGATCTCACAAAACACATAGAATCATCCTCTTATTTCAGGTTGATCATGTTAGTAGAGGATCTACACGGCCCAAACTTATCTGATCTTGCCTGATCTTAGTATTGTGCAAAACATGTCAAGCTCAAGAAGAAACAGCAGAAAGATCAGTTCTTCATGGCAAACCATTAATCCTTATTTTGTTAGATGAGTAGCTTCTCTTTTGAATGTAGATAACTTTCTTGAACTCCTTGAATTACTGGTCAAATTCCTGCTACAGGCATTAATTAGATATTTGGACTTCTTCTGACACTATAGATCATTACAGTGTCTGTAACTGTAAATAAATTTTCTCTCAATATGTCACTCAAACTTCTTAGCTATTTTGTTTCGTTTTTTGGCTGTAATCTTTACATGTTTCCATAGTATCTTTTTATGTATTTCAATGTCATTTGTGCAAATATGTTTTTTGTTTACAAATTAATTAATGTGACAAAAAATTGTAGCTTAAGGAGATGGGTGGAAATGGTAGCCTAACCAGAGGCGAAGAAGCTGCTGATGCTAGCAAGGTATCTGATCAATCAGCTGAAAGGAAAAAAAGTTTGGTGAACTGGATGAACTTGATTAAACCTGCTAATGAGGAGAAAGATCACTGGGTAAGTTTAGATGCTTTTTCTTTGGTTATTAAAGAATTTTTTCAACTTGATATTTGTTGGTGTGAAAACATGATTATTCTAGTGATACTTTCATTTGTTTTTGTGACTTAAAACCTTATTTGTTTCTGGAGCTGGTGCTGGCTCTATTGCCCTTTGTTGATTTTATATTGTTTGCTGCATATGAGAGGCTGAAGTGTCCCTTTTTTTTGTGATGTATTTTGTTCATGTATTCATATATGCTGGTTGTTTTGGTCAAAGAAGCTATTAGTTAATCTGGCTTGCAATGCATACTGAATGAGACTATCCATATTATTGACTGGCCAGCTGGACATCTTAATTTTTGAGTTATTGTTGTATTTCCCTTGATTCAGAATTGCTATTACGATTCTTATGATCTGCAGTAGTTGAAGCATACCTGTATTGCCATACATTTAGGTTCCAGATGAAGCTGTTAGCAAATGCACATCATGTGGATCAGATTTTGGAGCTTTCAATCGCAGGGTGATGATTTTCATCTAATCAGTTTTCTTTTCAACCTTGTTTGATATCACAATTTTCCTTGTGATATAGCATGACAATTCCATTCTTTACTTTCAGCATCATTGCAGGAATTGTGGCGATATTTTCTGCGACAAGTGCACAAAGGGTAGAATTGCTCTCACTGCAGAAGAAAATGCTCAGCAAGTCCGAGTTTGTGATAGATGCATGGTATATTGACTGGTTTATCCTTTACTTTTAACATCATTGCACAAATTGGTTTTTGTACTTTTGATGATGTCATTTCTTACTCCTGAAAATTGATGCTTGTAGAGATATGCAGTTTTAAGTTTGAACTATGTCAGGTTGGTCTTCACTGATAATGTATATTAAATAGTGGTTCAAATTTAGGTGTCTGCATAACCTTTTGGGTTCAGGAGAAAGTTTCGGTTGTTGATATTCTGGAAGTCGAGATGATGTTGGTGAACGTTATTTAAGTCTTTTAAGATATTATATTTATAATGGGTCTTACATCTTTATTGAATTTCCATCCAGAGGATTTGTTACAAGTCCATTAGCTAGATTTTGCACCTTAGGTTGATAAAACAATGTTATCAGCCAGCAGTAGTCTGCTTACATTATGGTGTAAATTGTCTTAGTTGATTAATATTCTATTCTTTGTTCATGGATGTTCTACAAAAGATCTGAACTAGTTCTTACATTATGGCTATTATTAGCCAGTTGTGGTCCACTTACATTATAGCTTGAATTGTCTTATTTGAACATTCTTTTCTTTGTTCATGGATGTTCTACAAAAAATTTGAACTAGTTTGTCCTCGAGAAATTCACTGTCTTGTCTTGTGTTCGGGCCCTCTGAGTTCATATTACATGTAAGCATTAGAGTTGGCAAGTTTCTTTGCATGTGTGAACTTAGTGTTGACTTGTCACCAAATGCTGACATGTGGTCACCAATTTTGATTAACTTTCACTAGAGAAAAGGTGTTGTCAATGGGGCCAGATTATGTACTTTGTGGTTGCTGAACTAATTTCCTGGGATAGTGAAAATTACTGAATTAACTTTTGTGAACTATGTAAATCTCACTGTCATGTGAAATTTAATTTTGTATAAAGCTAGAAAATTTCGTTTTTCTTCACATATAGTATAGAAACTGTGTGGAAATAAAACAGCCCTAACACGCTTGATCTGCTAATTTAAGTACTGAAACTTAAAATTGCATGGTTGTTAGTATGAATGTTAGATATTCTGAGCATTAACTGAAAAACACGACTTGAGAAGTGATTTGCTTGATGTTACATGGGAGTCTCTCACGTTGAATAGGCAGAAGTTTCTCAAAGGTTAAGCATTGCAAAAGAAGCTGTCAGCAAACCTGCTGGTCTGCAAAGTCATGAAGATCTTGCACGAAGGCTTCAGGTGCAGTCTTTTTTATTGCTATAGACCACCATGTTTAGACAGATGTCTCGCTGTGGTACTTTATATGGAGGGCATATTTTTCTCATTGTTGGAAAATGATCCAGTTAGCCAGCTTTATTAGTTCTTGCATCTAACTTCTTTAACCCAGATATTATGATGAATAGTTAAGGTTTTGGTCTTGATTTTTGCAACAGGAGGAATTGAACAAGAATCGTAAGTCAGGTACTTTACTGCTATATTGTAGAACATTATACTATGTTTTCTGATATAATATGTACTACTATTGACTAATTTATGGTAGTACCTGTTTCATAGGTTCAAATTCTGATGAGTCTTGGAAGCCAATGAGGGAAGTAGCATGTCCCATCTGCACAATCCACCTTCAGGTCTATAATATCAGAACTTTTTTTTTTCTGCAACATGATAAGCTTTCTCCTTATCTCTTCATCTATTTTCCAAACTGGAATTTTGCTGATATGTTGTTAGGACTGAATTCTACGATATTTACCTTGAGTTTCAGGTGCAAGTTCCTGCCTCAGGCTCCCAAACAATCGAATGTGGTGTCTGTCAACACCCTTTCTTGGTCAGTGCTGATTGATATCTGATTTCGCCTTGCCATGCCATTGCAATTTCTATCCTCCTATAATTCTCTTTGACAAGCAGTAGCATCGCACATGCTCTTTGCGGTCACCTTGGTTGTATACCCAAGTTGCCTGCGTTTTTGTAAGTGAACTTTCGTGAGCATTCACCTCATAAAAAGTCAAGTGTGGAAGCTATGTTTTCCGAGAGTAGTGTGAAGATGAAAACCAGGAACTGGATGAGCGAATAAATAGTAATGCTTGTAATGACGGTTGGTGTGCAAAACTTGTTCGGTGACCACATAGATTTGTTGGTAGGAATTGCTTTTGGGCACAGTTCGTGGCTACTATGGCGGTGAAGTAAACATAGTGACGAGTGCTTTTGTATGCTTTCATATAGAAATGATAATTGTCATCGACTTTTACTACCAACTTTATTTTTTTTTTCCTATCAGAAAAGTGATTCTATGATATTCTATTTCTTTCTTTCTTGACTTAAGAGAATATTTCATAGATGAGATTATTTGACAGGTTGATGCAGGTCGAGTCAACCACAGCCTCACATCGAGTCAATAAACCGTGGCCGGTTTCAGGTTTGAGTTCTGCAGCCTTCCATCTATTAAAATGGTTTGTAGTTAAACTAAGCAATTTGATAGATGCAGACAACTTCATGTTTTGTTCCTATCTACTGCTAATATCCTATGCCAATTTAATGTATTCATGCAAAGCTAAAAAAAAAACTTATAGATATGCCGACATTGTTAGTCTTCATCAATTGATTGTTATAATGAACTCAAAATGATATTAATATTAGAAACATAATTTCTCAAACAATCATCGTTAGTAAAATGCGACAGTATAAAAATATGAATCAATGTCTTTATTACTATTGTTGTTGTTGCTAATTAAAACAACTAGGATATAATAAATGATAGGATCCTTGTAATATCATATATGTAAATCAGGCACATAATATACAGATGATATATCATGGGTATATAAATAGTAAAATATATATAATTTTATACCTCGAAACCACCAAAACATGTGTTTGTGAAAATTCGCTAGTCAAATAACTCTAAAAAAAAATTTCAATGAACAATAACTTGGCGCAAATTATTGAAAACATCTTATTATCAATATAAAAATAATAGTAGACAAATGAATCAAAATATGCAGATTGACAAATAAATAGTGTTTCAGAAAATCAACATAAGATTAACTTGGTTTGATAAATTTCTACCTATATTTGTAGAAAAAATTAAATTCTTCATTATATAAGATTAACTATGAGGTTTTTTGAGTTATTTCTCCCTCGCATGATTTTTTTTTAACATCTTCTTATATAAATCTAAAGTACTTTTCACTTTAACTCTAGATCTTCGAGAGCACTTAAATGTCTTACTTTTTTCTCTCATCAAAATCTTGAGATTTATTAGAATAAATCCTAATTCACCTAGAAATTTTAATTTAACTAGAAAATTTTTTCATCTAAATTGAATATAATTAGAACTCCTAAAAAACTTACCAAACAATATCCATCTTGGCAAGTATTTTCTTACTTTGTGTCTCTTGAAAAAATTAAATTATTGGCTTGAAGAATCCATCACAATTATACAAATCAAATCAAGGTCCAACACTTAATTTTAATAAGTCTACCAATACATCATATGTTGTTCAGAAGAAAGGCCTCCATCTTATTGTCCTATCACTAGCAAGAATATTTTCTTCATAATCATCAGTATCTTGAAAACTATGAATATTACTCTTCATTTTTTATACCATAAAGGAAGCTTGCTACCATATGTACTTATCATCCCCTACATGTACAATATGTTTTTAGCCCTTTGAGATATTCACTATATTTCCTTTCAGATGATATAACACTTACTAAAATCTTCCTTTCATTATGCATATATTGTTGAATCTCATATTTTGATGATGAAACCAATTGATAGTATTTATAATTTAATCTGTGTTTTAAGTGACGCAGGAAGCTTCGATCAGGGAGAGACAATTAAAGTAAGAAGAATCATATAAGGCCGAAGAAAAATATGTCAGAAGATTGGACGTCGAGTCGAAGGATCAGTTGATGTATCGCCAGAAGGCTTTGGGCAATGGGTTCAAGCATCAGGCCAAGAAGAGCGGAAATTGCACTAAGGAAATCAGAGTTATGGAGGTCAACTGGCCGATTGGGCAATAGGTCACAAGAGAGGACGATGCACCGAAGAATTGGATGAAGCGTCGATGAACTAATGACATGTCGGACAACAATTGATTTAAGCTTTGCAATAATTATCTAGATTAAAGTAGGTTTAAAGTGTACAAGATTAACTACGATAGTGATCAAGGCATAAAGCAAAATGAAGTCTCGGAGTCAAGAATGAGATTTCGTTGGGAGTTCGAGAGTTCGTCGGAAGTCCGGATGTTCGTTAGAAGTTCTGTCAGAATTGACCAAGAAGTCCAGGAGCTTACTAAAGAAACTTGTCGGAACTTACTAAGAAGATCGTCGTGTGAAGTCCAAGAGCTTGTTGGGAGTTCGTTGGAATATTACCGAGAGATCGTCGGAAGTTTGCTAGAAGAAACATAGAATTACCGGACTTATTTAGTTTAGTGTATATCTTAAAATTTATAGTTAACACATAATTGGGTTGGAATTGGGCCTAAGTTTGGACAGTGTTGGGCCAAGTGCAAGGCCCAAACGGTGACCTAACAAGTGGCATCGTCATGACATAGTCTTCGAGACTGTGTTAGGCGGTGGTACCGCCCAATGTTAGTGCTGCAGGCGGTGGTACCGTTAAGACCTAGGAAACTCGGGATGAGACTCTTTTAGGCTCCAAGTTTGAATCCACTTGAGGCTTATAAATATCCCTCTCAGCCTTGGTTAACATACATAAGAATTGAGAGCAAAAAAGTAGAAAAACGCTACTGTAATCTTGTGAGAACTCCTCTTAAGCTCTAAGTGTTAGTCTTGTTTAAGAGAAGAGTGAAGGAGAGTTGTAAAGGTACTCTCCAGAACCTGTCAAAAGGAGAATCGAGTTGTAAGGGTAGTTGATCCTTCGCCCATTGAAGGAAGATCCGTAGTGAAAGTCAATGGCCTCAACGGAGGAGAAATCAGAAGTTGATATAGGTCACAACGACTGAACTACTATAAATTGGTTTACATTTCTTTTTGAGCAATTTACCTTTACTATAAACTACCTTTCTTACTTTGCTTTCACTGCATTTACAAATAAGCATTGAATTTCAAATTATCTTCCGAGATCGGTTTTTTGAATTGACGTAATTTTATCTATTGTACTAATTCACACCCCCCCCCTTAGTGTTGACTCGTTCCTAACATATACAATCCTAAGTAACTTTTAGGATTCTACCTCCAACTTTGTAGCCATAATCCTGAGAATCTAAAAGACTCTAAAAACTTAGATTCTTTCGTATCTTTGGAATATAAGCTATATCTTCCAAAGTAAATATTAATCTATCAACCATTTTGATCCTTCACTTTATCGATACTCACGATCTCCACATTAGAGTCATTGTCAAACTCAATTTACTGATCATTTTATCATTCAATGAATCAAAATAAACTTTCTAAGTGTAAATATGAGTAACATAAGCAGTATTTAAAATCTAACTCTTTTGAAAAAAATACATCATTATATTTGTATGTTGTGAGGATATTTTCATCATAATCCATAACAAGCGAGTACTCACTGATTTCTTTTTCTAGCTTCTTTTTTTGCTTAGCTTTTTCTCAAATAATTTCGCTTGATATGTCTGTACTATTTGTATCTATAACACTGAATATTATCGAAAGATATAACTCTTGATCTTGACCTACCATGTTGAGATCTACTAATGTTAGAAAATCCTTGTCGTGAACCTCCACTTTGAGCAACTAATGTCTCACTATTTATATTTTTAGATTTATTATTTTTCCTTGATAGCATAAGAAACTAAAGCATCTTCAAGTTATTTCAGAGTTATTGTATCCTTCCCATATAGTATTATCTTCACAAAGTTATTATAGAAATCCATAAGTGATATAGGAAGAAACAACATCTTATTTTCTTCATCAATATTCATATTAATTTTTGTACGATCGAGTATTTGTTTGAATATGTTCAAACACTAGATTAAATCTCTAATTTTTTTCCATCCTTAGTCTACATAACGTCATCTTTAGATATAATTTATTAATTAAGTTTTTAAGATAAATAAAGCAATTTTAACTTATTGATAGAATTATCATCAATAATATTATTAATAATATTATCAGGCAAAGATGAATAGCATTCATGCACTTTGCCTCAGGCTCCTTCTAATCTTCGTAGCTCATCTTTTCAGGTTTACCTACTCATCTCTTTAATGTTCTTATTACATTTTGCTAAATAAGATCCTTTACCCTCCTTTGCCAATAAGATAAAATTATTCCTTTCATCAAATTTTTTCATGGTAATGTTATGTCATGCACTTAGCTAGTTTTGCCTAAGTTATGTGACACCCTTGCATGTTTGTCCATAAAAGTCAAGCTCCCTGAAACCTCCTATGGTCCCTTAGGACCTACAAAAGAGAAAACGAGTTAGAGAAAGTATCTCATTCGGGATCCACAAATAATCATTTCAGCAAATACTTCATAGTTAATGCAAATTACAAACAAACTTCACAAGCTCTGAATGGTCGCACAATAAAAGGTCCAAAATGATCCACTACAGATCGAAATCTCACACAAGTGTTCACATGATACAACTTTTATTTACAAGCTGAAAATGATCACCAAACCGAACTAAATGAGGTTGAAGCCTTTGACCGCCCTTCTACATGTTGTGCAAAGCATGGACAAACCAAAAGACACAGACATACATAGGCATTACATCAAACACCCCGTTTACAATTTTGTCCATGATATTCTCCTTCACTTATTCCTTTAATGTCCTCATCGAAGCCTTTGCTAACGCTAGAACTCCTCGCCTTTGCTGAGTCTTCAATCTTCTGCTTCAATTGTAATGCACCTCTTAGCTCCCAGTTTCTCTCCATTATTATTGTTGAGTAGTCGAAATTTTAATCCGTCATGCTACTTTAACTCTCCAATAACTCTAACTTTGGTGTGGGGTCAATTGAGTTGTGCTGATCCCTGTTGTTTTTTACGGATCCTTTAGATAAAGGAAAAGACCATCCTTAGTATGTGTTAGTCTCTCAAATACTTCGTGTCGCTTGAACTAGGTGAATGCTTGTTGGAGCTTTAACGAGCATCGCCTCGTAGACTTTAAAGTTTTTGGGTCCTTCCTCTATAAAATTTGCTCATCGATTCTTCTTCCACTTAGTCATCACTTCCAAGTAGGTTTGCATCACTTTCATTTTCGATTGGTATTCTATTGGAAAATGAAGCGAATAATCTACTCTTAGTAGCACTGATCACTATTGGTGAGGATTTGACAACTATTATCTTCCATTAGGTTTCTTCGAAGGGTCTTTGAACTCGTGCAAAGCTCATCTATTGGATAGATAAGAGAATTGGGGTACTTAGTTTCGCCCATTCTTTTAAGAGTTGAGAAGGCAAAGGTTACTTGACTTTGTCTGTCTTCTCGAGTGTTGTACTTCATACATCAAACTGATTACTAGCCTTCACCCACTCTTTGCTCACACTTCTAAAGCACTCAAAGTATTTGCACTTCTTGCGTTGAGTTTGCTACTATGATTCACCTTCTTAATGTCATCAAACTTATGAAATGTAAGAAGTTTTCACCCCAATATGGAGTAAGTCTCTAGTAGTTTTGGTCGCCTTTGGGATTATACCGACTTCTTCATCATCTTTGTTGCCTACTCCTCTGAGTTACAAAGGTACAACATTGTGTACTATCTAATTCGTTCCTTAATCGAGCATTCTTATATCAACTCGAAATCCTCCACTTTCGGCTATCTTGATAAGAAGCTTGTTGACACTAGTCTTATAAAGTTCTTTGGCCTCTACCCTTCAGTCTTGTCTCGGTACTTAGAGTTTGCCTTCGCATTCTCCACTCCTCAGTCTCTTTCACGACTAAGCGCTCTCTCTCCATAAGAGCAAGGGATCGATGACTTCATGGAAGTCTTACATTTGCGATATCATGGTGCTGTCATGCCCATGACTCTATTATCTGTCACCTCGCATATGCATCACTTTCTTCACGATCGGTAGATCTGCCTCTATAGCACTGTAGCACTTCTCCGAGTCCACCTCTATTCTAATTAATGCTTGGTTTTGGGTAGCTAAGTCCCTCTGGACTCATAGTAGCTTCCTCGCCCCTTTCGACCCTTGCTTCAACACCTTTGTGTTCTCTAAGTAGTTCCCCTTGGTCGATGGAAAGACAAATTGTAACTCCTATGCATTGCCTCCACCATCATATTGTAGGGTTTGCACCGATTTTATTCTCTTTAGCTTCCTTGGTAGCAATGTTCGCTTACTCGGTCTTGTCCTCTAACTTACTGGGCTCCCTTAAGTGAATATGAGCACTAAAGTAGTCCAGCTCTCCAACCACTCCGATTATACCTCTATATGATCAAGACCCCCCATAGGACTCATTGGTACTTGTATTTGATATTCTCCCTCGATAGTACACAACCCTATATGCTGATGGCCAAAACTTTTTATCCGATACAAAATTCAATGCACGCACGGAAGACTTGCCTCTACGATACCATAGCATTCACTCCTTAAATCTATAGCATTTCTTACCATCGTGTTGTTCACCGAAGTGGAGCTCCCAATAGCTCTCGATCATACCTTTATATGATCTAGTCCTTCATGGTACTAGATTCGTGTGTATCGCATTGCCACAAACTATTCCAATATGATTCGCTGCACCATGTCGCCTCTTGGTGACATCTCCATTGCATTCTGATCCTTGTGGGATAAACTTAGATTGTGATCTCTCCATGTATAGCCTCTGCCAACACATCGTTGGGCTTCTTCCACATTCGATTGTATTCACTCCTTTGACAATCAATCTTCGTCTACCCGCTCTTAGGTTACACCTAGACGAAGCATAGCTCTAGGATAGTCCATCACATAGTAGCTCCCAAAGTCCACCGATTTTGTTGAAATTGGTGCACCATTGTCTAGATCCTAGGCTTCTGCCTCTACCAGCACAATCTTTGCCGTGCACCGCTTCCTTCATGCCAACTCGAATGGTATCACTATGGCATATTCTTTGAGAGCACTCACCTTCGCGTCTTCTTGCCCTATGCCAAGGTCTTCTAAACCCAACTTTGCCTCCGCAAGTTGAGTCACCTTGGTTTCTCTGTCAAATGTTTCTTTGAGATAGGGTGCATGTGCCTCAAAGCTCCTTTCGTTTTTGGCACCATGTAGGATGAGTCTGCTTCATCAAAATGAAGAATGCATGGAACGATATTATCCCGCTCTTGCCTCTGCAAGAGTTCATTTCTTTGACCTTTGTCTAAGGAAAGCTTTGTGCCTCCGCTCCATATTTCATCTTATATTCTGGTTCCCTTCATGTGGCTTGGGTATTTCCCCAAGTTACACCCAAGTTACTTCGCTCTTCGACTTGCATTAAGTTGATGGTGGCCCTCACACCCACTATTCCATGGGTTAACCCTTCATTGATTCTAATATCTATATCGGTTCCAAATGTGCCTTCATTTGTGTTGCCTTGGTTCGCTTCCCCACTTGATCTCATAATGCATCCCCCAATGCATTACCTCAAGCGAGATCATGCGATGACTCCTCGCCACTCGCTTACTTCGTTCATCTTTATGGAGTTTTTTGTTTTGAGGTACTCCTCCTCAACATATGCAGTCCGTTGCATATAATTCTCCCTCTGGAGAATTGAGACTAATTCCTCCAAGGATGACCCTCTAGAAGTTTCGGAGACCACCATCCCCTTATAATATTCTATCTTGCTGAACAAACTATGCATTGTTCTGCTCCCGCAAATGCACTTGCTAGATTGCGACTTCACGTCAATACAGCCCTCACTACACCCCTTAAGGCCTAGCAACATGTTGAACTCGCTGTACACTTCAGCCTCATACGAACGTATCCTTCGTATGCTGAAGAGAAAGTTTCAATGCTCCATGGCGCTAAGTTTTGATCGTCTTGGGATGGCCATGAACATTCCATTGTCCACATACAAGCCCTTACATGAGTACTGAATTTTTTGAGTTAGCAATTCTCCTCACCTTTGTGAGTTTTGCATAACTCTTTTGATCGCTGAACAACTCATTCCACCTTACATGATCTCATCCTTTACCAAGCGCCTCGCTTTTCTTGAGCACTATCAAGTATGGTTGCTAATGTCGAGTCATAGCTCGAACTCAGTCATCCCAACCTTTGTGCGCTATATATTCTTCCAAGCTTGCTTGTCCTCGTGGTGTATCTTATACGAAGAATTGGTCATTTCTCTGAATGTCAATCTCAAATGTCTACTCCTCTAAGCAACTCATTTTCCCTACATCTCCATGCCCGTTTTTCCCCAAACGGTTGCGCATGCTAGTTGACCTCAACGCAACCCCCTAGGTCCCCTACGTTTGCATGCCAAGTGTTTATATGGGTGCTTGTCCTGCTTTGATACCATATGTTATGCACTTAGCTGGTTTTGCCTAAGTAGTGCGGTACCATTGCGTGTCCGTCCATAAAGGTTTGCCTTCCCGAAACCTCCTATGATCTCTTAGGACTTATAAATGAGAAAATAAGTTAGAGAAATGTCTTATTCGGAATCCATAAGCAATCATTTTAGCAAACACTTTATAGTCAATATAAATTATAAATATATTTCATAAGTTCTGAATAATCACATAATAAAAGATCCAAAATAGTCTACTACAGACCAAAATTTCTCACAAGTATCCACATGACATAACCTTTATTTATAAGTTGTAAACGACCACTAAACCCAATTAAAATGGGGCTATTATGCTTTTGATTGTCCCTCTACATGTTATGCAAATTATAAACAAACCAAAATACACGGACATACATGAGCATTACATCAAACACCCTGTTTATAATTTTGTTCGTGATAATTAGTAGAAATAATCGATGATATCCTTATTGAATCTCTAATTACCAAATCTTTAGAGCTTTGATATCACTTGTTGGGGAGGGTGAGAATCGAAAACATCTAAAAATCAAAAGAGAAATCCACCATACATCAATAAATAAATAACGTACCAAAAAATCGATAAAAGATTTAGTATGATTGATAAATTCATACTTATATAAAAAATTCATGATTGATAAATTCATGATCGATAATTACAAGACTTTTGAGTTATCCTCGCTCAAGAGTCTCTTTGTATATCCTCTCACATAAATATGAAAATTTTTTTTCTCATAAACTCAAAAAATTATCCACAGAGCACCCAAATGTCTTCCCATTCATTTTCTATTATCAAGATATTAAGATTGAAGGTGTATTTATAAGAAAGTCCAAATTGAGTTTAAATCTAACTAGAATTCTTATAACTAATTCGAATACAATTAATCCTAACAATACCCAATGAGAATTAAAATAAACTTTTCACAAATCAATCATTCATATGTTTAAAGATTTTACAATTTACTTTATCACATTTCATTGTTGAAATCAAATACATTTCTATTTTAAGTATATGAAATGGTAGTCATTTTATTTTTATATTTTCAAAATTAAGTTCCATAATTTCAACATACCATTGCCCTGTTTGAGTATGTATCGTGACTAAGTGATCTTATAATGATCTATCAAAATCCTTATCAGTTAAATTAATTAAAACCTTCATAATTAAATTTATTTAGTACTTTTAACAACATTTTTCATGTATAACTCTTTTTACCTATCAAACCCGTTAGTTTAGTGGAATTTACTTCACTTCTCAAATATATATATATATATATATATATATATATATATATATATATATATATATATATATATATATATATATATATATATATATATATATATAGTTTAGCCGACCACTGACACAAATATAAAACAACAAGAGTATCGGTAGAGTGAGGTGAGGAACGCAAGCCGATTGCCCCAAATCTGTGATTAGCCCCCCTCCGCCACCAAATCGACGCCAATTGCTTCTTTCCTAATCGGACGTGAGCCGCGGTTTGTTGCTCCTTCGCTTTCCAGGTACGGACTCCGACACGTCATCTTCCACTCACGGTGAGCGGAGAGGACCGAGGAGGGCCTCGCCGTGGTGGTGCGTGCTGCCGAGAGCTCAACCCATGGATGCCGGCGATCCCTCACGTCATACGATTCCGGTTCGACCTCCGGGTACTTAACTACACCTCCCAAAAGAATTCGCTCGGTTTCTCTCCGATTCCTTCTCTTGCTGTCCTCGGTTCCAGAGAGGGGCATTTGTTCCGTCTTTTACTACTCGATGTTTTTCTGGAGCTCTCGGTGGAAATTGGCGTTCTACGTTTCTATTTTTCTTCTCTCGTTGGCCATATGCCGGCCAGGGGCTTTATACTATTGTACGAGGGTTGGTAGCACGTCGGTTCGACGTGGTCGCTGACCCTCGAGGTTCGACGTGGTCGCTGACCCTCGAGGGATGAGACGACACTTTTGATTGACCGCTGCCGTGGGTGGCGTGCGGAGCAACGTTAGACGGCACCGCCCCAAGCTCTCGGGATGGGACATGTGAAATAACTTCTTGGTACGGTTCTGACTTGACGTGTGGCATTAGCTGTGACGTGTCTTGGGCTCAAAATATGCTGTATCACTTACCCCCCTCTCTAAGGCGTGCCGTGGGGTCCTTAAAAGGACGGGAGGCATGCTTGGGTCGGAGTGAGGTTGATCGCTTATGAGGGGAAGGTGGATTGATTCGTCGTGGGGCGACTTAGAGGGGCGGCGCCCCGTGCTTCGGGTAGGATTGACTCTGCTGATCGGGCGGCTGGGGCCTGGTGAGGCGAGACCGACATGTTGTAGGTCGAATAACCGATTTGGCGTGGCTCGGAGTTACGACCGTCAAGTTTGCAAGTCGGTGAGTGAGTTAGAGCGGCTCGGTTAGAGACTTGACGAGCTGCGAGTCGAGGATTGACGTGGAGCGACTTGGACAACGGACTAGGCCGGCGAGGTGTGGCTCGAACTTTGGACTGGTCGAGAGGCGACTGGCCGCGAGGCGCGGTTCGGACGTTGGATCGGCCGAGATGCGACTCGGGCGTTGGATTGGCCGAGATGCGACTCGGGCATTAGGTTGGCCGCGAGGCATGGTTCGGGCGTTGGATCGGCCGAGATGCGACTCGGGCATTAGATTGGCCGCGCGGCATGGCTTGGGTGTTGGATCGACTGAGATGCGACTCGGGCATTAGGTTGGCCGCAAGGCGTGGTTCGGGCGTTGGATCGGCCGAGATGCGACTCGGGCGCTTGGACTTGTCGCAAGTCGGGAGCAATCTGGAGCGACCCGGGCAGGAGCTGGACCTGTGAGCCAAGAGACTATACTTGGGCTCAGGTTTCGGTGCCGATGGGTTGCAAGTCGGGAGCGACCCGGGTAGGAGCTGGACCTGTGGGCCGAGTTACTATACTCGGGCTCAAGTTTCAATGTCGGAGGGTCGCAAGTCAGGAGCGATCTGGAGCGACCCGGGCAGGAGCTGGACCTGTGGACCGAGTGACTATACTCGGGCTTAGGTTTCAGTGCCGGCGGGTCACAAGTCGGGAGCGATCTGGAGCGACCCGGGCAGGAGCTGGACCTGTGGGCCGAGTGACTATACTCGGGCTCAAGTTTCAGTGTTGGTGGGTCGCAAGTCGGGAGCGATCTGGAGCGACTCGGGCAGGAACTGGAAGAAGCGTTGCACCTTCCAACAACAAAGGTTGGAAGAAGCATTTCTTCTTTGTTAGTTGTAGTAAAGAGTGAGGCTTTAGCACTGGGTGGGCCTTGCGGACCATCGATAACGCCTCCCCGTTGCTCTCTAATGGAGAAACAGCGGTCGTGGATCGACTGAGGGGTATCCTGTCCTCTTCTCGGGCAATTAAGGAGATGACCGAGGAGTGGATGGTTGAAGCGGAGCTGAGCCCCACCACCGGGGTATGGCCATTCGTATATGATGGCTCGTCCGCTCGTCTCGAACCGTCTGATCGCTCACTATGTTTTGCAGAAATGGTGGACCTGCGATCGGTGAAGAAGACGCCCAGCGTCAAGGTTGTCGTGCCCTCGTCTCGAGACGGGGAGGGTTCCGGAGGTGGGGTTGCCCCATTGGAGGGCGCACCTCAGAGGGCGCTGACATCTCCAGTAATGGGGCGCCCTCCGAAGAAGACGAAGATCTTGGCCCGGAAGATGCTTGCGGGCCCGGCTGTTAGCACGAGCGCCGTCCCAGAGTTGTTCGGGGCCCCTCCACCGGGCGAAGGCTTGGGGAGCGTAAAGGGGAAGGGGTCGGCCGGGTCGTCTGGTAGTGACCCTTTCAAGAGGGCGCCGACGCGCTTGCCATCGATACGAGAGCTATGCCGCATCTACTCCCGGGTCGACGGTGAGGAGTACCAGGCCTTGAACATGGCCGACCTTCCGGCTAGGGAGTCGGGAGCCCCTTACACCACTCGGTGGGCGACCCTCAAGGCCGACAGTCGCATCTGGGGTGACGGGCCAACTGCCCAAGAGTTCATCCGGGGGGCACTCCATCCAGCCATAGCCAAGGATCTCTACAGCTCCCCCTCCGAGGCGCTGGCAGAGTGGGCAGCCAAGTCGCTTGTTTGGGTAAGTGGTGGCTTCCTTTCCCTGCTCGATCCCTTCATGTGTGGGCCCTAACATCGATCTTCGTGTAGAGCCTGTACTACGGCATGGCACTGATCGATCGGGTCCTCAACACCGTGTCACGACCTTAGCTGGAATTGCCTAAAGCATGAGGCACCCTTGTGGCAAAAACGCGAACTTAGCTTGCGTTGCCTAAGTCGCGAGGCACCCTTATGGCAAAGACACGAACTTAGCTTGCGTTGCCTAAGTCGCGAGGCACCCTTGTGGCAAAGACGCGAACTTAGCTTGCGTTGCCTAAGTCGCGCTTCGCCCTTGCGATTTACGTCTGCAAAGATCAGCCCACTTGCAACCTCTCGCAGGTCCCGAAGGACTTGTAAAAAGAGAAAGTTGATTAGTTCGAAGAACGAGCGACGGACAAGTCCCGACATTTCACGAAAAGGGGAAGCTTTACAAGCAATTCAGCGAGCACCTTGCGTGCACAAGAGAAAAGAGGGAGAGGGGGAAAACAATGACTTTAGAAGGTTGAACGAACAACTGTAAGTCCACAAACAACTGCTCACCGGGTGCCGGGCGCGACAACAAGTTCCTGTCAAGGTAACGTGCAAACTTGCGAAAGATTGTTCAACGCCCGACACTATACCGAAGCCCCATCCAGCCCTGTGCCACCTGGGGGGTTCCAGGGTGCTGAGATGGCTGACGTTTTGCGTGCAGCAGTGGGCTGCAGAAATCAGCTCGTGGCATGTGAAAACGGAGTTGTTTTGGGGTTGTTTTGCTCAGTTCGATGAGCGGTCACACTATAGCGCTGTAACTTGTTCGAACTTACATTTTTACAAGCAAAAGGACTTAAAACCAAGCCAAAACATACTGCCAAGCAGCTGTACATGTAAATGAGAGTGACGAACGGTTCGTTGAACGGAGTTGTTGCGGGTGCACGACGACCGTTCGTGACATTCTCCCCCACTCAAACTGTCGACGCCCTCGTCGACGCTTGTTAATAGTTGTTGATAATTGCTTCTTCATGTCGTAGGGCGTCTTTAGGCTCCCAACTAGCTTCAATTCGGGGAAGCTTTCGCCACTTCACCAAGTAGTCGGGTTGCTCAACTCCAGTGGGTAGCTTTATCTTGCGGTCCGCTAGAATGGTTTCAACTCACTTCTCATAGGAGGCTGTGGTGGGGGGTAACTGAGTTGGAACACTTCAGGAAGCATCTTGCGGATCCGAGTGGTAAGCTTTCAAGTTGCTAGCGTGAAGAACATTGCGAATTTTGAACCACGTCGGCAACTGCAACTTGTAGGAGACGTTGCCCACCCTGCTGATAATTGGGAAGGGCCTTTCATACTTGCTCACCAATCCTTTATGTACTTTGTTCCTGAAGAATTGGAGTGATGCTGGTTGGAGCTTGACCACCATCAAATCGCCGATCTTGAACCCTTGCAGTCGCCTTCCCAGGTCTGCCCATTTCTTCATTCTTTTTGCCACCTTCACCAAGTAAGCCCGCGCAATATCTGCATTTCGGTGCCACTCCCTTGCAAAGTGGTAGGCTGACAGACTATTCTCAGTATACCCAATTACCATGGTGTGAGGAGTTGACGGTTGTTGCCCCTGTAATAATCTCGAAGGGGCTCTTGTTGGACGCAGAGCTTCGCTGCAAGTTGTAGGAGAATTGGGCAATGTCCAACAACTTCACCCAATCTCGTTGGTTGGCACTCACATAGTGCCGAAGATATTGCTCTAGGAGTGAGTTTATCCTTTCAGTCTGGCCATCCGTCTGGGGGTGGAGGCTTGTGGAGAAGTATAACTTCGACCCCAACAATTTAAATAGCTCAGTCCAGAATCGTCCCAGGAACCGAACGTCTCAATCACTAATGATATTGTGCGAGACTCCCCAATACTTCACCACATCCTTCATCATCAGCTTAGCTGCCTCCTCTGCTGAACAGTGTAGGGGAGCAGCAATGAAAGTTGCATACTTAGAAAATCGATCGACCACCACGAGTATCGATCCGAGTCTCCCTACTGCGGGCAAGCTTGATATGAAGTCCAAGGAAATGCTCTCTCATGACCTTTCTGGTACGGGCAACTGCTCCAAAAGTCCCACTGGCTTCTAATGCTCCACCTTATCTTGTTAGCAAGTGAGGCACGTTCGAACATATTCCTCCACATCAGTCCCCATCTTCGGCCAATAGAAGGCCCTCTCCACGAGAGCCAAGGTTCTATGAATGCCTGGATGTCTAGCCTAAAGGGAATCGTGACACTCTCTTAAGAGTTCACGTCTCAGATTGTCCACTCGAGGGATATAGACCCTATTCCCTTTGGTGTAAACGAGTCCCTCCTCGACCCAAAACCGTCATGCCTTACCTTCTTTAATGAGCTGTATCAGGGCTTCTGCTTGGGTATCACTGTATAGTCCATCCCTGATCCTGGAAAGGAAATTGGAGTGTAACTGACTTGCTTGGCCTCTGCCTTCCAATCGTACGACATTCACACGCTCCACTTTCCGACTCAGTGCATCAGTTACGATATTCGTCGTTCCGGGCTTATACTCCATTTTCATATCGAACTTAGCCAAGAAGTCCTACTATCGTGCCTGCTTTGGGGAGAGTTTCTTTTGAGTTTGGAAATAGCTCAGAGCGATGTTGTCTGTCCTCATCACAAATCGCGATCCGAGGAGGTAGTGTCGCCAAACTCGTAGATAGTGGATCACTGCTATCATCTCCTTCCCATGCACTAGATACCTCCGCTTGGTCTCGTTAAGCTTGCGGCTCTCGTAGGCCACCGGATGACCCTCGTGTATGAGTACTCCTCCAATAGCGAAGTCTGAAGCATTTGTATGGACTTCAAAAGGCTCCCCATAGTCTGACAATTTGAGCACCGGTTCTTCCAAAATGGCAGCCTTTAGATCTTGGAATGCAATTTCACATTTATCAAACCATCTCTAAGACTGCTCCTTCTTCAACAACTCCGTCAGTGGAGTTACACGCTTCAAATACCCCGCTATGAAGCGTTGATAGTAGTTGACGAAACCAAGGAAGGATCTCAACTCTGGCACCTTCTTTGGAGTTTGCCATTCCGAAACCGCTTGCACCTTCAATTTATCCATCCGAATGGAGCCATTACCGATTCGATGCCCCAAGAATAAGATCTCTGTTTGAGTAAAGTAGCATTTCTCCCTTTTCACGAACAAAGTGTTCTCCCTGAGAACCTTGAAAATTGTCCGAAGGTGCTTGACATGCTCCTTGAGTGTTTGACTGTAGACGACGATATCGTCTAAGTAGATGATCACGAACTTATCCAACTACTCCTTGAATAGCTGGTTCATGAGAGTGCAGAACGTGGCTGGAGCGTTGGATAAGCCAAAAGGCATCACCAAGAACTCAAACGCTCAATACCTGGTCACACAGGTTGTCTTCACTTCGTCACCTTCAGCAATGCGCACCTGCCAATACCCCGATCGAAGGTCGAGTTTTGAGAAATACTTGGCTTTGCCTAATTGGTCGAACAAGTCCGCGATGAGCGGGATGAGATACTTGTTCTTCACCGTTACTTTGTTGAGGGCTCGGTAATCGACACATAATCGGAGGCTCCCATCTTGTTTCTTTTGAAAGAGATCTGGAGCTCCAAATGGTGCTTTCGAACTGCGGATGAGACCACCGCTTAGTTCACCTAATTGCTTTCTGAGTTCTGCCAACTCTGGCGGGGGCATGTGATAGGGTGGTCTCACTGGAGGCTTTACTCCTGGCTCCAACTCAATATTATGGTCCATGCCTCTGTGTGGCGGAAGGGTCTTTGGCAACTCGGGTGGCATAATGTCAGTGAACTCTTTTAGGACGTTCGCCACCACAACAGGTTCATGAATGGCCTTCTTATCGAGTGGCTCTAGCTTCATAGCAGCCACGAATATTAGTTCACCTTTTCGTACCCCTTTCTTCAATTGTAATGCCGATATCTGTTGGGGGTCTTTGGTTCCTCTCTGAGAAACAGGAACCACACAGGGGTCATCACCCCCCATAATGCATAGGGTGTTTAGGAATGACATTGGCACCAACTTCGCCGCATTCATAAACTCCATTCCAAGGATCACTTGGAAGTCATCCAATGGCACCGCCATCATGTTCGTGCTCCCACTCCATGTTCCAATCTTGATGGGGACTCCCTTTGCTAACCCGAAGATCCGCTTGGCCTCCGAGTTCACCGCCTTCATTCGACTTGGGCTTTGCTTCTTGATCAGCCCAAGTCGCTTTGCTTCTTGATCGGCAATAAAGTTGTGGGTAGCACCCGTGTCCACCATTGCTTGATGTCTACGTACATCAGCTCACCACTTCTTGCCTTTTGTAGTTTTGTCTTAGTATTCTCCCCCACTTGACCCCGCATGGCGTTCAACAAACGCATTGCTCCTATCCGGGGTCCTTGCGACTCCTCGTCGTCGCTGCTGGATTCAGAACTACTCGAACTAAGAGCGACAACCTTGCCGTTGTCCGATTTGGGGGGATGGATGGAAGCTATTAAAGCATTGAGTGCCTGTTTTTGTGGGCACTCCCTCATCATATGCGGCCCTCAGCATAAGAAGCATCCGTCAGGTTTTGGGGCCTTGCCTTTCGGGCTTGGCCCTTTGTGGGAATTCTTCTTCGTTTGTGGCTCCTCCATAACTATGAGGCTCGGGTGCCCTCAAGTTTTGTGACAGCGCAACGCGGGTGTTGCTTCCTCCCGCATTTAGTGCCCTTGTGAGCATGGACACCCTCGAAGTGAGTTCCGCCACAACTTCCTACAGGTGTTGCATGGAGTCTTTGGTGTCATCTGACAATTGGTCGACTAGGGCCTCAACCTTGTCGATCCTAGACTCCGCTTCTTCTTGCGAGCTCTCTACCCCAACAAGCCTTTGTTGGCCATGGTAGGGTTCCTCCAAGCTCGCTTCGAGAACGTCCAAGCGGGTTTCCACCATTGTGAGTCTCTCCTTATGACTCTTTTTCCCGATTGGCACTCTAGATTGCGCCTCCTCCGCTCGCGGAGAGTAGCCAACTTCTCGCTCATCATGTTCGCTGTCACGCTCCTCCTGAGCGGCTCCAACAACATGCGAGCGAATGTGCACTTACAGCCCACCTGCAGCTGCTTGGGGCAAGGGTCTGCCTTGCCCCATCTTGCTTGATTCGCCATGATATATTGCCATGGCGAAGTTGCGAAGTTCCTTCGCTTCTCGCTCGAAGTGCTTGCTCGCTCTGATACCATAATGTCACGACCTTAGCTGGAATTGCCTAAGGCATGAGGCACCATTGCGGCAAAGACGCGAATTTAGCTTACGTTGCCTAAGTCGTGCTTTGCCCTTGCGATTTGCGTCCACAAAGATCAGCTCACTTGCAACCTCTCGTAAGTCCCGAAGGACCTGTAAAAAGAGAAAGTTGATTAGTTCAAAGAACGAGCAACGAACAAGTCCCGACGTCTCACGAAAAGGGGAAGCTTTACAAGCAATTCAGCGAGCACCTTGCGTGCACAAGAGAAAAGAGGGAGAGGGGGAAAACAAGGACTTTAGAAGGTTAAACGAACAGCTGCAAGTCCACAAACAGCTACTCACCGGGTGTCGGGCGCGACAACAAGTTCCCGTCAAGGTAACATGCGAACTTACGAAAGATTGTTCAACGCCCAACACTATATCGAAGCCCCATCCAGCCCTATGCCACCGGGGGGGTTCCAGGGTGCTGAGATGGTTGACGTTTCGCGTGCAACAGTGGGCCGTAGAAATCAGCCTGTGGCACGCGAAAATGGAGCTGTTTTGGGGTTATTTTGCTTGGTTCGGTGAGCGGTCGCACTATAGCACTGCAACTTGTTCGAACTTACATTTTTATAAGCAAAAGGACTTAAAACTAAGCCAAAACATGTTGCTAAGCAGCTGTACATGTTGACGAGAGCGATGAACGGTTCGTTGAATGGAGTTGTTGCAGGTGCACGATGATCGTTCGTGACAGCCGGGCAGGTGATCGGGCGCCAGTCGGACACCTATACTGCCCTTAGCCTGGAGAACCTGGAGCTGAAGGCCGGAGGGGGGCGAGAGGCCGTTGCCACGACTGAAGAGCGCGCCTCGGCTCTAGTTGAGGAGGTGGCTCGTTTGAAGACTGAGCTGGAAGAAAGCTGATCACACATCCGATCGCTGGATGACGAGCTACTGACCCTCTCCCATGATGTCGAGACCACCAGGTCTATGGTCTGGGCCGCCAAAGAGATCCTGAAGGAGCGGCTGGCGTTGCCCAAGAAGGTCGAGGAGGCAATTGCCGAGTACAAAGTGTCCGCTGGGTTCGAGCGTGGCCTGGTGAGGTCGGGGGGGGGCCATGTTGGGAAATCATGGGGGCGACATCACATGCGCAGCGGAAGAACAAGAAAACAAAATCCCCGATTCCCAAAGAAATGTTCGTCGTCGTGCGAAGATTGGTGCGCAAAATCCGCGAAACTTAAAAAAACTGCGTATAGAGTAGGTTGTGTTACCTAGGGAGATCGTATATCCCTGTTTCCTTGCAGATCCTTAGGAGAGGGTGAAGGAGGTCAAGCGTCCTCCTCTCTAGCGGTGATCCACACAGCAGGGTTGCGACGACGCTCCTCAAAACTCCAGGCCTGCTCTGAGGTGGAGAGGAAGAGGAGAATATGAAAGGCAAGCAAAGGCTCTAGCCTATGAGGCTCTGAATCCCTCCTATTTATAGAGATCCCTTGTCAAACCCTAATGGGTCCTCCCCTAGTGGGTATTGGATCTGCATCCAATAAGACAAGGGCTCCGTCGGATATCTCATATCTGAACCTCTACTCATCGCAATGCCTACCATATGTGTGTGACCCTCTAGGCCCAATATCGAGCTGACCGTGAGTCATACCTGTCAGAACTCCTTCTAACTCGGTGAATTATTATCTCTGTAATAATTCACTTGACTCATCGACTACGGAAGTACTAGGCCACTACGCCGTAGTCCCCAAACGATACAGGGGAATCCAATCCATTGGACCTGTCTATCCTCAGTTACCGTGTACCTATAATCCCTCATCCATCTAATATCCCAAAGATCGTATATCGAGCATGGTGTTGTCAGACCCAGACAGTTTCTACTCGAGTCTCGCTCTAATCGGATTCTCCCGGAGAACTCTTTCTCTCTCAACCCGAATGACCCTGGCTAGGGATTTGTCTGAGCAAGAACACATGGGATATTCCTCTCATGACGCCGAGAGTGGATGATCCTCTATCGACACTCAATAGCCATCATAAGGTCGACTACCACTCCCAATGACTAGCTGTACTAGATCTGGGACAGCCAAACCTATAAGCCTGGTATCAAAGAGTGGAGCACTCATACAAGATATCCTTGGTGTCTCAAGTCTAAGGACCAGATACACCACTAGGACTACGGAATCGCTGTCTGACAATAAGGCATCATCAACCATCCAGCATTCCGTAAGCGGATCAATCAGTGAACTCATTCTCCAATGAGCACCTGTACTGTATCCCTAGTGTCCCTACACGAGCAGCTATGAGACCAGCTGCATCCATCATATGGACGGGTATACAGCACACTAGTCTATCCGGTTATCACGATGTCCCTCTCGAGTAACCTATGACCGGGATTATTTAGGATATGTGTTTAAAGGTGAATCGATCTCATTATCGTGATCTCATCACGATCCGATTCCCATTGCACAAATCCAAGGACATCACAATATATATATGCACATATGCAATAGTTATAAAGTGATATACGCCAAAATATAATAAGCAAAAAGATTCTGTATCAAGTCACACGTGCCATCACTCACGTGGTTGGCTTGCTGGGCACCTATGACTAGCAGGCCATGTACGAGTACGGGTACCGGGTGGCTTGTGCTCGCTTCTAAGCGAAGTACCCAGACCTGGAGCTGGAGTCGGACCCATTCGCCAACAACTCGGTGGATCTGGATGTCGACATGACGTCCCCTTCGACGACGGGCCCGAAACTCCCCCCCGAAGCTTGGGGCTGCGCTCCCCTTTTCTTTTTTCTTTTGTTCTGGTCGGGTTTGGAACCGTACCGCCTGACCACCATGTGTACTTCCTCTTTCACCAAGAAGCACTTTTTATTTGAAATTCTGACTTGTTTTTTCTCGATTGTGGGTGCGCGTGCTTTGTATGTCTTCTCTGCAACCTGACTTGCTTCTTTTATGGGTAGAATTTCTTTAGGTTTCCCGCATTCCACGTTCTCGGTAGGGGGCTTCCCTCCATAGTCTCGAGTCGATAGGTCCCCTCTCGGACCACGTCATATACTCGATATGGGCCTTCCCAATTAAGCATGAGCTTTCCCCTTGCTCGGGTCGGGTTGCTCACCTATGCTTTTCAAAGGACTAGGTCCCTAACCTTGATGGGCTGCGGACGGACTTTGCGGTTGTATACCTGAGTTATTGCCTTCTTGTATACCAAGGTACGTAGATGTGCCTTGGCTCTCCTTTCTTTGAGGAGATCTAAGTTTGCTCGGAGGCCCTTCTTGGAGTCTCCTTGTTCGTAGTTGGAGGTGCGTAGGGTCGGGAACACCATCTCGGGCGGAAGGACCGCTTCGGTCCCGAACGCCAGGATGAACGAAGACTCCACCGAGGCGGTTTTGGGAGTCGTTTGCATTGCCCACAAGACGTTGGGAAGCTCGTCCACCCAGGCTCCGTGCGCGCCCGAGATCCTCCTCTTGAGGCCTTCCAGAATTGCCTGATTCATCACTTCGGTCTGGCCATTGGTTTGGGGGTGCGCAACCGAGCTGAACTTCAACTGGATCCCATATGACTAGCAATAGGCCTTGAATTTAGCATTGTTGAATTGAGCTCCATTGTCGGCGATGATAGCCTTCGGGATCCCGAACCAGGTGATGATGTTCTTCCATGTGAAGCTTTGGACTTGCTTCTCAGTAATGGAGGCCAAGGGTTCGGCTTCAACCCACTTCGTGAAGTAGTCTACCCCGACTATAAGAAAGTGTCGTTGTCTCGATGCTGGAGGGAAAGGTCCAAGGAGATCGAGCCCCCATTGGGCGAAGGGCCAGGCCACGTCTTTCGGGGTAAGAGGATCGGGGTAAGAGGAACTGCTATCTAGTGTGGCAGTCGGGCTTGCCTTTGGCATTGCGGGCATTGCTGCATGCATGACATGGTGTCGCATCGTATGGTTGGCCATATCCCCTCATGGAGCTCGGCGAGGACCGTCTTAGCTTCTGATGGCGCGAGGCAGCGTAAGAGAGGTTGAGAGAAGGCCCTTCGGTACAGCTTTCTGCCAACGACGCAGTACCAGGCTTGGGTTCGTCTCAACTGTCTCGCAGTTGCCGGGTCGTCGAGCTCCTTTTCGTCCTTCTTGAAGCAAAGGATTTCCTCCATCCAGCTTGGTGGAACATCCGTTTTGGCGACCTCGTGAGTGGTCACCGTCGGTGCCGTTATGGACTCAGTCGTCGGAGCCGACGCCGAGCTGCGAGCGGAGGTTGATCTGGCTAGCGCGTCGACCCACGTGTTCTGTGCTCGAGGTATTCTAGCAATTGAGAGGCAGTTGAAGCGGTGGGCGAGCTGCTTTGCCTCCATCAGGTGCAACGCCATCGTTGGGTCTCGAGCTTCATAGCTCTCATTGACGTGTCCCGTCACCAGCTGGGAGTCGCTAAAGACTTCGAGGTTGTCTACATGCATCTCCAGAGCGAGGTGCAGGCCATGAAGTAGCTCCTCGTACTCGGTCTCGTTGTTGGTGGCTTGGAATTACAATTGGAGCGACGTCTCGTAGGTTTCTCCTAACGGGCTTTTGAGGATAAGCCCAACCCTGGCCGCTCCGGCAGTGGACGAGCCATCCACGTACAGGGTCCACGTGTTCTGGTTGTTCTCCTGCCCCATAGCATGGTCTTCAGGAGTTAGCTCGGAAATAAAGTCAGCCAGTACTTGAGCTTTGATGACGGTCTTGGGGGAATACTGAATGTCGAATTCACTGAGCTCGACCGACCACCGCAGCATGCGACCTGATGCATCGAAGTTGGAAAGGATCTGTCGTAGCGGCTGGTCGATGATTACTTTGATCATGTGGGCTTGGAAGTAGGGCCGCAGCTTTTGGGCCGTCTTCATTAGAGCGAGAGTTAGCTTCTCGATCAGGGAGTACCGTGGCTCAGGCCCAACGAGGATATGGCTGACATAATATACGGGTTGCTGCATTGGTGGTATCTCCCGAACTAACACCGAGCTAACTGCTTGTGCCAAGTCCGCCAAGTAGAGACTAAGGGTTTCGCTCGGCTCGGGCGAGGCGAGTCGGGGCAAGCAGGCGAGGCACGCCTTCAACTTTCCGAAGGCTTCCTCGCACTATGAGGTCCATGTAAAGTTGTCGGCTTGTCGCAAGGCTCGGAAAAAGGGGAGGCACTTGTCGCTTGAATGTGACATGAACCTATTGAGCGTTGCTAACTTCTCGGCAAGTCGCTGCACCTCTTTGACCGAGCGGGGGGAGCGCATCTCCATTACGGCCCGCACCTTTTCTGGGTTGGTGTCTATCCCCCTTTAGTGAATGATAAAGCCGAGAAACCTCCCCGAGCTGACCTCGAAGACACACTTCGTGGGATTCAGACGTATGTTGAACCGCCTGAGCGTTTGGAACGTTTCCGCCAGGTCGGTCAAGTGCGCGCTTGCGGCCTTGCTCTTTACGATCATGTCGTCTACGTATACTTCCATATTCCTCCCGAGCTGGTGCTTGAAAAGTTTGTCGACCATCCTTTTGTAAGTCACCCCAACGTTTTTCAAGCCGAAGGGCATCACTTTGTAACAATACGCCCCTATGTTGGTGACGAAGGTAGTGTTCTCTTGATCCTGAGTCGCCATCTGGATTTGGTTGTAGCCCGAGAATGTGTCCATGAACGTAAGGAGTTCATGGCCCGCGGTGGCATTGACTAATTGGTCTATCCTGGGGAGCGGATAGCAGTCCTTGGGGCATGCCCGGTTGAGATCGGTGTAATCAACACACATCCTCCAGCTTCCATTAGATTTCTTAACGAGGACTACATTTGACAGCCACCGAGGGTATTGAACCTTAGTAATGAATCCGACCCTTTTAAGGCGGTTGACCTCATCGCTGATTGCCTTCTATCGGTCAGGGGCGAACTTCCTTGGTCTTTGTCTCATCGGTCGAGCCTCGGGGTCGATGTTGAGCCGGTGTTGGGCCACTTCTGGGTCGATCCCGGGCATCTCCTCGGGGGACCATGCAAACATATCGGCGTTTTTCCTTAGGAAGTCAATGAGGTGGAGCTGATCTGCTTCGGGGAGTGTGGTTCTGACCTTGACGGTCAGATCAGGTCGGCTCCTTTTCAGGGGTACCTTAGTGAATCGCTCGGGAGGCTCCAGCGGCATCGGTGCTATGGGTCCTTCACGGGGGTCGGGGACTTGAGTTGGGCGCGATTTCCCTGGGAGAGTAACCGCCGTGAGATAGCATCGTCTTGACTCCCCCGAGTCGCTTCGGGCCTCCCCGATCCCCGCTGAGGTCGGAAACTTGATGGCCCTGTGGTAGGTGGAAACCACCGCCTTTAACTTGTTGAGCGTCGATCGGCCGAGGATGACGTTATAGGCCGAAGGCAGATCGACTACCATGAAGGTGGTCATTATTGTCTTCGCTCTTGGCTCCTCCCTAATGGTGACAGGGAGGACCGTGGTCCCAAGCGGGGAGATGGAATTCCCTGTGAATCCTATGAGTGCTGACGCCATGGGGGTGAGGTCTCCCTCGGTCAAGCCGAGCCTCTTGAAGGCGTCGAAGTCAAGGACGTCGGCGGAACTCCCGATGTCAATCATCACCCTTTTGACTCGGGCGTTGTCGATCTGGATGGAGATCACCAAAGCATCGTCATGATGGGAGCGCTTGACTTCTCTAGCCCCGAAGGTGATTTCAGGCTCGAGCTCGGGCCGGGGACATTTCTCGACCATGCTGCGGGCTTAGGCCTTCCTCGCCGCAGAGCTGTTGCCGCCGACTACTGGTCCCCCGGAGATGACATCGATTTGTCTTTCAACGGGTCCCCTGGGGTGCAGAGTCGCTTCCCGGGGTTCCTTGAGATAGCGTCTGAGGTGACATCTCTGGATCAGTCCCTCTATTTGATTCTGGAGGTCGTGATAGTCCTTCGTGTCATGGCCGTAGTCCCGATGGAACCTACAACATTTGGACCGATCTTTGTGAGTGGCCCTCATGGGATGAGGTTGTCGCAAGAGACCCTTTTCCCTAATTTGGAGAAAGATCTCGGTGTGCGACGTATTCAGGGGGAGAGGTGGGGGCCTCGGGAGTAGTAGCTCTTGTCGATCGGGCCACCGGCGGGGTGGCGCCAGGGCTGCTGAGGTTGTTCCCCGGGATTGTTCTGCCCTTGGCCTCTTGCCGTCCATGCGCTTCCCCGCCACCAACGCTTCGGCGGCGACGTATTGGTTGGCGCGCTGGAGCATTTCGGAGACGATTACTGACGACTTCTCAATCAACGACCAAAAGAACCTCGAAGACTTCAAACCCATCAGAAATTCCTGCATGATTAGAGAGGGGTGAGCGTCCGGGAATCCCCGGATCTCAGTGGCGAAACGTGCCACATACTGGGAGAGCGACTCATCTTCGCGCTGAGATAACGCGAGAAGGGTGGCCATGGAAGGCCTAGGTCGCATGCTGGCGAGGAAGTTCTGCTCGAACTCCCTAGCGAGCTGGTCGAAGGGCGAGACCAAGGATTGGCACAACCGGCTGAACCACGCTCGTGCAGGTCCCCTCAGGGTGGTCGGAAATGCTCGACACATTAATGCATCGGAGGTGCCATAAAGGGCCATCTGAGCCCGAAATGCGGAGATGTGCTCCGCGGGATCGGAGCCGTCGTCGTATGTCTCCAATGCCGACAGCCTGAAGTTGAGGGGTACCGACTTGTCCTGTACTTCCTGAGTGAAAGGGGACCCGCTTGAGCTGCCGTCGTTGGACTCACTCCGCGATTTTCGGAACTCGCGCGGGAACTCGTCCAGGCGTTGGTTGACCCGAGATAGTTGGGCCCTGAGCGAGTCGTCCACCGAATCAGATGATACGGTGTCAGGCTCGAAGTGGGGTAGTGTGATTTGGCAGGGTGCTGGTATGCTCTGCCTGGGCGGACCTCGTGGGCCCGTCGCTTGCTCTCGGGCTTCTCCCGTCTCGACTTGCTCCCCACTCGGCCTCTGCCGGGTCGGGTCAGTCCGGGGAGCCACTAACTGCATGATCTGAGGAATGAGCAAAGCAAGCGTCTGCATCATGCTCGCCATGGTTTGCACTTGCTTGGTCAGGCCGAGGAACGCCTCGGGTGTCACGGCCAAGGGTCCTATGATTAGTCCGGGGGGCAACAGCTCCGGGTCATTGAAAAGGCGCTAGTAGCGATCTGGCGTCGAGGCTGGGATCCCCCCATCTCCGTGGGTAGGGAGGGGCTGATTTCCGAGCTTGACGGAGGGGAGACCGGTCGGTGGTTCTCCCTCGGAGAGAGCTCCTGCGAGATGCTCTTGCGACATGGTCCTCCTTCTAGTGCCAAAATGTTGGTGAACTAATATACCGTGGCGGATGAGTCAGCACGGCTTGGTCCACGGGTCAATGTCGGGAGCCTTCTGTCGAGTGAGCTGAATGATGAGGTAACCGTGCCCTCGGGAAGGAATGCTCGTAGGCGTTGGTCGGGCTCCGGCCGATTGACAGCTCGTCCTTGCGCATGGATGGCGACCCCTGGGTTGAGATGCTCACCGCCCACGGGTGGTCGTCCGCCTGCAAAATGGCCCTTGCCGGGTGATCCCCGACTTTGGCCCCTCCGACGAGCAAGTCAGTAGTGAGATGGATTGTTTTTCTATTTTTCTTCTCTCCTTGGCCGGATGCCGGCCAGGGGCTTTATACTATTGTACAAGGGTTAGTGGCATGTCGGTTCGGCGTGGCCGCTGACCCTCGAGGGATGGGACGATACTTCTGACCGACCGTCGTCTCAGGTGACATGCAAAGCAGCGTCAAACGGCACCGCCCCGAGCTCTTGGGACGGGACATGTGGAACAACTTCTAGGTACGGTTCTGACTTGGCGTATGGCGTTAGCTGTGACGTGTCTTGGGCCCAAAATACGCCGTATCACATCTAACCATACCTGACATGAATTCATGGCTATAGGTGGCCAAGTCCCTGTTTTGCGCTATCCTTGCCGATGTTTTAGATCTATGAATTCCTCTAGCAAGTTTCTTACTGTGAGGATGAAGATTCGAGGAAGATGTCGTAAGCAGAGAACAACACATAGCCGGAAAAGCCGCAGTCTGGTTTTATCAGAACAATACATTGTTGAATCCCTTTCCATTTCCGAAATTGACAGCCCAGATTTTCGGGAAGCATTTGATGTTTATGCACGGCAGCGCAGCAGATCACCCGAAGAACTTTCTGTCTCTGGAGAGTTATTTTGGTCGTCTGTGCGATGACAATCTGCTGGCAATCTAGCACCATAATACACAATACCTTATGGTGAAGGACTCAGCTCCCAGCATTCTTCTCCATCGTCTTCCATGATAAGACGATATTAGGCTTCAGTGCCATGAATGAATCTAGTAGAATTTTATGTCAGTATCTAGTAGATATTAGGTTTTGTTCCATGAATGAATAAGTAGAACAATATGAATTTGTACAAATTTATAGTTGCATGAAACTCGCAAAAATCCTCACAACAAACATCATTAAACAGAGCATTTTACAGTTCATTAGCTTATTGTGTTTATTTTCCATTTGCAACGCTGTATTATCTTCAACTTGATCTTTTTATTTTGGAATAAACCAGAAGCTGGCGCAGTGCCAGCGGAATTCAACTCCTCATTGCAGAAAAGAGCAGCTGAATTCTGTAACTCGGTCCTGGAGACATACAAAAGGAAGTCTCTCTCTTTTTGGTTCTTACTGTTGCTTAGCAGTGCTACTATGCTTGTGGCGTTTACTGCTTCCAGTCTTCTATCTCGTTTGTATTATGCCAATGGTGGCAAGAGCAAATGGATAATCTCCTGGGCAGCAGTTGCAGGGTGGCCGATCACTGCCCTTGTCTTGCTTCCTCCTTATCTCTTCGGCCGCATATCTCCGACTCCTCTCTCGCTTAAGCTCTTCGTTTGGTACATTCTACTGGGTTTTCTCAGTGCTGCCGATAACCTCATGTTTGCATGGGCTTACGCCTATCTTCCAGCCTCCACTGCTTCTCTCCTTTCCTCGTCTTCGCTTATCTTCTCCGCCCTGTTTGGGTATTTCATCGTGAAGAATGATTTGAATCTTTCTTCCGTAAATGCAATCGTCATCATCACCGCCGGCACCGTCATAATAGCATTGGATTCAGAATCAGACCGATACCCGGGAGTCACCGGCAAGCAATACACCCTGGGGTTCATCTGGGACATTCTCGGCTCGGCTCTCCATGGTCTGATCTTTGCATTGTCGGAGCTGGTTTTCTTGAAGCTACTGGGGAGGAGATCCTTCCATGTTGTGCTGGAGCAGCAGGTCATGGTTTCACTCCTCGCCTTCGTGTTCACTTCCATAGGGCTTGTTGTGAACAATGACTTCCAGCGAATGAGATCGGAAGCCAGCAACTTCAAGCACGGGGAGGGCTCGTACGCTATGGTGCTCACTTGGGCTGCCATCACGTTTCAGCTGGGAGTGTTGGCCGGCACCGCGATCGTCTTTCTGGCTTCAACGGTGTTGGCCGGTGTTCTGAATGCGGTGAGGGTGCCACTCACAGCCATTGCTGCAGTTGTTCTGTTCCATGATCCCATGAGTGGCTTCAAGATCCTATCTCTGGTCATCACTGTTTGGGGACTTGGTTCTTACATCGTTGGTCACTCTTCCTCGAAAGTAAATTCCTAGTTGCATTGCAGAGCTCTTCGTTGACAGGCATTCTCTTTCTGCTGTACCAATTCTCGGCGTGTTCTCTTCAGCAAAGAATTGTGGTAAGATTAAGTTGTAGATCCGTGGAACCCATAATGGATTTTGCTTGTATTCTGCATGCACTCATAAGTTGAGTGAGATAAAAGTAATTATATGATCAACTGCGGCAAAGTCGATGGAGGATATGGGGATTGGCCGAATCCATGTGAATCGTGGAGGATTCCGGCATAGACCACCGTATATTCGTCGAAATCCCTGTGTTGGATCTCTCTCACCAAACACGAGGAGCCGCACCCGCAACGCTGCGCTTATCCA
This sequence comes from Musa acuminata AAA Group, assembly GCF_036884655.1. Taxonomy (NCBI): domain Eukaryota; kingdom Viridiplantae; phylum Streptophyta; class Magnoliopsida; order Zingiberales; family Musaceae; genus Musa; species Musa acuminata. Next base: position 16,219,988 of record NC_088327.1, on the reverse strand, counting down.
GCTGTAAAGGCTCTGCATCACAAGCGCGCGACAAAGTGAGTTTAAGAGCCACGGTGGTCGATGGCAGCAGCAGACACGAGAGAGCTCGAGCCTGGTCACTCCAAAGGACAGAGATGGACAGAGAGACGACCGATCGAGCTTCTACGCAAAATGACGCCTGTGGCTCGTCCACGTCGCCTCGTTCTCGTCTCTACGAAATCGTATCCTGACACCACCCACCCAAATCCATAGAAGAACAGAAAAGGACACGGTAAAAAGGTGGAAGGGACGGAGCGCGAGAGAGAAGCCCTGCGACAAGAAGCGCGCTGCGGAAAGATGTGATCTTTCGTGATAGTTTACTGATGGTGAATGCTAAGATCTGTCGGTCCTCTTCGTGCATCGTCTTGATTTCTTTTAGCCAAAAATGCGGGTGGAGGGATCGTAGTTTCTCGGCAGTCGGAGTGCTAGATTTCTTTCTACACGCATGTTCTTCGATCTGGTGATTCTTTCTCTAATGTTTTCCTTCGATATTCGAAGCAAAATCTTTGGAAAGATTTGTCTTTTCCGTTTCGAATGCGTAGATCGAAGAATTGTAATGGTGAAGAAGAGGTTAAGAAAAATGATCCTTCTCTAGTTGAATCCTTCTCTGGCGTTCAAAAAGGAGGAATTTTGAGGAGACTTTATTGCGGTTGTTGTTATTCGTAGCACAAAATCTGTTGGTGTTCTCTTGGTCAGCGGGTTGGCGTTCGCCGCAATCGCCATGTGCTGCTGCGCCGCTTAGCTTTTCCTCCTCTCGTTCGGTGCCCATTTCGACCTACATTTTAGGTTTCCTTCCGCCCGAGTCGAGGTGCCACGATGGCGAGTTGGGAGCAACTGGGGGAGCTCTCGACGGTGGCGCAGCTGACGGGCCTCGACGCCGGCCGCCTCATCGCGCTGATCGTGCAGGCGGCGACCACCGCGCGGATGCACAGGAAGAACTGCCGCCAGTTCGCGCAGCACCTGAAGCTGATCGGCAATCTTTTGGAACAGCTTAAGATCTCGGAGCTCAAGAAGTACCCTGAGACGAGGGAGCCCCTGGAGCAGCTCGAGGACGCCCTCCGGCGCTCCTACATTCTCGTGGATAGCTGTCAGAACAGGAGTTATTTGTACCTTCTGGCCATGGGATGGAACATCGTCTACCAGTTCAGAAGGGCTCAGAATGAGATCGATCGATATCTTCGACTCGTTCCGCTCATCACTCTCGTCGACAATGCTCGGGTCAGAGTAAGGATTCTGGCTTAATTGTTGGGTCCTAATCTAACAACTTATCTTTTTGTTCCTTATATGCTATTAATATATGGTCCTGATGGCTTTAGAAAAGCATTTCTTTGAAGAATAGTATATAATCCTGTTCTTGCATAAGCAGATTGTAGAAGGATAGTATATATTTCATTATTGATTTGATCGAGTTCAAAGTATCGTCAATTGATTTGTATGCTCTCTTTCTACCTTGAAGATATGTAGATTGAAGGCATTTATTTTCCGGCATTGTTTGGGATATATATCCTCTATGACTTTAATGTGCTAATAACCTCCATCATTGGATTTCTATACTTCTGAACATGGCATATCATACCTATTTTGTTCTGCATTATCAAAGTGTTGTCAACAAAGCTCCAAAGAAGTAATGAGCAGTAGCAACGAAGGAGGAAGGGATTAAGGGTTTAGGGATGTGAAGAGATGGTATATAGGAGTTTACTCCCTAGAGGTGGAAAAGTCCGACAGCTGTTCAAATGGATTTGCTGGATGGTAGGGTGGAATCAGGCTAGGTCATCTTTTAAGGTTGGCTGCCCTGCTAGCCACTTGTTAGATCTTGGATATTGAAGGGTCTAGAACTTATAGTTGATATGCAATAACTCGCTTTGTTAGCCACATTTAATTCAAGCAAGTCCAAAACTGGAGTTAACTTTTCTTTTTGTTTGATTCCTTAATATCACCTTGCTTTTAGATTTTAACTAGGGATTTCAGGGAGTTCTTTGGATTTATATGTTGACTTGTTAAGGTTTATTTTGGATATTTAGCCAGACTGTTCATGCAGAAATATCCATAGTTTTCTATAGAAAGATCATTGATGCTCCCATCGTATAGTGGTCAAATTTAACTATTCGATGACATGCTTGCTTTTATTCTAACTGGTTTTATTTAATTTCTTGTATGTTAGGAGAGGCTAGATTCCATTGCAAGGGATGAGCGGGAGTATACTTTGGATGAAGAAGACAGAAAGGTGCAAGATGCTATTTTGGACCGTGATCCATCTACAAACCATACCACAGTTCTCGAGAAGTCACTGTCTTGTTCTTATCCAAACATGCCATTTGATGAGGCCCTTAAGAAAGAAAGACAAAAGCTCCAAATGGAACTCCAAAGATCACAAGTAACCATGGATATTGGTCAGTGTGAGGTGATCCAGCATTTGATTGGAGTGACACACAATGTGGCTACCACTTTAGAAGAAAAAAGTACACATCTCAAAAGTCCAAAGAAAGTTGAGCTAAGTTATTCTGGTGACAATAGTTACAAAGAACATACTTTTGATGAGAACTATCATGAGCAAGTTACAAAATCAACTTATAGGTTGGTCTTCTCTTTTCATAAGATAAGAGAGTATGATGCATGAATCTTGAAGTTATTTTTCTTGTCTGTAAACAACTTAGTTCTATTGTTAAACTAAGCAACTTATGCTTATTTTTGTGTTCTTCCTGTTATCTGTTTCCTCAATTTTGTGACAGTACCTATCACAAAAAAGTTCTTTCGTTTTCTTTGTTGATGTGACTATTGTTCAGAATTCTTAGTATTAGGGTTATTCTTTCCATTTTAGTTTGCTTTTTGCTCTTCTTTTTATCTGCTTATTAAGTTCTCCATATTGTTTCCTTCTCCTGACTCGAGTTATTTGATCACATAACAGCTGCCAATACCAAACCTTTTTTTTTTCTGCAAAGGTAAGTGATAAAGGCTGGATTTGATCCTAAGACCTTACGATGATATGATAAGGCATTACTGGACTTGGTTGCACTATTTCTGCACCATTTATCACTACATAAGATACCTAAATTTAGGAATATTGCAATCAACATTGGAATCATGGTTGCTAATGTTTTTGACTGATACTCCAATTATTCTTTTAATCTTGTTAATACATTTTTCTGCATAAGCTGATGAGTCATTTTCAGGGGAACTTACATAGAGGCTTTGCTCAATTACTAAGCAGTTTTTGTCAAAAATCATAGAAAAATGTTGTCAAATGTCTTAAGTGTTTTGACAACCTTTCCCTATAGCTAATAACTGGAGCCATAACCAGACAGAAAATCAATGACAATGAAGCACTTGAACAAATCATTGACCTTCACGTACTAAAAATATATACACTACAAACTTTATGCGATCATTTTGTCTGAAAGGAATTTATTTTTTTTAAGACATTCAGTTGTAGAATCCTGTGATATTTTATAATTGGAGCAACTGCATGCTGCCATGACCATGACAGCGTTTCAAACTACCTTTTGTATTTATTAGATCTCTTGCTATCAATCTTGTGTTTGTTTTTATTTTTGACATTAAAGAAAGATTGAATCATTTTAAAAAGATAGAGATCAGCAATTCTTGTCATAAACGATTTTGTTTTGGTATAGTGAAATCCTCATTTGAAATATACAAACGGATGAACACTTGTTTGACCTTTTTGTTCACAGTGACTAAATATTTCATAACTATAGTTTCTATTCTTCAGATCCTTCACTCTTTATTATGTTACATTAGCCATAACCTAATCCCTAGTGTGCCAATTATTTGTCCCTTGTTGACCACAAAGTCGAAAACTCCATGATGTGTTTTCTTCTTTACCGAATTACTGATTATTACAGACAAGATTGAAGAAAATAATCACAATAAGATTAATCAGTAAGATTATGGTACACCAATAATCGCAATTTGAAAAAAAATTGTAAACTTGTTGGATGTTTCGGGTACTGGATCCATGTGGATCCCCAACAGGACCGATACAAGCCCAGTATGTGTTAGCATACATGGTATCGGGCGGCATGTGCTGTGTTCCATGCTGCCACCCCAATAGGCCACCAGACTGGTATGTTCTGCCTGCATACCAGTTCTGGCGAAATGTAGAACCATGGATGTATCATGTATGTGATTTTGTATGCATGGAATGTTAAATGCACACTCTAGTCTTCAAATAAATGATAATTGATGCTTGAATTGTTATACTGAAATCTAGTTCCTCTATCCCGATCATGAAGCAGGGACTTATAGTGAATTGGGTTCAGAGAAAAGATTTAGAGCTGTAAATTACAATGATGAATAATTTGAGGACATGAAAATGTTTGTAAAAAGATGCTAAAATAATAAAATGCTCCAGTTTGGACTCTCCAAGACATTTTCTTGTTCAGTTTTTTTCTTCAACATTCTCATGCAGATTTTGTAACCTTATTTAAAGTATTTTGCTTTTCTATTCCTTTCATATCCATAAATCATAAACTGTTGGTGCGTCTTGCACCTGTGAATTGTTTGTGTATTTCTTGTGTTCTTGGACAACTTCTATTGACTGAAATCTATGTAATGCATTCGAATATTTGCTTGCAACTTCGAAGTTCCATCTTCCAAAGGTTCTTGAATACTTGAAATTATATGATATACAGACATAAATACAGTGACAACAAGACAAAGATATTTTCTTCTCATAGCTAAATGAATATGTTGGAACAAAGAAAGTATGAAGATGTTGAAGTACTTGTTCATGCAAGTTTCATGTGAATCTACTATACATAACTTTGTGATTTATGAACTTTTGTACAGTATATTTGAAATTTAAAACCTAACTGAATCTGAAATTTGCATAGAACCGGTTCACCACATTCATCGGGTCATGATATGATTTCACACAGAGGACTTCACGGGCATGAAGAGTGGCATTCAGACTTGCTTGGATGTTGTTCAGAGCCTTCATTATGTAAGTCGCTCTTTATGGCTAGCTTCAGTTTATCTATAATGTGCTTCTTAAATAATCTATAAGTGGAATTTTATGCCTTATTTTCCATGCACACAAAGAAATACTGTTTAGTTAACAATCAGATGAAGTAATGAGCTTGCTGCCATCTATGGTGAAGACAGCAAATTCTTGCTGCCGACACACACTAACACATTTGATTTTTTTCCTTAGTGACCCTCGGAATGGATAGATAGAATGCCTATTGTATGGATCAACAATATGGATTTCTTGATCACCCATTAGAAGTTATACCAGTATACATCCGTCATAATTTAAACAAAGCATATTGTTTTCATAATGTATGTCACACTCTTCAATCAAATTCATAAGCTTATGACTGTTCTATCATAAGCTTACGACATATATTTTGCTAATATCATCAGATGAATAAAAATTTGCTTTTGACTGGACATGATAACTTATCTATCAATTTACAGCACCTTACTCATCTTTTGCAGGTTTCAAAACTTTCTTCTATCCTTGCGGGACATTTTCACAGATTGCTTCTGTAGCGAAAAACAGACCAGTCTGTACGTGATCTCATTCCATGATAGTTTTCATCTATATTCCTTGGTGATTAATGATATGCTAAAAACAATTTCCAAAAGAAAAGTTCTGACCTATGCTTTGTTGCTTTTCCATGTTTGCGTGGTTTTTCTTTTTTTATTATCTCTAAGGGGGAACGTCTACATTCAAGTAATAGCTATTATCTGTTATAAATGTTAATGCAGTTCCTATGTGTGAAATACAACCAGTCAATTGAAAAAAATATACTTGACTTCCGTCGAGAACTTTAGATTTATGTTGATGCCACCGAACGATGCTGTTTCAGTTCAGGAAAAAGCTGCAAATGCTTGTTCATATCAGTCGATAAAGTATGTCTTTGGATGATTGGCAGGGGTGCATAGTTAAATATCTGAAGTAGGAATAGTACTATAGTAGTACATGAGAAGACTAACTGTTCTGAAGCTTCAGCAACCTATGTTAGAAAGATTTAGTGAGAACCTGCTATAGTTCTTTAAGTTGCAGTGAATTAGGACAACAGTTTTTAAATTGAAGGAATTCAATTCACTTTTTTCAACGTGAATCATTTATCTGGATGACTATTTAGACAATGTTGTCTTACATTACGCTCTGACTCGAATGATCTTGATTAAAGAATTATCAGATCGCCAAGTTTTCAAATGCCAAGAGTCCAATTACCACTATGCTTCAATATGATCATAGTAATTTTAGCATCCACAGTTTTGTGAATTAGCAATACATTAAACTTATGCAGTCAGCTGATTACATGACATGAATGAAAGGCCAACTTATGTAACTTTGAAAACCCAACATTCTTGGAGATCTTGGACTCTCTATAGTTGGTAACTATCTCAAGATAGCTTTTTGTATAAGTTGAGCATTTGCACTCTAATGCAAAGTTTCTTTGCTAAGTATGTCAGTAGGTTGGCTTTTTGTACTTCAGAATGGTCTTCAAGATGATTCACTTTGCTATAATCTATTTCTGATCTGTAAACTTGTTGCTTGCATAAATTAACTAGAAATCAGAATTATTTTAAAACTCCATGTGGTCAGAAATCATGTATGAATTAGAGCAACACACCAATTATCTATCATCTTGTCCTTGTAAAGGTTGGGAACTTCATTGTTTTGTGTTTGCATTTCACTACTGTTGATCTCAAGCATATGCTATGGCTATAACGATAACCTGGAGACTTGACAGTTTATCTACATAATCATTTTACATGACTTGTTAATTTGATGTTTCCAATACGCAATTGGTAGAAGCTTCCAAGGAAAAGATTGTTTTTCAATAAATGGCTCTGTTTCCTGTCAACAGCTTCAGCGGAAGCATGTAATGACTTGATGGCATATTCATTAGTATTGTCATGCTGTTGTTACACCTGCTGTGTTAGAAGGAAGCTTCGAAACATGTTCAACATTACGGTAACTTGGTCCTTTTTATCTGTGACATGTAATTTTTATGTAATTGATTTGATGACTCCTATCAAAATTTGAACTTTCAAGACCACATTTTTGCTTTATTGCTGTATCATTATGAACACCTTAAGAACAACTGTATTTTTTGTACTTCTCTGTTGCTTAACTGCAGCATGCAAATATGTCGATAATTTAATTTTGTCATTTACTTCTGCAACATGAGTGGGCATGTAAGAAAGAGAAGCTAAAAACAATCAATTGGTTCCATCTATCAAGTTGTAAATGATAAAAAATGATAGAGAAGGCTCTTTTTATAAGCTACTTTTTACAAACAAGAAAATGAAAAGAAAACTTATAGTAAATACCCTTCTCATATTTACTTTATCATTGTGATTATGTATTTAAATGTTTTGTTTCCATAATTAATGATCCAGTGTTATTCTGTGTTTCCTAATCTCGATGAATCTATTTTAACATCAATTGTGGTGCAACTATTTGGTTGTCCTTAAAACATGGAAAGATAATAATTTTGTGGACTTTGTGCTGGCAATTTAGGTGGTTTCTAGGTGGGTGCTTAAAGGCAATTGGTATGCATTTATCATTGTCAGTGAAAGGAGGAAATGTCTTAAGTGGAGCTTGTTTAAGAGTAAAATGCATCATTTAATTCGTTTTGATGTTGCGAAATTGTCAGTAAATTTAGTAAGCAATTGTAGCTGAATGCATGTCGACAATAGCTTCTTTACACTGTCTTCTCATCAATGGTTATCTATGGGTGCTCAAGGTAGTTGATGATCAATCTGCTAGGATTCATATATTACCTGTCATGAAAATTTTGATTCATCCTCGACTGTATTTTTGGGGTTTGCTGATACACTACTACTACTCTTTCTGCTAGGGAGGGCTTTGTGATGATTTCTTGTCACATCTACTGTGCTGTTGTTGTGCACTAGTTCAAGAATGGCGCGAGGTGGAGATTCGTGGGGTTAAAGGTACGCCATTGCATTGCATAGTTCATGAATTAAATGCTTTATAAGCCAATGATAAAGTTGATTTGTCATATAAATGTCCTTTTAGCTATTGGTTAATTTCCACAGACAAGAATTCCAAAATTAAATTAATTCCAGAATCATATTCTTGTTAGGGTTTCTCAAATCATGTTTTGTTAGATCATATCCTCCTCATATATCGATCCAATCCCTAAAAGAAACTGAACCAATAAAATAAATGATAACTGATATCATGAGGTCTACTTCATTCAATTAATTCTCCAGTGAGAAAGAACTATAACAGTGGAGGTGGCAAGTAGTGTGAATGATAGTAAGATTTCCCAAGAAGAGTTACTATATATATAGACTTCAGGTTTCCAAATCTCAAATATTCTTGTTGATCCAACTTAGATGTCTTATCCACAGATCCAATTCTTGTCTGTCGAGTTAGAATGGTCACTCAGGATTACACACTATACGAATCCAACTTATCATCTACTAATATTGATGTCTTATGCTGCATTTTTGCAGGCACTTGGAAGACACAAACCAATCCACCAGCTTCTCAGTACATGGAATTCTAAGCGTCCGCTTGGAGGAGATTTGTTGCTGTGTAGATGTATCTATCTAATTGACTGCAACAGAGGTAGCAGTAGATTGTTGCTGTATTCCATGCATTAGGATTTGTGACCTTCAAACTATGGAAATAGTAGGCAATATATTTATTATAACAAAGTTGCTATCAGATCGTGCATGTTATGGCTGATGTAACGATGAGTGCAGCTTTACTGTTTGTTATATTGTGTGAATTGGATGACATACACATTGTTAGGGTTTACTTCTCCTTCCGCCTCATCCGATGGCCAAGCCATGGCAAAAAAGATCACCTTGAAGAGCTTAGACGGTGAGGTGTTCAAGGTGCATGCGACTGTGGTGGAGTCCTAGACCATCAGGCACATGATCGAGAATGGCATCTCCCTCCCCATCGTCACCACTAGTATCCTTATCAAGGACATTCGAGTACTACAGGATTTTTTTTTATTTGTTGGTGTTAGGAAAAAATATTGTTGACGTCTTAGTCAGCTCGACGTGGTTTGGACTAGTATGCGAAAGATTGCTTTAGATATCTTTGAGGTAGGTACTTGAGTTTCTTTGGTGTCATTTACATGTAAATCGAGGTTATAAAAGGTTTCTCGACTTAGTCCTTTCGATGCTTAAGTTAGTAGCTTGTAAGTGTGGACAAGAATAGTCAAAAGAAGTCTCTCTTTTCTGTGTTAAAGGTGAGTTTTATACTTGGTCATAAAGGGTATGAAGAAATCTTATGATTGTTTTTTTATCATAAATGGCAAGAGTAAAGTTTATGTTTGTTTTTCCTATCATTTGTCCCCCATAAAGGCGTGCTTCGAGGCTTTTTTGAGAAAGGCTCAAAGTGCAGCGTTTGGTTCATTCAACACATGAGCATTTGAGATTCGTGGGTCAAGTTATCTCGATATATTTTGTATTATGCCTCCATCATGGTAGATTTCTTTTCGTGCAGGTCTGGTTTTCCTAACTCATGCATCTCGGATGCATTTAGTCTTATGCCTTCATCGTGACAGATTTCTCATCATGTGGGTTGAGTTTTCTTGACTCATGTATCTTATACGCATTTGGTCTTATGCCTTTGTCGTAGCATATTTTTTATCATATGGGTTACGTTTTCCTGACTCATGTGTCTCGGGCGCATTTGGCCTTACACCTCTGTTGTGACAGTTTTCTCCTTGCACGGATTGGGTTTTCCCGACTCACGCATGGTCACAATGGTGGATTTCTCATTACGCGGGTCGAGTTTTCTTGACTCATGCATCTTAAGCGCATTTGGCCTTGTGCCTCCGTTGTGGCGGATTTCTCTTCGCGTTAGTCGAGTTTTTCCGACTCATGTATCTCGAGCATATTTGGCCTTGCGTCTTTGTCATGGTGGATTTCTTTTCATGCGGGTAAGGTTTTTCCAACTCACATATCTCGGGCGGATTTGACCTTGTGCCTCCATCGTGATGGAATTTTTTTTTATGCGAGTTTGGTTTTCTTGACTCATATGTCTCGGGTGTATTTGGTCTTGCGCCTTTGCCATGGCGGATTTCTCATCATGCAGGTCGGGTTTTCTCAACTCACGTGTCTCAAGCATATTTGATCTTGTGCCTTCGTTGTGGTGGATTTATCTTCACGTGGATCAGGGTTTCTTGACTCACATGTCTCGGGTGCATTTGGCCTTGCGTCTTCATCGTGGTAAATTTCTCTTCATGTTGGTTGGGTTTTCCCGACTCATGCGTCTTGGGCATATTTGGCCTGACGCCTCTACCGTAGTAGATTTCTCTTCACGCTGGTTGGGTTTTTTTTACTTATACGTTTAGGGCGCATTTGGCCTTGTGCTTCCACAATGGTGGATTTCTCTTTGCACAGGTCGAGTTTTCCCGACTCACGCATCTTGGGTGCATTTGGCCTTACGCCTTCACCGTGATGGATTTCTCTTCACATAGTCGGGTTTTTCTGACTCACGCGTCTCAAGCACATTTGGCCTTGCACCTTCCCCATGATGAATTTTTCTTTATGTCGGTTAAGTTTTCCTAACTCATGCATCTCAGGTGCATCTAGCCTTGCACCTCTACTATGGTGGATTTCTCATCATGCAGGTCGAGTTGTTTCGACATATGTCTCGGGCACATTTGGCTTTGTACCATCGTCATAGTGGATTTCTCTTCGTGCGTCTCAGGCACATTTGGCCTTGTGCCTTCACCATGGCAGATTTCTTTACCTCTTTAAATCCATCTGGCGCATATCAAATCCTTTGTCCGGTATGTTTCGAATTCATTTTGGTGTTCTTCGAATCCTTTGTCTGGCATGTTTCGAATCTGTTCTAGTGCTTTTTAAATCCTTTGTGGTGCTTGTTGAGTCCTCAATTCAATGGACCTTGCTCTTCCTTTTAATCCTCTATAGCCTTATGATTGTAATCCTTTTTAGACATGGACATGCATTCTTTGAAGACGAAGGTGCTTGGCTCTTTTTCAAGTACAATAGTGGCCTCTTTGATTTCGGCCACTATTTGCCGGCCATCACTCGAGGCGTCAGGCCTGACTTAGTCTAGCCACCATACTAGCACCGATAAATCAAGAAATAAGTAGAAGATCATTATGAGGAAGGTGCCTCATCCTTGAAGGAGTGTGGAACCCAAGGAGCGAGTTACTGATAGGGATCCTCCCACCTCCGTAGCGTCGATGCCTTCTAAGGGTCACTAAAGTTCTCGGCTCTCTTCGAGAAAAAGAGGAGATAGACCAAGGTCGATGTTTGATTTATGTAGGTGCAAGCCCTTGCCCTTTACAGCTATTCAAATAGCTGACCTACCATACCCGGTCTTGGGAGTATCATTGCAACCGAGATGGGAGGATTTGCACGAGGGGCAGAAGGTATGGAGTGATGGTGTGGCTTCAGAGCAATACTATCATGGATCCTTATGTCCGGTGGTAGTGAAGTAGATCTATCATTCCCCTTTGGAGGTTTTGATTGACACTTGCTTTTACAACGAAGTGCTGGTAAGTTAGGTCATGGCAGACTCCTTCGAATTTGCTTCCGAAGTAGATCTATCATGTGTTTGTTTATAATTTACAACACTATCACTATATAACAACCTTTATCGATTGTGTACATGATGCTAGTATCGTTATTCACCAACAAGCCTTCATAATTGACAATCTTCAAGAAGAGATCAAGGGGCTAAAGAAGGATAGAGCTCCTACTGTTGTTGTCGAGGTGGAGGCTCGAAGGGTTGAGCTGGCATGACAACTTGAGGAAGCCGAGTTGCTCTATGCCAACCTTGTCAGGCAGCTAAAGGAAGTTCGGAGCAATAACCGGACTATGGAGGACAATCTATTGCAACTCACTCGAGAGCTGGATTCGATGAGGATGCATAACTTGGAGCTTGGTGAGTAGGTTACGGTGGCTAATAAGTGCTAGTCATAGGTGCCCTGCAAGCCAATCATATGAGTGATGACACTTATGACATGATACACTTTTTTTTTTACTTATTATATTATTTAGCATTTCATCACTTCATATTACTTGTTGCATATATGCATATATGCATATATATTGTGATGTTCATGGATCTATGCAATGGGAATCAAATCATGATGAGATCATGATAATGAGACTAATTCACCTTTAAATATAAACCGTAAATAATCCTAGTCATAGGTTATTTGAGAGGGACATAAAGATAACCAGATAGACCAGTGTGATGTATACACATTCATATAATGGAGCCAACTGATCTCATAGCTGCTCATGTGGGGATACTAGGGCTATAATGCAGGTGCTCAATGGAGAATGAGTTCACTGATTGATCCGCTCATGGAATGCTAGATGGTTAATGATACCTCAATGTCAAACAGCGATTCCGTTGTCCTCGTGGTGTACCTGGTCCCTAGACTTGAGATATCATATCTTGTATGAGTACTCTACTCTTTGATACCCGACTTATATGTTTAGAAGTTTCAGATCTAGCACAACTAGTCATAAGGAGTGACAGTCAATCGTACGAGAGCTATTGAGTGTCGATAGAGGATCATCCACTCTCGGTGTCATGAGAGAAATATCTCGTGTTCTTGCTCAAACAAATCCTTGGCCAGGGTCATTCAGATTGGGAGAGAAAGAATTCTTCGGGGGAATCTGATTAGAGCAAGACTCGAGTAGAAACCGTATGAGTTTGATAGCATCATGTCGTCTTTGGGATATTAGATAGATAAGGGACTATATGTATACAATAACTAAGGACATATAGGTTCAAAGGATTGGATTCCCCTGTATCGTCTGAGGGCTACAGCGTAGTGGCCTAGTACGTCCGTAGTCGATAAGTTGAGTAAATTATTATGAAGATAATAATTCACTAAGCCAGAAGGAGTTCCAATAAGTATGACTCATGGCTAGCTCGATATTGGGCCTAAATGGTCACACACATATGGTAGGCGTTGCGACGAGTAGAGGCTCAGATATGAGATATCCATTAGAGCCCCTATCTTATTGGATATCCAATAAGCCCCTGAATTATTAGATTCTATGGATGAGATCTAATAAGAGCCAATAAGAGATTATTGGATAGAGATATACTAATCTAAGAGGCTTCGGTAGTTGGATTGAGATCCAATACCTAATATGGTAGGATCTATTAGGGTTAAGTTGACATAAGGCCTCTATAAATAAGAGGGAACGAAAGACTCATAAGCTAGAGGCTTCTTGGTTGCTACCTCCCTTTCTCCTATCCCCTTCTCCTCCTCAGATAGCAGGTGTGGAGATTTAGGCAGTGGTTTAAGGATAACCATTAGAGAGGAGGGTGCTTGACCTCCTTCATCATCTCCTACAAATCTGTAGGGATTCAGGGATATACGATCTCTCTAGGTAATACAACTATCTCACACGTGGATTTATGTTTCATTAGTTTTTTGTGCACTAATCTTCACACAATGACGAACACCTTTTTGAAAATTTTAGGGTTTTTATTTTTTGTTCTTCTGCTGCCATGTGATGTCGCCCCTAGATTTTCCTAAAGTGGTATCAGAGTCAGGTTGTTCATGTGAAAGATTGGTTTTGAACTACATGTGTTGTATTTTAGCAAGACTTTTGACATTAAAATTGTTACCACAGAAGGTGAGAGAGGACAACATCTATTACTGCCCTCATAGGTTGGTCAATGGCTGCTTGCAGCCTTGGCCGAGACTTGGCCACTTGTGTGTAGGTGGTTAGCCACTTATGGCCAACAATAAGCGGGTCACAAGAAGGCAACCGCAAGGGCAATGATGCTTATGGGTGCTGCCCCCACGGGCAGAACCACTCGCAAGGGCGGCACCACTTGCAAGCACTATGCCCGTGGGCAGAATCCCCCACAGGGGTGGCGTCGCTTACGGTCAAGGGTGCGCCCGCCCGCCCGTAGAGGGCCGTTATTGGTAGGGTGGCGATGGTCGTAATGTAGTAGGAAGGAGAGGATTAGGGTTTTTTTTATGAAAACGATAGATTTGCCCCTTAGAATTTTAAAAATTCTAACTTTTATCCTTTCAATCTAAATTATCAAAATATCCCTCATAATTTAAAAAATTTCTTACATGTCCCTAATTTTAGAAAAATATTAGTTAATTAAAAGATTTAATTAACTATTATTATTTATCTAGTGGTCCTATATTATGATATGTACATATGATGTATGATGTAAACGAATGATCATGGATCATGTGATGTGTATGTACATGTGATGTAATTATTATTAGCCTCCAATTTTATTCTCATTTATTGTGGGGCCTGCATGCCTATGATTAAGTTGTAATCACACGATGAGGTGTAATGGGAGCGTGGAAGCAATATTGGGACCCACGAGGTCGAGACGGATGATTGTGACATATGAAGATATACTGCTGCATACATAGATCTTGATGTGAGTGATTAGGTCTACTAGCTTAAGCCTAATCATATTAGGTTGTGGTCCATGATCATCTAGTGTGATTACTCATGTGATGTATGATTGCTTGTACACCTACTAGAAATATATATATATTTGCATGTAATGTAGATATATATTAAATATGTATATGTGTGGTACGTCATATTAGGAGACCAAATTAAAATCCCCTCGCTCAATAATATTAAGTCGGTAAATGTGAGGCAATTAGATTGACCCACGTGGCCTTCCATCGTTATAGGTAGGGACCAATTCCCAACGTAGGTTGAGTTGGTTGAGTCCCTCGAGGCTCACCTATATCGCGATTCGCTATCTTGCCTACGACATAGGGATGTCACACACATCTCTATGGTGTGACATAGCTCAATATTGAGCCTAGAGGGTCACACACATATGGTAGGCGTTGCAACTATTAGGAATGAGTCGGCACTAAGAGGGGGGGGGGGGAGGGGGGGGTGAATTAGTACAGCGGATAAAATCACATCGGTTTCAAAAATCTTTCGTATGATAAAATCGATCTCAGAAAGATATTAAACTTCAAAGCATTCGTAAGAGTGTAATGAGAAAGTAAAGCAAGTAAGGAGATTTGCAGTAAAGTAAATTGCACAAAAGAAAAGCAAACTAGATTTTTATAGTGGTTCGATTGTCATGACCTACATCCACTCCTAATTTCTCTTCCGTCGAGGCCATCGGTATCCACTAATAGTCTTCCTTCAATGGGCGAAGACCAATTGCCCTTTTACACCCCACTTCTCATTTTCACAGGCTTAGGAGATAACCTTTTACAAGTACTCACTCATCCTAAACAGAATTCTAAACTTTAACTAGAGGAAGGGATCTCTTAAGTAATTGCAACAGCATTTTCCCACTTTTAAGCTCTCTGTGCTTGTGTGTGTTAACCAGGGATGAGAGGGGTATTTATAGACCTCAAGTGGATTCAAACTTGGAGCTTAAAAATATCTCATCCCTAGTTTCCCATGTCCTAGCGGTACCACCGCTTGTGTTGGGCGGTACGACCGCCTACAGCACTAACACTAGGTGGTACCACCGATTGAGAGATTGTGTCTAGGCAATACCACTATCCAGATTGGCAGTACTATCGCCTGACACTGACATTGGGCGGTACCACCGCCCAGACTAGCGGTACCACCGCTTGACACAGTCTCGGAGATCATGCCACGACGGTGCCACTTATTGGGTCACTGTTTGGGCCTTTTATTATGCCCAACATAGTCCATACATGAGCCCAACTGGCCCTTAATTGGGTTGGCATAATTCCAATCCCAATTATGTGCTAACTACAAATTCTAAGGCATACACTAAGCAAATCCGGTCCAGTTAGTCTAGGTTTCTTTCGGCGAGCTTCCGACGATCTCTCGACAATGTTCTAGCGGACTCCCGGTAAGCTCCTGGACTTCACGATGATCTTCTTGGCGAGTTTTGACAAGCTTCTTTATCAAGCTCCTAGACTTCTCGGTCAATTCCGACAGAACTTCCGACGAACGTCCGGACTTCCGATGAACTCTCAAACTCCCAACGAAATCATGTTCTTAACTCCGGGACTTCATTTTGCTTTATGACTTACTATCATAGTTAATCATGCATACTTCAAAACCCACTTTGATCTAGACAATTATTACTAAACTAATCAAATGTTGTTCGGCATGTCATTGGTTCATCGATGCTTCGCCCGATTCTTCACCGCATTGTCCTCTCTTGCGGCCTATTGCCCAATCGGCTAGTTGACCTCTGAAACTCTGATTTCCTTTGTGCAATATCCGCTCTTTTTGGCCGGATGCTCGAACTCATGGCCCGAAGTCTTCTGTCGATACGTCGATCGATCCTTCAACTCGACGTCCAAACTTCTGATATATTTTTCTCCGGCCCAACATGATTCTTCCTGCTTTAATCGTCTCTCCTTGATCGAAGCATCTTGTATTACTCAAAACGTAAATAAAATCATAAACACTATCAATTGGTTTCATTATCAAAATTCGAGATTCAATAATCTCTTTTTTTTTTATTGATGACAACCAATTGATGATGGAGTTAACTTTTAACTCCTCATATCAATATACCATATTGATAGAACTATTGGATTCAAAAATTCAAGCAACATATCATCATAAACTTATGCATAACATCACCATACTTCTCCCCCTTTGTCATCAACAAAAAGGAGAAGTGCAACTATCAAGTGTTTGAGATATGCAAGTTCAAATCATTGCATTATAGACAATCTCAAGTTTTATTATCATGCAAGCTAGCGATAATTTGAAGTTTTGCAAGTTTGTAAATTTTGCTAGATTAGTAAGTTACCATGTTTTGTTTCTTGAGATAGGCAAGATAGCACTTTTGCTTATCTTGAGATTTCAAGCTAGAAATTCTTGGGGATGTTCAAGATAGCAAGTTCTACATCATGCAAGCTAACAAATTTTGCACTATGCAAGCTAGCAAATTTTACATCATTTTAGAACATGTAAGCTAGTTCTTTCTCCCCCTTTGTCATTGTCAAAAAGAAGGGAAGAAAATAATTTTATAATTATTTTTTTCTTTACAATAATTTTTAAATCATGATAAAGGTAAAGTGTCAATCTTATTTCAATATATTTGTGCATCATTATAGTTTCAAATTAAAACATGTACAATTTTAAAACCTTACATTTCATCCTTACTTCATGCATGATACCAAAAATAAATCATCACTATGGGCATATTATGCATGATACTCGAGCATTCATGATACATCACTTTAGCAACAAATCATAGTATTGCATGTATTATTTCAAATTATAAATAATTCAAATCATGATAGTATCAAAATTTCAAATTACATTGCATCGTACCATGCATGATTATAACTTCTTATTTGTATGCATCAACATAATATCATGAGTATTTCATGCATAATTTCAAATCATCACATTCATTTCATCACATCAAGAATATCAAGAAAAATTAATTGAGTGATGAGATATACACTAAATGAATACAAGGAAGTATCATAAATAAATCATGGCATGAAAGATATAATTATATGAATACCAAAAGACATGATTCATTTTAGCAAATCTCCTAACGAAATCTTAAGAGATCAAATGATATAATATCTTGATTCATGCATAAGAAATTTCAAGTTATAAATCTCAAAAAATCAAGATAAAAAAATTATGATTCTTTTTGGATGACTCAAATAGCGAAAAGGAGAATCATATTACACAATATGAATTTACAAGAAATCTCATGTTATAAATCCAAGAATTCACAAGAAAAATCATGATTCATTTAGAAAATCTCCTCTTAAGAAAATACCAAGTAGAATCGTAGGAGAACAATTAATGAAAAATCTTGATTCATAATAAATCTTAATTTATAAGTATCAAGGAATCAAGATAATGATTTAGATAAAAATTTATTCAAATTTAAATTATCAAATCATCATAATCACTTTCATAGTTCAACAGATTCAAAATAACATAAATAGATTTATCAATCTCTTATTCAAAATTTGATAAGATAGAAAAAAATAATTCAAGAAAAATGCCTTCCTCTTTATGGTTGTTTCAATTCATATGATTTATTTCATACAAGCATGCCTTTGTCATTTGTACTAAACAAAAACAAGCATCATCATTTAAAAACAAAAAGGTAACTTTCATTACGGCAAAGATCGAAAAGCCATAAATTACAAGAATCATCATGCATAATTTTAAAATATAAACTCATTAATTTAAATCATATCATTAAATTATCAAATATGATTTCATTAAACATAAAGCATTAAATTTTAACATTTTATTCCTTTATCATAAAACATGTAATTTTTATTATCATTTTCAAAATTAGCTAGTAAAAAAAAAGCATGATCCCCTTTTATTTATTTATTTTTTATATTTTATATACTAATTTAAAAATAACATATGAAATGCATCAAGTAATTTTAAAATAAATTAAGAGGGATTCGGGTGAGTCATTTACCTCATCGTCGAGAGCCGCTAAGGCGAAGTTTGTCGTTTCGTCTTCATCGGTTTGCTCCTCGTCATCAGATGAGCTCGATTCATCCTAAAGTGCCTCCTTCTTTTTGCATTTATAGCAAGTAGTTATGTTCTTTTAAAGTTTATTTTTGTTCTTTAATTCTTGTTTCATAAACTTTTTAAATTTTATAGTGAGGAGTTCAAGTTCACCATCGCTTGAGCTTTTGCTCGAGTGGTCTTCAATTGTTCTAAGTGTCAAATCCTTCCTGTTCTTTGAAAGATTATTCTAAAGTTCATCATGTTCAACATGTGCTATAAAGCTCATTTCATAGGTCATTAAAGACCCAATAAGTTCTTTAATCGGAAAATGGTTCAAATCTTTTGA
This sequence comes from Musa acuminata AAA Group, assembly GCF_036884655.1. Lineage (NCBI taxonomy): Eukaryota > Viridiplantae > Streptophyta > Magnoliopsida > Zingiberales > Musaceae > Musa > Musa acuminata. The sequence continues at coordinate 16,201,204 of NC_088327.1, read as the reverse complement.
TTTTGTATTGTCGTTATTTTCGAATCCCAATTTTTAAAAAGTGATCGTAAAACTTTATTCACAAGTTCAAGATTCAAAAAACTTTTATCAAGAGCTTTTAGACTATTGACGACATCCGTAAAACGGGTGTACATGTCTCCAATAGTCTCACTTAGTTTTATTCAAAATAATTTAAAATCATACATTAAAAGATTTATTCTTGACTCTTTTACTCTATTCGTGCCTTCATGAGTTACTTCTATTGTGTGCCAAATCTCTTGTGTAGTTTCGCATAAAGAAACATGATTAAACTCATTTTTGCTAGAAGCACAAAATAGAGCGTTCATAGCTTCCGTATTTAAAGAAAAAGTTTTCTTCTCCAAATCATTCTATTCGTTTCATTGGAGTAAAAGATTTTTAAAAACCAAATTCGACTAAATTTCATAAATCGAGATTCAATAAAAGAAAGAAAACTCTCATTCGAGTTTTCCAATATGTGTAGTCTGTCTCATTGAACATGAGAGGACGAATAAGAGTGACCATCTTAAAAGCCGAAAAGAGTCATTTCTCTTTGGGTGTTAAACAAAATGAGAAAAATGTGACTCTGATACCAACAGTGACGAGTAGAGATTTGGATATAAGATATCTATTAGAATATCTATTTTATTGGATATCCAATAAGCTCATGAATTATTCGATCCTATGGATAATATATAATAAGAGCCAATGATATATTATTAGATAGAGATATACTAATATAAGAGACTTGTGTAGTTGGATGGAGATCGAATACTCAATAGGGCAAGATCCATTAGGGTTAAGTTGATAGGAGGCCTCTATAAGTAGGAGGGAACCAAAGACCCATAGGTTAGAGGCTTCTTAGTTATCTCTTATTCTCCTCCCCCCTTCTCCTCCTCAGATAGCAGGTGTGGAGATTTAGGTGGTAGTTTAAGTAGCATATCGTAGTCCTGTTGTGTGGATCACCGCTAGAGAGGAGGGCGCTTGACCTCCTTCATCCTCTCCTATAGATCTGTAAGGATTCAAGGATATATGATCTCCCTAGGTAACATAACTATCTCATACGTAGATTTAAGTTTCATAGGTTTTTTGTGCACCAATCTTCACATAACGACAAATACCTTTTTGGAAAATTTTAGGTTTTTGTTTTCTGTTCTTCCGTTGCACATGTGATTTCCCCCCTCGATTTCCCTACAATAAGTAGGCTCAATAACTAAAGGATATGTTAGAGGCCAAACAACGCATGATACCAAAATATCATAAGGCAACAATTGTTGATTACAAGGCATTTGTTGTGTTTAAAATGGGTTTGGCGAGGATAGGGGTCGTCTTGTACTAGTTCGGATACCAAATCACCTTGGCCTATTTCAAGGTGAGGTATCTCAAGCTAGAGCTTGAGGAGGACCCATTTACCGATTACCTCGATGATCAAAATATCCCGATAATGACTAAGGTGCCCTTCGATGATAGCCTTGACCCATCACCTTATCCCGATGCTTAAATTATTGTCTTTCATTGGACTGGTCCTTTGTCTTAGAGTTGTCAGGTCAGTGTTCTTAGCTTATTCCTTCAGTCTTATGTTGGGCACATCTGCCTCATCAATCTTTTGTGTTGATAGATCGGGTCTCATTTTGAATGTGGAGGCTTGGCTGAACGGATGCAATTTTTCTTAAGCAATGAAGTTTCATTTTCTTAATTTGTAATAATGGTATCTTGAAGATACACTCTATCACCAATGCCTTGAGCTTTGTAGATCGATGTCTATTATTCAGTGTATAGTTTTCCCTAACCTGATCTTGAGAGAAGTCTTAGGGATAAAACTTTTTCAAGTTCATGATGTTGAATTTCTGATTTTGATGATGAAACTAATTGATAAGTGTTTATGATTTAATCTGCATTTTGAGTGACGTAGGATACTTCGACCAAAGAGAGACAATTAAAGTAGGAAGAATCATGTTGGGCCGAAGGAAAAAGTGTTAAAAGATTGGACATCGGGCCGGAGGATCGGTCGACGTATCAACAGAAGGCTTCAGGCCATGGATTCGGACATCAGGCCAAGAAGAGAAGATATTGCGCCAAGGATATCGGAGCTGTAGAGGTCAACTAGCCGATTGGGCAATAGGCCACAAGAGAGGACGATGTGCCGAAGAATCAGACGAAACATCAATAGACCAATGACAAGCCGAATGACATGATTCATGCTTAGTAATAATTATCTAGATCGAAGTGTATTTTTATGTGCACTGGATTAACTACGATAGCAAGGAATAAAGCAAAATGAAGTCTTGGAGGCAAGAACGTGATTTTGTTGGGAGTTCGAGAGTTCGTTGAAAGTCCGGATGTTCATCAGAAGTTCTGCCAGAACCAATTGAGAAGTCTAGGAGCTTGCCAAAGAAGCTCATCAAAACTCACTAAGAAGATCATCGTGAAGTCCAGGAGCTTACTGGGAGTCCGTCGAAACATTACCGAGAGATCGTCGAAAGTTCATCGGAAGATCATCGGAAGCTTGTTGGAAGAAACCAGACTTATCTTACTTAGATTATGTCTTAGGAATTATAGTTAGCACATAATTGGAGTTGGGATTGGAAGGTAATCCCATCAACTCTGTTAGGGGCCAATTGGGTCCGAAGTTGGGCTGGTTTGGGCCGGACTCAAGGCCTAACCAAGGTGCTGAAAGCCTAGCTAGTGGTGGCACCGCTTAGGGAATATCACCCCAAGAAATCTGGGTGGTGGTACCACCGACAATAATGTTGCCAGCGGTGGTACCGCCCCTATTCGGCGGTGGTACCGCCCAGTACCAGATCCTGCGACGGTAGTACTGCCCAGGAACAGCGGTGGTACCTCTAATACCTTGGAAACCTAGGATGAGACCTTTTAGGCTCTAAGTTTAAATCAACTTGAAGCCTATAAATACCCCTCTCATCCCTGGTTAACATACACAAGCACAGAGAGTTTTAAAGTGAGAAAACGATGTAGAAATCACTTGAGAAATCTCTCCTCTAGATCTAACTTTAGAATTCTGTTTAGAGAGGAGTGTGTGTGCTTGTAAGAGTTGTCTCCTAAACCTAGTAAAAGGAGAAGAGGGGTGTAAGAAGGAGGTTGATCTTCGCCTATTAAAGGAAGATCGATAGTGGATGTCGGTGGCCTTGACGGAAGAGGAATCAGAGGAGTGGATGTAAGTCACGACGACCGAACCACTATAACTCGGTTTGCATTTATGTTTTTCCATTTATCTTAACTGCAAACTGCCTTCCTTACTTTACATCAACTACACTTCCATATGCTTTCAATTTAAAGATCTTTCCGAAATGATTTTCGTAGAAATTAGATTTTATCATATGAAGGTTTTTCTAACCAACGTAATTTTTACCGCTGCACTAATTCACCCCCCTCTTAGTGCCAACTCATTCCTAACAGTTGGTATCAGAGCTTTGTTTTCTCATTTGGTTTAACACCTAAAGAGAAATGGTTCTTTTCGAATTTCAAGAGGGTCACTCTCTCGTTCGTCCTTCCTTTTTCAATGGAATGCACTACACTTATTAGAAAACTCAAATGAGAGTTTTCTTGCTTTCATTGAATCTCAATTTATGGCACATAGTCGAATTTGGTTTTCAAAGGTCTTCTCTTCCAATGAACCATTGGAATGATTTGGAGAAGAAGACTTTTTCTCTAAATGCAAAGGCTATGAATGCCTTGTTTTGCGCCTTAGATAAAACTGAGTTTAATCGGGTTTCTATGTGTGAAACGACTTTCGATATTTGGCACATTCTCAAAATCACACACGAAGGAACTAATAGAGTAAAAGATTCAAAGATTAATTTTTTAATGCATGATTTCGAGCTATTTGAAATGAAGCCGAGCGAAACTATTGTTGACATGTACAACCACTTTATGGATGTCGTCAATAGTTTAAAAGCTCTTGGCAAATGCTTTTCAAGTCTTGAACTGATGAATAAAGTTTTATGCTCACTCTCTAAAACTTAGGATTCAAAAGTAACCGCTATTCAAGAATAAAAAAACTTGAACTATTTCCCTCTCCAAGAACTTATAGGGTCTTTGATAACCTATGAAGTGATGTGCAATGCACATGAAAAACTCAAGAACAACCTTCTAAAGAACAGGAAGGATTTGACACTTAGAACACATGAAGACCACTCGAGCATAAGCTCAAGTGATGGTGAACTTGAACTACTCATAAAATTTATAAAGTTAATGAAATAAAAATTAAAGAATAAAAAGAACACAACTAATGCAAGAAGAGGAAAGAACTTTGGAATGAATCGAGCTCCTCCGAAGACGAGGAGAAAATCAACAAAAGTAAGGTGGCAAACTACGCCTTAACGACTTTCTACAATGAGGTAAACAACTCAAACGAAACTCCTTTAATTTATTTCAAAATTACATGATGCTTTTAATGAGTTATTTTTAATTTAGTTTAATTATTTTTCTTGCAAATTATATGTTTAATAATATAATAAAAATGCTAAAAAATTAGGATCATGCTTATCATTCTAATAATTTTGAAAATGATCATGAAAATTGCATGTCTTATGATAAATGAACAAAATGTTAGACTTAAATCATGCTAGATGTTTTAATAATAATGTGTATCTTAATGATTTCTGTATTATTGAAAACACTTTATGAAATCATGCTTGATGAAATAATGTAATGATGCATAATGATCATGCTTAATAAATTTATCTTTTGAAATTATGCATGATGATTTGAAGTAATGATGATTTTTGGGTGATTTATGCCTTATTGATCTTTATCGTAATAAATCTTTCACTTTCGGTTTTAAACATGATACATGTTTTTATTTGGCATAAATAAAATAAAATCATATGAATTGAAACAAATAAAAAAATAAAAATATTTTTTCTTGAAAATTATTTTTCTCTATCTTATTGATTTTGATGAATTCATTTGTATCATTTTTACGAATCTCTTGGACTTTGAAAATAATTTTGATGATTTAAATTTGAATAATTTTTTATCCAAATCATGATCTTGATTCCTTGATATTTACAAATTAAGATTTATTATGAATCAAGATTTTCCATTAATCGTTCTCCTATGATTCTTTTTAGTATTTTATTTAAAAAGAGATTAACTATATGAATCATATCTTTTGTTATTTAAGTGGTCTTATCTTTAATGACATGATTTCTTTGTATTTATGATACGAATGTGATTGAAATATTTTACACTATTATGTTCTTCCTTTATTCTTTCTTGTTTACAATGATAAAAGGGGGGAAAGTTATGATCATGTATGATAGGATGTAATTTGACAAATTGATACCGATGTGAAATATTTATGATTTGGAATGATGCATGCGATAATTATGCTTTTTATTATGATGATGTATATGATGTATTGCATATGATGATTGAAATTGCTTTGATTTGAATTCAAGGTTTATCTCAAATATGACATTTTGAAATAAGAATAAATTCTTTATCTTTGTCATGATTTGAAAATTATCGTAAAGGGAAAAGAATTACAACATTGTATTCTTTCCTTCTTTTTAACAATGACAAAGGGGGAGAAAATTTGCTAGCTCAAGATGCAAAATTTGGAAACTTGTACATTATAAAAGAAGCAAACTTGCTAGCTTGCTCATATCAAAAGAGAAGCAAGAAGTGCTATCTTGCAAATCTCAAGATGCACAAATGCAAACTTACAAAATTTATAATTTTGCACTCATTAAAATTTATAATGATTTGGTGATTATGCATATTCTAAAATATTATAAAATTCACTAGTTTGCATGATGTAGAACTTGCTATCTTGAACATCACCAAGAAGTGCTATCTTGCCTATCTCAAGAAACAAAAAATGTTAACTTGCATATCTAGTAAAACTTATATTTCAAGAAGCAAGAGTTGCTTTTTTGAACATCTCAAAATTGCTAGCTTGCATATTTTAAAATGTAAAATTTTTGCTAGTTTGTATGTTGTAAACTTGCTATCTTATTACCTTGCATATCTAAAACTTGATAGCTTACATTATGTAACACTTGCTAAATTTTCTAACTTCAAATTGCATGATGATAAAACTTGATATTATGTTTTTCATGTAATGATTTGAATTTATATCTCAAACATTTGATAGTTGGAACTTCTCCTTTTTGTTGATGACAAAGGGGGAAAAGTATGATTATGTTATGCATGATCACGTGTTGCAAATATTCATGATGAAATTTGCAATGACTTGAATTCAGCTTGAATTCAGCTTGAATTCAAGGTTCTATTAATATGGCATATTGATAGGGGGAGTTTTGTTTAAACTCTGGGAGTTAAGGTTAACTCCGTCATCAATTTGTTGTCATCATCAAAAAGGGGGAGATTGTTGAATCTCGGATTTTGATGATGAAACCAATTGATGAGTGTTTATGAATTAATCTGTGTTTTGAGTGACGCAGGATGCTTCGATCAGGGAGAGACAATTAAAGCAGGAAGAATCATGTTGGGCTGGAGGAAAACGTGTAAGAAGATTGGACGTCGAGCCGGAGGATCGGTTGACGTATTGACAGAAGGCTTTGGGCTATGGATTCAGGCATCGGGCCAAGAAGAGCAGATATTGCACCAAGAATATTGGAGTTGCGGAGGTCAACTAGCCGATTGGGCAATAGGCCGCAAGAGAGGACAATACGCTGAAGAATCGGACGAAGCGTCAATTGACTAATGACATGCCGAACGACATGATTCATGCTTAGAAATAATTATCTAGATCGAAGTATATTTTTATGTGTGCAAGATTAACTATAATAGTAAGGCATAAAGCAAAATGAAGTCCCGGAGTCAAGAACGTGATTTCGTTGGGAGTTCGAGAGTTCGTCGGAAGTCCGGACGTTCGTCGAAAGTTCTACCGGAACCAACTAAGAAGTCCAGGAGCTTACCAAAGAAGGTCATCGGAAATTGCCAAGAAGATCGTCATGACGTCTAGGAGCTTGATGGGAGTCCGCCAAAACATTGTCGAGAGATCATCGGAAGTTCGCCGGAAGGTCGCCAGAAAAAAAATGGACTTATCTTAGTTAGATTATGTCTTAGGAATCATAGTTAGCACATAATTGGAGTTGGGATTGGGAGGTAATCCCATCAACTCTGTTAAGGGCTAACTGGGCCTGAAGTTGGGCTGATTTGGGCTGGACTTAAGGCCCAACCAGGGTGCTGAAAGCTTGGCCAACGGTGGCATCGCTAGGGCCGACTGTGGCACTACCTAGGGAACAACACCCTAAGAAATCTGGGTGGTGGTACCACCTAGGCTGGGTGGTGGTACCATCGACAGCAATGCTGTCAACGATGGTACCGCCCCTGTTCGGTGGTGGTACCGCCCAGTATCAGATCCTGCGGTAGTAGTACCGTCCAGGAATGGTAGTGGTACCGCTAGTACCCAGGAAACCTGGGATGAGACCTTTTTAGGCTCCAAGTTTGAATCAACTTGAAGCCTATAAATACCCCTCCCATCCCTGGTTAACATACATAAGCACAGAGAATTTTAAAGTGAGAAAACACTGTAGAAATCACTTGAGAAATCTCTCCTCTAGATCTAACTTTAGAACTCTGTTTAGAGAGGAGTGTGTGTGCTTATAAGGGTTGTCTCCTAAACCTGGTAAAAGGGGAAGAGGGGTGTAAGAAGGAGGTTGATCTTCACCTATTAAAGGAAGATCGATAGTGGATGCCAGTGGCCTCGACGGAAGAGGAATCGGAGGAGTGGATGTAGGTCACGATGACCGAACCACTATAAATTAGTTTGCATTTCTGTTTTGCCATTTATCTTAACTGCAAACTGCTTTTCTTGCTTTACATCAACTACACTTCCATATGCTTTCAATTTAAAGATCTTTCCAAAATGGTTTTCGTAGAAATTAGATTTTATCATACGAAGGTTTTTCTATCCGATGTAATTTTTACCGCTGCACTAATTCATCCCCCCTCTTAGTGCCGACGCGTTCCTAACACATGATGTATCATGTTCTCGATAGTGTCATACCTTTTGTTGTCCCAAAACATTATGTTCCATCTCAGAGGACCTTAGTGATTTGATTGGGTTTCTACCCTCAGCTTTGTGGAGCACCAGGTCCCCTAATCCAACTTCTTAAGAGCAAACACTTCGATTATGTAGTTTAGCTACCGTCTTTTTATATCTCAATACTCATAGATGTGTCTTTGCTCGGACTTCACTAATTAGTTCAAGCCCAGCTCGAAATCCTTATTACGAAGTTTTCTTGTCAAAGTTTTCGACCTGAGGTGTTAGGAAGACTACCTCGAGTGGTAAATTAGCCTTGGTACCAAAGACTAAGCTAAATGGTGATTCTCTCGATCCAATCTTAGGTGTCATCTGGGAGGCCTATAGGATGCTCAATAGCTCATCCACCAAAGTACCCATAGCCCTGGCTACCTGCTTCTTTAACCCCTAGAGAATGACTTAGTTGGTGACCTCGACAAGACCATTGGTTTACGGAGCCACCGAGCTGAACCTAAGTTGAATCTCATAAGATTGACAAACTTTATGAACTTTGAATTGTTGAATTATGTCTCATTGTTGGTGATTAAGGCTCTTGGGATTCCAAAATGGGTGATGATGTTTTTCCATATGAATTTCTCTATATATTTCTCGGCGATCGATACTAGTGGTTTGGTCTCCACCCACTTCGTGAAATAGTTCACTATAATGATGAGAAACCTCTATTGGCCTAAGGCTGATGGAAAATCTTTAATGAGATCTATCCCCTATTGGGCGAAGGGCCATCCATAGTCGATCGGGCTTAAAAGGATCATTGGTTGATATTGTATTCGAGCAAATCTTTGGAACTTATGGCATCTTTAGGCATAGGTTATTGCATCTTTGTGCAACATTGACCAATAGGACCCTTGTCAAAGCACTTTAAAGACTAGGGTCTGTCCACCAAAATGCTTCCCACAAATACCTTCATGTATCTTGGCGAGAACCTTCTCAGCTTTCTGGAGTGTTAGGTATGTGAGGAGTGATTGGCTAAATAATCTATAATATAGATGGTCGTTAATTATGTAATATCATGTTTGATGATGCATAACTCTTCAAGCTATTGTAGAGTTAGTCGAGAGTATCCCATTTTTTTTATAGAATAGGATTTCATTCATCCAACTCGGCTCCCCCCCACCATAGATACATCGTGCTTCTCAATGGTTCGAGTCGGTAATGTCTCGACTAAAGGCTAGCCTTCCTACAAAGCCCAAGTGAATGCTAGCTTGGCGAGGGCATCAACTTGGGTATTTTCTTCGTAGGAGACCTGTAACACATTAAGTCGGGAGAAACTACGAGCCAAATTCTACATCTCAGTAAGGTACTTTACCATGGTCACATCTTGAGCCTCATAGCTCCCATTTTCTTGGCGCACGATTAGTTGTAAGTTGTTGAACACCATCAAGTCTTGGAATTGAAACTCTTAGGCAAGCTGGAGCCCCGAGAAGAGTACTTCATATTTTGCTTCATTGTTGGAGATCTTGAACTCGAACATGAGGGCTTGTTTGGACCCTTCAAGATGAGTCTAGCATCACCTCTCTCTGAGGTGGCAAAGTCATCCACAAATAATGTCCATACTAAAGGGGTGTGACTATCCATCTTTGTCAAGAGATTTAGCTCTAAGATAAAAAAACAATTAATGCTTGGGTTTTAATGGTAGTCCTTGGCACATATCGAATGTCAAACTTATACAGTTTTATTGATCATTTTAGTTGTCGTTTTGAGATATAGAACTAAGGAAGGACGTGTTTGAGTGGTTAGTAAGTGATGACTTGTACAGTGTACAATTGAAAATAAGAGCGGAGCTTCCTTCCCTCCGGTATCAGTGTGAATGCGAGCCTCTTTACAGGAATGTATCATTCTTTGGGCCTGCTTAGGACAAAACTAACATAGTATATATGTTTATGAACTCCCATGTCATCTCGAACCAACACTGAGCTGACAACTGAGTCAATGGCAGTGAGGTAGAGGTTTAAAGTTTCACCTCAGGTGGAAGAGAAGAGTTGTAATAATCGAGTGAGGTGGTTATTCAGCTTTTTGAAAGCCTCCTAATAATCCTTGGTTCATAGAAAGCATTTTGGGTTCTTTAATGCCTAAAAGAAACGTAAGCACTTATCACTTGATTGGGATAGGAATCAGCTAAGCACTATTATTCATCTTATTAACTATTAGACTTCCCTTACTAACTGAGGTGGGTGCATTTCCTGTATGAATCGAACTTTCCCAAGGTTAGCAACAATTCCCCTTTGATGAACAATGAATATAAGAAACTTTCCTAAGCTGACACTGAAAGGGTACTTTGTGGGATTGAAACACATGTTAAACTTCTTTAGAACTCAAAATGTGTTGGCTAAATCTATTAAATGTGAGTCATTCGTTTTGCTTTTGACTATTATGTCATATACATATACTCCTGTATTTTTCAACTTGAATGATATGACTTGGTAGCAATATATGCCTTGATTAGTGAAAGTGTGTTCCCGATCTTTTTATGTCATTCTTATTTGGTGATATCCCAAGAATGCATCCATAAATAAGAGGAGCTCATGACCCGAGGTTGTATCAACTAATTGATCAATACGATGAAGAGGATAGCTATCCTTTGAGCATGCTTTATTGAAGTCGGTATAATCAACACACCTCCTCCAACTGCCATTAGACTTTTTAATGAGTACAACGTTGTGAAGGCAGTTAGGAGTAAACTTTCAAGGCTTTTATTTCACTGATCATGCCTTGGGAGAAATATTTAGGTGATGTTGGGCTACATTTGGGTTGACTCTCGGCATGTCTTTTGGTGACTATACGAACACCTTAGCATTCTCTTTAAGGAAATTGATAAATTCACTCATTTCTCCTTAGGAAGTGTTGCCTCGACTTTGACAACTTGATCAAGATGGGCTTGTCTAAGGATGCCTCAACTAGTGATTCCATTTGCTCTGGGTGTGAGAGTGGTTTGGTGAGAATTTCGAATGTCCATATGCAGTGTCTCATATCGTGCCTTCTTCAGCATGGAGACTACTATAAGGTACCACTGGCGTGATTCCCTCAGGTTGTTTCATAGCTATCCAGTATTGGCCCTCGTCGAAAACTTCATAACCATGTGGTAGGTCAACACCACTGCTCTCAGCCTATTTAGTGTGGGTCATCCTATAATCACATTATATACTAGGGGGATATCGACTACCATGAATATAGTTATCACCATTTTAGAGCACGGCTCATCCCTAAATGTGACATGTAGGTTCTGCTAGTCATATGTGCCCCGCAAGCCAATCACGTGAGTGATAACACGTGTGACATACAATCTTTTTGCTTATTATTATTATTTGATATTTTATTATTTTATATTACCTATTGTATAAATATATTGTGATATTCATGGATCTATGCAATGGGAACCAGATCTTGATGAGATCATGATAATGAGACCGATTCGCCTTTGAACACTGATCCTAAATAATTCTAATCATAGGTTACTCAAGAGGGACATCAAGATAACTGGACAGATTAGTGTATTATATACCAATTCATATAATGGATACAATTGGTCTTATAACTGCTCGTATGGGAACACTAGGGATAGAGTGTAGGTGCTCATTGGAGAATGAGTTTACTGATTGATCCGCTCACGAAATGTTGGATGGTTGATGATGCCTCATTGTCAGATGACGATTTTGTCGTCCGAGTGGTGTATCAAGTCCTTAGACTTGAGACACCAAGTATGTCCTGTATAAGTACTCCACTCTTTAATATCAGACTTATAGGTTTGGAGGTTCTAGATCTAACACAACCGGTCATCAAGAGTGGTAGCCAACCTTACGAGGGCTATTGAGTGTCGACAGAGGATCATCCGCTCTCGGTGTCATGAGAAGAATATCTCATGTGTTCTTACTTAGACAAATCTCTGGCTAGGGTCATTCGGATTGAGAGAAAAAGAGTTCTCGAAGAGAATCTAATTAGAGCGAGGCTCGAGTAGAAACTATATGGGCTTGACAGTACTATGCCTGGTATATGGTCTTTGGGGTATTAGATGGATAAGGGATTATAGATACATAGTAATTGAGGATAGATAGGTTCAAAGGATTGGATTCCCCTATATCGTCTAGGGACTACGGCGTAGTAGCATAGTACGTCTGTAGTCAATGAGTCGAGTGAATTATTATGGAGATAATAATTTACTGAACTAGAAAGAGTTCCGATACATATGACTCACAACCAGCTCGATATTAGGCCTAGAGGGTCACACACATATGGCAGGTATTGCGACGAGTAGAGGTTCAGATATGAGATATCCGTTGGAGCCTCTATCTTATTGGATATCCAATAAGCCCCTGAATTATTGGATCCTATGGATGAGATCCAATAAGAGCTAATAAGAAATTATTAGATATATATCCACTAATCTAAAAGGCTTGGGTAGTTGGATGATCTAGTACCCAATATGGCATGATCCATTATGATTAAGTTAACAAGAGACCTCTTTAAATAAGAGGGAACCAAAGACTCATAGGCTAGAGGTTCTTTTTGGCTATCTCCTCCTATTCTCCTCTCTCCCTCTCCTCCTCATACTACAACCCCTATTTGGGGCATATGGACAATAAGAAGGGGCAACCCCTTCTTGATTACATGGTGCACACGAGGAAGAGTTTTGGGCAATGATTTGAGGAGCATTTTCGTAGTCTTTATCATGTGGATTACCGCTAGAGAGGAGAATAGTTGACCTCCTTCATCCTTTCTCATAGATCTGTAGGTTTTCAAGGATATACGATCTCCCTAGGTAATTCTCTTATGCATAGTTTTTTGGTTTCGTGGGTTTTTGCGCACCAACTTTGACACAACGATGAAACCTTCTTTTTTGTAGGAATTCTGGGATTTAATTTCTCTATTCTTCCACTGCACATGTGATATCGTCCTAGATTTTCCAACGGGTTCATAGCCCCGAGAGGAGAGATCAAGTCACTAATGAACCCCATCAGCAAAAAAGTCATAGGGGTGAGGTCGTTAGTAGAGATACCGAGCTTTTGAAAAATATTAAAATAGAGGATATCACAGAGCTACATATATCTATCATAACCCTCTTCACTCGACCATTAATTATCCTTATGGAGATGACCAAGCGTCATCATGGTTCGGGTCGAGATACTCATATCTTTTCCTCCTTCAAGATTATTTTAGTGTCGTTCACCATTCGTGGGCACTTTTCAATAGTAGCTCAATCGTAAACTTTATGACCTGAGGAGAAATCTCCTCCCGATGTGGGTCCACAAATAATGACATTAATCTACCTTTCCACTGGTCCTTGAGATCGGGGTGAATATTCCTGAAGCCTTCATACAAATCGCTTGAGGTTTCCCTAACGAATGAGTTCTTCAATATGTTCTTTTAAGTCATGACAATCTTAGCAGAAGAGATAGTACTTAGATTTATCTCTCTTTGTTAATGGAGTCATCATCGGTTGAGGGTCTTTTAAGAGTCTCATTTCTTTAATCTATAAAAAGACTTTAATTCTGCTTATATTCAATGGGATTGACTTGGGTCTTGAGCAAGACAATTTGGGTCTATCATTTCTTTATTGCCGTGGTGATCTTGGGGTTGACAAGGATTGTAGCTAATCATGTCTTGGCCTTTTGCGTGTCTCTTTGTGTTTACTCGAGACCATTACCTCAACCACGATGTATTGTTGGCCCGTTAGAGCACTTTAAATATCATCGTCGGTAGCCTCTATACCAATGACCAGAAAAGACGAGAGATGTTGAATCCCATCATGAAGGTATGTATGACAAGTGACAAGTGTATATCTTGTATGCCTTGGATTTGGTTGGTGAATCGAGCGAAGAAATTCGAGAGTGTCTCCTCCTCCCCCTGCCTAAATCTAAGAAGCATTGTTATCGATGATTTCGGGAATATATTCTCAAGGAAATGAAGCTCGAATTTCTTAGCAAGCTGAATGAAGGAACTAATAGAGAGTTGCTTCAAATGGGTGTATCATTCTCATGTCAAGCCTCTTAACATAGTTGAGAAGGCATATCACATTAGGATATTCGAAGTATCATATAACAATATTTGGGCATAGAAGGCAACCTCGAATTCCTTGGTAAACTAAATGAAGGAACTAAAAGAGAGCGACTTTAGACAAGTGCACCATTCTCGTTTCGGGCCTCTTAACATAATTAGGAAGGCACGACATATTAGGGTATCTGAAGTGCTATATAATGATATCTGGGGATGGAAAGCGACAATGTGCTCCAGCAAGTCAGTATTGCCATTAATGGCCTCCAATGATGGAAGACGGAAGTTGGCTAGGATCAACTCCTCTTAGATATTGTTGGTGAATGGTGATTTACTCAAGGTTGCGTTGGTTGACCCTTCCTCTCTAAATTATTGGAATTCTTGTTGCGTTTCTTCCAAACGTTACTCCATTTGGCATTACTGGATTATCAGGAAATCATTTTTTGAATATGTCGATTAGGTTTGGGATTCAGGTGGAACAAGATGGTGGTATGGCGACTCGTTGAATTCCATAGTTGGGGAACGAGGTGTTTGCTCAACCGATAGATCGATGGGCCTCATGCGCTCTTTAGTTATCGATATTGCATCGGGTGGGGGAACCTCGACAGGTATTGGTGCTAGTGTCAGTTGAACTACTGACTGCGACTGAGGTAATGACATCGCTTGTTGGGTCAACTAGGGCAAGAGTAGAGCTATAACTTGCATCACACCCATTAGTGTTTGCACCTACTGGGTAAGGTTCAGAAATGGCTCAACGAGGACGAGCAAGTAACTCAAGATCGCCCCTAGGCCACTAAATGGATACCAATATTGTGTCGGCATTTGCGTCAAGGTAGATATGTCCTCATATGGAAAGAGTGATTGTTGCCCCCCTCAGTGAAAATACTATGGGTCGGTGGTGGAGCCTCTTGACTCGAGCATTCATTAAGAGAGTTGTTAGGTGAATGTTTTTATGATATCAGGACCTCCTTCTAATGTCAAAATATTAAGAAAAAACATCATTGACTTCTTAGTCAGCCCTACATGGTCCGGACCTGTATACATAAGATTATTCAAGTTGTCTCTAAGATGAAAACTCCAAGTTCCTTTAGTATCACCTACACATAGATCGAGACTTATAAAATTTTTTCGACCTAATCTCTCTTAAATTAGCAGTTTGTAAGTGTAGACAAGATTAGATATAAAAAAACGAGTTTTTATATCTAATCATAAATGTATGAAAAAAGCTTGTGATTTTCTTTCTCGTCATAAATAATAAGAGATTATCTTTCTTGTCATAAATTATGTGAAGAAGTTTATGATTTTTTTTTATTATAAATGATGAGAAGAAAGCTTTATCTTTTCTTCCTATTTGAGAGCAATGTGGTATCAGATGATTAATCAAAAAAAAATTTACTATCAGTTAGTAATCATTTAGTGGACCAAAAAAGGATGGGCTAATTAAACTTGTTTCCGACTATATTTTTATAATAGATCATCCATAGATATAGAGAATCTTGGTATTCTAGGTATACGAACTGGCTTCAGAGGAGGTTCAAACTTCAATGTGTCATCCCAATTTAGAATTTTTTTATAAGATCAGAAAGATATTGTTAACTTCATTATTGTAGTCTTTTACTAGAGGAATGGAAGCGGGGAATAGGTGATGATGAACGGTGTACGAGGTATGGGACTCGCCATTTGTCAATGGGATTCGTGCACCACTTGCTAAGGAATCATTGGGGTTATACATTAGCTAGCCCACAGCAGGCAGCATACTGGAAGTCGGAGGAATTATGCTTACATATTGGACTAGATGGGTTCATCGCGAACAACAAAGTGTTTAAAGGTATGTTCTATGGAGTTGATTCCGGTCCAACACGCTGGTATATACTATAGTACCAGAAGGAGGAGCAGAATACTGGTAAAAGAATACGGACGGTATAAGCAGCATATGATCCTTTATAATTAAATAAGATATAAATAATAAAATTAATTAGATTCTGATGATAGATATTAGTTAATAAAAAAAAATTATATTATAATAGGATTCCTTAAAAGATGCCCTCGATGAGAGAAACTCTTCTAATAACTTATCTTAGACCTTTTGCTCTCGCCTATAAATAAGACAAAACCTCTAGAGATTGAAAGATAATATAACAACACATCTCACGGAGGACGTAGTTGAGATATTACAGTTTCTCTCTCAATCTCCCTGAACCATCAATCTAAGTGGTCTTGTCAAAGGATAAGAAGAGAGGAGAAAAAAAGTTTGATTCTCATAGAGATCTTTTTCAGATGGTATCAAAAGGTATGTATCGTAAAACCAGATCTAATATTATTTTATTTCAATCCTGGCATAAAAGATTGTTTTCGCATTTCATATAGCATATTACAAATTTTATGCTTATAATTAGTATCAAAGCCTAGGTTTTTGAAATCAAATACTATAGATATGTTGTTTTCTGATTTACGATGTTCGAATGATCCATATTTGTCTATCTATATTCTTATCTATTCTGTTTTATCGTCTACTTGCGAGTAATGTTATATTTCTTGTAAACGTGATCTTCAATGATCACAAAGCAGTAATGGTCACTACCGACCTTGCTATGTATAGCCAGCAGATTTGCTGGCGGCAGCGGCTACGCTAGGCAGCATGCACGCTGCAGTAGCCGTGTGCTCAAACGGCAGCTGCACAGGTGGCAGCCACTCACGGGCATAGGTCGAGTGTTGGGCTGATCACGCAAGCAACCTCACCGGCGTCAGCCCACACATGCAATGGTTGCTCTCGAGCAGAACCTACGTCTAGGCGGCGGCCGCGTGAGGGCAGCAACCACGCACGGGCGGATTGTGTTCGGGCATAGGCCGTGCACTAGGTTAGTGTTGTAGGGGGGGTCGTACAATCGGCAACCACTCGCAAGCAAAGGTCGCGACTAGGCGACAACCGTGCACGGGCATTAGTAGTGCTACGGCCCCAACAATTGTGCGCAGGTGATAGCCGCACCAGCAACGACGTAGGCATATTAGGGTTTTTGGCAAAATTATAGTTTTGCCATAGGATTTATTTTGGTTAAATTACAACTTTGCCCTTTTATATTTTATTAATGCTTTTTAATATTTTAATAGTCCTTTGCAAATCTCGTAATTTCATTTTATGTCTGTTAACATATTTATAATTTTACCCTTATGAAATTGAGAATTTCTAATTTATGTCCTCAATTATAAAATTGATAAATATGATTTATTATAATTGTGATTGAATTTTATCATGATTATATTTTTATTATTTGATTGGATTTAGTTTTAATTAAAAAACTATAAATTACATTTACTTTTATAGTTTTCTTATATGACTTATTGATTATATTTTTACATATAGTAAATAAAATCGAATTATTGTTCTTGGATATTCATTTGGTTATTCACATGTATATATTTGAAATTATGAAATAATATTTATCTTTCACATTAAGCCATGATTTATATGTTATCATGATTATCATATGAGTTTTTTTTTCTTTAGCTGATTAATGTTCAATAATTATTATGGTTGTTATTCTATTATTGAATTGCTTAGCATAAATTAAATTGAAAAAATTTAATGAATATTATTTGTAACTTATCTCCCTAAATTTTATCTGACTTATAGCTATCTAAGTGGCCTAGGATGATAGGTTTTTGGGATGTGAATTACAATAAATTTTTTATCATTTATAAGATATTTTAAATTATATTTTATATTATTTTATTGATCTTGTAGCCACCAAAGTGACCTAGTCTAATAACTTATAAAGTAACATTAAAGAACTAGTCCTAAATGACATAATGGAAATAATATTCATAATGACACACATAATTAGGAGATTTAGATAATCCCAAAGGAGAATCTATTTCAAATAATTATGTGATGAGGTAAGATGATACTGTTTTGAATATCCTTGCAATTTAGGGTTGTATACCCAAAGGTAACACTATTCCATAAAAATGATATCAATCTTCCATATATGATCTTAAGTGAATACTAGATATGTCAATATTTCACCCAAAGGTAAAAATATAGATGATATCAATAGTTCATCATATTTTTAAAAACTTAAAATATTAATATTATTTTATGTTTTACAGTGGTACCTCCGTCCATACATTATTATGCTTCTAATGTCCCTATACTTTTTGGATCAAATTATTAAGAAGGTTTAGAGTATGTGCAATTCACATTGGACATATTAGATCTTGACTTAGCATTACTTGTTAAATAGCCCGCAGACTTAACTAATAAAAGTACTATAGAAAAAGTTAATGAAATGAAGGCTTGGGAAAGATTTGATAGACTTAGTCTAATGTTCATAAGAATAACGATTGCAAATAACATAAAGACTTCATTATCGATTGCAACTAGCGCACGTGAATGTTTAAAAGTTATTGAAGACATATTTAAATCTACTGATAAGTCATTGGTTGGCACACTAATGAAAAAACTAACTATGACTCAGTATGATAGTACTCGAGGAATTTATGATCATATCATCAATATGACTGATAAAGCTACAAAACTTAAAGCATTAGACATGAATGTTAATGAGTCTTTCCTCATATGGTTTATTTTTAACTCTCTTCCTTCTTAGTTTGGCTCATTCAAGATTCACCATAATACAAATAAGGATAAGTGGGACTTGAATGAGTTAACTAGTATGTGTGTTCAGGAAGAATTGAGATTAAAGTAGGAAAGCTCATATAACGTCATAACTACTACTTAAGGAGTTGGTAACAAGAAAAGAAAATTGAAGCATCATCCATGAAAGAAATTAATCTAGTATGGAAATGTTCAACAGACTAATGAAAAGAAAGCTTCTACAATAAAGTATTTTTTTTATGGCAAGAAAGGACATATGAAGAAAGATTGTATTAAACGCAAGGCTTGGTTCGAAAAGAAAGGTATAAACTCGATCTTTATATGTTTCGAATCAAACATTAAAGTTCCTTCTAATACTTGGTGGATTGATTCTAATGCTTCCACTCATATTACTAGTAATATACAGGGATTTCTTTCAATCAGGAAATCAAAAGAACATGAAATATTCATCATTATGGAAAATAGTCTCAAAGCAAAAGTGATATTAGTCGGGACTTATCGTCTACGCATAGAGATGGGTCATTTGATGGATCTTGTTGACATATGTTATGTTTCTACTATTTCTAGAAATTTGGTTTCTCTATCTAGAATTGATGAGTTAGGATATTGTCTTTTTATTTTGTAATGGTAAACTAATATATTTTATGATTCAATAAAAGTTAGTTTTGAAATTATGTATGATGGTTTATACATAATTAATTTGAATCTTGAGTTTACAAAGATATTATTGACCCTGCAATCAAATGTTAGATTAAAACGTAGTTTCAATAATGAAAGATCTTCTATATTGTGGCATAGACGATTGAGGCTATATCTCTAAGGACAGAATTGAAATACTAGTAAAGGATAATATTTTGAAACATTTAGACTTCACTGATTTTGATATTTGTATAAATTACATTAAGGGAAAACAAACTAAACATACAAATAAAAATATGCCACAATAAGTAAAGAATTCTTTGTAATTATTCATATTGATATCTGTGGACCACTTCATATTCCTTGTTTTAGTGGAGAAAGGTATTTCATCACATTTATAGATGACCTATCCAGATATGACTGTGTTTATCTAATACATGAATAGTTTCAAGCCGTTAACACTCTTGAAGTGTACATAAATGAGGTCGAGAGGTAATTAAATAGAAATGTTAAAATTATCAGATCTAATAAGGGTGATGAATTTTATAGCAGATATAATGAATCCGATCAGAATATTGGTCATTTTGCTAGATTCTTAGAACAACAGGGTATTTGTATTCAATATGCATTACCAGGTATGTCACAATAGAATGTTGTTGCTGAACGACGAAATCGTACTCTTATTAATATGGTTATGAGCATGATGAGTTATTCTTTTGTACCTGAGTCAATGTGGGGTGAAGCTCTTAGAATAGCTATATATATCTTAAACAGGGTTCCTGGTAAGTCGGTTCCATCAACTTCATTTGAGTTATGAACCGGTAGGAAGCCTAATATGAGACATTTACATATTTATGAGTATCCTATAGAGATAAGAGTATTCAATCCATATGAAAAAAAATTAGATCCAAGAACTATTGCCCTAATCATAGTACGAGGATAATAGAATCCAGTAATGCAAAATTCCTAGAAAATGATGAAATCAATAGGAGTGAAAAATCTCAAAGAATTAATTTTGATATTGAGAAGATTCATGTTAATTCTCCCGTATCATCTCTTATTCGATAAATTATTGTTCCTCAAATCAATGAGAGAATTGACGAGGGTGAACAACAAAATAACATCGATGAACTCTCACATGTCATTGATGTTGCCGCTGATGATCTTGTAGAAGAATCATAATTGATAGCTTTGAGAAGATCTCAAAGGAAAAGGAAGCATATCATTTCTTATGATTATATGGTATATCTATAAGAATCATATTATGATATAGGAATAGAAAGAGACTCCTTATCATTTTCACAAGCCATAAAAAGTAACGATTCTGAAAAATGGTATGATGCAATGAAAGAAGAGTTAAAATTAATGGTCCAGAATGGTGTTTGGAAACTCGTTAAATTGCCTAGTGATTATAAAAGAGTTAGTTGTAAATGGGTCTTTAAGACAATATAACTCAGCGGGTAATATCGAACGATATAAAGTCAGACTTGTGGCCAAAGGTTTTCTTAGAAAGAATGCATCGACTATAACGAGACTTTTTCTCTAGTTTCTAGAAAGGACTCGTTGAGAATCGTCATAGTATTAGTAGCTCATTATGATATTGAGTTACATCAGATGGATGTAAAAATAGTATTTTTAAATGAGGATCTAGATAAGGAAATCTATATGGAACAACCCGAAGGATTCATAGAAAAGAAAAAAGAAAGTTGGGCTTGTAAACTTAAGAAACCAATTTATAACCTTAAACAATCTTCCAAACAATGGTATATAAAGTTTCATGATACTATTACTTTCTTCGGATCTAATGAAAACACCATTGATCAATGCATACATCTGAAGGTAAGTGGGAACAAGTTTATTATATTGGTATTATATATGGATGATATTTTACTTGTCAATAGTGATCTTGGTTTGTTACACGGAACTAAGATATTTCTCAACAAGAACTTTAAGATGATCGATATGAATGAGGCGACCTATGTTATTGACATTGAGATATTCAGGAACAGATCTCAAAGATTATTAGGATTGTCTCAGAAATGATATATTAATCATATCTTGGAGAAATTTAATAGGCAACTTTGCTCAGCCAATGATATACCTATTACTAAAGGTGAAAAATTCAAATAAAACCAATGCCCAAAAAATGACTTAAAAAAGAATCAAATGAAGAATATTCTTTATGGATGCACAGTTTGAAGTCTATTATATGCTCAAACTTGTACAAGACCATATATCAGTTTTACAGTTGCAATGCTGAGAAGATACTAAAGCAACTCAGGAATAGAATATTAGAAAACTGTAAAGAAAGTATTAAGATATCTGCATGGGACGAAAGATTATATGCTCACATATAGGAGATCAAATCAGCTTGAAGTGATGGGATATTCAGATGTTGATTTTACAAATTACCTCGATAACAAGAGTCTACTTTAGGATTTATATTCATGTTAGTTGGTGGGACAATTTCTTGGAAAAGTCTAAAGCAATTGCTTATTGCATTATCAACAATGGAAGCTAAATTTGTGACAGAGGCAACAAATCAAGTTTTATGGCTGTGAAATTTCATCTCAAGACTTGGTATAGTTGACTCAATTGCTAGGTTGTTGAAGATATTTTATGATAATGCTGCAACAATTTTCTTCTCTAAGAATGGCAAGTACTCTAATGGTTCCAAACACATCAAGATAAAATACTTGATGGTTAGAGAAAGGGTCCAGAAACAACAAGTGTCAATTCAAAACATAAGCACCACTATGATATTGCTGATTCATTTACTAAAGCTTTACAGTGTAAATTATTTAAAGAACATGTTCTAAGGGGCTTGTGAGCAAGCCATAAAAGATATGGTAATGCTTATTTAGGTAGATGCTATTATTGGCATTCTTTCTTGCTTAATTAAAGTTATTTAGTTCTGATATCCTATTTATATTTATGTTTATGCATATTATAGTTGAATGTAATAACAGCATTTTCTTGACAAGATAAATTACAGGGGTCATTATGGACTATATTAGGAAAGACTAACAATATTATGGTATATAAAAGAGAGTATGACATTGATGATATACAACCGCTATGACTTGCATTGATAGTTGGACTTAATATAGTATTATTATGTTTGTTGGACTTATTACCTTGTTTTTAAAACTCATGACCATGTATAAAATGATTTTTTTAAATTATTTAGAATCCAATTAAGTAAAATTATTTTCAAACAAATTTTATCTTATTTATTTTAATTTTAAATATCTTTTATATCTTATCGATTAATGGGCCAAGTGAAAGAATGTTAGATTACATGACCCTTTATAATTGGATAAAATATACGTAATGAAACTAATTAGATTCTGATAACATATATTAGCAAATAGAAAAAAAAGTTCATATTATAGTATGATTCCTTATGGGATGCCTTTGATGAGAGGAACTCTCCTAATAACTTATCACCCTCTGCTCTCGCACATGACCTCTAAGGATTGAAAGACAATATAACAATGCATCTCATAGAGGATACAGTTGAGATATTACAGTTTCTCTCTCAATCTCCATGAATCATCAATCTAAGTGGTCCTATGAAAGAATAGGAAAAGAGGAGAAAGAGAGTCTAGTTCTCCTAGAGATCTTTTTCATATACGCGTCGTAAAACTAAATTTAATATTATTTAATTTCAATCCTAACATAAAATAATATTTTTATATTTATATAATATATTATAAATTTTATGCTTCGAACCATCCAAGAGCAAGTCCGGCCAAAACTAGGAACCTTTCCTGTGACCATCGGTCCATCGGTCAGGATTGTATCGAACCAAATGCTTTACTTCTCATGCTTTTTGGTTAAAAATCAAATTTAAGATTTATATTAACCCCTTTTGTGCTAGTTGCACAAACACTACTCTCTTAATATCGCATACTGTCTGTAAAGCCCCTATCAGTCGATGCCAAGAATGATGTGGCGCATTGAGGCTGCGGATCATCGGAACATGAAGGGGCTGCTGGATTTGACATGAATGACCCTATTAGAGATCCGCGAGACCTTCGAAATCGAGAATGACCTCACCCCTGGCTAAGTATACGAGGTGCGGATCGCATCTCCAACCTTAATAGCACAAGGCAGGTATCCTCTGGTATGGTGCATTATCTTAATTTATCTAGGCTGCATATTTCTACCACTTGCATGCATCTAAGCACTAGATGAAAAGATTTAGCATAAATCAAATCAATGTTTGTGTATGAAAGGCATAAATGAGTTTGTTGTACCCATCGAATTGTTCTACGAATTCATTCGTGAATCCTCGGTCCGCAGATCAACTAAGGGTGGCTTACAAGGGTCTTTTGATCAGCAAACAATGGAGGTGGTACTCCTATGAGAATAATACAGAAAAAGCAAGCTAGCAGAACATCCAACATTCATAGAAACTACATCACATAATCATTATGCTAAAACAGAATTAAACCTGGGAGACAAACAATCATATACTATTACAGAAGTGAGACAACTGCCATAACAAAAAATCAAAAGATTTGTTCATAATTTTCGCATCAAATAGCACCAGTATTTAAAATCTTGTATAGATTCAATTACACTTCACCAAGGCATTGTGAAAGAATCCAAAATTCCAGAAAAGAATTATGATCATTGGGTAAAAATAGGGCAAGTTTATGGAGCTGTACAGTAATATGCAATAAGTAAATGCACACTGTACCAACTTATCAACAAAAGACTCATTAGTAGTTGCAGTCTAGCAATTAAGAAGCCAATTGATCTGCTATTGAAATATTTGACATCCCATCTGATTTAAGATTCATCCATCAGAGATTCGTTTGATCAATTTTACCTTGTACACTATATTTAGTCTAAAAAGAACCAAATAATAGAAGTAACTCGAAATAAATTGACAGATCAAGTTCAAGGATCAATAGAAACAGCTGCTAACTGAGTTCATTTAAGTTGTAGATGCCAATGAAAAGTAAGACCAAACAGAAAATACTTTTCAAGTTTAATGCTACAAACACAGCTGCTGAGTTCAATCTTATTGGCTGCAGATATAGATGAACCATTGTTTATGCATCGACTTGAACGGATGTCGGGTATCGGATCAGACATCCTCCTTTGTCACATAAGCTCCTACAGAAACCATAAAAGAATAATAAGATATTGCATATTGACCAAGGATCAAAGCAAATCAGCAACAACAAAAGTGAAAAATAGAAAGGGAGGGAAATGACTATGGGCATAAGTGTACCGGAGTAACATGAGCACTTTGGAAAAGTGTAACAACATCATCAATATAAAAGTGAGCAACTCCACGAGAATAATATGTTTTAACAGATTAAAACTTAAAGAGATAAAACCTGTAATCTCAAATGCCCTATGTATCAACCATTCTATGATGGTGTACTTCTCATATCCAACATAAGAAAACAACAAAAGATAGTCAGAAACTAGGATCCCAAGACAGATATGATGGCCAAGGATAACAATATCAACTCAATTAGTTTATTGTCATCAAACCCTCCATGTTACTGAATTAGAAAGTTTATCCAGTAAAAATCAGAAAAAAAAAAAAAAACATGTATCCACAAGTCAAGTTGTTACATCCTTCCACTGATCATATATGATATTCAGTTACCTAGAAGTGCAATAAAATCTAAAACTGTTTTTTATTTTTTTTCTATCACTATTATGTGCACTATTTTGATATGCCCAATTAAACAACAGCTAGATTATTACAGAGGGACCAATTGTGTGACATACTTCTTAAACTTACCAGAACTCCAATTGCCATCAGTTTAATTAGGGACTCTGTTTAGATACATTTTCAAAAATTAGAAAAGCTCGACTCAACTCGAGTTTAGCATATCTCTGCTTGATCTGGCAATACAATCCAAGTTAAATTCGAATTCATCCCAAATTTGATCATGAACATCCAAAGTAGAATTCCTACTCTGCAGATTGAAAGATCGTTTATCACAATATCAATTTCAAGGCTAACCAAAAGACAAATAGAACTATTACATGCCAATCATTTTGGATGCAGCAACAAATACATGCAAGACATAGATTATGTGTCATTGACATTACGAATGGACTCAAGTCTCCCAAGAGTGATGAAATATCCAATCGAGTATGGAAATAGCACCATTCACATGTAATTCACTATAGGCCAATGTTGACACATGTTGCATGGTTTACTGCTTATAATTACAGCGAGCAACTTCTACTATAATAGCTGGTGAATGAGAGAATCTTGCAACTCATATAACAGCACCTAGCAAACTGCTGTTCAGAAATATGCTCGAAGTGCCAAAATGACAAGGTCCATCATGATTGTACAAAACCAAATTAGATCTATCAGTCTATAAGCAAAGACTACAATATTAAACCTAGATCATACAATAATTCAATAATAAAATTCATGGTTGAAACCATAGCAGAATTGGTGCCGGAATCTGGATAAGCTATGAACAATATGATCACGACTGGCTTAGGATGATCAAACCAGATTGATGGCAATGGAATCGGTTGAGAAAATAATTTCATAATAAAACACAAAAAAATACAAAAATGGCAAAACACAAAGATACAAAATACGATCAGAAAATAAAAAAATGTGCTAAAAAGGTTTCTATCTTCACATTTACAATATGTCTATCTTTTACAAGAACACATGAAATTGAATTATAATGAATAAAAAATTTATCGAATTTACCTAAAAATATTACCCATTTTTATCTAGGAGTTTCCCTCTTTTCAGAATTTACCTGAGGATGGCTCAATATGTTCAAATGCCCAAAAGCCCATGAACCGATTCACTGAATTATCCAGTTTAAATGAACTAAATTGGTTCAGATTCCATCAAATTAGATTTAGGAAGTTCCTAAAATAACCAAAATACAACAAACAGAATAATTGTTTAAATCATGTTTTCCTTTGACACTAAAATTTTGTGGTGAGTTGGACAAACTTTATGGTGTTCCAAATTGTGTTACACTAGATTGCATAATCAAGATAAAAATGTATCAAATTGGACTACAAAATTCACTAAAATTAATTTAAAAAAATATAAAAATCAATGGAGTAACTATTTAGATTGATGATTAAAGTCTGAGTCAAAAATCTGAGGTGAGTTGGAAAAAAAAAATGGGATTACACTTATAAATGAATTCAATTGCAGACTTAACTCGATTGCAGAATCATAGAGTAATTTATTTTCATTTCGATTCTGAAATCAAATGTAATAAAATTCATTTATGGACATAACACCATAAATTTATTCAACTCACATCAATCTTTCAGCATATATAATATACTTTTTTTTATTTTAACATAATTTTAGGAATATTTGAGTCAAATTTGACACGCTTTTATGTTGATTTTGTAACCGAGTATACCGCAATTCATTTATGAGTACAGTATAGTACCATAAAGTTTATCAAACTCACCTCAATCTTTTGATATGCCAGGCAAATATGATACAAACAGCGATTCCGTTGATTTTTTTTATTTTAGGTGATTTTCGGGATTTTTAGGTCTAAATTCGGCAGATTCACACTCAAACCCTATAACCCACGTAATAATCCTTAAAAGGCCAAGGACATATTTTTACACATAATAATCCTTAAGAGCACCCCCGGTAGATTTTGAAGAAAGGGGTAAAAACCAATATTTAAGATCAAACTCCAAATCCTATGGCGTTTTTATTCTCTTTATTAGCATCTTTATTTCATTAAGATATGAACAATTAGTGTTTATCCTTTCTTTTCAATTTTTAAACACTTTTGTTATCTATCTTACATGGGGGGTGGATGACAAACATTACAACAATGGTAGCAGATGGGAAATAAAATGGTTACAACAAAATACAAACAATAACAATATCTTTAATACATTTCACAAAGATGTTTTTGTTACTTGTGTTTGATCAATTCATATCCATTTGTGACTGACTGCCAACCACATGATTAAGAAATCAGCCAAAATAAAACTAGCCAAAACCTAATCGCTATTGAAAAGTACCGATACTGATTAGAGTTGGTAAACCAGAATCAAGCAACATTGCCAACTATGACCGAGAGAGTAGGCCATCTACAAAATCGCATATAATGAACTAGAGATGCAATATGATAGATCTTACAGCTAGACATTCCGAAAGAACCAAATAATGTCTAACATCACAAGCTATTATTTGAATACTCAACTAAGCACAAAGAAAAAAAAGAAAGTGATATGGAGATAGCAGCATAACAAAAAAATTTCTATAAAGGAAGAGCAAAAGCCAGACCATCTATCTTTGTGGCATCACATGAGCAGTCAACAAGTCTTGCAGACCCATTTCCGCAGCCCACAAATTCCTTAGGTCCAGAAGTTGACCTCCCCACACACTGCACCGTCTCAATCCCACACACTCGATTACCCTGACTGTTAAGTACACTGTTTTCTCCCACATTCTTCCCCTGCATCCCTGGATAAAGGCAGTAAACCTGATCATCACAACAGAAACCACATGAATTTAGAACCTGAGCACCACCCAGCATGTTTGCTTGGGTAGCATTAGAAACAAAATCCCCACTCCCTTTCGCTGGCTTCTGATAAGGAAATGATCCAATCTCTCCTTCAATCCTTCCCCTCATATCCACAAGCAAGCATCGAAGCCTTGCAACCTCAGCTTCCAAAGCAGCTTGGCCTTGAAGCCTCTTCATCAGTTGCTGGTTGATTGCTCTCAGATGAGCAACCTCCTCCTCCAAGGATGCAGCATGTGCCTTCTTCTTCTGCCTATACTTCCGAACAGCTTCTCGATTACCGCAAGACCTTTTCTTTGTAGAAGAGCTCTTCTCCATTGACTCGACAGCTTCATCAGGGGGGGCCGAGACGATCTTGGTGTGGACATGGAAGCAGGTATGTGTGTGTGAGAGAGGGTTGCAAGTGTGGGTGTGGGTGCATGTATGCTGTTGCCCGTCATTGAAGATGTCATCGAAGAAACTATCTATCGAGCGGCTGCCCGGAAGATCATCACCAGCGTTGGGTCCAGAGAAGACATCAGGATTCGAGAAATCGATGTCTCCGTCGTCCATGACCAAGCCCACAGTTCCTGAGATGGGAATTGGGGCTTCCTAACTGATGCCAACACAAAAGACAAAGCCTTCGAAAGGGCTCCGATCCGATGAAAGACAACGAACTAATTGATCATAAAAACTTCCAGATCATGAGCGCGACTCCGAAGTGAACGAACTCTGGGGAAGAAAGAAAGCCGGCGGAATACCTCAAAATCGATCACGCAGGAGAGGCATGAGGCCCATCAAACAAGAACTCCGGCGTCCAACCAAGAGGGTTTCTCTTCTCGCCGAAACCCCCCAACCAAGAGAGCAAAGACAGAGACGACAAGAGCAAAAAGAACAGGAATGTAAGAGAGGATTTCGGAAGGAAATAGCTCGCAATCTTTCTGACCTAAGCATGGATCGATGGAGCCCGAGCGAAATATTACTTTGAAAGGAAGCAAATAAGGAGGATTGGCTGCAGCGGAACGCCGAACCGCCGCTTTCCGGGATGAAGATGACGTCAGGCTTCAATGGTTCCCCAGCGCTGAGATCGATCAGAAGCCGTTTGATCGACAGCCAACGTCCATCTGCTGATGCGATTAGTCAAACGTCAAAACAACTAAAGTCAACAATATTAGAAGCATTGACTATGGTCGTCCCGGGAATTATATATAAATACAAATATGCCCCTTTTCGCTTCATTTATCAACAACGTGGCATACATACCAACATCATTAACATTGTTAGCTTCAGTATCACAACAAGAGACTGCTACTTTGGGTACAAATTTTGAGATGATTGCAAGATCAAACCAAGTATCATTTGCCATCACAATAACAAGTACTCATCGACGTCATTTTGAGATGAGTTACCAGTAGAATGCACAATGTTAACCAAGACTTTAGAGTAATTAAATTAAGGTACAGGAACAAAAGTACACAGTTTCTAAAAGCAAAAGAGACACATAGAAGATTACCCCAACAATTCCATGCAAAGAACGTCTATTGGAAAGAACAAAGTCGTGAAGTCAGACACAGATCACAAGGGAGAAGGAAAAGACCAATCACCTAATGCTTCGGTTGTTTGTAGGCCACAACCAAGATCCGCAAAATGGAGCAAGGCACTTCCAAGCTAGGGGGTCAGTCTATATTCACAAGATGGAGCAACTCGTGTGTCCTTTCCCCTTATTTTTCTTAAGATTGGGTGGCTGAAGCACCACTTTAATGGCCGCATCAAAAACTGCCTTAACATTCTGCACATTGCAATTCATACCAAAGCCTGAGGTACCTCACTAAGGTGCAATGAACTCAAAAAGTTTCACATAGGGATGAGAACATACTTGCTGGGTCTTGGAGCTGCACTCGATGTAGGCTGCCGCGCCAATCAGCTTCCTCAACTCTTCCCCCTTGAATCATGCAAACGTCATCATAAGCAACTCCAGCAATGCTGTTGAATGAATTAATACGATAAAAGGAAAAATGAAGTTAAAGCTGCAGATCTCCTGCAACAACTCTTACCTGAGCAGTACTCATAGGTACTGCACCAGGGTGATCTATAAAAAACTGCTTATCATCCCGGAGATCTGTCAACAAAAACATGCATGATTATTTGTGACATACAAAAATTAGAAGTCATCCTGCATCACCGAGATGGCATTAATTTGTATTGAGCAATGACCATCCGACAAGCAAATCGAGTTAGCATCATCAAGTGTGTGTTGTGGATATCCAGAGAAGAATGACCAACTCACAAAAAGAGAAAATCTCCATGCCAATCTCACTGGAAAATAGTTGCAGTTTTCTAGCTCATACACGGAAAGAAGACTTAAAAGCTGATTTTACGATGATGTCGTGAGTCAAAAATAAAACATTGTACCAAAGGATGTGAATCTGCAGGTGTGCCACTGCATAGCACCCACACACATACAATGATGAGTAACTCAAACTCTAATCTGTATATGTGAATCTTCTTAAGGCTTTGAAGATTCCAACCTATTCATGCCTAAATGCTGTCCACTACATATTTTAACAAATAACAACCAATTCGGTCCAACAGAACCACCAACACCAATTAATACTTTACCCATTGACTTGTCAGCTGTGATGTCTAAGATAAAGCAGAAATTCACAAGCTCAAAGAAAATGCATACCTCAATAACCACATTATTGATAAAAGAGACATATAACAGAACTTTAAGCTAACACTTTCCTTCCAGTATGTTCATATCTTCAATTATTTCCTTTTCTCTCTCATATACAAGTAATTATGACATAAAGCATAAACAATAATCATAGGGCTTCAAATTTTGATTACGGTCTTCACAAGAAAGTCATTTTAGAACCCAACATAACAAAAACAATTGCCTCTCTTTGCAAGATTACTGCAATTTAATGATGTGCATCGCCAAGTGATTTTACCCAAATCCATCACAATATCAGCTCAACCTTTTTTCAATAGTGTTAGCAATAATGCTTCTTCTAATTGCCCAAGATTTTACCCCAACATACATCCACCCCTCTCACTTGTGTTCCCATGATCATCACCGACTCCAGTAGTTCTGTTTCAGATGAACAAATTATTTTCTTCTTGTATTAACTTGGAGTTCTTTGAATTTTTTCACAAGTATATCGTGCAAATGTTCCTCGTACTAAAAATCATTAACGCTTTCCTCCAAAACATTAATTCTACATTATAAAAAGCTGCCCCTCAAACTGCAGGAAAAAATATTGGCCTCCTAATACTCATACTTCTCAGCGCTAAATGGTGTTAATGGAGTATCATTTTCAGGAGGAACATAATAGCTCAATTAAAAACATGATCCCTTGTTGCCAGAATCTTCATATTCATGATTGAATACTAAGAACTCTGAAGGTGGAAGTTTAAGATGCATAGTTGGATTTGTGGATCAGGTCCATCGGTCCAGGTCAAGAAACTTGGCCTATATAGATGTCAGTTCAAGTTCAAGACCAGCAAATGTTCCTTTGGTTCCATTCCCAACTCACTAGACCCATTCCCAGCACTACTGAATTCCTCTATAACTTCAACCAGAAACAAAAACCTGGAAGTCACATATATGAATCAACAGTTGCAATGCATCAAACCTCCATAGAATTTCTCCAACCCATGCAGAAATCTTAATTAATCTCAGCAACATTTCTTCGCTAGAAAGATTATGAGAACCAACAAAGAATATTGCTTTACCCTATTAATTCTAGAAAAGTTATTCCTTTCCACAACGTCCAGCATATTCCTGATCATGCTAAAAACAGGAATAATTATAATAAACATCACTAAGATCAGCCATCAGACTTCACAAACTGTAAATCAATCATGTTCTGCCTTCTGTCACATGTATATGTATATATGTATATATGTATATACATATATGTATATGTATGTATATACATATACATATATGTATGTATATACATATACATATATATATACATATATATACATATATATATACATATATATACATATATATACATATATATATATATATATATACATATACATACATATATGTATATGTATGTATATATGTGTGTGTGTGTGTGTGAACCCCCTCCCTCCAAAACCTCATACAAAGAAAAAGAAAAAACATCAAATATACAAAAATTAATAGCCAGAATAAAAAGAAATCTTTCTCACAAGTATTGCAAAATTAAGAGATGCTTCATTATTGCAACATGTATCTCATGGAAAATGGTGAAGATTGTAGCATTGGAGCATGACTTAGTAGCAGGAGGATCCCACGGAATGGAAGAGAAATATGCTGACCATAGCTACTGTTAAAATATGCAGTGTCCTTGGAGTTTAGGTTAAAGAAAAATCCATTCTAATCCTTTTTTGTACTATACCTCTTCAAAATAACATTAAAACAAATCAGTGCAATTAAACAGTCAACATGAACAATGATATCCAAACTGTACACTTCATGAAACACAAAAAGTAGGCTTAAGATAAAGAAACAAATTAGCAAGAGCAGACTAGCAAGTCCCATTAGCATCTGAAATCTAAACCTTATGGAAGACATGATTCATATGGAAATACCAAATTGAAATTTTAATACTTAAGCAAAGTACTACAAGTTCGTATGAATGTGAATCAATCATGTTATATTGTTACTATCAAAATGGCATATAATAGACAAAAATTACATTATAGCTTTTGAATCTAGGCCCAAATTATGTGCATTATACAAGCTAAACAATACAATTAAAGGGCACTTAGAAGTGACCTTGATTAATGGAAAATAGCTTTTCCATGATAACATACATATAGGCATTTTGGACTCTCCCAGCTAAGTTTGCTTCAGTATGGTGTAACAACACAATATGACAATAGGAAGTTCGACAACTTTGTGTGCTTATACATTATCATGTAATCACTGAAATTGTTTGGAGTTCAAATGTGCATAGACATAGCCATATACTTGACCAAAATAATTGGAGTCATGATGATTACCAAGCTTTGTTCCAACAAGAATTATAGGCACACCAGGTGCGTAGTGACTCAGCTCAGGAATCCACTGAAATGGGGAAAAGGGCAAATAAGGTAAGGAAAAGTAGAATGTTGACAAGTCAACAGCAAATACATGATAAAAAAAGAACTTAAATACAGAGATGAAGGTAACCAGTTTTTGCCTTCTTAGCCACATTTTCATAGCTCGCTTTACTTATCAAAGAGAATGCCAGCAAAAAAACATCTGCACCTCGATAGCTCAAAGGTCTAAGTCTGTTGTAATCCTCCTGGCCTGACCCATGAAACCAAGACAGCATAGCAGGCACATTATAATACATAAAAGGGTCAGTGACTACAGAGAAAGAAACAATATGAATAACCAACAAGAAGAAATGCTAAAGATTACCAGCAGTATCCCACAGGCCTATGTTAACTGTGTTACCATCAACTACAACATTAGCACTGAAATTGTCGAATACCGTAGGGACATAATCCTGTCTCCAAAAAATAATCATAATAATAACAAACCAAATATTTAGGCATATAAAGGAAGGCTTTGCTCTGCTCTCTAAGCTGTAATCAATGGTAAAAGTGTTGTATGGTAAATATTTCATCAGATGAACATCATTGACATGCATTTCATAAGGGATTGGATGCCTCAAAATATGAACCTGTATGTTGATAAGCAGATTGTTATTTCCTAAGCTGGAACTCTTTCAGATCCAAAGATTCAACAACAGTAACTTTCCAATCAAATGCATCAGAAAAGACAATATGAGATTAAAAAAAGGATGAAATTTTCTGAAATGCAACGCCCCAAACAAACCACAAAATAACAGGTTCCCAAATCAAGATCAGACCCTAAAAATGATGCAAAGCTTGCACCTTTCCCAGAAACTCGATGAGACCACCAAGAAGCACCAGACAAATCACAAAAGAAACGGACTTTTCAGTACTCACCGTGGGGAAAGTGTTGCTGGTGTACGATATGAGCATGCAGGTCTTACCGACGGCGCCGTCGCCCACCGTGACGCACTTTATGAACCTGGACGCACTCATCTCCTCCGCCTATCTCCTCCTCCCCTCAGAAAGCAGTCTTTTCTTCCTCCTATTCCACCTGCTGCAAGGAGCGTGAACCCGACTAGGCGCGGATTCAACGGGTACACATCTGAAAGCCCCAAGAGAAAGCCCCACGTTTGTCAGCCGACTCGAAAGCCTCCATGGATAGCAAAGGAGCAAGAAGAAGAAAGCCCTAACCCCAGCCCCGGAAGGAGAGGAGATGCACAAAACGATCGCCTTAAGGTCCCCTTCTCTCCCTCTCTTTCCCTTCTCTTTCCTCCGGCTCCGTGAAGAAACGAAAGAGAGGAATAGTGGGAGAGAGAAAGAGAGAGAGGAGGCGCACCTTGGGTTATGGGGAAGAACGGATCGGCCGGTAAATGGTGCGACGGAAGCGGTCGTCAAGAAGAACAGATTACATTATTCCATTAACAATGTGTGTATGTTGTGTGAGAGAGAATTAATATTATTCAGAGGCGTAAAGAAGGCCTTCAATATACTTCCAACTCCTACCCAACGTCATCACCTCCCTCTCTCTCCTCTCCTTCAAGTTTAATTCTAAAAGAATAATTAACTGATCTAAGTTTAATTCTTGCTTAACAAAAAGTTAATTCTTACCTGAGAATCCAAATAATAGCAACCATAAAACAAATTTCTCAAGTATGTTATTATGTTATATTATAAATAATAGTATTTAGCTAAATCAAAACTTATTATTATATCACTTCTAATGATTTTTTGATATTAATACAACACATCAATTTAGCCTAAATCGAACTAAATAAATTAATTATCGATTATGATAATTGATATTAGAGCTGACATAATATCTCTTACGATATGAAGTCACTATTGTATTAGTCCCACAGCACTATCTCCATTTAATTTTCATCATATCTAAGGTGGTATAAGACACAAATTGATTTATAAGAAACTAATAAATATATTATTTTAACTTGAATTTAATTATGAATGGGGCTCAATAAAATTAATGAGTCAATTGTCTCGTATAAAACAATTAGTATATACATTAATATCATATGCATTATATTTCATTATTATAAAGTTAATGATCCTTAGTAATATTAAAAAAATATGATTCTATGTAGTAATTATTGTTATCATCTTAATGATATTAAGAAATGATGAATTAGAATAATAATATTTTTATTTAATTTTAGAACTCAATCGATAAATCAATATATTTTAAAATTTTAATTGATCTAAGTTAAAGTTGTAAGTAAATAGAATAAAACAAAGTCACAAGTAAAAGGCAAGTGAAGAGAGACAAATCGATTTATAATAGTTCGATCTTTTCGACCTATGTTCTGATTCCTTTTCTCTCGATGTCATCGGCTTTCGTTATTAATATTCTTTCCAATAAACGAAAATCGTTATAATTTTCTTCTTTTTCAAATTAAGAAAATAATTTTCATATTTTCTTTTTACACAAGATATAAAATTATAACTAAACTTAAAAAGAAAAGGAGACTGCTTAACATTAAAGTTTATAATATTTTTGTTTAAGAAAAGATGCTTCATCAACCAAGCTTGAGTAGGATATTCATAAGTCGCAAAAGGCTTCAAGAATTAAGCAAAAAAAATTAAATCCTTGAATTTTCGAGGTACATGTGGTACTACTGTCGTAACTAGGTGGCTCTCCATACTACCATCGGCATAAGTGATATTACCATCGATATAGGCGATACACTTATGGAAACACAAAAAAAGCACAAATAATGATTTTCGATTGACTCAAGCGGTACTACCTCTTGGGCCTAGTGGTACCACTATCCAGGCCTGATTTAGTCTACTGATTTGACCTTTTAACTGGCTTAATACTAACTGAAATTGATCCATAATGATCTCGATTAAGACTTTAATAAATCAACCATACATGCGACATATAAACAAAGCTTTTGGTATGTTATATGCTATTTTGGCATATCATCCATTCTTTCGACACTTTGTCGAACCTTCGACATATTATCCTTTCCTTTGACACATCGTCCATTCCACCGACATATCGATTTTTTCATGATATCTAATCTTTCAACGCAATATACGATCCTTTTAGCATGATGCCCAAACCTATAATACAAAGTCTGATATGCAACATGTCGACCAATCCTTTAACTCAACGTCTAATTTTCGGCATGGTAGTTTCTTAATACAACATTCGACTCTCCTACTCAATAGTTAACCCTTCGATGATCCATGTCTGTGATCGAAATATTTCTTACATCACTTATCTCAAAAGCATATTTAATCCAATAAATTTATTAATTAGTATCATCATCAAAATTCAGGATTCAACAATCTCTTTATTTTTAATGATGACAATCAATTGATAATAAGGTTTTAACAAGACTCCACTATTTATTTATCGTTTTAAAATGTTATGATAAATTTGAACTCAAATGATCTTACATCCTTTTAAATACATACATTGAATTTAAATTGAAAGAAATTTGATGTTGTCAATATTATGATTTAATGAGCCCAAAAATCAATGTTCAATTAAGTTTCAAATTTCAAGTTATAATCATAATCATTTTAAGTTTCAAAATTTAATAATTATCAATATTTAATATCAATCAAAATATAAATATAAGTTAACCATTTGCATAAATCAAACAATAATAACAAAAAAATCATAAGATATCATAACTCTCCCTATTAATACATAAGTCACCATTTTCCTCTTGGTTAATAAAAAATATGTTTTGTTAATAAAAAAAATATGAGTTACTATTTCTCCTTTTTTATCATAAGTAAAAAGAATAAAGTAATACCATAGTATTATGGTACTATTCCCCCCTCCCCATCAATGTTTCAATTATGTAAAAATAAAAATTATATTAATATTATTGTACATGAAGGACCTATGGATATTGAAAGGTCAATTGATGGTGAGGTTATAATAAGATTCTCCTTATCCATATGCGATCTTAGAAATATGATGAATTTAAATTCAAAATAATATTTTTTCAATAATAGTCTTGAATTCAAGTTCAGACAAATTCAATCTTATTGGTATTATCATTGCAAGCCCAAATATTCAATTAAATTTTAAATTTTAAAAAATAATTAATAAAAGTTAGGCATGAGTTACTACTAATAAAAAGTTATAAAAGTTAGGCATATAAGCTACACATGAATCACTATTTCGCTTACTTTATCATCAACAAAAAATATGAGTTACTTTTTTTTTCTTTGTCATCAACAAAATGAAGTATACAAGTCATGAATATAAAAGAGTTATACAAAATAAATCTCGAGTCGTAAATACCAAAAGATCATGATTCAATTAGATAAATCTTCTTCTTAGTCATTAACAAAAGGAAAGAATCATAGGAGAACAAATAGTAAAAAGTCTTGATTTATACAATATAAATATTAAGTTGTGAAATATCATGATTCGTTTAGATAAATCTCCTCCTTAGTCATTAGCAAAAAAAAAACACAAGAATAAATAGTAAAAGGTCTTGATTTATACAAATTAAATCTCGAATCATGATTCGTTTAGATAAATCTTCTTCTTAGTCATTAACAAAAAAAAAAACAATCATAGGAGAACAAATATTAAAAGGTCTTGATTCATACAAAATAAATCTCAAAGTTATAAACACCGAGAAGTTAAATGAAAGATCATGATTTGTTTACATAAATATCTTTCTTATTCATTAGCATAAAGAAAGAATTAAAAGAACAAATAGTAAAAGGTCTTGATTCATATAAAATAATTCTCAAGTAGTAACGAGAAGTCAAGTGAAAGATCATAATTCATTTAGATAAATCTTTCCTTTAGTCATTAGCAAAAAAAAAAAAATCATACGAGAACAAATAGCAAAGGGTCTTTAATCATGCATTGTTAAGATCCATTAGTCATCTTTAAGAGCATCATTAATATATTTAAGCTCAATTTGAGTTAAAAAAAATCAGCATTTGTATAAATATTTTTTAACAAAGAATGAGTTTGAATACCTTTTAATGTATCTTCAATAATTAGCTCCTTAAGATGTGCATCTATATACTTTCATTCATTAAGTAAGATTTCTTTATAAGTAAATCAGCATTTGCATAAATATTTTTTAGCAAAGAATGAGTTTTAATACCTTTTAATGTATCTTCAATAATTAGCTCTTTAAGATGTACATCTATATACTTTTATTCCTTAAGTAAGATTTCTTTAGAAGTAAATATATCCAAGTTACTTTAGAAAGAAGAATCACCGTTCAAATTTAATTTTTCAACTTTAAAATCATCATCAAAATTATTTTTCTTAGTTGTGAGAGATTTATCAAAAATAACATGAATATATTTCTCAATGACTAAGTATCTCTTATTGAAAATTTGATAAGTTTTAGAGGTAGAGGAATATCTAAGAAAAATACCTTCATCTGATTTTGTATCAAATTTTTCTAAGACATCCATATCATTTAAAATAAAATATTTATAATTAAAAACTTTACAATATGAGATGTTGAGTCTTTTATTATTTTATAATTTATAAGGATTTTTAGATAAATGAGATCTTATATGAACCATTTTCATAGCATAGGAAATTGTATTAATGGTTTTGACCCAAAAGTATTTAGGTAGGCTATGTTCATTAAGTATTATCTTTGTCATCTCTTCTAAGCTCCTATTCTTTCTCTCAATAATTCTATTTTATTACAAATTTTTTGGAGTAGAGAAATTATAAGTATACCCATTCAAATCATAAAATTCTTAAAAATCATGATTTTGAAACTCACCATCATAATCATTACGAATTAAAAAACCATAAAATATTTTTATTTTGAACTTATTTATAAATTTTGGTAAAATATTTGAAACAATCATTTTTATTTGCTTAGAAGTATATAATCATCAATAATTACAAAAGTATATCTACTACCTTCTAGACTTATAATATCAATAGGTCCAAATAAATCCATGTGAATTAGTTATAATAGTCTATAGGTACTTACTTGATTTTTTAGTTTAAAGCTACTATATATATATTTTCTTAGTTGGCACACATCACAAATTTTATATTTAACAAATTTAATTTTAGACATTCTTGTTACAAGTTATTTAATTTTAATTTATAAAATTAATTTCATACTAGCATATCCTAATCCCCTATACCAAAGTCATGCATTATCATTTAAAATTAAAAAATAAGTTACATCACGAAAATCATCCAGATCAATACTATAAACATTATCACTTCTTAAAACTATCATATATTTATTTTTTTTTATTTCTATTATGCAAGCATGATATTCAAATTTAACATTATATCCCTTATCATAAAGTTGGCTAATGCTTATTAAATTGTGTTCAAACCATCTACCAAAGGCACATCTTTAATTAAGATATTTGATTTGTTACTAATATTTTCAATACTAATAATTTTTTCTTTATTATTATCTTCGAATATAACATATCCTCCATATTGACAAGTGAGTTTTAAGAAGTTTGTAGGATCTACTATTAAGATAACATCTTTTGCTCCTAGCTCTTATTTTAAAGTGCTTATTTAACTTTAGATCCTTTATGGTTAAATCTATCTTTCTTGCTTTTTGGATTCAAATCATTTATTATTTTTTTACGAACCCAAACTAATTTAGAATGACTATAATTCTTTAGAAATCATGTATAACGATAGTGATTAATTTTTTCACAAAAATTATATTTAATTTTAGGAGAAATATATAGTATCGATCCTTTTACAAATTTAGTTGGCTTTTGATATGTGCTATTACTTGTGAGACTAATACCTTCTATTCTAAATATACAGTCTTGGTTAGCAAAAATCATATCAAGTGACTTATTTTTAATTTAAATTTTCTAAAGTTTATCGTAAAATATGTTTTTCTTTTTAAGAGATTTTATTATCTTATTACTATCAATTGATTCTTGTAAGTAATTTGCTAGTTTCTCATTCATGACAATTAGGTCCTCTTTTTGTATTTTCTAAAGCATATGATTTTTGAAATGACTCTTTTTTAAGTTGAAGATTATATAATTTTAAATTTTTAATATATTAAAATCATTAGTAAGTAATGCATGATCCTCTTTTAGTGAATTATATTTTTTATCAATCTTTTTTAGTTCATCATATAAATCATAAAATGCTTCAACTAATTCTTCATAAGGAAGTTTCGAGAGAATTTATTATCTCATTGTCGAAAGTTGCTAAGGCATAATTTGATACTTCTCTTTCATTGATTTATTCTTCTACTTTGGATTCACTCGATTCATCTTATGTTACTTTGAGTACTTTTTTTTTTTTTTTTAGGTTGACATGTTCTTGTTCAAATATGGATACTTGTTTTGTAAGTATCTCGATTTTTTGCACTCATAACATAATACAACTTTTTTTTTCACTTTTTTTTTTCCTTCTCAACTATCTTATTTTTTTTCTCATAAACTTTTTGAATCTTTTTGTAATAAATGTTATGTCTTTATCATTATCACTTAACTTTTTGCTCGAGTAATTTTCTTTGGATTTGAGAGCTATATTCTTCCTTTGAAGGTTTTTCTCTTTTTCATTGTTTTATATATAAAGATCTTTTCAATTCTTCAAGAAGAAGGTTGCTTAAGTTTTTGGCTTCTTAGATTGTCAATACCTTTGGATCCTAGCTTTTAATGAAATACCTTAAGATCTTATTCACTAATTCAAAATTAGTATAAGTTTTACCAAGAGCTTTTAATCAACCGACAACCTACATATTACCAATAGACTCGTTCGGTTTTATTTTAAATAATTTATAACTATAAACAAAAATATTATTTTTGGATTCTTTTACTCTACTTGCATCTTCATTAGTAACTTCAAGTGTGTGTCGTATATCATATGTCATATCACAAGTAGAAACTCAATTAAACTTATTTTTTTAAAATATAAAATAAAACATTCATAACTATAGTATTTAAAAAAAATATTTTTTTTCAAAATCATTTCATTCTTCCATTAGTTTAGAAAATTTTTGAAAACCAAACTCGATAATATTTCATAAATCAAAATTATTAAAAAGTAAGAAAATCTTTATTTATGTTTTCCAATAGGAGTAATCCATCCTATTGAATATAGGAGGACGTATGATAGAGTATCAATCTTGATTGCTTGAAAATATCATTTATTCTCTCTTGGGTGTTAATCCAAATGAAAGAACCTTGTTTTGATACCAATTGTTAGAATCTTAATGAAACTAAGAGGGGGAGGGTGAATCAGTGCAATAACATTTTTAATTGATTTTAAATCTTGATTAATAAATTAACATGTTTTGAAAACTTGATTGACCAAGTTAAAGTTGTAGAACAAAACTAAGTCTTGTTCTAAGTCACAGATAATGAGTAAGTAAAGAGAGACAAATTGATTTATAGTAATTCAATCTTTCCGACCTAAGTCCACTCCTAATTCATCTTTCCTTGAGACTATCGGCTTTTACAATCTATCTTCTTCCCAATGGGCGAAGATTAACTATAATTTTTATAACTTTCTCATTTTTCAAGTTGAGGAGATAACCTTCACACTCTTTTTTTATACAAGATCTCTCATCTCCTATAACTTAGAATTATAACAAATTCAAGAGGAAGAAACTTAAACTATGTTTAAAATGAGAGTTTATAATACTTTATTATCTAAGAATAGATGCTCCATCAACCAAGCCAAAGTGGGGGTATTTATAGGCCTCAAAAGGCTTTTAAAATTGAGCCAAAAATTTAAATCCCCAAAATTTCAATATACGAGTAGTACTATCATCAGCACTAGATGGTACTATCACTATAACCAAATAGCCCTAATGGTACTATCATTGAACCAGACAGTATCACCATCAACATAGATCATACCACTATCAAAAACATCGAAAAAACATAAATTATACTTTTTGATTAATTCAAGCAGTACTACTACTTAGTCCTAGTGGTACCACCACCTAAGCATGGTTTAGGCCATCAATTTGATATTCTAACAAACCCAATTCGGCCCTAATTCAAGCCCAATGGCTTTCTTGACAAGTTGGCATGGTTTTGGCTTGATACTAACTCAAATTGATTTATAATGATCTCAATAAAGACTTTGATAAATCAACCACACATATAGCACATTAACGAAGCTTTCAATATGTTATACCCTATTCGGGTAAATCATTCATTCTTCCGGCATTTCATTCGAACATTCGACACATCGTTCTTTCCTTCTGCATATTGTCATTTTGTCGACATGTCGATTTTCCCACGACATCCAATCTTTCGACATAATATCTGAACCTTCTACTATTATGCATGAATGTATAGCACGAAGTTTGATTTGTAGCACATCGATCAATCCTTCGGCTCGACATTCAATTTTTTGCATGATAATTTTTTAATGCTCGATATTTGACCATTCGGTGATCCAAGTCCATGATTGAAGTATTTCCTATATCACTTATCTCAAAAATATAAATAAATTTAATAATTTAAAATTAAATAATTATCAATTTTCTTTCAAGTTGGCAAATTAATATTTAATAGAGAGAAAGTATTGAATCTCGGATTTTAATGATGAAATCAATTGATGAAAATATGATCTAATATGCATTTGAGTGATGCAGAACTAACCTCGATCAAGGAAAGACAAATTGATTGACATAGGAAGAATCAAACGTTGGGCTAGAGTAGAACATATCGGAAGATTGAACATCGGGCCAGAGAACTGGTTGACATGCCGGAAGGACTTCGTGCCATAAGATTAGGCATCGACCCGAAGGATCGGACATTGCACCAAGGAGATCGAAAGTTATGGAAGTCAACATACCGATTAGGCAATACATCGAAGGATTAGATGAATCGTCGGATTAACCAATGATATGCTGAATAACATAGGATTTACGTTTGTAATCAATTGTGTCTCGATCGAGTTAGTTTAGATCTAATTGAGTCGGTATTTGGGTAAAATAATATCAACTCAATTAGAGGCAACTGAGCCCGAATTGGGACTATTTTGGGCCAAATGGAAGGCTCATTCAGTAACTCATAACTAGCCCAAGCGATGGCACCGCCAAACTGGGCAATGATATCGCCTAGACTGTCTTCCAAACTATATCAAGTGGTGGTACTGTCAGATTAAGCAGTGGTACCGCTAGTTGTCAGTCTAACAAACGATGGTATTGCCCAATAATGGTGGTTGTACCGCTAGTACCCCGAAAACCCAAGATGAGACTGTTAGGAATGAGTCGGCACTAAGAGGGGGGGGCGAATTAGTGCAGCAATAAAAAAACTACATCAGTTTTAAAAATATTTTCGTATGATAAAAATCAAACTTGAAAGATAACTTAAAATCTTGTGTTCGTAAACCTATTGAAGGCAATAAGCAAGTAAAATAGTTTGCAGTAAAGTAAATTACTTAAAAGAAATGCAAACTAGATTTTTATAGCGGTTCGATCGTCGTGACTTACATCTACTTCACCGATTCCTCTTATGTCGAGGCTACCGGCATCCACTATCTATATTCCTTTAATGGGCAAAAATCAACTACCCTTACAAATCAATTCTCCTTTTGACATATTCAGGAGAGAACCTTTACAACCCCTCTTACTCCTCTCGCGAACTATATTAACACTTAAGATTTGAGAGGAGTTCACACACAATTGCAATAATGTTTTGTTTCCTTTTTTGCTCTCAATTGTATGTATGTTAACTAGGGATGAGATGAGTATTTATAGGCCTCAAGTTGATTCAAATTTTGAGCTTAAAAATATCTTATCCCCGGTTTCCCGGGTACGGACGGTACCACCACCTGTGTTGGGTGGTACCATCGCCTGTAGCATTGACACTGGGTGGTACCATCGCCTAGTCTGGCGGTACCATCGCCTGACACCCT
The DNA here is from genome assembly GCF_036884655.1 of Musa acuminata AAA Group. Taxonomy (NCBI): domain Eukaryota; kingdom Viridiplantae; phylum Streptophyta; class Magnoliopsida; order Zingiberales; family Musaceae; genus Musa; species Musa acuminata. Next base: position 16,157,504 of record NC_088327.1, on the reverse strand, counting down.
GACACTCGACGGTACCACCGCCAAGACTAGCGGTACTACCGTCTGACATAGTCTCGGAGATTGTGTCACGACGGTTTTACCTGTTTGGTGACTGTTTAGGCCTTCCACTTGGCCTAACATAGCCCAAACATGGGTCACTGAATGGGCCTTTCTCTTGGCCCAAAATAGTCATATTTCAGGCTCAATTAATCCCTAATTGAGTTGGTTTAATATATTCTAAACTGACTCAATTAGACTCTAAACTAACTCGATCTAGACATAATTGATTAAAAGCGAATCCTATGTTGTCCAACATGTCAATAGTTCTTCCAGCGCTTCATCCGATCCTTCGGTGCTTCGTCCTCTCCTTCGATGTATTGTCCAATTGGCATGTTGTCTTCTCGCAACATCCAATCTTCTTGGCCCGATGATCGAATTCATGGCCTAAAGCCTTCTACGTCGATCGATCCTCCTGCCTGACGTCTAATCTTCTGACATGTTTGCTCCGGTCTAACGTCTGATTCCTCCTACTTTAATCAATTTATCTTTTCTGATCAATGTTAGCCTTGCGTAACTTAAACGAACATTAAATCATAAACACTCTCAATTGGTTTCATCATCAAAATTCGAGATTCAACAAAGATACTTTTTGGCTCTATTTTTGAAGTCATTTGGAGTCTATAAACACCCTAGCTATTCTTGTTTGAACAAGCAAGAATTAGAGGGGAAAAGGGAAAGTATGCTTAAAAAAAAAGTGTGCAATCTCTCTTAAAGTATAGAGTCATCTCTTCCTAGCATTTAGAAGTTCTTCTAAAGGGAGAAATAAGGTCTAAGTGTAAAAGAGAGAGGTGTAAAGGTTCTCTCCTGCCTATGAAAAGGAGAAAATTTTATAAGGGTAGTTGATCTTCGTTCGTTGAAAGAAGCTTGGTAGTGAAAGAACCATTATAAATCTGGTTTGTAAATACTTTATACTTTTCATTTATTTTGCAAACTGATTTCTTAATCTCACTATGCTTTTGTATGTTTTTAAGTTAAATATTTATTCGATATGATTTCATCGAATAAAGTTTTCAAATCTATGCGATTTTACGAAAGCACTAATTCCCCCCCGCCCCCTCTTAGTGTCGATTTCAATCTTAATAGTTGGTATCAAAACCAAGTTTTTCTCGATTGGTTTAACACTCAAGAGAATGACTTTTACCGGTAATCTAGATGGTCACTCTATCATTCATCCTCTTATGTTTAATAAGACGATCGACACATATTAAAAAATATTTATGATGGTTTTTTTTACTTTCTATGGATTTTAATTTATAGAATATTATTGAAAATAATTTTCAAAAGTCTTCTAAACTAATGAACGATTAGAATGATTTGAAGAAGAAGATTTTTTCTTTGAATGCTAAAACGATGAATGCTTTCTTTTATGCTTTGGACAAAAATAAATTTAATCGTGTTTCTATATGTAAAACTGCACATGATATTTAATACATACTCGAAATCACACATGATGGCACAAGTAGAGTTATCTAAAAGTAATCTCTTGATGCATAGTTTTGAATTGTTTTGAATAAAGCCAAGCGAAACTATTATTGATATGTATACCCTTATAGATGTTGTCAATAGTGTGAAAGCTCTTGCAAAAGACTTGAACAATTTTCTACTTGAAGAACTTATCAGGTCTTTAATGACCTATGAAATGATATGTATGACATATGACGAACATGAGAATAACCTTCCAAAGAACATGAAGGATTTGACACTTAGAACAAAAGAAGACTACTCGAGTGAAAGCTCAAGTGATGATGACCTTGAACTCCCTACAAGAAAATTCAAAAAATTCACAAAACATGAATCTAAGAACAAAAACGAACTTAAAAAAAGAAGAAGCTATCAAAGAAAAAGAAAGCATTCAAGGTAACTTGGGATGAATCGAGTACATCCGAAGACGAGGAGCAAACCGATGAAGATGAAGTGGTGAACTTCGCTTTAATGGCTCTCAACGACGAGGTAAATGAATCAACCGAAATTTCTTTACCTTATAATGAATTATTTGATACATTTAATAATTTGTATGATAAATTTAAATTAGTTAGTAAAAATTTTAAATTGCTAAAAAAGAATCATGCTTCTCTTTTTAATGAATTTAAAAAATTTAAAAATGAGCATGATAATTGCATGTTAAGCTTTTGCACTAAATGTGAAGAGTTAGATTCATACAAAAAGAAATTTTTGATATTATAATAAACTTTAGAAAAATTTAAAATTGATAGCAAATCTTTAAATATGATTCTTGTCAATAAAAGTTATGTTCGTAGTAAGAAAGGAATTGGCTTTATGAGTAACACTCAACAAAAGCTAACTACTTTTGTTAAATGATTCACGTTACATATTTTCTTTGAAAATAAATATAATTTTTTATAGTAGACATGGTCATTTTATATATAAATATTTATTTAAAAGATATAACTTGCACAAATTAATTTGGGTTCCTAAAGAAACTATGAATGACTTAATACCAAAAATTAAGATAAGTAGATTCAACCATGAGGGACCCAAAGTCAAATGGGTACTTAAAGGAAACCCACCTTTCTTGTAGATATCTCTATAATCGAAAGCTAGGAGTAAAAATAATTTTTTGATAGTGGATACTCAAGGCTTATGACCGGAGATCCAATACACTTTACAAAGCTCACTAGCCGAAATAAAATAATCTTAATTTAAGATGTTTTATGTTCAATGAAATCATACTTGATGATTTTATATTATGCATAAGGATTTAAAGTAACGATGATTTAAAATCTTATGTTTTGGAATTATGTGTTATACTTTTGATCTTGATGATTTTTATGATAAATCTTGTTTTCCAGTTTTAAACATGATGCATTAATTTGACATAATAAAAAAAAACTTGGGAATGCTTGTATGAATTTAATCATATGAATTGAAACAACTAAAAAGAGGAAAATATTTTTCTTAAAAATTTCTCAATCGAGTTTTTCAATAAATGATTGATGAATTTATGTTCTTTTATGAATCACTTGAATTATGAAAGTGATTTTGATGATTTAAATTTGAATAACTTTTATCCAAATCTTTCACATGATACTTGAGATTTATTCTAAATGAATCAAGATCTTTTATCTCTTATATTTCTTTTTCACTATTTACAAAAGGAGAATTATCTAAATGAATCATTATTTTTCTTTTGATTCTTCAAAATTATAACTTGAAATCTTTTATGAATCAAGATCTCTTATTATGTGTTATTGTATCATTCATTCTTATTATTTAAGAGGAGATTTTTTTTATGAATCATGATTTTTCTTGTAAATTCTAGAAATTATAACTTGAATTTTTTTAATATATGAATCATGATCTTTGACAACTTGAGATTTCTAATAAATGAATCAAGATCTTTTATTCTCCTATGGTCCTTTTTACTATTTACTAAAAATATTATCTTTTTTTGAAATTCATGACTTAAGATTTCCCTTATTATTCGGTCTCCTAAGATTTCTTTTCATTTTTTTTTAAGGAGATCAAAATGAATCATGTCTTTTATTATTCACATGATCTTTGATATTATATCTTTCTTGATATTATTTTCATTATGTATAATTACCTTGTATTTATGATTTATTTATCTTTATCATGATTTAAAAATTAATTTAAAAAGAAAAGAATTATAATATTGTATTCTTCTCTTCTTTTTGACAATTACAAATGGGGAGAAAGATTTGCTTACACAATTTAAAAAGAAGCAAAAAACTTGTTAACTTGCAAAAATTCCTAACTTGCACATCTAAATAGAAGCAAAAATTACAAACTTGCACATCATAAAGAGAGATAAAACCTAGCTTACTCATCTCAAAAAGAGAAGCAAAAATTGTTAGCTTATATATTTCAAAAAGAGAAAAACTTGTTTGCTTGTACATCAAATGAGAAGCAAGAAGTCCTATCTTACACATCTCAAGAGAAGCAAAAATTTTACTAACTTGCACATCTTAAAAAATTTACTAACTTATATATTCTAAAATGATGTAAAACTTGCTAATTTACTAGCTTGCATTCTTTTTCAAAAATTTGCTAGTTGCACTTTTTTTCTTTTTTTTATGATAAAGGGGGAGAAATTATGATGATAATATGAAATTATGCACGAAATACTCATGATATTATGTAATGTACTTTGATATTTTGATACCATAATGATTTGTAATAGTTTGGAATTATGCATGTGTAACAATGCAAATAGTATATGATGATGTTATTCATGATTAAAATCATTTCAACGTGAATTAGAAGGTTATCAATTGATGAATCTTGGATTTTGATGATAAAATCAATTGATGAAAATATGACCTAATACATTGAGCCGAGTTGCGAAAACTTTTGGATGGGTATCCTACATCTGAACTGAATTCTTTCTGGTTAAAGAATCTCTTTCTAGTTGTTCTGAAACAATTAGGAGATTCTCTGGAAGAAATACGGGGTTTTGCTTTTGGTGGCAACATGCTATTGGTCGCTTGTGGGGTCAAATCAATACGTTCTAGGAAGAAATATTTGAATATCAATCTCATCGATCTCATAAGTATCATATTTGAGGGAGTCAGATGAACTAATGACATGTCGAACAATATAAGATTTGCTTTGTAATCTGTGTCTAGATCGAGTTAGTTTAGATCTAATTGAGTCGGTATTGAGGGTAAAATATGCTTTGGTCATTCAGAGAGAGAAAGGATAGACTATTTCTCTTTTCTTCTAATATATTCAAATTTAATTTTACAGAGCTATAAAATCCAACCATGCTTGTTGCAAAGATTAAGATTAATCTTATGGATCCATATCAAATATACTATCATTGATATAATATGTATTGAATAATATCAATGTACCGAGATATAATATGATGAGATATACCAACAAATCAGTATATTGTGATTGTATTGTTATTATTTTATTATCTAAGGATTACAGTCGACAAATAGCTTAAGATTAAGTGATCAGTACGTTGGTTATGCTGTATAAGAGATTTGGTTCATCTGAAGCAGTTGGTTTATGCTTATGATCTTTATTTCATTAATTTGATGTGGAATTAACTGCTCGAATATACACATTTTGGTGCATGCAGAGGATGGGACGCATCCGCAATTTGGCTAAGCAGGAAGGGTTTTATTGAGATCAATGAAGGAAGGATTCATCTCAAGAAAATGATGGAGTGAAGAGTAATCATCAGATCCATTATCTATTATTGTGACAGAGTGCTCAAGACGAGATCGTATTCGATCCCTTCCTCGATAATTAAAGCCGGTCGCGTAGTTGCCGAACAATAGTAGTGCAAGAAACGGCATCAGCTCAATCCTTTTGGCTCGCCCGGGCACACTTGGCTTGGACTGCGAGAGTGGCTGTCGTCCCCTCACATCCCGCGTCCGCGCCGTAGGTCGCCGCCGACACCGGCAACACGCAGCTGGCCTTCCCCAAGCAGGCCTGCCATGGCAGCACAACATGCATGCATCAGTTGAGTTGCTTCACGTACGTATACGTTATGATAAGTCGGATGTTTGAAAGGTTACCTGCTCCACCACACTCTTGGCCTGTCGCGCATGGCAACTCCCTACGGTGAAGTTGCCGCAGATCCCGCTGGGGTTGCCGAAGCTTGCGAAGACGATGGAGCGGATCACCTTATCCCCCGTGCACGTCAAGGTGGCGTCTGGCTTCGCGTCGTTGACGACGCTCTGGATCTGGCTGTTCTTGATGGCCCATGACCTGACTTGCGGAGGGTTGGACTCCGAGACGAAGCTGCAGATGTTGTCCCTCTTCACCGTCATGATCAGTATGTCCTCCGGCTTCCCTCCGCGCTCCTCGAAGACGACCATGAGATTGTCCTTTGACTTCAAGAAGGATCGCGGCACGTGATAGCTGCAGCATGGGGTACACCATCTCAGTAACCGTGCGTTCCTTCCATCGGCATAATGGCATTGGCTGATTACTTACATCGATTGAGAAGGCTTCCCGAGAGGGCTAAGGTAGGAGACCCAGTAGCGACCGATGCTTTCGCCATTGACCCACACCTGTCCTTTCCCCATGGACTTCAAGTCCACAGCAACAGGGTCCTTTCCGTTCGGAGCATCAAAGTATCTCTGGGAAGAACAAGGCTCAGAAACTCGATGCGACTGTGTTGAGACAAAAGACAATGCCGTGCTTTACCTTGTACCATGTGATCGGAGAGTCACTCTTCGCGTCCTCCCACTTAAAGGAATCCACTTTCTTCTCGTCGTAGATAGCCTTCCTCTCTCCTTCCATTGCAACCTTGGCGACGGGGAATCCAACGCCAGTGAGTTTGCTTGCATTTCCTTAAGTAGAATAGGGACCAAGGAGGAGAAGGTGAAGTACCTTGTGCCCCCACACGTTCTGCGACAAATCTAACGACCCTGCGTTGAGACCTTGGACGACGACGGTATGAACCCCGGAGAGTCTGTGTTCCAAGTACGCTCCACTATCCTGCATGGATGAAGCATCGAAAGAGTCACCTCATTGCACTGCTGTTGGTTTGCAGAGCAACTTAGCTTGCACAGGTTTTACCGGCAATCCCACTGTCATCCCCAAGATAGCTACGTCATTGGTTCCTGCCTGCAGATCCATCGGCTTCTGGAAGACAAAACTTTTCTCGATTTTGGTTCCATGTCCAGATCCTATGTATTTGCCGTTCACAAAGGCATGCATTGCATGGCCAAGGTGCGAGACTTGGAGCACAGGCCGGATGTCATGTCGCATCGATAGATCGTCTTTCTCCAAGTTGAAGCTGCCGAATATCAACTTGTAATCATCAATCCATCTTCCTAGATGAGAATCTTCTGTAAAGAGGAAGACTGTTAACATACCTCGTCGCGTACCAAAGGTAATCCGTAGTATCTTTGGTCATGTTGACTAGTTCCTGAGGCCCTTTGGCTTTAATGGAGGTGTCCCGTACGCTTGGTGGCTGCTCCACGTACATCTGCCACTTGTTGTTCTTGCTGTCGTCCTTTGCTGGATTGAATGTTCTCGCATTGTGCTGAGAGTTAACCTGTGGAGGTGCAGCAAGAGTTACACTACTCTGCAACACCCTCTGTTCTCCAGCCTAAGAAGGATGACAGGTTTCACGGCCTACTCACCATCTGATTGTTGTACACCACAGTCTTGCAGTCAGGGAGGATGCTGATGGAGCGGCGAGGGAGGAAGTACTCCGTACCTCTGAACTTTACGGTCCCATCTCTTCGTGCGTTGGTGTTGGTTAGGAAAGCCACGCACACGTTGTCTTCGGGTATCTCATACAGTCTAGCCTGCAAGCCCAATAAACCATCTCATTGTATCAGTTCCTCTCTGCTTTCAATAAAATGGTGATCGAGCTCATCTTACCTCAAAACCCGAGCCGAAGCTTTGGACGGAAGGAGATCCCTTAAGAAGAGCCTTGCTGCACAACTTCAATGCATAGTGCAAGTCCCTGAGATGACCCCATTTGGGCTCCTTCGGCAAACCTGAATCAACTTCATGAGTTAAGATGAAGATAGAAGAGACTATGGCGAAAGCTCCCGGCGTCATACCGTATTCATCCAGAGGGGCTTCATCGTAGTATCTCGTCATCACGAAAGCAGCTCCTGTCCTCCCAAAATTGGTTCCTCCGTGGTACTGCAAGCGCATAATGTCATAGATTCTCTAATCTTCTTGATATCTGACGAGTTCTCGGAGAAGGAATCCATACCATGTAGTAGTTCACCAGTGTTCCGTTCTTTGAGAAGAAGCGTGCCACAGAGTACGCGATGTCCTCTGCTGATCTTTGAGATGGTGGATCTCCGAATACCCTGTACCTGAAATAAGCAAGCATCGAGGTTGCTTAGATTCATTCCTGCAAAGATACACTGAAGAGAAGGCTGTCTTCTTCATGGAAACTTGGACTTACTGAGCTGTCCAGTTCTCGGTCCAAAGGGAAGGCTTCGTCCGATCGTCTGGGCCTTGAAATGTATCTCCACAGTTCCTTCCATTGCATGCGTTGATCTACACGCATGACACAGTGGTAATTAGATTAGACATACCTACAGCATCACCATCAATCTGCAAACCTGAACATACCACTTCACCAGGAGGATCATTCTGTTTGCACATCACCCACGGCACTCCGGTGTCGAGGCCGACAGCCATGTTGCCTGCCCACTTGATGTATCTTGCGCCGCCCTCGAACGCTCGTGCCACGTTGTTGTACTCGTTCTCGATCTGGTCGATGAATAAGCATGGTCGAGCAGTGAGAAGCAACAAGAGAAGAGAATACGAGAGAAACCGAAGGAGATGCAGAAGCTGAACCTGTGCTAGAATGATGGGACCTCCTTGAGAGGCGAACAGTTTCTCATCCTTCATCTTCTTCACGATCATCGTCGCGAACCTTTTCATATGGTCCTGCATCCACCAGCAAAGTCTTAGAGAAACACAGCGACATGTGGAGTGTACCGCAAATTACCTTGAAGGGTTTATTGTCCGTCCGGAAGGTGATGTTGGCGACCTCCCTGAGCCAATACGGCAACCCTCTGCGACAGATCAGAGAAGATCATGAGACCGATAGGATCTGAGCCGTTAGGAGTTGTAGAGACAAGGAAAGAAAGGTCATTGATGCACACCCATGGTTCCATTCCGCTTGAATGAAGGGACCGAGCCGAAGGGTCACGTACATCCCTTGCTTCTGCACCAGCTTGATGAACTTGACCAAGTCGTATCTCCCTTCATAGTTGAACTGTTGCAGGCAATCACATGGCTCGGCCAAATCATTTCATATAGATTGGAGAATCGTACGTTCATCCGGTTGCATCATTTAGAGCCAGCTTTACCTTTCCATATTGAGGCTCGTGACCGTTCCAGAAGACGTAAGTTTGGATCACATTCAGCCCTCCTTCCTTGGACTTCTTGATGATATCTGGCCACATCTAATCACCAGAAGCAAATCATATAACACATCAAAGGTCGTGCACCATGCTGCTGAAAGAAAGCTAAGAGGATTTGCTACCTCAGGTGTGCTTCGAGGATAATGGACGGATCCCGAGAAGAGCAACTCTCGCTTCCCATTTATGATCAGAGAGCGGCCATCGTAGGTCACCCCTCCACCGCTGTTGGCCTGGCGAGCCTCACAGGTGGCGGCCAGGACGGCGAGGAGGAAGACAACGATGAAAGACCGCGCTGTGGTCTCCGAAGACACTGCCATGGCTTCTCAGTTCTTTTGCTCCAGGAGTGGAATAGGATGTCTTCCTGACACTCTAAAGGTAGATAACAGACCGATGGAAGGGAGGGGGGGCCGCGCTCGTCCTCTGCATGAACGAGGAACGAGAGCAGGAGGCGGAGGCCCAGTACCCACTCGGAGGAAGGAGGAGGGGGGAGGCACTTAAAGGGAGGGAGGGGGAGGCGAGGAAGGCTCGGTCCTCGTGAGGCCATGAAAAGCTCCGGGAAAGAAGGCGATGCTGATAATAGCAGCCATTCGCCGTTGCATGGAGGAGGAGCAGTATGCGGCCGAGGTCCTCGCTTTTTGACTACTCAACGACAACCAGCGATAAGCCTCTCAAGATTTTGTGGTTGACCAGGTCACATTCCCACATCTATTCCGCGGAAGCATGAAGCCAACATACCTAATAATGAGATTATAGTGTACTATATATAAGTAATATCTTATTCTTTTTTATTGTCATATCCTAAAGATTTTCAAAATATAAGGAACTAAATTTAATATTAAGTGTGAAAAAATAAAAAAATTATCATTTATTTTAAAATATGTCAAAACCTTTATTTTTTTATTTGAAACCATTCAACTTCTCATACAAAAATATTTTATAATACTTTAAAAACTATAATAAAATTGATAATTATGATTAGTGAGGATTTGAATTAATTGAAACTTGATTACGATATTTTGGTTCATTGTAACCAAGTAACGTCTCATCATCTTTTGGTGTCATTTTTATTCTTTCATGATAAGTAAATACGTACATTATAAAGGTTATTTAAAAAATATAAATCTAAAATTAAGGTTAAATGTGAAAAAAAGGGATTTATCATCCTTTGTTTTGATATATATATATATATATATATATATAGTTTTTAATTTCCTTCTAAAAGAACTCAAATCCTCAAATAAATTATTATATGAAATAATTAAAGATGATGAAAATTTGAACTAATTAAAGCTATGTTATATTATTTTTTTAAAACAGAACCACAATATGTTTTCTTCAATAATATAAAAACATTGTGACTCTATTTAAAAATATTGTAACTGATTTAGTATGTTTTTATGATTTTGAAGTGTTGGGTTCCCCATAGCCTTTTTTGAAATAGGTTGACATCCGTAAAACTAATTCAAAACATGAGGATTTTTCCAAAAAAATAAATTGACCATAAAATTATATGTTTTGTCACCAAAGCAATAATTTCCCCAAAAAAACAAAAAAATAGTTATTTCTTGCTAATACACTGTTCCTACCCGTCTCCGTACCCGCCTCGTAATAGGAGTAGAACAACGCGACCTGCACATGGTATGGCAGGTAGGGTAACTCACAATGGTTGATAAAGTATTGCTTGCGGAAAGCAAATTCTTTAAGGTCGACGTAAACTCGGGACACTCGCTGGCCACCTCAGCCAACAGCGCATCGCGATCCACGTGGCACTGAGAAGGTGCGCGTGTGTTTCAGCTGCGTGAGTGTAAGTTTGGGCCTCACTCGAACGTCGCCGCGCGTCCACGTGGTCCTCTAGGATTCATGATTCATTACTACGGCCCTAAGTGGCACAAATTGGAAGACGGCGACGTCGGGTCTCGATGTTGCCATTGCCGACAATGTTCATTCATCTTCTTGGTTGGGCCGCAGATGTGATGACGTGCAAGGTGGGCCTTCGTGTCGCTATCTTTCTCTCTCTCTCTGCGCTCGATATTAACAGAAGAAGGGGTGAAGAAGCGGGGTGCTCGTAGCGGTCCTGGTGTTCTTGTTCTTGGTTCATGTGTTTCTTCTTCATGTCAAGGGGATGGAGGGGTTTGGAGCCGAACTGGGAGGGGTTGAAGGTGGGGTTGGTGAGCACGGCATTGGGGTTCTTTGGGTTCGGGGCGGGGCTGACGGCGGGCGTCGTCGTCGGGTACTACATCTTCATTCACTTCCAGCCTTCCGATGTCAAGGTACGCGCCGCCGGGTTGATTTTGTATTCGGTGATGGTTTGTTTGATATGAGTTTCGCGTTACTTTTGACTTGGCATGGGAGGAATCGAACAGGTAATTGAGCTTCTTGATCCGATGACCGAGCTGCAATTCCTTGAATGATAATTTCTATTTTGTTTTGGTGGAAATTGAAAACCGTAGTGCTCTAAGTGGGATTCCATGGTGTTGAAATGTGATGTTCTATCTGAATTTTCGTGTGCCTCAATTGATTATCGCAAGTTCTTGTTGTTCACTGCTTTTGGAGGATAATCACCTTTACAAAGTATACAAGTTAGGGCTTTTCCGATGTGGAGCTTGACATATGAACTTCAGGATGATGATCTGGTTTAGGGTCTTTTGTAAAATGCAGATCAATTTGGTAACCCTATTAGTTTGTGGACCAAGCTATATGTGTTCTACTTTCAAGCTTTATATGATTTAATATCTCTTAGAATCTCGTGTGAGTTAGATTTTGCATAAATAATTACACATCTAGATCAGCAACTAGAAATTGCAATTCGATAAATCAACATTGAAACATTGGCAACAAGTTTATGTCCAGAAACTTAGATATTTGTTCATCTCCTGTATTATTTGTGCTTGTTTTCATAATTTTTGGTTGAAATTCCATGACAACATAGTTGTAGTGGTTTACTGTGTGTTGTTTATAGAGTTCCTTGCTTTCACAATTAACATAGGTCCAACCAGTTATGCCATGAATTATTTGTGTTGCTTGCTCTCTCTTTCTCATATCTTTTTAATTTTTCATCATTTTCTTTACATGTGTGTCTGCATTCTTTTTTCTTTTTCTTCGCGTTTTGTAGAAGGTTGGTTCCATTTCTTTGGGATGTCATTTCCCATACTTGAGTGGCGCATACAGTCTGGATTCTGGAAGCTGCTAGTACATATCTAGACAAAAAAAAAAGGAGAGTGCATTTCTAGAAGGTGTTTCAAATGCTGAGTTTACTTGAGAAATATTTGGTCCTGAAGTGGGCCATAGTATCACGGACTTAGTTGGAATTCCCTAAGTCGCGAGTCACCCTTGCGGCAAAGACGCGAACTTTGCTTGCGTTGCCTAAGTCGCGCTTCACCCTTGCGAAATGCGTTCGCAAAGATCAGCCCACTTGCAACCTCTTGCAGGTCCCGAAGGACCTGTAAAAGAGAAAGTTGATTAGTTCAAAAAACGAGCGACGGACAAGTCCCGACGTCTCGCGAAAAGGGGAAGCTTTACAAGTAATTCAGCGAGCACCTTGCGTGCACAAGAGAAAAGAGGGAGAGGAGGAAAATAACGACTTTAGAAGGTTGTACGAACAACTGCAAGTCCACAAACAGCTACTCACCAGGTGCCGAGCGCGACAACAAGTTCCTGTCAAGGTAACGTGCGAACTTGTGAAAGATTGTTCAACGTCCGACACTATACCGAAGCCCCATCCCCCATGGTGCCACCCAAGTGGTTCTAGGGTGCTAAGATGGCTGACGTTTCGCTTGCAGTAGCAGGCTGCAGAAAACAGCCCGTGGCATACGAAAACGGAATTGTTTTGGGCTGTTTTGGGGCTGTTTTGCTCGGTTCGGTGAGCGGTCATACTGTAGCGCTGCAACTTGTTCGAACTTATATTTTTACAAGCAAAAGGACTTAAAACCAAGCTAAAACATGCTGCCAAGCAGTTGTACACGTAGATTAGAGCGACGAATGGTTCGTTGAACGGAGTTGTTGCAGGTGCGCGACGACCGTTCGTGACATTCTCCCCCATTCAAACTGTCGACGCCCTCGTCGACGCTTGTTGGTAGTTGTTGATAATTGTTTCTTCATGTCGCAGGGCATCTTCGGACTCCCAACTGGCTTCAGTTCGGGGAAGCTTTCGCCACTTCACCAAGTACTCGGTCTGCTCAACTCCATTGGGTGGCTTTATCTTGCGATCCGCTAAAATAGTTTCAACTCGCTTCTCGTAGGAGACTCTGGTGGGAGGTAGCCGAGTTGGAACACTTTGGGAAGCATCTTACGGATTTGAGTGGTAGGCTTTTAGGTTGCTGGCGTGAATAACATTGTGAATTTTGAACCACGCCGGCAGCTGCAACTTGTAGGAGACGTTGCCCACCCTGCTGATAATTGGGAAGGGTCCTTCATACTTGCGCACCAATCTTTGTGTACTTTGTTCTAAAAAATTGGAGTGATGCTGGTTGGAGCTTTACCAGCACCAAATCGCCAACCTTGAACTCTTGCGGCCGCCTTCCCAAGTCTGCCACTTCTTCATCCTTTTCGTCGCCTTCTCCAAGTAAGCCCGCGCAATATCTACATTTCGGTGCCACTCCTTTGCGAAGTGGTAGGCTGACAGACTACTCCTAGTATACTCGATTGCCATGGTGTGAGGAGTTGACGGTTGTTGTCCTGTAATGATCTCGAAGGGGCTCTTGTTGGACGCAGAGCTCCGCTGTAAGTTGTAGGAGAATTGGGCAATGTCCAACAACTTCACCCAATCTCGTTGGTTGGCACTCACGTAGTGCCAAAGATGTTGCTCTAGGAGCGAGTTTATCCTTTCGGTTTGGCCATCCCTCTAGGGGTGGAGGCTTGTGGAGACCCCAACAATTTGAATAGCTCGGTCCAGAATCGTCCTAGGAACCAAGCGTCTCGATCATTGATGATATTGTGCGGGACTCCCCAATACTTCACCACTTCCTTCAACATCAACTTGGCCGCCTCCTCTGCTGAACAGTGTAGGGGAGCAGCAATGAAAGTTGCATACTTTGAAAATCGATCGACCACCATGAGTATCGATCCGAGTCTCCCTACTGCGGGCAAGCTTGATATGAAGTCCAAGGAAATGCTCTCGCACGGCCTTTCTGGTACGGGCAACGGCTCCAAAAGTCCTACCGGCTTCCGTTGCTCTACCTTGTCTTGCTGGTAAATGAGGCACGTTCGAACATATTCCTCCGCATCAGTCCCCATCTTCGACCAATAGAAGGCCCTCTCCACGAGAGCTAAGGTTCTATGAATGCCGGTGTGTCCAACCCAAAGGGAATCGTGACACTCTCTTAAGAGTTCACGTCTCAGATTGTCCAATTTAGGAACATAAACCTTATTCCCTTTGGTGTAAACGAGTCCCTCCTAGACCCAAATCCGTCGTGCCTTGCCTTCTTTAATGAGCTGTATCAGGGCTTCTGCCTGGGGATCACTGTACAGTCCATCCCTGATCTTGGAAAGGAAGTTGGAGTGCAACTGACTTGCTTGGCCTCTACCCTCCAATTGTACGGCATTCACACGCTCCACTTTCCGACTCAATGCATCGTCCACGACATTCACCTTTCCGAGCTTGTACTCGATTGTCATATCAAACTCAGTCAGGAAGTCCTGCCATCGTGCTTGCTTTGGGGAGAGTTTCTTTTGAGTTTGGAAATAGCTTAAAGCGATGTTGTCTGTCTTTAATACAAATCGCGATCCAAGAAGGTAGTGTCGCTAAACTCATAGACAGTGGATCACCGTTGTTATCTCCTCGTGCACCGGATACCGCCGCTCGATCTCGTTGAGTTTGCGGCTCTCGTAGGCCACCGGATGACCCTCCTGCATGAGTACTCCCCCAATAGCGAAGTCTGAAACATCTGTATGGACTTCGAAGGGCTCCCCATAGTCTGGCAATTTAAGCATCGGTTCTTCCAATACAGCAGCCTTTAGATCTTGGAATGCAATCTCACATTTATCAGACCACCTCCACGGTTGCTCCTTCTTCAGTAACTCCGTCAATGGAGTTGCACGCTTCGAACCCGCTATGAAGCGTCGATAGTAGTTGACGAAGCCAAGGAAGGATCTCAACTCTGGCACCTTCTTTGGAGTTCGTCATTCTGCAACCGCTTGCACCTTCGATTTGTCCATCCGAATGGAGCCATCACCGATTCGATGCCCTAAGAATAAGATCTCCGTTTGGGCAAAGTAACATTTCTCCCTTTTCACGAACAAAGTGTTCTTCCTGAGAACCTTGAAAATTGTCCGAAGGTGCTTGATATGCTCCTCGAGCGTTTGACTGTAGACGATGATATTGTCCAAGTAGACGACCACGAACTTATCCAAATACTCCTTGAATAGTTGGTTCATGAGGGTGCAGAACGTGGCCGGAGCGTTGGTTAAGCCGAAAGGCATCACCAAGAATTCAAACGCTCCATACCTGGTCACACAAGTAGTCTTCGCTTCGTCGCTTTCAGCAATGCGCACTTGCCAATACCCCGACCGAATGTCGAGGTTTGAGAAATACTTGGCTTTGCCCAACTGGTCGAACAAGTCCGCGATGAGGGGGATGGGATACTTGTTCTTCACCGTCACTTTGTTGAGAGCTCGGTAATCGACGCATAGTCGGAGACTCCTATCTTGTTTCTTCTGGAAGAGAACGGGAGCTCCGAATGGTGCTTTAAAGCTACGGATGAGACCACCGCTTAGTAGTTCACCTAACTGCTTTCTGAGTTCTGCCAACTCTAGCGAGGGCATGCGGTAGGGTGGTCTCGCTGGAGGCTTCACTCATGGCTCCAACTCGATGAGATGATCCACGCCTCTGCATGGCGACAGAGTCTTCGGCAACTCGGGTGGCATAACATCCGTGAACTCCTTCAAGACATTCGCCACCAAAGCAGGTCCATAAATGGCCTTCTCGTCGAGTGGCTCTAGCTTTATAGCAGCCACGAATGTTAGTTCGCCTTTTCGTACCCCTTTCTTCAGTTGTAATGCCAATATATATTGGGGTTCCCTGGTTCCTCTCCGAGAGACGGGAACCACACAGGGGTCATCACCTCCCATCATATATAGGGAGTTAAGGAACGGCATTGGCACCAACTTCGCCGTGTGCATAAAGTCCATTCCAAGAATCACTTGGAAGTCATCCAATGGCACCACCATCATGTTTGTGCTCCCGCTCCATGTTCCGATCTTGATGGGAACTCCCTTTGCCAACCCGGAGATTCGCCTGGCCTCCGAGTTCACTGCCTTCATTCGACTTGGGCTCTTCTCCAAGATCAACCCAAGTCGTTTTGCTTCTCAATCGGCAATAAAATTGTGGATAGCGTCCGTGTCCACCATTGCACAAGTTGTTTGGCCATTGAGCTTAATGTCTACGTACATCAAATCGCCACTTCCTGCTTTTTGTAGCCTTGTCTTCGTGTTTTACCCCACTTGACCTTGCATGGCGTTTAACAAACGCAATGCTCCCATCCGGGGTCCTTGTGACTCCTCATCGCCGCTGCTGGATTCAGAACTACTCGAACTAAGAGTGACAGCCTTGCCCTTGTTCGATCGGGGGGGGGGGGGGTGGATGGAAGCTGTTAAAGCATTGAGTGCCTATTTTTGTGGGCACTCCCTCACCATGTGTGGCCCTCCACACAAGAAGCATCTGCCAGGCTTCGGGGTCTTGCCTTTCGGGCTTGGCCCTTTGTGGGAACTTTTCTTCCTCTGTTCACCCCTGAGCTCCTTCCCTCGAGAATATTTCAGAGGGCAATTGCTTGAAGATTGTTTCCTTTTTCTCGGGTCATCATGTTCGCTACTGCGCTCCTCCTGAGCGGCTCCAATAGCATGAGAGCGAGTGTACACTTGCAGCCCACCTGTGGCTGCTTGGGGCAAGGGTCCGGCTTGCCCCATCTTGCTTGATTCGCCACGATGCTTTGCCATGGCGAAGTTGCGAAGTTCCTTTGCTGCTCGCTCGAAGTGCTTGCCCGCTCTGATACCACAATGTCACGGACTTAGCTGGAATTGCCTAAGTCGCGAGGCACCCTTGCGGCAAAGACGCGAACTTAGCTTGCGTTGCCTAAGTCGCGCTTCACCCTTGTGAAATGCTTCCTCAAAGGTCAGCCCACTTGCAACCTCTCACAGGTCCCGAAGGACCTGTAAAAGAGAAAGTTGATTAGTTCGAAGAACGAGCGACGAACAAGTCCCAACGTCTCGCGAAAAGGGGAAACTTTACAATCAATTCAGCGAGCACCTTGCATGCACAAGAGAAAAGAGGGAGAGGAGGAAAACAATGACTTTATAAGGTTGAACGAACAGCTACAAGTCCACAAACAGCTGCTCACCGGGTGCCGGGCACGACAACAAGTTCCCGTAAAGGTAACGTGCGAACTTGCGAAAGATTGTTCAACGCTCGACACTATACTGAAGACCCATCCCCCATGGTGCCACTTGGGTGGTTCCAAGGTGCTGAGATGGCTGACGTTTCGCATGCAGCAGTGGACTGCAAAAAACAGCCCGTGGCACACGAAAACGGAGCTGTTTTTGGCTATTTTGGGGCTATTTTGCTCGGTTCGGTGAGTGGTCGCACTGTAGCGCTGCAACTTGTTCGAACTTACATTTTTACAAGCAAAAGGACTTAAAACCAAGCCAAAACATGCTGCCAAGCAACTATACATGTAGATTAGAGCGACGAACGGTTCGTTGAACGGAGTTGTTGCGGGTGCGCGACGACCGTTCGTGACAATAGTGTCACGGACAAAATTGTAAACGGGGTGTTTGATATAATGCTTATGCATATCCGTGTCTTTCGGTTTTGTTTATGCTTTGCATAACATATAAGGGGTTAGCAGTAGGCTTAGCAGCCCTATTTTCTTTGGTTTTGGTGGTCGTCCTAGGCTTGCAAACAAAGGTTGTGTCATGTGGGCACTTGTGGGGATTTCGGTCTGTAGTAGATCATTTTGGATCCTTTGTTGTGCAACCGTTCAGAGCTTGTGAAGTCTGTTTGTAATTTGCATTGGCTATGAAGTGTTTACTGAGATGATTGCTTGTGGATCCCGAGTGAGACACTTTCTCTAACCCGTTTTCTCTTTTATAGGTCCTAAGGGACCATAAGAGGTTTCAAAGAGGCTGACCTTTGCGGACGGACACGCAAGGGTGCCACACGACTTAGGCAAAACCAGCTAAGTCCGTGACAATAGCGTACAAGGTTTAGTCAGTTTCTTTCACATGCTAAGCTAACAGTCGTGTTGTCAGAACTGCCTTTCAAGATCACTTAGCTGAGGAACATGTGGTCTTTGGTATCATCCTATGAACAACTTTAGAGAACTTTGTAATTATGATGGAAAGATGTCTGACAATATGAAATAAAGTACTGTTCATGAGAACAAATATTAACGTGTCAAGTTTACAAATACAAGGTGAAATAGAAGCAGTGGTCCATGTTAAAAATTGTTAAGGAGAAAGAATAGCAAAATGTTTGAGTAGGCCAAATTGGTATTAAACGGATTTTTCATCTACTATTCTTCCAAAGATATCAGAGATTATTAGAGAAGTTATGCAGAAATGTTGTCGTTTGTGCTCAACTAGGTATAGTTCCTAATGAGTACAATATGACAGAAAATGTCTTTGTGGGTTTGATATGTTCGGATGAATTACTAGGCGATATTAGCCAGTTTAGAATGCTGGTGCTGCTCTAATGGCCCAACCCAACAGAGAGCTGAGAGTGGTACAGCATCACAATCTCCCATGATTTATCATATGAGAATGCAAGGCGTAGACATGTATAAATAATTTAGAAACATATTTATACACTTGGAATCATAATTAAATAAATAAAAGTTATTCATAACAGGCTCAGTCAATTATATTGCATCCTTAAGGATTTAAAATATTGAAATCCAAATAACATTATTATCAAAGTCAAATCCAAAGTCAAGAAAATTCAAATGATAACACTTGCCCATATCTGGTCTAAAAAGCTTATTTAGGTACACCATTTGCTTCTTACTTTTGAGTTGGTGGTGGTCACACCGTAATCAATTTTTGAGAATACATGTGCACCCTGCAGTTGATTAAACAAATCATTAGTTCCTGGTATGGGATGTGTATTGCATAATGTTGCTATTGGATTCCAGTAATCAATACAAAGTCTCAAACTTTCATCCTTCTTCACAAATAAAGTAGGAGCATCCCAAGGAGAGGTGCTAGGTCTAATGAATCCCTTGTCAAGCATTTCTTATAGTTGTTCCAACTCTTCCAATTTCATTGGTGCAATGCTATAGGGAGCTTTAGTGATTGACCCAATACTAACTATTAAAATCAATCTCTTTGTCATGTGGTAATACTAGCAATACCAGTTCCATCAGCAATCAACCCCTACTTTCGCAATGTTAGTCTTCCTTTTTTTGTTCTATTTTTTTCACTTAATTGAAATTTGAAAGAGGTACTTAATGGTTTGGCCACCTTAAAGGTAAGAAGCTAGTGTGAATCTCTCGTATATAGCGGTTGAGGCAACTGATTATTCGAGTACCTGCTTCCCAGTTTATTTGACAGTTAGAATAGACAGATTGCTTAGGTGCTGTCCAGCTGCCTGGGCATTCCCCTAATTATTCAAGCTGAAGATGGGAGCCATCCTGTGTATGACAGCTGTCTAATTATCCTAGGCAGCTGATGTTAAAAACAATAGTTGTATGTTTTCTTGGTTATTGAAAATATGAAGTTTTGTACTTTGCTTTGGTGCTTTTATGTTGCTTCATTAGTGTCAAATCCAATATGGAAGTCGACAAGAAAGTGACTTATGCTTACCCATTTCTCATGTCAGGATCCTAAAATTCGTCCACTTCTTGAAGATGATACCCAATCATTGGAACGCATGCTTCCTGAAATCCCCCTGTGGGTGAAGTATTCAGACTATGACCGAGTATGTATGCCAATTTTATTTTTTTGAACTGGAGTTCATGGATGGTGTTGGTTGAATATCACAAACTGTAGCCTTACTTTTCTATCGCATAGTTAATGTCTTTCTTTTTTTCTCTTAGTTAATACCTTTTTTTTTTCATTTGAAGATTGATTGGTTAAATAAAATAGTGGAATTGATGTGGCCTTATCTCGATAAGGTATGCTTTGATTCTAAACCTTGTAGATATCTTATCATGCAAGTACATAGAAGTGTCTCTTTTTACTTCCATATTAATGGTCTTATATTTGTACAAGGCTATCTGCAGAACTGCAAAACAAGTTGCAGAGCCAGTAATTGCAGAAAATGCTCTGAAGTATAAAATAAATTCAGTTCAATTTGAAACGCTAACTCTTGGTTCACTACCTCCAGCATTTCATGGTTAGTATTTGTGTAATTCGTGGGTTTTTTTTTTGTGTGGATGTCTTATGTTTTTCTTGAAGCAACTTTCTTTTCTGAGAAATTCAGGAAAAGACATTCTCTTTTCATTTCATTTTCAGTTCAAGAAGTGTTGTCAAAAGAGATAGGTCTTGGAAGTACTTTGACATTTTAAACCCTTTTTAGTAAGACAACACAAAATCCCCAGACTACCTATATTTGTTAAAAGGAAGAAATTAGTTTATATTGTCATCTATTAGAGTATCCTAGGTTAGCCTTAATAATTTAATGGCAATTCTACGGACAATAGATTATTTGTTCCAGGAATCTATTATATTTCTCATTAATGTTCTCTCCTGTAATTTTGACTACTGTATGATTCCAACTCCATTCCTGACTCCTCATTTTCAGTTGTATTTTCTGATGAGCTCCATCCAAGTATGATCTTTTGTCAGGAATGAAAGTTTACATTACAGAAGAGAACGAGCTTACTCTGGAACCATCACTAAAATGGGCTGGGAATCCCAATGTCATTACTGTTATTAAAGCCTATGGATTAAGATTGACCATACAGGTCAGTAACATATGCCTTATTCTTGATACATCTGGCTTTGTTGCCTGTGTGCTGGTTCAGTTGTATCTGACAGCAGAGGGTGACTTTGAAGTCAGAAATGTTTGTTAACCTTTTGGCAGTTTTATATTTTCAGATGGTAGATTTGCAAATCTTTGCTGCTCCACGCATTACTTTAAAGCCATTGGTTCCCAGTTTTCCTTGTTTTGCAAAAATCTGTATGTCTCTCACAGAAAAGGTGTGTAACAAAATGAAAACGAACTCCTCACTTGATATTATTGTTCCTTGTTATGCATAAGATGTGCAGCCATTAAAAAAAAATTGTTATTCCCTCTTTTACAGCCACATGTTGATTTTGGTCTCAAACTTCTTGGGGCTGATCTTATGGCAATTCCTGGTCTTTACAGATTTGTTCAGGTTGTTTACAGTTTATATTTTTCTTGTGCCATCATAATATTTCTAAACTTTTGTCTCTCTAAAATTGTTAAAATGCCCATTTAGTTCTAGAGATGTTTAAATAAGCTTTTAAATGAACCTGTTAATACTAGTTCAAATGGAATTTAGTAAATATTATATTCAATCAAATTATAATTGCTCTTAGAATCCTTATTATTTACATCCTGTACCCAAAGAGTTTATTTTGTTGATTTTTTTGGCATTTTTTCTGTACGTAATCGTTTCTTGGTTTTCTTACATGTGTTTATTCATTTAACTGCTCAAGTTTTTGTATCATCTATTTTAGCCTAATGACAGAACAACTCATAATATTAGGTAAATACACTTACTATTCAACCTTCATTTGTATACAACATGCCGTTGAAGATCTGGAATTCACGGTCAATTATATGTACAGTAAAAGAGGCCTAAGAGGACATGCTTTCACATATGTATTTGAGAACCTTTTTTTTGGGACTTCAGAAACAGAGTTGCAATGGAGTTTACAAAAAAGGCTTGATGCCTTTTCTTTGAAAATTGTTAATTGTATTAGACTATTGCTATTTTCATGATATGTCAGAGCATCTAGAAATATCTTAAAGGTTTATCATTTTTTAGTTGATTTTGAATTCATTAAAATTCTTCTAATTAGGATTTAAAATTATTGATTCGCACTTGATATTTTTATTAAATATGCAGCAAATTACCTTACCTGTATTTTTATTGTTCCAATGCTTAATTCTTTTCTCTGACGATGATGTTGGACCATATGCAGGAGACTATTAAAAACCAAGTTGCAAATATGTTCCTGTGGCCTAGAATCCTGGAAGTGCCAGTTCTGGATGTCTCAAGGTAATCTGATGCTAATATGATTATGTAGTTTGAGAATCATTAAGTTGTTATTCAGAAAAAAGAGATATTGACTTTATTATTTAAATTAAATCCTACGTGATTTTTCAGAGCCTCAAAGAAGCCTGTTGGCATTCTCCATGTGAAGATCATCAGAGCATACAAATTAAGAAAGTTGGATTTTTTTGGAAAATCAGACCCATATGTGAAACTTAAGCTTTCTGATGAGAAGCTTCCATCAAAAAAGACATCTGTGAAGCATAGCAATCTTGACCCTGAATGGAATGAGGAATTCAAGTTTGTTATCAAAGATCCAGAAAATCAAGTTGTGGAGCTTAATGTCTATGACTGGGAGAAGGCATGCAATTTTCACGATACATTTGTTTCCTATCATATTTTCCATAGGGTTTTGTCTGTATACTTATTTATTACCTCATTGGATGTCTGTTATTATGTTTATGCATATGATTTTAGGTGGGTAAACATGAAAGAATGGGCATGAATGTTATTCAGTTGAATGAGCTTACCCCTGATGGGCCAAAAACTCTGACACTCAATTTGCTTAAGAATCTCGAAAGTAGAGATGTTCAGAGTGACGAATCGCATGGACAAATTGTTGTGGAAGTGACATACAAGCCCTTTAAGGAAGAAGATCTATCAAAAGATATTAGTGAGAACGCAGATGCCGTAGAAGACTCTCCTGATTATGGTCCATCAGGTGGTGGTTTGCTTGTTATCATTGTTCATGAAGCTCACGATCTTGAGGGCAAACACCACACAAACCCATATGCAAGGATCCTCTTTAGAGGAGAAAAGAGAAAAACAAAGGTATCTTGTGAATTGGTTGCTGATTACCAGTTCTTTGTGTAATGTTTCTGCAATTTATAATTGATTAATGAGATGATTATCAATTTATGGATGCAGCACATAAAGAGTAACAGAGATCCAAGATGGGAGGAGGAGTTTCAATTTGTGTGCGAGGAACCCCCAGTTAATGATAAAATGCAAGTGGAGGTACTCAGTAAAGCACCAATTATTGGCATATACTCTAAGGTATATTTGACATGTCATTTCTGCAAGAAATCTGTTAGTATGTAAATAGGATAAATACATAATGTTTGTTGATTAACTCATTATTAGATTGTGCATAATTCAAGTGTTGCTTGGATGTCAACTGCACCTATAGAATTATATCATTTCTGATGATTGAGGTACCTGGTGATTCTCCAGGATAATGTGTTCTGAATACTAGCAAGATAATAGTGAAACAATTTGCAAGATAAATAACTAGAACTGTGTAATGTCCATCTCCATGATCCCATATTATTCACCATAAAGGAAAAATAGAAGACAACAGTAGTAAGCAAAGAAATATCATCCACAATTTGTCTTTCATTTAAGTTGTAAAAGAAATTGAGATCCCAGAAATGTCTTCTTTTTTTTATTTACTCTGTAAAAATCCAAGATATGTTCATTTTGTAAGAATTATAACGGACAAAGATAAATAGGAAAGATGGGAATGTATAAACATTATGAACTTTATAATGAAGGAAAGGATATTTGAATGACTAATTTGTAGTCCAAATTATGTTTTCCATAGTTATTATCACAATGTTGATTTGTTATTACTGATTTTTGATTTGATGGTTATAGCAGCAATGTTTCTTTTGATTCTTGTAATTTCCTAGTCTTAATACTAATCTAAATCATGCCATTTTGTTTCAGGAAATTTTGGGATATGTCACCATTAGCCTCGCAGATGTTGTGAACAGCAAGAGAACCAATAATACATATCATCTCATCGACTCCAACAATGGCCAAATTCAAATAGAGATGCAGTGGAAGACTTCTTAGAGCTTTCAAACGAACTAATCCCAGCACCGGCTTAGTATTTGAAACATGAGGGAAGAAGTTTCATGGTAAAGATATTTGGCTCAAGAATCACTTTTTTTGTTTGCATTCTTGATATATGATGTTTGTGTTATCGTAGTACAGATGTAAATTTGATGACAAAATAATCCAGTCTTCGTGAGTGTATGGGTCTCTTATTGGGTAAATAAATCTGGGATTATTTCAATTTGAATCATTCCAGTTTCCCTTCCATATCTGAAGCCGTTCTATGTTGTGGGTACAGGACACTAACAAGCAAGTATGATTCCTCGTGTCTACATTTGAAACTGTTGGTGGGATGATCAAACAACAAGACAAGCAGCCAACACAAACACCATGTCAGTGAAACGGTAAAGTGGTCTATTGACTCGGAAAGGACAGCTAGACAAGTAATCCCAGCAAAGCCTTGAGACGACAACAACACCGCCAACGGTGTACGATTTGCACGAGACGAGTTCGGCGCATCCTCATCTTCCCAAAGGCAGCAGCAGCAGCCTCTTGGGATCGAGCACGCGATACACCGACTCGAAGGCCTGCATGCACACACCCGAGAAACCCGTCATTGCTTGGAACACATGGGGAAGCCCCGTCTGCAGATTGTTCAGCGTCATCGCCCTCGTCACCCCGGCGCTCTTCTCGTACTTGCTCCTCTCTTCCTCCGCCTTCGCCTTCAGAGCCTCCACCTCCGCGCGCTTCTCCGCCTCCAAGGAGCCGCGCTTGCGCTCCAGTGAACTGAGCTGTTCCACCCTCTTCTCCAGCTCCTTGAACGCCGCTTCCGACCTCTTCTTCTGCTTCTGCTCCTCGGTCTGCTGAACGACTACGGCGCGGACCACGGTCAGGAAGCTTTTGATCCCCTCCGAGGCTACTCTGTCAGGAACTCGATCCAGGGCGAGCTGCCACTCCTCGCACAGAGGGTGGATGTCCGGGGTGGTGCGACCGTGGTGGTGGTGGTGGTGGTAGAAGAGGGAGAGGCGGAGCCAGCCGGTGAGAGCATGGACGTAGACTCTATGGGAGTCGACAAGGCGGCAGAAGGCGACATGCCAATTCTCCACCTCCGACTCGAGCTGGAGCGCCGCCTGCCGGTGCATGTCGCTCGTGGGACGAGTGCTCAGTGCGCAGTTGAGGTACTCCAGTTGCTGAACGATGTGCGTCTGGACCTGATGGCACTCATACATGCTCCTCCACATGCCCATCAATCTGCATCTCACAAGACAACATTGTTGGACAGTGACAAGATAGAGAATGCAGCAGAGTGACCCTCATGGTAGAATACTTCATTCTGATGGTAAGAGCATTACCAATTTCATAATCCTATCATGTTGTTTATCTATAGATTCATATTCACGGTTAAGCCAATTCAAATATTTATGTATCATTGGATACTAATGGATGCTTTACTTGCTGAAGGAAATGCGGCTAGAACGAAATACTGGGATTACAATGAGACATCTCAAGCCAAAAGAGGTAAAGAGTACCAAGACATTTTTAGACTTCCAAACATGCCTAGATCTTCCATGTACATTAATAAATAGCTAACACAACCTCGTTGCAATGTTATTAAAAAAAAAAACTATGTAGGTCACTGTTCTGAATTATTGATTATATATATATATATATATATATATATATATATATATATAATCTGCATCATTTAGTAGAGAGTTGATGTCCCAAAGCCAATTTTAGCATTTACCTGCTAGGTTTATAGATATTTTATTCATGTAGAAATGTTGATTGGTCCTAAGCTTTTGAAATCGAGTTTATAGGGAAGGACAATGCCATCATTTCCACCATCAGAATAGAAATACAAAACAAACAATAGAGAACCTTAAGGTCCCAACATTTTTGTAATCTAAAAGACTCTTTTCTACCATAAAACACCATATCATTGTCACCAGTTCAGTGCATTTAAGAAAGATGAAACAGAGATGCAACTATCAAGATTTGAATTTTTGAAACATGATAAGAAGTTCTTGCAGAAGTCAGATGCCTTTCTGGTAGAATAGTTTAATGTGCTGATAACTACCTAATGCACATACGTACATGATCACCACTTCATGAGCTCAAAGCAGGATTAGAAAAGTTTAATTTTCTTTTTATTTTTTCTGTTCTGCTAAAATGACTGCAAGGTTGAATACTGAATAAACTAAAACCAGCATCACAACTATATTTCTATAACATTGATTCCATCGAACTGGTGTGGTTTTATGTTGCCACTATGATTACCAGCATATGTTTAATTTAATGTTGATGAGTAATAAAATATTTTTGTCCCGAGGTAATTCATAAAATCCTCCTGTTCTAAAATGTTTATCTCAGAGCCCACATCCTGAAAATGAGAATGCATCAACACAGATTTCCTAGTGCCAATCTTTTTTTTCTTGTACCCAAATATTCTTTCATACATGGTGAGGGACAACTAAATAATAGGAGACGGGGGTATGGGATGTCTCAAAAATTTGATGTTCCTCTTCTTACTTGAATCAACAGTTGGATTTAGATAGCAGTATCATGGATGATTATGGCAGAACTTACAGAGCTCAGTACAATCACAGGTATGGCACCAAAACACACTCAATTTTCCCTAGTGAAGAAGAAAGTGTTGTACACTGCAGACTCATTTCAGTATTTCTATGTTGCTAGTGCTTTCTAAATGACACTAACTATTAAGATCAATTCAAGTTAGTTTACATACAATGTTGTTAGTTATCAGAATCATATATTGACAATGAACTAACAAATGATCACCTACTCGAGTATTGCAAATTGCAGAAACCTATAGGACAACATTCTGATCGTGCAAAGCTTGAACTGATACTTGGCATCTAAGTCTGCAAGACCATCACAAGTTGGACTACTTTGGTGTGTATGTGCAAATGATATCGATGTCGGAGTTAGAGAAGAGTCCTCTTCATGTAAAGTAGTAGTAGTAGTAGTAGTAGTAGTAGTAGGAGTTGCAGATCAATCAGAGCATGCTGGTGCTGGTAGGAAAATCTTCTCTCTAGGAATTCATATTTCCACCCTACTAATTTCTTATTTACTCTTGAAGTTGCGGGACCGGATGAGTCTTGTAAAAAACTTTCAAAGGTTAAGAAGGCGGGGCAGTGTCAAGGAAGGGTGAAATGTACTACCCTTAGTTTAGCCTTGTTTGGAATATCTGACAGAACTCACTGTATCAGCAGGACCACACAACCAAGCAAATGCATGATGGCTTTTGAGTAGAAATGGCAAACATGTGACCCCTTCAACCTTTTTCCTGTCTTAGTGCCAGATAGATAGATAGATAGAGAGAGAGAGAGAGACTAACCCAGTAACCAGTTCAAGAAGCTGAGGGGAGAGCTCAGACTCCCTCAGCTTAATGATTGCAGAGGTAGTGGTCTCTATGGCCTGAGTGGCTACCATCATCTTGGATTCCAGTCTCTCAATCTCCATCTTGTTCTTCACCACCTTCACATAGTCCATGCCTTTGGCCTCTTGCTTCCTCAGTAGGCTCATCCTCTTCTCATGCTCCTCTCTGATCATCTCAGCATTCTGTGATAGAATAACAAACACCAAACAGGCACATGATTTATGCAAACAGAGCATGACCTTTTAAGCAGAAGCTTTCACCATAAACAACATGGCAAACATTCCATGTGGTCTTTTTCTGTCTAGTTCTGTTCTTTTTGGAGCTACCAATGTATTTGCCAACAATAAAATAAGCTAATTAATCATCAAAACTATACAAATGGTATGTGTTGTAATGTAATAAGCATATTATTGTGTCTAAGATTCGAACTAACATATGTTTTTTTCTTTGTCTGGGAATCACAGGCTGCAGCACTGACAGAATTAAGGACAAGAAGTGAAGAAGAGAATGTCCTGTGAGAGAGCAAAGGAAATGTTTGAGTAAAACAACAACTTTCAGATGGCCACTGTACCTTAACCTCAAGATAGAGCTTCTTCTCCCAAGCATAGAGCTTCTCCATGGTGGAGGTATGACTCATGTGACCACTTCCAACTCCTCCATCTCCACTTCCATTTCCCCTCCCCATCTCCTCCCTGCACCTCCCAAACCTAGTGAAACCACCAGTAGCCTTCGAGTTGGATCTCCATGACCAATGCAAGTGTCTCAAATTCTTGCCATAAGCGTGCATTTTACCTACATCGTAGGCGGAGCACCAAAATCCAGTCGATTACGGACAACAAAATTTGCAGAACAATTGACCGATCTGTGAGAACTAGGTGTAGAAAGAACTCATGGAGATTACCTGCAAGGTCTTGGTTGGAAGATAGGTCACAGAGTGGAGCTTCTAAGATGAATGAAACCCGGCTTCCTGCCTCAGCCGCCTTGAGGAAGTAGTCGTCGAGCTCCTTGACTATCTCGGAGAGATCCTTTTTGCCTCTCGGGACAACCACCATGGCTAGCTCACTGGTTGAATCCTTGGAGTAGCCGCTGACCACCGACGGTGGCGGCCCCACTGCGGGCGCCGTGGTGACTTCCGAAACGGTGGTGGTAACCTCTTCCCACTCCTCCTCGGTGGCCGACCGGGAAGAGGACGGGACAAAGGGGTCCCAAAAATCCCAGCTTGAGGGTGGTGGAGGCGGTGGTGGGGGGAGGATCGGAGAGGCGGTGACCGAGGAGGTCCAGTTGTCGGAACTCGGGCTCACCGGAGGATGCGATGAAGTCGAAGGCGGCGGCTGCGGAGGAGGAGGAGGAGGAGGGGAGGGTGGGGGTGGCAGTGAGGAGGAAGTGGACGGGATGGGAGGGAGCTGGTGGTGGAGGTGGGTCTCGGCGTTGGCGAACTGGAGGAGAGCGGCGCCGGTGGCGCGAAGAGAGCGAAGGTAAAGGGAATGGGCGGCGGCGAAGGCTCGCCGCCCCCGCACGAGTTGCTTCATGTATCGCCGCCGGGCTTTGCACCGCGACACCGCCTCCTGCCTCTCGACCCTGGAATGCCAACAACCCATCTTCTCCTTCGTGTAAGGCTGTTCCAAGAGGAAAGACGCCTCCTTTTCCCCCCCCCTTGTGCTTCTTCTTCGACCTACCCTAAATCTCTTTTCCGGCCATTGGAGCACAAAGGCGGCTCCTTTTTTCCCCCTCTGTGAGAAAATCTACCGCTTTCTTCTTCCACTTGCTTCCATCCTTGCTCTTCTCAAGCCAATATCCACTCCCTGAAGGAACTGTTCATGGCGACCGAAGCGTATCAATGCAAAAGCCTTAAGTCTAGATTTTGTACAGCGTTATTGCAGCAGGAAGAAGGCGCGCAGAGCTCCGTCGCTTGCCTTGATAGAAGAAGAACTGTGAGCAACACTCCAAGCCTCATCAGGTTCTTTTCGTCTCTCTCTTCCGCTTGAGAGAAATGGAGGCACGGAGGAAACAGAGCAGTCGTCGGGAGATGAGAGGGACATTGGAGTCTTGGGCAGTGTGCATGAAGTCCATTTTACCACACTGCCCCTGCGTCATGCGCTTTCTATTTCTGGGACCGTTAAATGACTGCCAAACTGTCACGGACAAACTTCGAAACAGGGTGTTTGATATAATGCTTATGTATGTCCGTGTCGTTTGGCATGTTCATACCTTGTACAGCAGGTAGAGGGGCGGCCGAAGGCTTAATAGTCCCATGTTAGTTGGGTTGGTGGCCTCTTTAGGCTTGTAAATAAAGGTTGTGTCATGTGGACACGTTCGAGAGCTTTTCGGTCTGTAATGGACCATTTTACCCTTTGTTGTGCCACTGTTCAGAGCTTGTAAAGTCTGTTTGTAATTTGCATTGTCTATGAAGTGTTTTTCGGACATGTCTGCTTGTGGATCCCGATTGAGGCGTTCTTTTTAACCCGTTCTCTCTTTGATTGGTCCTAAGGGACAATGGGGGGCTTCGGGGAGGCTGACCTTTGCGGACGGACGCGCGAGGGTGCCGCACGACTTAGGCAAAACCAGCTAAGTCCGTGTCATATAGTATCAGAGCAGGACAAGCACTCATAGAAACACTTGACATGCAAACGTGGGGGACCTAGCGGGGCTGCGTTGAGGGCAGTCAGCACACGCGCGACCGTTTGAGGGAAAACGGGCATGGAGATGTAAGGAAAAGAGTCGCTCAGAGGAGCGGGCATCTGAGATTGGCATTCAGAGGAATGGCCAACCCTTCGCGCAAGAGGCACCACGAGAACAGGCAAGCTTGGAAGAATTTGGAGCGCACAAAGGTTGGGATGGCTGAGTTTGAGCTACGGCTCAACGTTGACAACTATACTTGATGGTGCTCTAGGCAAGCGAGGCGCTTGGCAAGAATGAGACCATGCAAGGTGGAATGAGTTGCTCAACGACCAAAAAAGTTATGCAAAGCTCACAGAGGTGAGGGGAATTGCTAACTCGAAGAATTTGGTACTCATGCATGGGCTTGTATGCGGACGACAGAATGTTCGTGGCCATCCCAAGGCGACCGAGACTCGGCGCCATGGAGCATTGAAACTTTCTCTTCGGCATGCGAAGGATACGTCCGGAGGAGGCTGAAGTGTGCAACGAGTTCAGCATGTTGCTAGTCCTTGAGGGGTGTAGCGGTGGCTGTATTGACGTGGAGGCGCAATCTAGCAAGTGCGTTTGCAAGAGGCAGAACAATGCACAGTTTGTTCAGCAGATCGGAGTAGTCCAAGGGGATGGTGGTCTCCGAAACGAAGAGAGATGTTTCTCCAACGGGACAGTTATCCAGGAGGGATAAGTTTCGGCTCTCCAGAGGGAGAATCATGTGAGACGGACTTCACATGTTGAGGAGGAAGTACCTCACAAACAACAACTCCACGAAGCTCAATGGACCGAGCAAGCAGCGAGGAGTTGTCGTATGATCTCGCTTGAGAGAATGCATTGGTGGATGCATTGCGAGATCAAGTGGGGGAGCGACCCAAAGCAACTTAAATGAAGGCACACTTGGAGTCGATGTGGAGATCGGACTCAAGGGAGGGCTGACCCGTGGAATGGTGGGCACGAGGGCCGCCATCGACTCAATGCAAAAACGAGGAGCGGAGCAACTTGGGCGTAACTTGGCGAAGTACCCAAGCCGCATGAAGGGAGCCAGCATAGAAGTTGGAACGTGGAGCAGAGGCACAGGGCTTTCCTTAGACAGAGGTCAAGGACATGAACTCTTGCAGAGGCAATAGTAGGATCATGTTGTTCCATGGGTCCTTCATTCTGACGGAGCGGACTCATCTTGTATGGTGCCAAAGACGAAGGGAGCTTCGGGGCACATGCACCTTATCTCGGAGAAGCATTTGATGGAGGAACTAAGGCGACTCAATTTGTGGAGGCGAAGTTGGGTTCAGAAGGCCTTAGCACGGGGCAAGAGGACGCAGAGGCGGGTACTCTTGAAGAATATGCCACAGTGTTGCCATTCAAGTTGCCATGAAGGAAGCAGTGCGCAGCGGAGATTGTGCTGGTAGGGGTAGAGGCCCAGGATCTAGGCAATGGTGCACAAATTACAGCGAAGTCGGTGGACTTCGGGAGCTACTAGGCGACGGACTGTCCTAGAGCGGTGCTTCATCTAGGTGTGACCCAAGAGTGGGTGGATGAAGGTCGATTGCCAAAGGAGCGAACAAAATCGAAGGTGGAGGAGACCCTGCGATGTGTTGGCAGAGGCCACACATGGAGGGTTTACAATTCGAGTTTATTCCACAAGGATCAGAATGCAATGGAGATGTCACCAGGAGGCGACATGGTGCAGCGGATCGTGGTGGAACAGTTCGTGGAAATGCGATACACACAACAGCGTCCCGTGAGGGATGAGATCATATGGAGGTATGATCGGGAGCTACTGGGAGCTCCGCTTTGGTGAACAACACGACGGCAAGAAGGGCTATGGATTCAAGGAGTGAAGGCCATGGTACCGCAGAGGCGGGTCTTCCGGGCGTGCACCAAATTTTGCATCGGATGAAAACCTTGGTCATCAGCATATGGGGGTTGGGTTCCACCAAGGGAAAAGTTCGAATGCAAGTACCAGTGAGTCCCATGGGAGGGACTTGATCATGCAGAGGTATGATCGAAGCAGCTGGAGAGTTGGACTGCTCCAGAGCTTATATTCGCTTAAGGGAGCCCGGCAAGTCAGAGGACAAGGCCGAGTAAGCGAACGTTGCTACCAAGGAAGCTAAGGAGAACAGAATCGATGCAAACCCTACAACGTGATGACAGAGGCCATGCATGGGAGTTGCAGTCTGTCTTTCCATCGACCAAACAGACTGCTTAGAGAACACAGAGGTGTTGAAGCAGGGGGTCGAAAGGGGCGAGGAAGCGACGACGAGTCCAGAGGGACTTAACTACCCAAAATCAAGCATCAGTCAGAATGGAGGTGGACTCAGAGGAGTGCCACGGAGACATATCTACTGATCGTGAAGAAAAGGGATACAGATGCGAGGAGACGGATAGTAGGACCATGGGCATGGCAGCGCCATGGTACCGCAGAGGCGGGACTTCCGTGAAAGTCATTGATCCCTTGCTCTCATGGAGGGAGAGCGCTTGGTCGTGAAAGGGGCCGAGGAGGTGGAGTATGCAGAGGCAATCTCCAAGTACCGAGACAAGGCTAAAGGGCAGAGGCCAAGAAACTTCGTAAGACCGGTGTCAACAAGTTTCTCATCAAGATAGTCGTAAGTGAAGGACTTCGGGTCATGCAAGAGTGCACAACCAAGGAACGAAGCAAGCAGTACGCGGTGCTGTACCTTTGCTACTCAGTGGAGTAGGCGGCAGGGTTGATGGAGAAGACGGTATAATCCCAGAGGCGACCTTATCTATCAGAGAATTACTCCAAGTTGGGGTGAAAACTTCCTGCATTCCAGAAGTTCAATGGCATTGAGAAGGTGAATCACAGTAGCTAACTCAACGCAAGGAGTGCAAACACTTCAAGTGCTTCAGAAGTGTGAGCAAAGAGCAGGCGAAGGCCAGTAACCAGCTCGATGCATGAAGTACAACCTCGAGGAGGCGGGCGAAGTCAAGTAACCTTTGCCTTCTCAACTCTTAAGAGAATGGGCGAAACCGAGTACCCCAGTTCTCTTATCTATCCAGCAGAGGAGCTCTGCACAAGTTCAAAGACCCTTCGAAGATAATGGAAGATAATAGTTGTCAAATCCTCACCAACGGTGATCAGTGCTACTGAGAGTAGATTGTCCACTTCATTTCCCAACGAAATGCCAATCGAAAGCGGAAGTGATGCGAACCTACTTGGAAGTGACAACTAACTGAAAGAAGAGTCAATGAGCAGATTTTGTGGAGGAAGGACCCAAAACTTCAGAAGTTTGCGAGGCGATGCTCGTTAAAGCTCCAACAAGCATCCACCCAGTTCAAGCAGCATGTGGAAATTTTGAGAAACTGGCGCAGTAAGAATGGTCTTGTCCTTCATTTGGTGGATCCGCAGGAATCAACGAGGATCAACACAACTCAGCCAACCCCACACCAGAGTCAGAGTCATTGGCGAGTTGAAGCAGCATGGCGGATCAAAGGTTCGACTACTTAAAAACAGCAGCGGAGAGTAGCTGGGAGCCAAGAGGCGCATTGCAGCTGGAGCAGAAGATTGAAGACTCAGCAAAGGCGAAGAGTTGCAGTGTTCACAAAGGCTTCGACGAGGACGTCGAAGGGATAAGTGGGGGAGAATGTCACGGACAAACTTCGAAACAGGGTGTTTGATATAATGCTTATGTATGTCCGTGTCGTTTGGCATGTTCATGCCTTGTACAGCAGGTAGAGGGGCGGCCGAAGGCTTAATAGTCCCATGTTAGTTGGGTTGGTGGCCTCTTTAGGCTTGTAAATAAAGGTTGTGTCACGTGGACACGTTCGAGAGCTTTTCGATCTGTAATGGACCATTTTACCCTTTGTTGTGCCACTGTTCAGAGCTTGTAAAGTCTGTTTGTAATTTGCATTGTCTATGAAGTGTTTTTCGGACATGTCTGCTTGTGGATCCCGATTGAGGCGTTCTTTTTAACCCGTTCTCTCTTTGATTGGTCCTAAGGGACAATGGGGGGCTTCGGGGAGGCTGACCTTTGCGGACGGACGCGCGAGGGTGCCGCACGACTTAGGCAAAACCAGCTAAGTCCGTATCAAAACGATAAAAGGGTTTCTTTTTGGCCGATCGACACGGGAGAAAGGGGTGAATCGTAGGGGTAGTCGTGTCATTTGATTCGTCCAATGTTTGTGTGCTGAAGAAGAAGAAGAGCTGGGCGTTTCGTTATTCTCGGCAGCTGTGGAGGTGCAATATTGGTAATTCAACATTTAGCTTGGGACATGGCCTTTTTTGAGCATGAAGTAATTTTGGAAAAAATATTATAATAAACCAATAAATTAATATTTGCAAAATAGGAAATACTACTCAAAGAAATATATGGGTTGGATGATACGATGACATGTATTATATATATAAATTTAGGTAATTTACTTAGAAGAATCTCCACTCATTATCTGAAGGTGCACTTGTATTAAATTCTTCATTGTGAATCTTAACTTTATCCTCCTGTTTTAATTATTTTTTTTAATTTAAATTTTTTTTTTTCCTCCATCTCCTCCTCTTCTTTCTTTGAGTATAAGGAATCAATTTAATCGAGTTGGATGACATATTTATTCATTCAATAGAGAGACACATAAAAACCAACTAGTTGATTGTTTTTTTTTTTGGATAAATTATATTACATTTTTTTATATGAGCATTAAGACAGGATTTTTTTAAAAAAAGTTTTTTTTTTTGAAATTCCAATAATGCATCTATTGTTGCTTGTTGCATAAATTCCATCATTTTACTTAAAACGATATGAATACCTAAAATCTACATGTCTTGCATTTTTCTACATGCTGTCAACTTGGTTTAATTTGAAATTATGCATTCAGATAAATTTTTTATTAATTAAATTAATTAATATTTAATATATATATATATATATATATAATATTTAATATTTAATATTTCGATCATTCAATATTTGATTCTTTGGTAAGTGAGTTTGGTACATCATTATTATCATCATATAAATGTTTAAATATAAAAATTATTAAAAGAATTTTTGAATCCTCGACTTTTTGCTAGGTGGGTCTGAGACATTATCATGAAACCAATATTTTAGATGTATAGAATATATTTTGATGATTAAATTTGATACATGTTATTAGAATCACGAAACAGAAATCTCAACCCACCACCCACTTGTGATGGTTTATGAAAAGAGCCATCCATATGTGTTAAGCTTGTAACGGAGGAGACTATTCTATTACCCCCCTTAGATATGAAAGAAGGAATATAATCGAAGTTATATATACAATCAAGACTCTCAGGGTCACGGCATCATGCTTTGCTTGTTGAGATCACTTCCTTCCTTGAGCTAGTGAGTGAATCCATGTGTTAAAAGTGAATGTTCAGCGTACAGATATCTAATAGGTGATCAGACTACAGAACTGAAGGAGCACTCAAAAAACAAGTGATCTGTGGTGGATAATTTATGCAGTATGAGTTTCCTACAAAGCAAAACATAAGACACGCAGGATGGCTGGGACTTTTCGTGACAACTGAAGTGAAGAACACTTTAGGGGTTCAGAAACCTGTTTTTTTTCTCTCACATCAGATGTGAGACCAAATAAACATTAATACCATCAATCCTTATCTTTTTTTCTTTTTTCCATTTGGTTTCTCAAAGAAATGGCACAGCAGAATACGGAAATCATTGTGCTATTTTTACTGGTACAAGGCAAAGAAAATTCAAATGTTTTTTATTGTGTAACTTTACATGGTGAAGTCAGCATGACTCGATTTGATCCCAAGAATACAAGGTGCAAAGAAAATTCAAATATTTTTTATCGTATAACTTTATGTCGTGGAGTCAGCGTGGCTTGGTTCGATTCTAAGAATATAATATCGTCCACGTGGTTTCTTGAGAGGAGGGGGTCGGTGCCAAGTTGGGTCGGAGCACCATAAATTGGGTCAACTCGAGGTAGAGCAAAGGGTCGGCTCTTCTATGTTGGGCTCTTCCGTGTCGAACTTCTGCACACAGGCCAAAATTAAAATGGGGATTCTCGACTCAATCCCTCCGAAGCTTATGTCAATATGAGGAGTTGAGGATATTGTGAGTGTTTGAGGTTCGATCCCTTGGCGCTGGCCAGGGAGCGCTGGCTAGGAAGTTAGTTTTTATATCTATAGTTGAGGGTTGATCATACATGATTCGTTAATGGCCATCGATGTCGTAAGCTATTGACGTCGCAAGCGATTGACTTGTACGCTCGATGCTATGCGAGTCGACTTGCACGATTCCGCATGTGTGGTACCGTACCACCATATTAGGTTCCGGTGATGTACGGATACTATATCAGTTTCGAGGTGTCACATCAACTATGGGGTGACTGTTAACTGTTGTCACATGGGCAGTATTAGAATATGCCCCGTCACTTTTTTATTTAC
This sequence comes from Musa acuminata AAA Group, assembly GCF_036884655.1. Lineage (NCBI taxonomy): Eukaryota > Viridiplantae > Streptophyta > Magnoliopsida > Zingiberales > Musaceae > Musa > Musa acuminata. The sequence continues at coordinate 16,121,171 of NC_088327.1, read as the reverse complement.
ATAAGCAAGCATTATGATGCTATTTTAGAGTTGGGAAAACACTGCTACAGCTGCAGAGAACAGCACCTAATAATCTCTTCATTCTTCTTCATCTGTTACTTACTGACAAGAAACCGTGTCTACTACGTATAACATCAGCTACTTAGTCCGTATGATTTGCTCATGTGATGCTAGTTTTGGTTTGGTGTCATATTCCTCCTCGTTCACAGGTTGATGGATTTTAATCACATATATAGATATTACTTTCTCTTTTGGAAACAAGAAAAAGAAAGCCTTTTTTAGCTGTTGTGCTTTTTGACTTTTGCCATCAGATCAGATGATGCACAACAAGACATGAGAAGAAAACACATGAGAAATCTCGAGACTTTTAAAGTTAAGAAGAAGAAGACATCGATGAATGACAAATAAAGAATTGTTATTAGTTGCCATGCCAACTTCGGAACCATCATCAGATTACAACACTGTTAGATTAGAATGAGATCTACTGCTACTGCAAAAGCAAGCAAGACGTACCTCTGGAAGCCAAGGAGAACAAGCTCATCTCCTTCCCATTCCCTACTGATACCAACAAAGCTCGAATGCTTATGAATGATGATATCTGTTGTTACTTGGGTGAGTTCATCGCCTGAGTTATGTCCTGAAAGATCTTAAGCCTCTTCCCCATCTTCCCCTCACACAAAGCTGGACTACTCTTGCTGTTGTTAGCATCTGCTTTCTCATCTGCAAGAACAGGAGCCAAAACTGCAGCCACGATCGCCTCGTCGAATGCGTTGTTGTCCGGCAACTCCGGCCACTTATCCACCGTCTCCTCCACCGAGGTACAGCTTCTACCACTCATTTCTCCCTCTGCGGCGACCTTGGCCTGTGAAGCCTTCTCCGGCGCCTGCCCTGACCTTGTCCTCTTCAGATTTCCCAGAGGATCATGGTCTTTCATCAGCTTCGAAGAAAAAAATGGCGGCGCGTCGATGTTGAGTGCATTGCCCGACGTGAGCTCCGGTTTTATGTTGCTGCTCGTCCTGTTCAGGCTGTCGACGTTCTCGTCGGAAAATTGGTCTCGAGGCGGCGGCGGTAGCATCAGGTAATCGACGCACGGCTGCGGCTGCCATATGGAAGCGGAACCCGTGAAGGCCTCGAAGAGCCAATTCTGATCGAATCGGCCGTGGCCGCTGTAGCCCGAGAGTTTGGCTTCGAGGTCACGGAGCATCTCCTGCGCTCTTTCGAAGGCCTTGAGGTGCGAGTCCGCTCCCCGTACGCTGTCGACCACCGCGGGTCTCACCCGCTTCAGCGTCTCTTTGGCCTCCGCGATGCGCCCTTGCTTCATCAAGCAGATGCCGAGGTTGCACATCTTGTTGTTGTCGGGGCCGATGACGAGCGCTCTCCGGTAGGCAGCCTCGGCTTCCACGAAGTTGTCCTTCTGCATCAGAGCCCAGCCCAAGTTCCCCTGCAGCCACCACACATCGCACTGCGTCAGTATGTGCCTCTCGTCTTCTCCATGGACGAAAGAGACGAGTGCTCACCAGAAGCCTCGTCGCTTCTTGCTCCACCGTGACTTGGAACTTCCTCCCCTGCGATCGGGCAGTCTTAGTGCGCTTCCCATTGAAGGCGAGCCCCTGTTGGATGAGCTGCAACTTTCGCCTCAAGAGAGAAATTTGATCGTCCAGTCTCCCACACCTCTGCCGAAAGCGTCATCGACAACCCAATTTAGTCTGCTCATTCGATCCCAGACAAGGAAATGGGAATTCAAGAGGAGTCCGAGGTGTGACCTTGTACAAGTCCAACAGGATGTTATCGAGGGACTCCTGAGCCTGGTCCGAGCACCTGCTCCGCAGCGACCTGATCGCCTCGATCGCCTCCTCCGCCCGGTTCTGCTGCTTCATGACGATGGCCATGTCCTTGAGGGCGCTGTCGACGCGGTCGCCGGCGTTGATGGCCGCCCAGAACAGCGCGATCGCCTTCTCGGGGTCCTTATCGACCAGCTGACGGATCCATCGCAAGAGATGAGCAGGGAACTAACAGGGGGAGAAGAGACCGATCGATCTCTACGAAAGGCGAACTCACCTGAACCCGCTTGGCTCTGACGTAAGGGGTGTCGCCGACGGGGACCTTGTGGGCGACATGGAAGGGATCGGACCGACTACTCATGATGGGTTTGATGGGCGAGCAAGGGGCTGACTTGGATTGCGTGATGCAGGTGAGAGCCGCATTAGCATTCCATGCCTCGTGCATCATCTTCCTCTTCTTCTTGACCACAACAATGTCGATGAGGATCAGAGGAAGAAGAAGCGTGCTTGCTTCGATCGGTGGGTTAAGGGGAGAGAGTTTGGCGTTGGAGACGAAGAGGAAGTGTGGTGTTATTTGGGGCGCTTAGTCGACCGTTGCTCGAGATAGCCGTTTGAAATATAGCCGTTGGAGGGTAAACACTGGGTTGGAAACGAGAATTAATTAATGGTCGCCGGTTGTTATTATGGCCGAATCACCCTCGAAAGCCATCAGGGCTGATGTGACCGAATCACCCGACACGCGGACACGATCGCGACAGCCCTCCATTGCTGAGAAACACGAAGAGATCGTTAAGGATTGCAAGGGTTGGGTTAATAATGAAGTAGGATAAAGCAAAATATATCGAATTGGGTTATTGGTGTGGAAAAAATATTAGGTAAATCTATGATGATTTATTAGATATTCCAGCTAAATATTGGGCATTCATCTTTATTTGGAAAACAATTATTAGGTAAATGATAATTATGGTGATTTATTAGGTGTTCATCTTTATTTTAAAACATATATTAGTTAAATCTAGGATGGTTTCACATCCACAACAAAATAATTTTTTATGCCACACGATGTACTGCTTTTTCTTTTGTTTTTTGTTCTTCTTGGATTTTGTACATTATATAAAAGAAGATTCATATAAATACTTCTAAATAGTTGAGACTTTATGATAATAGTTTTGAGGAGCAGGTGTTTTGATATCTATGCAATCTCCTCCTACATAGATATGAGCATGGTTCAATCTAAATCTAAATCTAAATCGAACTTGATTAATAATTTAACATTTTCAAACTAAATCGAAACTAAAATCATACTATCACAAACAAATCTATAAATAAGATGTTTGATGCAACCTCATTTTAATTGATTTTTATGATCATCTTAGTCTTATAAACGTATGTTATGTGCAGTCATCACGTAAAGATAAAATTATCCAAAAATAAAATATCTAAGCAATCATTTTGAAAATTTTTTAACTCTATAAAGTGATACAAAGTGTCAATCAGTATGATACTCTCGAGGTGACAGATAAGTTTTTTAAATATTATTTAAAGTTAGTTTGTTGTCTTATTTCATAGTAGTATTATATGAGCGTGCGAGTATTTATGATGATTTTTTATCTTGACAAATCATCTTAAATATTTTATTGTATGATTATTCAAAACTTACAAAGTCTATATTATATTAACTATCATATGTTTGCTAAGATATTTATTTGTGGGATTCTGAGTTAAACGTAGTTTATCTTTTCGCTCGTAAATTCTTAAGAGATTATTTGAGGTCGTAAAAAACTTAATCCTTTTTGAACAACACTTAAGAGTATCGATTTAAACAAAACCAATTAAATCTATGTTGAATTTAAATTGAGATCGAACCAAACCTACTCCAACGTATCAGCATCAGTTTCTCTGTTAATATACTACGTAATCACCAGTATTTACTTAAAATCTGCATATTGTCAACACGAAAAAGAACTTTTCAGCTTGCACCGAAGAATGCAATGGAAGGGCTTCACGGGGACGTTGATGCCACCTCGGGTCATGGACATTTTGTCTTTCTTGGCACGTCCATTGCCATCCTTATCCGTAAGCTCGGAGTTGGAGCTATCTGCAGGCGATCATGGAGGCTGGAAGGCGATGTGGTGGATAACTACGAGCCCATGTGTGGTGGGGAAACCTCTCCTGAGACACTCCAGATAACGATGAGAGAGAGAAAGAAAGAGAGAGAGAGAGAGAGAGAGAGAGAGAGAGAGGGGAAGGGCAAATCCACCCACACCCTCACGCCCTTCCTAACTCCACTCCCACTTGCTTGCAACCAAGACTTGCACCACGAGGCCATGGGGGCAGGGAAAGTGAATGGTGAACCAAATCATTCTAAGCTCTCTTTACCCACCACCTCCACCTCCACCTCCACCACCGCCACACCTCCCCTTCTTTCTCTCCCTCCCCCGTGATGAAGAAAGAGATGGTGGCCAACAGTAGGCAGGCAACAGTCCCTGTGGGGGGAAAGGAGGAAGAGAGAATTCCAAGACAAGCTTCTACCTAATGCCAAGGACACACACCAAAATATCCCCCCTAAAGTTAGCCATCCCCAGTCTGTCTGATGTGTGCCATTACCTGCATCATGTCTCCTTCTTCCTGCGACTCAACTCCACTGACATCTAATCAGGTTAGAAAGAAACGCATAGCTCACACTCAGTTCGTCTCAACATAATACTGCTGCCACTATTGGGCGACCAACCAAGCCAAATTGCTGTGATGCGAGCCATATGTTGCACATGGAATCTGGTGGGTGGCCCTCACACCGTCCCTCCCTCCCCCCTAATAGTCTCATCATCCACTGTACATCATTGCTACTGAGCTGAGTTGTTGCGGCTGTAGATTCTTGAAGCAAAGGGTGACTCTCTCTCTCTCTCTCTCACGCACAGGACATCCACTGTGGGCTTCTGCGGCCTTTACACCTACCGACCTTTTGGGGGCGGCCACGGGCAGCAAGCAATGATGGGGTGGGTGCCTTTTGAAGCTGGTAACTGCACGGGAGTGATGTCATCATGGCTCGTGAGGAGGAGGCCTACCATGCCGTCCAATTCCTCTCCCCCGCTTCTTTACCAATCATCCAACCTTTTCCTCACCAACTTTGCCTCTAGAAGACCGTCCACGGCAGTCAAATGCTTATAAATCTCCATATCCTTCTTCTCCGAGAGGATAAGATATGTAAATGGATAGAGAGATTTACGGCAAAGGCGGAGCTTAGTGAGATAGCCATTGATGGGGAGGTCCCCGTGCTGCGAGAAAGCGCACACCAACAAGGGGGCGTGGACCAAGGAGGAGGACGACCGGCTCATCGCCTACATCCGAGCTCACGGGGAGGGGTGCTGGCGCTCGCTGCCCAAGGCCGCCGGCCTCCTCCGCTGCGGCAAGAGCTGCCGACTCCGCTGGATCAACTACCTCCGGCCCGACCTCAAGCGCGGCAACTTCACGGAGGAGGAGGACGAGCTCATCATCAAGCTCCACAGCCTCCTCGGCAACAAGTAAGCCTCCTCCTGCCACGTCCACCACGCGAGAATACCACCTGAACGCCTTCCTCGTGTCGACTGCAGGTGGTCACTGATCGCTGCGCGGCTTCCCGGGAGGACGGACAACGAGATCAAGAACTACTGGAACACCCACATCAGGAGGAAGCTGCTGAGCAGGGGAGTGGATCCCGTCACTCACCGCCCGATCAACGGCCATGGTTCCGATACAGCCACCCATTTCGAGAGGAAGGCTGCTGCGATTGGCTTCGGACCAGACCAGGAGTCGGACAAGATCAGTAGCAGCGAGGAGTCGTCGGCGTGGCAGCAGCGGCAGCCCAAGTGGCCGGACCTCAATCTGGAGCTATGTATAAGCCCTCCTTCCCAACAGCAACAACCTATAGAGCCCGTTGATGGAGGGGGAGAGCAACCGCAAAGCCTGTGCTTTAGCTGCGGCGCTGCCGTGGGGTCGCAGAAGCGCCACAAGGAGTGCAAGTGCAGAGACCTCATTGGCCTCAGCACTGGAATGCTGGACTACAGAAACCCGTAGAACTCCCAGAGAAGAGAATGTACTCGAAGAATCCTCCATTTCTTGGTGTGTGTGTGTCTGCGTGCGCGCATGTATATCTACAGGTATACTAGGCAGGTTTCTACCATGGTGGCATTGTCGTGGATGCCTGTCATCTCTTTGTCGATGAATGAAGCTATTAAATATTGGCATCTCAACTCTTGTTTTAGGCTCTTTCCAAAGATCCTACCTTTCGTTTCTTGAGATATGAGATCAACAAGCGTATAAAGTAGGATCTGATAATAGATTTGGTCTGCAGTGGGGTGAGGCTTTCTGTAAAGTGCTGTGTACTATTAACCCATCTCATAATTGGAACCAATCAATCTAAGAATCCATGTGAGATAGATATTTAACCTGTTAAGCCATTAATCTGTGATGGATTCACCAGGCAACATGTGCTGTCTCTGTCTTCCTCCTTGATGCCTGGGGTCATGATGGGCCTGGAGAGGATGGCACCATGAATGAGAGAGGTTGGTGATGAGGAGCTCCTGTCATTTGGTTGTTCCATCGGGTCAACAAGTTCTTATCTGAGTTATGAACATGTGGGGTGGGGGGGGGGGGGGGGGGGGGTTGGCATTGCAATATTACCAGACCAATGAGTCATCGAATTCTCTCTCTTTCTTCTTGTTGAAGAAGACGACTAGGAATTCCCAGTGGGATGTTCATATCGAGACAGCCCTTCTCCCTCGATGCAATAATGAGATGCCAACTTACGGAGGCTTTGCTTTTGAGGTAGAATAAAAGATGAGAGTCCTTTTCCATCACTCATGCTTTTCGGTATGTTAGGTATGCTTAAAGGAAGCGACGTTGGTCTGTCTCGAATGATATCATTAATGAAGATTTTTCTTGCATATTTCACAAGTATAGGAGCCATTTTGCCAAATATTGTTAGAATCAATTTTAAGATGAGGTAAAGAACAATTCAACGTTAGTAAGAGAAAATTAAAATTAAAATTGAAGTATCCGACGATCATGCAAGATAACCTTTTAATTCTTTAATTCGTATCGATCTAAATAAGTAAATTTTGAGTTTTAACTCAGAAAAGAAAAATAACAAGAATGATGAGCTGATCCGAGATCGAAACTCAAATTTTTATGATGATTATAAAATAAACCACCATACTCGAAATAAATATTTTTTTGTTCGAAAATATTATTATGAATAATTTGATATGTGAAGGCTAGCCGACAAAAAGATCTCATAATGTTGAGAGATATATAAAATAAATTGACTCACAATATATTTTGGACTTGGGATTTTTCATTGTGTTGGTGTCCAACTATTCATTCTTGATAACCCTAATCTAGCATCATTCAGACTTGAATTCCTTGAATTCTCAACAAATGTATAGCAATAGGAGAGGGCATGCATTTGCTTATCTTAGACAACTTAATGCTTATGAGGCCACTGTGATGTTATTGTGTTGCTGTGGCATCTTTTGTGCTTCTCTCACTTCACTAACAAAAGAAAGAAAAGGAAAAGGAAAATTAAATAACAAGGCACTGAGAAATCATAAGTGATAGAGTTGAGCAAATTGATTTGGTAGAATGTAATGATCAATGTTTGGTTCCAACATCCATTCTCATAAAGTGGACCATATTTGAATGCAGTGACGCTAGCGGTGTCAAGATAGTGCCAAATGTGTACATATACCTACTAGCCTTTCGACCAACCGAGGTCAAAGCCAATAAGAGAAACTCTCTCGATGAAGATGAGGTGAAGTAGGTAGAGCTATAGCTTATCTATAAACCCAGTTAAATTTGTTAGGATTGTTTTACATTAGACACACAACCTTTTTTAGATGAATTTTTAGAAAGAAATTTTACTTTTTCAAAAATTTTCAAGGAGCATCCTACTTTTGAAACAATGTCATTATCATGTAAAAATATCGTTTTGATTGGACTTATCATCATCTCTATCGTCCAATCGTGCTGAAGGGCTCATCATCGCTCATAGCCCCTCTTTAGTGTACAGTGCACTAAGTCACCTCCGCTTGCAACCCCCTTACATGAGGGTTGGCTATCTCTCTCTGTTGTGTTGTGCGCGGGGTTACCCTCTTCGTCAACGGTCTTGCCTAAGAGTTAATTGTCTCATTCCATTGTAGTCCTCATGTGAGGATTAGTCACCCTCCATCGACTCCATGTGATCGTCATTGCTATAAGCTATTGAATTCTGATAAATGCGACGAATAAGACAATAGCTAAGAAATAGGATATATGGAGGCAGGGTGGAGGGGATGATGAATGGAGGGGCAGAATGATCATTTCAATATATATATATATATATATATATATATATATATATATATATATATATATATATATAATTTAAAAAATCAAAATAAAGGTTCTATATGAAAAATTTTGAAAAGTAAAGATATTTTTTAAAAATTCGATTGAGTGAGTATCGGAGTGATGCAACAAAATCTTTATAGACTAAGTAAGTTAGTACTCTTAAAACATGTCAGATAAAATTATAAATTTTTAATCTTTGATGAACTTGGAATACTATATTAGAAATATATCAGATGAGATTTAAAATAGTGAATATAATGTGTGGATAATAGAGCAAAGAAAATTATCATTGCTCTTATATTTAGTATTGTATTATCTCCGTCCAGTATGATTGGTGTGGCAAAATCTTCATCACCACTCCATTTCATTAATGATGAATGATTGTGTTGTGAGGACAAGAAATACAAGTGCATTCACAAATGACAACAATTATCGTACTATATGATGGGTGGGAGCTAAATGAATGCGATGAGATTTTTCTTTCTTGTCCTAATATTTTGGTGACTGACTTCCAGCAATTAGTAATTGATTTTTTTTTCTTTATCATCACCGGTTGTGTTGATCACACATCCTGATTGGTAGTGAGAACAAATCTCAATTTTGAGACTGCACTTGAATAACTCTATAGGAAGATTTATTTTTCTTTATTTTTTAGAATTCAAAGCGAAATTAACAACACATGCAAAATGTCGAATTATCTAATCATCATAACTCATTTCAAACTCAATCGAAATGGAATTTTGTTAGACCCAAATAGGACGGACATTCACAAATTTAACTCATAACTTATTTTCCAGCCTAAGAAAAGCATCAGCATATCAAACGCATAATTCATTCAGTACATATCTTATATTTGATTGTGATGCCTATAATTCTCGGTTGGATATGTATATTTCAAGAAAATCCAACAAGATTTTACGGATATTTCAAATTTTTTTGTCATTATTTATTAAATAAAAATTATTTAGGAGATTTAGAACACAAGAAATGCAAGCGGGTGTTTGGTCTAGTGGTATGATTCTCGCTTCGGGTGCGAGAGGTCGCGAGTTCGATTCTCGCAACACCCCCTTGTACTTTTGTTTTTTTTAACAGTGCAAGTTCTAGGAAATGTTTTTTTTTTTTTTTAATCTGTTTGAGCCTCAGTGATGAAGGAAGACGAAATGTAACAAATCTCGCAATTGCTTTCATAAGTTTTCTTTTTTGGTTTAGTTAACACTGCAAGTTGTAGGAAATGTTTTTTTTTTTGTTTTTTTGAGCCACAGCGATGAAGATGAATTGGTAACGCTTTCATAAGTTTTCTTTTTTGTTTTTTGTTAACACTGCGATTTCTAGACGAATTGTTAACGAATACTCGGAATCGCTTTCATAAGTTTTCTTATGAAATTTTTTTTTTTTTTTTTTTTTGTGCTTCAGTGTTGAAGACGGATTTGTTTTCTTATTATTAATTTGGCTCGACGAGTTGTTAACGTTGCCATCATAATTGTTGATAAGGAATTGCATCTTTGGTCAATAATTTTGCAACAAAAAATTGCATGGCACTCCATAGAATTAAAAAAAGTCCATAAAACAAAATCATCCAATTACCATGTGGCTCAAATGCATTCGATCAGCATACTTCTTAAGCCTGTCTCACTGAAGAGACAAAAAACATTTTTCATTCTACAACTGTGAAGAGAAAACTATTTCCTGTTTCAATTACTGTACTACAAAAATCATGAGGTACACACACTCTGTGGAAAGCAAGGAATGTAACAAAAACAAAAAATACAAAGATAAAAAACATATTCAGTAGGAGCCATTTGAGAATGTCACCAGTGGCTTTTCACCTCAGAAGGGCCTTTTTGGATCATGGAACAATGATGTATGAGTTCAAAAAGAAAAGAGATGCTTATTCTAAGAAAGCATTGTCTTGATCTTTGTCTTACTGATCACCTGTCGCTACTTGGGAAATGAAACTTCCTGATCTCTTTATGTTTAGTGATTCCCTGGAGAATTTCCTTAATTTTAATCAGGAAACTAAAACAAGAAAATTGGGAAATTAGTAGAAAACAAGATTGACTGACTGCTTGCTTACTGACCTTGGTGCCATTTTCCACCGAATGTTCAGCTGGATGTTGGATGGTTTTCTCAAAACCTACCGAAGCTTGAAGCTGAAAGAAATCACAGAGTATCAGTCATAACTCAACAAAGTTGCAGACGTATAACTAAGAAAGAAAAGCAAAAAACAAAACAAAAAAAACAGATTAAACACCATAAGACCATGCAAACTTTAAAAGAAGCAGAATGGATTCTGACTAGTAAATATTAATTCACTACGAAGCAATCACTTCATGATAGCAACAGGGCTTTCACTAGGTGTGTGTTTAAGCCGAAGTCACCACCGCTAAAGCCCATCTGAACTTGATCTCTTAAGACATCAAAGTCTCCTCCATTAAAAGGCTTCTCATTCTCACACGGACGGAACAAATAGCCCACAACAATTCCCTAACTCACAGGTGAGGCTCCTTCCACCAGTAATGGCCTGACCATTTGACCTGCCTCCTTGCACCATTCCTTCCGCTCTCCATGTTTAAAATTCCATCTACATTCTTCATTCAGAAAGAAAAAGTCGTATCGTGAAGCCTTTGGCAGTTGATACTCTCAGTAGTCCTTTCTTCCATTGGGAATATCATCAAAGACAAGCACTTAATGTCAAGGTCCAGATTCTAAGGATGATTAACTCTAATTTTGTTACTAGAAAGTGAAAAATCTCAAGATCACAAATTCAACATATGAAAATCAAGGAGGACAACACTACAGATAAACTCAGAGTCCAAATAGATGTTCCACGCATGTTGTCTATTTACATACTGCATCCTCTAGACAGCTTGCTTCTCGTGACCACATTTTATAGTATACTTGTTCCTTTGAGATGAATTAGGTGAAGCATAATTAGTTGACGAAGAAGAAATGAACAACTTTTAATACTCTTTCTAGATAACTGCTACATCACCAAGTTCATTCCTTATTGTGACACCAACACTTACTCGCTAAAAAGGCAATCTAATTGACAAGCCTCTCACCAATGCAAAATCTCAGGAAAACCAATGTGAGTAGCTTTAGCCCCATAAATAGGAAGGTTTTAAGCAAGCTTTAGTATCAACAAAAATCAGTACATCAACATTTTGCTTCATAAAGTAGATATTCAGCATCCAGGAGGATGGGCCTTAGTACTATGGTAAGCATGCTCCTTGCAATCAGGATTCGAGTCCTGAAAATAGCATCTCTACATATAGAGAAAAGGCAGCATACATTGATCCTCCCTAAATCTCGTTTTGACTGAAGTCTAATCCACTGGGTGCGTCATTTTAGAGTAGATAATCATTGTTTCTCAAATTTACATGAAGAGAAAGAAAAGACATAAATCTGTAGTGTGATAAACTGATATTATTGATTGATCTATCACAACAGTACCATTCATTACAGGAAAGATACAATTATTATGAGGATTCTAGACCAATATTGTCATGTCCTGATACCAAGAGCAATTACTAAAACTGCACAGAAAATATACAAGGAAATAATAAATATCCAGAGCAAAAAAGGTAACACCATAAAATCCATTTAGATATTGGTCATTAACATGCAATTTTTATAAGTTGCTACTGCTTATAACGACTTAAAACAACTATTTTGTGTTGGGGTTCTTTTTAATATATCAAATATAGATCAAATAATTGTTTTATAAAATCAAAACCGAATAGATCCAAAATAAGGGATTAACAATGTTTCCATAAAACTTATCAAATCCATTATAATATGCATGAAATCCTACAACAATTGAAAAACAGATTAATACGGAAGCGTACCTGATGAATCCATTAGAGTATTTTCTGAATTGATTGGTGATTTAGTCTTCCAATTGCAGAGTACCTTTTGAACTTTAGATTTCTCCTTGACGGGTGAAGAGAAACTTCATTTTTTTGATACTGCAACCGGGGACCATAACCTTATTTATAGTCATAACTGATGAATCCACAATTATGATTGTATTCATAATTGATGAATCTGCAATTATGCCTCAAGAGTTTCATATTCTTAACTTATCTCGTCATTAAGTTAGGAACATGATGGTATCCACACAATTAATTTTCATAACAATTATGTCCTTTAGCCAAATAACTTTATTTTAATTAGATCACTTTAATTTTGGCTAATCAAAATAATGGCTTAACACATTTAATTATACATGTGTGACTTTTTAAAATTCTAACAATCTCCCACTGAGTCACATATGTATCCTTATAAATGTGATATTCTTTATGAGCTCAAAACTATTGCCATTATTAAATAAGACATACAAAACAATCTCGTCCATTGACTATATTAATATAGGACCAAAGCGGTCTTCGCTATATCAATCATAGCTAAACACATCAATGATCACTAATTTTAATATAATCAAATGACATAGATCAATTATGAAATGTGTAGCATGAAAATTACATGAATGTGATCTGTACATGTCAATTTTCAACTGGTCCAACTTTATCTTTATGAGATCATTAATAACTTTAATAGTCATAATGTACAAAGTATAATAAACTGAAGCTTTATTTCTGATCAGAAAATGTCTGTACAAATACAGAATCTGGCATAGAACATACAACAAACATATGACAGGCTCCCACTAAACTGAAGTTTCCTCAAACTCTGATATACCCATATGAGCAGTATGCTCATGAAAAACCTTGAGTGGTACATCTTTTGTGAGAGGATCTGCCAACATAAAGTTTGTTCCCAAGTGTTCTATAGAAATTTATTTACTTTGTACCTTTTCTTTCACAACTAGGAACTTGATGTCAATGTGCTTTGACTTAGTCGAGCTCCTATTGTTATTAGAGTATAAAACAGCTGATTTATTGTCACAGTATATCTTTAGTGGTCTTTCAATCCCTTATACTATTTGCAGCTCTGTGACAAAATTTCCCAGCCAAATTCCATGATTGGATGCCTCAAAACATTCTACAAATTCCGCTGCCATAGTGGAAGGAGCAATAAGAGATTGCTTGGCACTATGCCAAGAAATCGCCCCACCAGCCAACATATAAATGTAGCCCGAAGTGGATTTCCTACTGTCTTGGCATCCAACAAAATCGGAGTCAGAATACCCAATGATCCCCAAATGGTCTGATCTCCTATATGTGAGCATATGATCTTTTATCCTCTTTAAATATCTCATGACTCTTTTAGCTGCCTTCCAATGATCCATTCTAGGATTGCTTAAGTATCTGCCTAACACTCCAACAATGTACGCTATATCCGGATGCGTACAAATCTGTGCATATATTAGACTTCCTACAGTTGATGCATAGGGAATCTTATGCAAATTTTAAGTTTCCAAATTTCTTTTAGGACACTGATTGAGATTTTTCATGTATTAGATACATGTATCCATATCTAGAGTAATCGTATATGAATGATATGAAGTATTGTTGACCATTCCATGAAGGTGTAGGAAATGGTCCACAAATATCTATATGTATCAATTCTAAGACATCTGTAGCTCTATATACACCTGATCTCCTAGGTTTGGTTTATTTACCTTTAATGCATTCAACACAAACATCTAGACCTGATAAGTCAATGGGATCAAGAATCCCATCTGACACAAGTCTTTCAACTCTATTTCTAGAGATATGACCCAAACGTTTATGCCATAATATACCAGAATTTTCAATTTTACATTTAGTACCTCGCAATTCCGCATTCAAGGTTTCATGATAGGATGCTATAGTATCAAGTAAATATAGATTGTCATAAGTCATAAGTGAACCAGTTCCAATCATATTTGAATTTAAAGACAAAGTAAACTGATTGTTCCCAAATGAACAAGAATAACCAGATTTGTCCAAATAAGAAACAGAAATTAAGTTCCGTCTAAATGACGGTACAATAAAAGTGTCTTTTAAATCCAAATAATATCCGGTACACAATAACAATCTAAATATGCCTATAGCTTTCACATCTACTGATTTTCCGTCCCCCACATAAATGCTTCTCTCAGCATTATTAGGCCTTCGGTAGCTTAGGCAACCTTGCATTGATACACTGATGTTAGTTGTTGCACCGGAGTCTAACCACCAAGTGTTTCTAGGTACTGAAGTTAAATTGATTTCTGAACAAACCAAAGTAAGGAATGTTCCCTTTTTAGCATGCCAAGCATGATATTTAGCACAGTCCTTCTTTAAATGCCCAGATTTCTTGTAGAAGAAACAAGTATCATCCTTATTTTGTTTCTTCTGTACTGGGTCCTTATCAACCTCATTCTTTCCATATTTGTATTTTCTTTTCTTGCCCTTAAAGTTGGTTTCGTTTAAAACCAGTACTGAATTGAGGTTAGCAGATATTTTTATAAGAGAACCTAAATAAGAGAACAATAGATAACCAGAAATTATGCTCATATTTATTACCATAAACTTAAGTAAATTCAAATAATGATTTAACCCATCTCAAGATACCAAGTGCAACATTAATATCTTGTCTTTGGACTTCAATATTAATTGCTAGTGGTAGTCTTGTTGTAATGATCAAATACTGATAATAAGGCATGTCAAATGAAAAACCCATCTTTCGATTGATTTATCATTTACATGTATAACTTTATAATTATCACGTATTTACCATTACAAGTATGTATAAAATCCTGCCAGTCATTAACCTTCCTTTGGGCCGGATAATTACCGCATGGATGTAAATACACACTACATTTAATATTTTCATGAGAAATGTTATATATGAGAGGTCACTTTGGCGACTTCATATATTAAATTACTCAATCTAATATTAAACAATCACTAATTGAATTTAGACCATATTAGTCAAATTGGCTTGATCTTAATTTGTTGACTAAAATATTTAAAGCATGTAAATCATTCAATTTATGTCAACAAACAACTTTATAGAACCAATATTATGTTTAATCCAACATAATATTGCAACAATATTATTAAACCAACATAATATTACAATAATATCTAATTAATTAAATTCATATTAATTAGATAAAATCCAAAAAGAATTTGGGAAATTTATGCCTTGTAGTGCAAAAATGAATTTTGCATATTGATGAATAGGAAAAGACACTAAGTGGAAAAGATAATCCAAAATTAAACTGATATCGCATCAGCAAAAGGCACTAAATTGAATGTGAAGTATGCTGTAGTATGATTACATAAAACCATAATCTTTTCCAACGATAATAGAACCGAATCACTTCAAAATAGCATGATTACATAAAACTATCATCTTTCCCAACGATGATAGAACCAAATTACTTTAAAATATTGATGAAAACATCATTAAAATTCATGAGAAAAAAGCTTAAATGTTCATCAATCATTGTAGGATGGCTCTGATACCACTTGTTGGGGTTCTTTTTAACATATCAAATATGGATCAAATAATTGTTTTATAAAATCAAAACCGAATAGATCCAAAATAAGGGATTAAGAATGTTTCCATAAAACTTATCAAATCCATTATAATATGCATGAAATCCTACAACAATTGATAAACAGATTAATACGGAAGCGTACCTGATGAATCCATTAGAGTATTTTCTGAATTGATTGGTGATTTGGTCTTCCAATTGCAGAGTACCTTTTGAACTTTAGATTTCTCCTTGACGGGTGAAGAGAAACTTCATTTTTTTGATACTGCAACCGGGGACCATAACCTTATTTATAGTCATAACTGATGAATCCACAATTATGATTGTATTCATAATTGATGAATCTGCAATTATGTCTCAAGAGTTTCATATTCTTAACTTATCTCGTCATTAAGTTAGGAACATGATGGTATCCACACAATTAATTTTCATAACAATTATGTCCTTTAGCCAAATAACTTTATTTTAATTAGATCACTTTAATTTTGGCTAATCAAAATAATGGCTTAACACATTTAATTATACATGTGTGACTCTTTAAAATTCTAACAATCTCCCACTGAGTCACATATGTATCCTTATAAATGTGATATTCTTTATGAGCTCAAAACTATTGCCATTATTAAATAGGACATACAAAACAATCTCGTCCATTGACTATATTAATATAGGACCAAAGCGGTCTTCGCTATATCAATCATAGCTAAACCCATCAATGATCACTAATATTAATATAATTAAATGACATAGATCAATTATGAAATGTGTAGCATGAAAATTACATGAATGTGATCTGTACATGTCAATTTTCAACTGGTCCAACTTTATCTTTATGAGATTATTAATAACTTTTATAGCCATAATGTACAAAGTATAATAAACTGAAGCTTTATTTCTGATCAGAAAATGTCTGTACAAATACAGAATCTGGCATAGAACATACAACAAACATATGATAGGCTCCCACTAAACTGAAGTTTCCTCAAATTCTGATATACCCATATGAGCAGTATGCTCATGAAAAACCTTGAGTGGTACATCTTTTGTGAGAGGATCTGCCAGCATAAAGTTTGTTCCTAAGTGTTCTATAGAAATTTATTTACTTTGTACCTTTTCTTTCACAACTAGGAACTTGATGTCAATGTGCTTTGACTTAGTCGAGCTCCTATTGTTATTAGAGTATAAAACAGCTGATTTATTGTCACAGTATATCTTTAGTGGTCTTTCAATCCCTTATACTATTTGCAGCTCTGTGACAAAATTTCTCAGCCAAATTCCATGATTGGATGCCTCAAAACATGCTACAAATTCCGCTGCCATAGCGGAAGGAGCAATAAGAGATTGCTTGGCACTATGCCAAGAAATCGCCCCACCAGCCAACATATAAATGTAGCCCGAAGTGGATTTCCTACTGTCTTGGCATCCAACAAAATCGGAGTCAGAATACCCAATGATCTCCAAATGGTCTGATCTCCTATATGTGAGCATATGATCTTTTATCCTCTTTAAATATCTCATGACTCTTTTAGCTGCCTTCCAATGATCCATTCTAGGATTACTTAAGTATCTGCCTAACACTCCAACAATGTACGCTATATCCGGATGAGTACAAATCTGTGCATATATTAGACTTCCTACAGTTGATGCATAGGGAATCTTATGCATTTCTTAAGTTTCCAAATTTCTTTTAGGACACTGATTGAGATTTTTCGTGTATTAGATACATATATCCATATCTAGAGTAATCGTCTATGAATGATATGAAGTATTGTTGACCATTCCATGAAGGTGTAGGAAATAGTCCACAAATATCTATATGTATCAATTCTAAGACATCTGTAGCTCTATATGCACCTGATCTCCTAGGTTTGGTTTATTTACCTTTAATGCATTCAACACAAACATCTAGACCTGATAAGTCAATGGGATCAAGAATCTCATCTGACACAAGTCTTTCAACTCTATTTCTAGAGATATGACCCAAACGTTTATGCCATAATATACCAGAATTTTCAATTTTACATTTAGTACCTCGCAATTCCGCATTCAAGGTTTCATGATAGGATGCTATAGTATCAAGTAAATATAGATTGTCATAAGTCATAAGTGAACCAGTTCCAATCATATTTGAATTTAAAGACAAAGTAAACTGATTGTTTCCAAATGAACAAGAATAACCAGATTTGTCCAAATAAGAAACAGAAATTAAGTTCCGTCTAAATGACGGTACAATAAAAGTGTCTTTTAAATCCAAATAATATCCGGTACACAATAAAAATCTAAATATGCCTATAGCTTTCACATCTACTGATTTTCCGTCTCCCACATAAATGCTTCTCTCAGCATTATTAGGCCTTCGGTAGCTTAGGCAACCTTGCATTGATACACTGATGTTAGTTGTTGCACCGGAGTCTAACCACCAAGTGTTTCTAGGTACTGAATTTAAATTGATTTCTGAACAAACCAAAGTAAGGAATGTTCCCTTTTTAGCATGCCAAGCATGATATTTAGCACAGTCCTTCTTTAAATGCCCAGATTTCTTGTAGAAGAAACAAGTATCATCCTTATTTTGTTTCTTCTGTACTGGGTCCTTATCAGCCTCATTCTTTCCATATTTGTATTTTCTTTTCTTGCCCTTAAAGTTGGTTTCGTTTAAAACCAGTACTGAATTGAGGTTAGCAGATATTTTTATAAGAGAACCTAAATAAGAGAACAATAGATAACTAGAAATTATGCTCATATTTATTACCATAAACTTAAGTAAATTCAAATAATGATTTAACCCATCTCAAGATTCCAAGTGCAACATTAATATCTTGTCTTTGGACTTCAATATTAATTGCTAGTGGTAGTCTTGTTGTAATGATCAAATACTGATAATAAGGCATGTCAAATGAAAAACCCATCTTTGGATTGATTTATCATTTACATGTATAACTTTATAATTATCACGTATTTACCATTACAAGTATGTATAAAATCCTGCCAGTCATTAACCTTCCTTTGGGCCGGATAATTACCGCATGGATGTAAATACACACTACATTTAATATTTTCATGAGAAATGTTATATATGAGAGGTCACTTTGGCGACTTCATATATTAAATTACTCAATCTAATATTAAACAATCACTAATTGAATTTAGACCATATTAGTCAAATTGGCTTGATCTTAATTTGTTGACTAAAATATTTAAAGCATGTAAATCATTCAATTTATGTCAACAAACAACTTTATAGAACCAATATTATGTTTAATCCAACATAATATTGCAACAATATTATTAAACCAACATAATATTACAACAATATCTAATTAATTAAATTCATATTAATTAGATAAAATCCAAAAATAATTTGGGAAATTTATGCCTTGTAGTGCAAAAATGAATTTTGCATATTGATGAATAGGAAAAGACACTAAGTGGAAAAGATAATCCAAAATTAAACTGATATCACATCAGCAAAAGGCACTAAATTGAATGTGAAGTATGCTGTAGTATGATTACATAAAACCATAATCTTTTCCAACGATAATAGAACCGAATCACTTCAAAATAGCATGATTACATAAAACTATCATCTTTCCCAACGATGATAGAACCAAATTACTTTAAAATATTGATGAAAACATCATTAAAATTAATGAGAAAAAAGCTTAAATGTTCATCAATCATTGTAGGATGGCTCTGATACCACTTGTTGGGGTTCTTTTTAACATATCAAATATGGATCAAATAATTGTTTTATAAAATCAAAACCGAATAGATCCAAAATAAGGGATTAAGAATGTTTCCATAAAACTTATCAAATCCATTATAATATGCATGAAATCCTACAACAATTGATAAACAGATTAATACGGAAGCGTACCTGATGAATCCATTAGAGTATTTTCTGAATTGATTGGTGATTTGGTCTTCCAATTGCAGAGTACCTTTTGAACTTTAGATTTCTCCTTGACGGGTGAAGAGAAACTTCATTTTTTTGATACTGCAACCGGGGACCATAACCTTATTTATAGTCATAACTGATGAATCCACAATTATGATTGTATTCATAATTGATGAATCTGCAATTATGCCTCAAGAGTTTCATATTCCTAACTTATCTCGTCATTAAGTTAGAAACATGATGGTATCCACACAATTAATTTTCATAACAATTATGTCCTTTAGCCAAATAACTTTATTTTAATTAGATCATTTTAATTTTGGCTAATCAAAATAATGGCTTAACACATTTAATTATACATGTGTGACTCTTTAAAATTCTAACATTTTGACCCTCTTGCGTACATGTATCGAACTACATTCGCAGATTAAGTAAGAGCAGCCACAGCTCCAAACAGAACATTAGAAAAGGGCAGGCCAGAAGATATGTTGTATAGAATCAGTAACACAGCTTAGAAGGGGACATTCAGAGAGACTAAAATAGAAAATAGTACCAGAGAGAGAGTCACATTCATATGCAAGTCATTGCCCTCTCTTCTGAAGCATTGATGTGGTAATGTTCAAATTCTGAACTTCTCAATGCAATTCTACCTTTAGTGAAAAGTTATTTAAATAAATCAATCTAATACTTCAGAAAAAAGTAAAACAAAAAACAAAAACTTGAGAACTCCAAGCTTCTCCATCAATTTTAGGTTCACCATGCTCGCAAAATAGCAACTCCTAAAATGTGTGCAAATAATTTAGATTGTGTCATGGTGAACTGGAGAACAAATAAAAAAACCTCCAGCGCAAACATATCCAGAGAAACAGCCACTAAAATTTACCAAATGAAACATATGGAAACAAAAGAAAATACATCAAGTGGTCTAATCTGCAAATATGTGGCGATTAAAATAGGATACAAGCAAAGCGCTACAAAACACACATAATGAAAATATTTGTTATAATGATGAAATAGTCATAAGAAACAAATAATAGTACATAGAAGATGTTAAACAGCTACATTCCGGTAAGGTTCGAAGAAGGGTGACAGGGCCGCAGGTCTCCCTCGCTGTCTCTCTCGGCATGGCTTCTAATAGAAACTATTTGAAGAGATTAGTGAGAAATGGGAGTGCGTTGACCGTCGAGAGTGGAGCAATGGGAGGATGGAGGCTGGGTGTTCTAACAAAAGCGGCGGAGCCACGTCAGAGGAAGCAACGGAGGGAAGAACCCTAACAACAACAACATACCCTCCGACTCCCGTTTCTTTCGAGCGCCAAACACCAGCTCTCTCCTCGACGCCTTCGCCCTCGAAGGTCGGCTGCCATCTCTCTCAATGGCTAAATCCACTAGCAGTCGTCGTGTTTTTGCTTTTTTTTTCCCTATTTGCCTCGGTTTCCTAAATCGATCGCCGATCGAAACGTACTTAAGACTTCTGATCTTTGATCCGCTCAGTTCCTATACCATAAATAAAGTAACATGTTTGCCGATTGTCGGTGAACAAAAGTATCATGATTGATGAGTTAGCATAATTAGGTCCACGGGTCGATGTTGGAAGCTTCTTGCGGAGTAAGTAGGATGATGAGGTGGCCGCACCCTTGGGAAGGAATGTTGGTCGGTGTTGGTCCAGGATCCGGGCCGGCTCACTGCTCTACCTTATGTGATAGAAGGTATCTCTTGGGTCGAGATGCTCGTCGCTCGAGAGTGGCCATTTCGGAGCGACTCGGGCAAGGGTCGGGCTGGCAGAGTCGACTGGGCCCTCGTGAGAGGATGTTGATCAGCGTTTCTCGATTTGCCGACCCGAGCGCCATTTGTGGTGGGACACGTCTCTCCAACTCCGGGATGAATGACAACGCGCCCTCGTGTACTAGATGGTAATTTCCGGGTTGAGGCGCTCGTCGTTTGGGGGTGTCTGCCTTCCTGCAAAATGCCCTTCGTCGGGTGTTTCCCAACTTTGGTCCCTCTGACGAGCAAGTTAGTGGAGCATTTTTATATCGAGTTTTTTCCTCCCTTTTGGCCGGGTGTCGGCCAGGGGTTTATATACTATTGTGCGAGGATTGGTTGTGCCTCGGTTCGGTATGGCCGCTGACCTTTGTGGGATGAGACGACTTTTCTAACGAGTTAGCGTCTTGGGGGATGCCTGAGCGGCGTCAGACGGCGCCACTGCGAGCCCTCGGGATAGTAGTGTCGCATAGTGTCTCGGTATGGAACCTGGCTTGACGTGTGTCACGGGGTTCTGATGGCGTGCGGCGTCGGATTCTGACATTGGTTGGAACGTGGCGTGTGACGTCGGTGGTGACTGATCCGGGGACCAAAATACACCTTACCACTTCTCTCTCTCCGGTAGTGACCCTTCCAAGAGGGCACCGACGCGCCCATTGCCGGTACGAGAACTATGTTGCATCTATTCCTGGGCCGATGGTGGGCAGTACCAAGCCCAGAATATGGTCGATCTTTCGGCCGGAGAGCCGAGGGCCCCCTACGTCGCTCGGTGGCCGACCCTCAAGGCCGACAGCCGTCTCTAGGGCGATGGGCTAACCGCCCAGGAGTTCGTCCGAGGGGCTCTGCACCCAACCCTGGCCAAGGACCTCTACAGCTCCACCTTCGAAGTGCTGGTAGAGCGGGTGGCCAAGTCGCTCGTCTGGGTAAGTAGTGGCTTCCTTTCCCTACCCGATCCCATCTTACTTGGGTGCTGACACCGATCCTTGTGCAGAGACAACACTACGGTATGGCGTTGATTGACCGAGTCCCCGGTGCTGGGCGGGTGATCGGGCGCCATTCGGAAATTGACGTCGCCCTCCGATTGAAGAACCTGGAGCTACGAGCCAAGGGGGGTCTAGAGGTCGTTGCCATGACCGAAGAGCACGCAATGACACTCGGTGAGGAGGTGGCTCGTTTGAAGATCGGGCTGGAAGAAAGCCAGTCACACATCCGTTCGCCGGATGACGAGATGCTGACCCTCTCCCAGGACGTTGAGACCGCCAAGGCGACAAGTTGGGCCGCCGAGGAGGCCCTGAAGGAGGAGCGGCTGGGGTTGCCCAAAAGGGTCGAGGAGGCGATCACTGGGTATAAAGCGTCCGTCGAGTTGGAGCGTGACTTGGTAAGGTCGGGCCGGGTCACGTACGAGTACGGGTACCAAGTGGCCTACGCTCACTTCCGGGTGAAGTACCGGGACCTGGAGCTGGGGTCGGACCCGATTGTCGACAACCCGGTGGATCAGGACGTCAACATGCCAGCGAACGCCCTCTTCGACGATGGGCCCGCGACTCCTCCCTCGAGCTAGGGGCTACGCCCCCTCTCCTTTTGTCTTTTGCTCCGATCAGGCTTGGGGTCGTGCCGCCCGACCGCCATGTGTATCTCCTTTATCATTAAGAAGCACTTTTATTTTGAAATTCTGACTTGCTATTTTCCCGAACCGTGGGTGCGCGGGCCCCACATATCTTTTCTGCACCCTGACCAGCCTCCTTTATGGGTAGAATTTCTTCAGGTTTACCACATTCCACATTCTCGGCAAGGGACTTCCCTCCATAGTCTCGAGTCGATAGGTCCCCTCTCGGACCGTGTCATAGACTCGATAGGGACCTTCCCAGTTGGGTGTGAGCTTTCCCCTTGCTCGGGTCGGGTCGCTCACTTCTGCTCTTCGGAGGACAAGGTCCCTGACCTTGATTAGGCGTGGATGGACCCTTCGGTTGTAAATCCAAGTTGGCGCCTTCTTATATGCCAAGATACGCAGATGTGCCTTGGCTCTCCTTTCCTCAAGGAGATCCAGGTTTGCTCGGAGCCCCCTCCTCGGAGTCTCCTTGCTCGTAATTGGAGGTGCGCAGGGTCGGGAATAACATTTCGGGCGGCAGGACTGCCTCGATCCCGAATGCTAGGCTGAACGGAGACTCCCCCAAAACGATTTTGGGAGTCGTTCGCATTGCCCATAGGACGCTGGGAAGCTCATCCAGCTAGGCGCCATGTGCGCCTGAGATTCTCCTCTTGAGGCCTTCCAAAATCTCCCGGTTCATCACCTCGGTTTGGCTATTAGTTTGGGGGTGCGCAACCAAACTAAACTTCAATCTGATCCCGTACGACTGGCAATAGACTTTGAACTTAGTATTGTTGAATTAAGTTTTGTTGTCAGCGATGATAGCCTTCGGGATCCCGAACCTGGTGATGATATTCTTCCATGTGAAGCTCTGGACTTGCTTCTCGGTAATGGAGGCCAAGGGTTTGGCTTCCACCCACGTGAAGTAGTTGACCTTGACTATGAGAAAGCGTCGCTAACCCGATGCTGGAGGGAAGGGTCCAAGGAGGTCGAGCTCCCATTGGGCAAAGGGCCAGGCCACGTCTATCGGAGTAAGGGGAAATGGCTAGCTAGTGCAGCAGTCGGGTGTGCCGCTGGCATTGTGGGCACTGCTACACGTATGACATAGCATCCTAACGCATGGTTGGCCAATAGTACCCTTGTCGGAGGGTTTTGAAAGCTAAGGTTCGTCCCCCGATGTGCTCCCCACAAATCCACTCATGAAGCTCAGTGAGGACCACCTCAGCTTCTGATGGCGCTAGGCAACGTAGGAGGGGTTGAGAGAATTGCTAGTCTTAGGTGCCCAACAAGCCAATCGCGTGAGTGATGGCACGTGTGACTTGACACTGAATCTTTTTCTTATTATATTTTGACATTTATCACTTTATATTAACTATTGCATATATGCATGTATATATTGTTATGTCCTTGGATTTGTGCAATAGGAATCGGATTGTGATGAGATCACGATAATGAGATCAATTCACCTTTAAACACAGATCCTAAATAATCCCGGTCATAGGTTGCTCGAGAGGGACATCGTGATAACCGGACAGACTAGTGTACTGTATACCCGTCCATATGATGGATGCAGCTGGTCTCATAGCTGCTTATGTGGGGACACTGTGGATACAGTACAGATGCTCATTGGAGAATGAGTTCACTGATTGATCCGCTTACGGAATGCTGGATGGTTGATGATGCCTTATTGTCAGACAACAATTTCGTAGTCCTAGTGGTATATCTGGTCCTTAGACTTGAGACATCAAGGATGTCCTGTATAAGTACTCCACTCTTTGATACCAGACTTATAGGTTTGGATATCCCAGATCTAGTACAGTTGGTCATTGGGAGTGGCAATCGACCTTACGAGGGCTATTGAGTGTCGATAGAGGATCATCCACTCTCGACATCATGAGACGAATATCCCATGTGTTTTTGCTCAGACAAATCCCTAGTCAGGGTCATTTGGATTGAGAGAGAAAGAGTTCTCTAGGAGAATCCGATTAGAGCGAGACTCGAGTAGAAACCATATGGGTCTGACAACACCATTCCTGATATACGGTCTCTGGGATATTAGATAGATGAGGGACTATAGATATACGATAACTGAGGATAGACTGGTCCAATGGATTAGATTCCTCTGTATCATCTAGAGACTACGGCGTAGTGGCCTAGTACGTCCGTAGTCGATGAGTCGAGTGAATTATTATAAAGATAATAATTCACTAAGTTAGAAGGAGTTCTGACAGGTATAACGCATGGTCAGCTCGATATTGGGCCTAAAGGGTCACACACATATGGTATGCATTGCAATGAGTAGAGGTTCGAATATTAGATATCTGTCGGAGCTCCTATCTTATTATATATCCAATAAGCCCTTGAATTATTGGATCCCATGGATAAGATCCAATAATAGCCCATGAGAGATTATTGGATAGAGATCCACTAATCTAAAAGACTTGAGTAATTGGATGCAGATCCAATACCCACTAGGGGAGGATCCATTAGGGTTCGACAGGGGACCTCTATAAATAGGAGGGATTCAGTGGTTCATAGGCTAGAGCCTTTGCTTGCCTCTCCTATTCTCCTCCCCCTCTCCACCTCAGAACAGACCAAGAGTTTTGAGGAGCGTCGTTGCAGCCCTACTGTGTAGATCACCTCTAGAGAGGAGGACGCTTGACCTCCTTCACCCTCTCCTAGAGATCTGCAAGGAAACATGGATATACGATCTCCCTAGGTAACACGATATATTCTTTACGCAATTTGTTTTGCATATTTTTGTGCACCAATCTTTGCACGACAACGAATATCTTATTGGGAAATTAGGGATTTTGTTTTCTTGTTCTTCTGCTGCGCATGTGATGTCGTCCCAAGATTTCCCAACAAGAAGGCCCTTCGATATAACTTTCCGCCGATGATGCAGTACCAGGCTTGAGTCCGCCTTAACCGTCTCACAGCCACTAGGTCGTTAGGCTCCCCTCCACCCGCTTTGTATCAGAGGATCTCCTCCATCCAGCTCAGTGCTGAATTTGTTTCGGCGACCTCATGAGTCATCACCGTCGGTGTTGCTACGAACTCAGTCGTTGGGGCCAACCCCGGGCTGCGGGTGGAGGCTGATCTGGCCAGCGCATTTGCCCACACGTTTTGCGCCCGAGGTATTTTGGCGATTGAAAGGCGGTTGAAACGGTGGGCGAGTCGCTTTGCCTCCATCAGGTATGCCACCATCGTCGGGTCCCGGGCTTCGTAGCTCCCATTGACATGTCCTATCACTAGTTGGGAGTCGTTGAAGACTTCAAGGTCGTCTACATGAATCTCTAGAGCGAGGCGTAGGCCGTGGAGCAGCGCCTCGTACTCGGCCTCGTTGTTAGTGGCTTAGAATTGCAATTGGAGTGACCTCTCATAGGTTTCTCCCGATGGGCCTTTGAGGATAAGCCCGACCCCAGTCGCTCCGGAAGTGGACGAGCCATCTACATGCAGGGTTCACGTGTTCTGATTGTTCTCCCACCCCACATCATGGTCCTCAGGGGTTAGCTCGAAAATGAAATCAGCCAGTGCTTGAGCTTTGATGGTAGTCCTCGGGGAGTATTGAATGTCAAATTCGCTGAGCTCGATCGACCATCGCAGCATACGACCCGATGCGTCAAAGTTGGAGAGGATCTATCGTAGTGGTTGGTCGGTGATTACTTTGATTGTATGGGCTTGGAAGTAGGGTCACAACTTTCGGGTTGTCTTGATAAGAGCGAGAGCTAGCTTCTCGATCGGGGAGTACCGCACCTCGGCCCCCTCGAGGATATGGCTGACATAATATATGGGTAGCTGCGTTGGTGGTATCTCCCAAACTAACACCGAGCTGATGGCTTGTACCGAGGCCGCCAAGTAGAGATTGAGGGTTTCGCCCGGCTCGGGCGAGGCGAGTCGGGGCAAGCGGGCGAGGCATGACTTCAACTTTTCAAAGGCTTCCTCGCACTCTGAGGTCCATGTAAAGTTGTCGGCCCGTCGTAGATCCCGGAAGAAGGGGAGGCACTTGTCGCATGAACGTGACACGAACCTGCTGAGCGCTGCCAACCTCCCGGCAAGTCGCTGCACCTCTTTGACCGAGTAGGGGGAACGCATCTCGATAACAACTCGTACCTTTTCTGGGTTGACACCTATCCCTCGCTGGTGAATGACAAAGCCGAGGAACCTCTCCGAGTTGACTCCGAAGACGCACTTCGCAGGGTTCAGACACATGTTGAACCGCCTGAGCGTTTGGAATGTTTCCGCCAGGTCGGCTAGGTATGTTCTTGTGACCTTGCTCTTTATAATCATATCGTCCACATACACCTCCATATTCCTCCCGAGCTGGTGCTTGAAAAGTTTATCGACCATCCTTTGGTAAATCGCCCCAGCGTTCTTTAGGCCGAAGGGCATCACCTTGTAACAATACGCCCCTCAATTGGTGACGAAGGTAGTGTCTTCTTGGTCTTGGGTTGCCATCCGGATTTGGTTGTAGCCCGAGAATGCATCCATGAACGTAAGGAGTTCATGGCCCACAATGGCATCGACTAACTGGTCTATCTTGGGGAGCAAATAGCAGTCCTTGGGGCATGCCCGGTTGATATCGGTGTAATCAATACACATCCTCCGGCTTCCATTAGGTTTTTTAACGAGGACTACATTTGATAGCCACCAGGGATATTTAACCTCAGTAATGAATTCGGCCTTTATAAGGTGATCAACCTCGTCCCCGATCACCTTCTGTCGATTGGGGGTGAACCTCCTTGGTCTTTGTCTCACCGGCCGTGCCTCGGGGTCGATGTTGAGCCGGTGTCGGGCCACTTCTAGGTCGATCCCGGGCATCTCCTCGGGGGACCATGCGAACATGTCAGCATTCTTCCTCAGGAAATCGATGAGGTGGAGCTGGTCCACTTTGGGGAGAGTGGCTCCGACCTTGACGGTCCGGTCGGGTCGACTCCTCTTCAGGGGTACCTCGATGAGTGGCTCGAGAAGCTCCAGCGGCACTTGCGGTACAGGTTCTTCATGGGGATCGAGAATCAGAGTTGGGCGCAGCTTTCTTGGGAGAGTAACCGCGGCAAGGTAGCATCGCCTTGACTCCCCGAGGTCACTTCGGGCCTCCCCAATCCCTATTGAGGTCAAAAACTTGATGGTCTTATGGTAGGTGGAAACCACCGCCTTTATCTTTTTGAGTGTTGGGCGACCGAGGATGACGTTGTAGGCCGAGGGCAGATCGACTACCATGAAGGTGGTCATTATCGCCATAGCCCTCGGCTCCTCCCTAATAGTGATGGGGAGGATCGTGGTCTCGAGCGGGGAGATGGAATCCCCTGTGAATCCTATGAGGGCTGATGTCATAGGGGTAAGGTCTCCCTCGGTCAAGCTAAGCTTCTTGAAGGCGTTGAAGTAAAGAACGTCAACGGAGCTCCCGGTGTCAACCATCACCCTCTTAACTCGGGCGTTGGCGATTTGGATGGAGATCACCAGAGCATCGTCATGGTGGGAGCGCTCGGCCTCCCCAGCCCCAAAGGAGATTTCAGGCTCAAGCTTGGGCCGGGGACGTTTCTCGATCGTGTTGCGGGCGTAGGCCTTTCTCGCTGTAGAGCTGTTGCCACCGGCCGCTAGTCCCCCGGAGATGACATCGATTTATCTCTCAATGGGTCCCCTGGGGTGTGGAGTAGCCTCCGGAGATTTGAGGTAGCGTCCGAGGTGACCTCTCCGGATCAACGCCTCTATTTGATTCTGGAGGTCATGGCAGTCCTCCGTGTCATGACCGTAATCCTGATGAAACCTGCAATATTTAGATCGATCTTTGTAAGTGACCTTCGTAGGACGAGGTTGTTGCAAGAGACCCATCTCCTTGATTTGGAGAAAGATCTCAGTGCGAGATGTATTTAGGGGGAGAGGCGGGGGGCTCGGGAGCAGTAGCTCTTGTCGACCGAGCCCGCGGCGGGGTGTCACCGGGGCTGCTGAGGTCGTTCCCTGGGACAGTTCCGCCCTTGACCTCTTGCCTTCCATGCGCCTCGTCGCCACCAACGTCTCGGCAACGACGTACTAGTTGGCATGTTGGAGCATTTCGGAGATGGTCGTTTGCGGCTTCTCGATCAACGACCAGAAGAACCTCGAATGCTTCAAACCCATCAGAAAGGCTTGCAAGATTATAGAGGGGCGAGCGCCCGGAAACCCCTGGATCTCGGTGGCAAAACGTGCCATGAACTGAGAGAGTGACTCATCTTCACGTTGGGATAGCGCAAGCAAGGTGATCATGGAAGGCCTAGGTCGTGCGCTGGCGAGGAAGTTTTGCTTGAACTCCCCGGCAAGTTGGTCGAAGGATGAGACTGAGGATTGGCATAGCCGGCTGAACCATGATGTGCTGGCCCCCTCAGAGTGGTTGGAAATGCCTAGCACATCAATGCATCAAAGGTGTCGTAGAGGGCCATCTGGGCCCGGAATGCGGAGACGTGCTCCATGGGATCGGAGCCGCCGTCGTATGTCTCCAATGTCGACAGCCTGAAGTTGAGGGGTACTAGCTTGTCCTGTACTTCCTAAGTGAAAGGGGACATGCCCGAGCCACCTTCGCTGGACTAGCTCCGCGATTTTTGAAACTCGCGCTGGAACACGTCCAGGCGTTGGTTGACACGGGATAGCTAGGCCCTAAGTGAGTCGTCCGTCGAGTCGGACGATATGGTGTCATGCTCGAGATGAGGTAGCGTGGCTCAACAGGGCGTGGGTATGTTCTACCCGGGAGGACCTCTCGGGTCTGTTGCTTGCTCTCGGGCTTCTCCGATCTCGACCTGCTCCCCGCTCGGGGGCTGCCGGGTCGGGTCGGTTAGGAGCGCCGCTAGTCACACGATCTGGGGAATGACTGGAGCGAGCGTCTACATCATGCCCGCCATGGCATGCACTTGCTTGGTCAGGCTAAGGAGCGCCTTAGGTGTCACGGTTGAGGGCCTTGTGGTGAGCCCTAGGGGTGACAATCCCGGGTCGTTGAACAGACGCCAGTAGCGATCTGGCGTTGAAGCCGGTATCCCCTCGTCTCCGAGGGCGGGGAAGGCCTGACTTTCTGGCTCGACGGAAGGGAGGTCGGTCGGTGGTTCTCTCCCGGGGATAACTCCTATCAGTTGCTCCTACAACATGGGCCCTCCTTCTAGCGATCAGTTTCTCTCCGACTCCGGGATGAATGGCAGCACGTTCTCATGTACTAGATGGCAATTCCCGAGTTGAGGCGCTCGTCGTTCAGGGGTGTCCGCCCTCTTGCAAAATGGCCTTCGTCAGGTGTTTCCCGACTTTGGCCCCTCCAACAAGCAAGTCAGTGGAGTATTTTTATATCGAGTTTTTTCCTCCCTTCTGGTCGGGCGTTGACCAGGGGTTTATATACTATTGTGCGAGGATTGGTTGTGCCTCGGTTCGGTGTGACCGCTGACCTTTGTGGGATAGGATGGCTTTTCTGACAAGCTAGCATCTTGGGGGATGCCTGAGCGGCGTCAGACGATACTGCCCCAAGCCCTCGGGATAGTAGTATCGCATAGTGTCTCGGTACGAAACCTGGCTTGACGTGTTGTCACGACCTTAGCTGGAATTGCCTAAGGCGTGCGGCACCCTTGCGGCCAAAGACGCGAACTTAGCTTGCGTTGCCTAAGTCGCGAGTCACTCTTGCGGCAAAGACGCGAACTTAGCTTGCGTTGCCTAAGTCGCGCTTCGCCCTTGCGATCTTGCTCCGCAAGGATCAGCCCACTTTGTAACCTCTCGCAGGTCCCGAAGGACCTGTAAAAGAGAAAGAGAGTTAGATCGAAAGAACGAGCAACGGACAAGTCCCGAAGTCTCGCGAAAAGGAAAGCTTTACAAGCAATTCGTCGAACACCTTGTGTGCACAAGAGAAAAGAGGGAGAGGGGGAAAAACAAGGCTTTCAAGGATGAACGAACAGCTGCAAGCCCACAAACAGCCGCTCACCTGGTCCCGGACGCAACACCAAGTTCCCGTAAAGGTCACGTGCGAACTTGCGAAAGAGTGTCTACGCCCGGTATATAACCGAAGCCCCATCCAGCCATGTGCCACCCGGGGGGTTCCTGGGGTCTGAGCTGGCTGACATTTTGGTGAGCGGAGGCAGCACTCCGCTCACCTCCCGCGGCACGCGAAAACGGAGCCGTTTTGGGCTGTTTTGGGGCTGTTTTGCTCGGTTCGGTGAACGGTCGCTTTGCAACGCTGCAGCTTGTTCGAACTTACATATTTACAAGCAAAATGACCCAAAACCATAAGAAAACATGCTGTCAAGCAGCTGTACATGCGGGTGTGAGCGACGAACGGTTCGTTGAACGGAGTTGTTGCGGGTGCGCGACGACCGTTCGTGACATTCTCCCCCACTTAAACTGTCGACGCCCTCGTCGACGCTTGTTGGTAGTTGTTGATGACTTCTTCTTCATGTCGCAGGGCGTCTTCAGGCTCCCAACTGGCTTCAGTTCGGGGAAGCTTTCGCCACTTCACCAAGTACTCTGTCTGCTCCGCTCCGTTGGGTAGCTTTAGCTTGCGATCCGCTAGAATGGTTTCCACTCGCTTCTCGTAGGAGGCTGTGATGGGAGGTAGCCGAGTTGGAATACTTCGAGAAGCATCTTGCGGATCCGAATGGTAGGCCTTCAGGTTGCTGGCGTGAAGAACGTTGTGAATTTTGAACCACGCCGGCAGCTGCAACTTGTAAGAAACATTGCCTACTCTGCTGATAATTGGGAAGGGCCCTTCATACTTACGCACCAATCCTTTGTGGACTCTTTTCCTGAAGAATTGGAGTGATGCTGGATGGAGCTTTACCAACACCAAATCGCCAACTTTGAACTCTTGTGGTCGCCTTCCCAAGTCTGCCCACTTCTTCATTCGTTTTGCCGCCTTCTCCAAGTAAGCCCGCGCAATATCGGCATTTCGATGCCATTCCTTTGCGAAATGGTAGGCTGATGGACTACTCCCAGTATAACCAATTGCCATAGTGTGCGGAGTCGACGGTTGTTGTCCTGTGATAATTTCGAAGGGGCTCTTGTTGGATGCAGAGCTCCGCTGCAAGTTGTAGGAGAATTGGGCGATGTCCAACAGCTTCACCCAATCTCGTTGATTGGCACTCACGTAGTGCCGGAGATACTGCTCTAAGAGCGAATTTATTCTTTCAGTCTGACCATCCGTCTGGGGGTGGAGGCTTGTAGAGAAGTATAACTTTGACCCCAACAATTTGAATAGCTCGGTCCAGAATCGTCCCAGGAACCGAGCGTCTCGATCACTAACAATATTGTGTGGGACTCCCCAATACTTCACTACACCCTTCATCATCAGTCTGGCCGCCTCTTCAGCTGAACAGTGTAGGGGAGCAGCAATGAAAGTTGCATACTTTGAAAACCGATCGACCACCACAAGTATCGATCCAAGTCCCCCTATAGGCGGCAAGCTCGATATGAAGTCTAAGGAAATGCTCTCCCATGGCCTCTCTGGTACAGGCAACGGCTCCAAAAGTCCCACCGGCTTCCGTTGCTCCACCTTGTCTTGTTGGCAAGTAAGGCATGTTCGAACATACTCCTCCACATCAATCCCCATCTTTGGCCAGTAGAAGGCCCTCTCCACGAGAGCCAATGTTCTGTGAATGCCGGGATGTCCAGCCCAAAGGGAATCGTGACACTCTTTTAAGAGTTCACGCCTTAAATTGTCCACTCGGGGAACATAAACTCTATTTCCTTTTGTGTAAACAAGTCCCTCCTGGACCCAAAATCGTCGTGCCTTGCCTTCTTTGATGAGCTGCATCAGGATAACTGCCTGGGGATCACTATACAGTCCATCTCTGATTCGAGAAAGGAAGTTGGAGTGTAACTGACTTGTTTGGCCTCTGCCCTCCAGTTGTGCAGCATTCACGCACTCCACCTTCCGACTCAGCGCATCGGCCACGACATTCGCCTTCCCGGGCTTGTATTCCATTACCATATCAAATTCAGCCAGGAAGTCCTGCCACCGTGCTTGCTTTGGGGAGAGCTTCTTCTGAGTTTGGAAATAACTCAGGGCGATGTTGTCTGTCCTCAGCACAAATCGCGACCCGAGGAGGTAGTGTCGCCAAACTCGTAGGCAGTGGATCACCGCTGTCATCTCCTTCTCATGCACTGGATACCGCCTCTCGGTCTCGTTAAGTTTGCGGCTCTCGTAGGCCACCGGATGACCTTCTTGCATGAGTACTCCACCAATAGCAAAGTCCGAAGCATCTGTATGGACTTCAAAGGGCTCTCCATAGTTTGGCAATTTGAGCACTGGTTCTTCCAGAACAGCAGCCTTCAGATCTTGGAATGCTATCTCGCATCTGTCCGACCACTTCCAAGGCTGCTCCTTCTTTAGCAACTCCGTCAGTGGGGTTGCCCGCTTCGAATATCCCACGATGAAGCGTCGATAGTAGTTGACGAAACCAAGGAAGGATCTCAACTCTGGCACCTTCTTTGGAGTTCGCCATTCCGCAACTGCTTGCACCTTCGACTTATCCATCCGAATGGAGCCATCACCGATTCGATGCCCCAAGAATAGGATCTCAGTCTGAGCAAAGTAGCATTTCTCCCTTTTTACGAACAACGTGTTCTCCCTAAGAACCTTGAAAATCGTCCGAAGGTGCTTAACGTGCTCCTCGAGCGTTTGGCTGTAGACGACGATATCGTCCAAGTAGACGACCACGAACTTATCCAAATACTCCTTGAATAGCTGGTTCATGAGAGTACAGAATGTGGCCGGAGCGTTGGTTAAGCCGAAAGGCATCACCAAGAACTCAAACGCTCCATATCTGGTCACACAAGTAGTCTTTGCTTCGTCGCCTTCAGCAATGCGCACCTGCCAATACCCCGACCGGAGGTCGAGTTTTGAGAAATACTTCGCCTTGCCCAATTGATCGAACAAGTCCGCAATGAGCGGGATGGGATACTTGTTCTTCACTGTTACTTTGTTGAGGGCTCGGTAGTCGACGCATAATCGGAGGCTCCCATCTTGTTTCTTCTGAAAGAGAACTGGAGCTCCGAAAGGTGCTTTTGAGCTGCGGATGAGACCACCGCTTAGCAGTTCACCTAACTGCTTCCTGAGTTCGGCCAACTCTGGTGGAGGCATGCGGTAGGGTGGTCTTGCTGGAGGCTTCACTCCTGGCTCCAGCTCGATACTGTGATCCACGCCTCTGCGTGGAGGGAGAGTCTTCGGCAACTCGGGTGGCATAACGTCTTTGAACTCTTTTAGGACGTTCGCCACCATAGCAGGTTCTTGAATGGCCTCTTCATTGAGTGGCTCTAGCTTCATAGCAGCCACGAATGTCAGTTCGCCCTTTCGCACCCCTTTCTTCAATTGTAAGGCCGAAATGTGTTGGGGCTCCTTGGTTCCTCTCCGAGAGACGGGAACCACGCAGGGGTCATCGCCTCCCATCATACATAGGGAATTCAAGAACGGCATCGGCACCAACTTCGCCGCGTGCATAAACTCCATTCCAAGAATCACTTGGAAGTCGTCTAATGGCACGGCCATCATGTTGGTGTTCCCGCTCCAAGTCCCGATTTTGATGGGAACTCCCTTCGCCAACCCGGAGATTCGCCTGGCCTCCGAGTTCACCGCCTTCATTCGGCTTGGGCTTTTCTCCAATGTCAACCCAAGTCGTTGTGCTTCACGATCGGCTATGAAGTTGTGGGTAGCGCCCGTGTCCACCATGGCACGGGTCGTTTGGCCATTCAGCTTGATGTCCACATACATCAGATCACTGCTTCCTGCTTTTTGTGCCTTCGTCTTTATGTTCTCCCCCACTTGACCCCGCATAGCGTTCAACAGACGCATTGCTCCCATTCGGGGTCCTTGCGACTCCTCATCGTCGCTGCTGGATTCTGAACTGCTCGAACTAAGAGCAACAGCTTTGCCCTTGTCCGATCGGGGAGGGTGGATGGAAGCTGTCAAAGCGTTGAGTGCCTGCTTCTGTGGGCACTCCCTTACCATGTGCGGTCCTCCGCACAAGAAGCATCCTCCAGGTTTTTAGGCCTTGCCTTTTGGGTTCGGCCCTTTGTGGGAGCTCTTCTTCTTCTGTTCGCCCCCGAGCTCCTTCCCTCGAGAATGTTTTGGAGGGCGATTGCTTGAAGATTGTTTCCTTCTCGCTGGGTCTTCAGAGGAAACGAAGTCGGTGAGCCTTTCTGCAGCTGCAATTGCCCCGACCACGTCGGTAACATTCCTTCGATTCAGCTCCTGCTGAGCCCATGGTTTCAAACCATCAAGGAAGCTGAACAACTTGTCCTTCTCGGACATGTCCTGTATGTCCAGCATCAGTGCAGAAAACTGCTTTACATAGTCTCGGATGGTGGTACTTTGGCGGAGTTGTCTCAACTTCCTTCTTGCGACGAACTCTGTGTTCTCCGGTAGGAACTGAGTTCTCAACTCCCGCTTCAAGTCTTCCCATGTGTCGACTCGACACCGACCTTGTTGGATCTCCTCCCAACGAGTTCGCCACCAAAGTTTTGCATCTCCATTCAGATACATTGTTGCTATGGAAACTTTGGTATCTTCAGAATCGGGCCTCGTAGCTCGGAAGTATTGCTCCATGTCAAACAGAAAGTTCTCGAGCTCCTTGGCATCTCTGGCCCCTCCGTATCCATGGGGCTCAGGTGCCCTCAAATTTTGTGGCGGCGCAACGCGAGTGTTGCCTCCTCCCGCATTTAGCGTTCTTGTGAGCATAGCCACCTTTGCCGTGAGTTCCGCCACAACGTCCTGTAAGTGTTGCACGGAGTCCTTGGTGTCATCGGACAGTCGGTCGACTAGGGCCTCGACCTTGTCGATCCTGGACTCCGCTTCCTCTTGCGAGCTCTCTACCCCAACAAGTCTTTGTTGGCCATGGTAGAGTTCCTCCATGCTCGCTTCCAGAACATCCAGGCGGGTTTCCGCCGTCGTGAGTCTCTCCTTATGACTCTTTCTCCCAGTTAGCGCACCAGATTGCGCTTCCTCCGCTCGCGGAGAGTTGCCAACTTCTCGCTCATCCTGTTCGCTGCCGCGATCCTCGTGAGCGGCTCCAACAGCATGAGAGCGAGTGTGCACATGCAGCCCACCTGCGGCTGCTTGGGGCAAGGGTCCGGCTTGCCCCGTCTTGCTTGATTCGCCACGATGCTTTGCCATGGCGAAGTTGCGAAGTTCGTTCGCTGTTCGATCGAAGAGCTTGCCCGCTCTGATACCACAATGTCACGACCTTAGTTGGAATTGCCTAAGGCGTGCGGCACCCTTGCGGCCAAAGACGCGAACTTAGCTTGCGTTGCCTAAGTCGCGAGTCACTCTTGCGGCAAAGACGCGAACTTAGCTTGCGTTGCCTAAGTCGCGCTTCGCCCTTGCGATCTTGCTCCGCAAGGATCAGCCCACTTTGTAACCTCTCGCAGGTCCCGAAGGACCTGTAAAAGAGAAAGAGAGTTAGATCGAAAGAACGAGCAACGGACAAGTCCCGAAGTCTCGCGAAAAGGAAAGCTTTACAAGCAATTCGTCGAACACCTTGTGTGCACAAGAGAAAAGAGGGAGAGGGGGAAAAACAAGGCTTTCAAGGATGAACGAACAGCTGCAAGCCCACAAACAGCCGCTCACCTGGTCCCGGACGCAACACCAAGTTCCCGTAAAGGTCACGTGCGAACTTGCGAAAGAGTGTCTACGCCCGGTATATAACCGAAGCCCCATCCAGCCATGTGCCACCCGGGGGGTTCCTGGGGTCTGAGCTGGCTGACATTTTGGTGAGCGGAGGCAGCACTCCGCTCACCTCCCGCGGCACGCGAAAACGGAGCCGTTTTGGGCTGTTTTGGGGCTGTTTTGCTCGGTTCGGTGAACGGTCGCTTTGCAACGCTGCAGCTTGTTCGAACTTACATATTTACAAGCAAAATGACCCAAAACCATAAGAAAACATGCTGTCAAGCAGCTGTACATGCGGGTGTGAGCGACGAACGGTTCGTTGAACGGAGTTGTTGCGGGTGCGCGACGACCGTTCGTGACAGTGTGTCACGGGATTCTGATGGCGTGCGGTGTCGGATTCTGACATTGGTTAGAACATGACATGTGATGTCGATGATGACTCATCTAGGAACCAAAATAAATCTTTTCACGATCATAAGATTGTGATAAACAAGTCATTAATCTGCTTTTAATTTCAAACAACATGATCAGAAATAGTACATACAGATGCTTGATTTCTCACTCACATTCAACGAATCATGTGGCGCAACATCATCCAGAGAGAAGGATACGAAAGAAGCGACCAATCGCTCGATCAAAAACCGACGGCTAATCTCACCTTGATCAGAGGAAGAGGTGGAGAGGCGGAGCCGGGCAGCGGGATTGGCTTCTGGACACAACAGGAGACGGCGAGCGGCGAGGCCGCACAAAAGGGTTTGGGTCGGGGTATCGGCAAGTGCCGACGGTTTCGCTTATTGTGATCACAGAGTTTTATGATTCGCGCTTTGATTCAACGAGTGATCAACGGTCGGGGGATTGATCTCCACTGGCGGGATTCAATCTTTTGTTTTATGCATATGGCAGTACCAACGGCAGCGAATCACCAAGAGCTTAGTCGGTTAACATTACAGCAAACAGGTGATGATAAGGCTTGAATTGCACACATTAAGGTAGTACAATAATTGCAGCAACCTCATCAACCCACTTGATAATGCATCTTCACATATTGTAGAGATCACATCGAAGACGATCCGAAACAAGAGCTACATTAACATATTTAGCACAAGAGATACACACAGTTTGTTAGCAGAACAATATGTCAGTAGAGACTTCATCAAACAGAGGTGATCGTCATCTTATGATCATTTACTTTAGGCGTATAGGAAACCAGATGAGAGGGCCATCAAGAGGACCGCGGCCTGCTCTTCTTCCCCAAGCACGCCTCTCCTCCGCCGCCGCCTCTGCTTCCGATCCATGGAAGTCGGCTTGCACAACCCCGATCCCAACATCAGAAGCTTGAAGGACACACCGAACGCCTCCCCTCCGCCGTCGACCTCCCTCTTCTCCTTCGCTCCAGCCTCCTCGAACCTCGGCACGGCTCTCCTGCTCTTTCGGTACCGGATCCCGCACGCGTTACAAAGCGACTGCCATCACGGATCGCAAAGCCAAACAAATTAGATCGAGAAAGAGACGAACGAACCGGCAGGCCGTAGATCGATCTCTGCACACCTTGGGACCAGAAGGGCCGGCTCTCCAAAGAGGGGTCTTGGTGGTTCGGCAACCAGTGCAGCTCTTAAGCTGGGAGTCGCTGCTGCTTGGATCAGAACCTCCCGAAGACTGCAGATAAGGCCCATGGATCAGCAAGCAAGTTGCGACAACGAAGGAAAGAAGCAATGGTAAGCTCACCATCGGATCAGGCCATAATTGCCTCCTATCACACTCCACCTGCTCCATTGCTGCGAGAACCAGAGCTGATCCGCCTTTCTGGCAAACAGAAGTAGCGGATCACAAAGATCGGGAGCTCCGATTTCGTATCTGATATCTGTGTGTCTATATACGATCTCTCAGGAGTGGAGGGAGGGAAGGGAAGTGGAGGGAAGCAGAAAACCGTGGAGGGAAAGGGGGAAAACAAGAGGAATATTTGGGGCATGAGATCATGGCAAGCAAAAGAAATCTGCTGGCTTCAATTCCCCGTGCGGGTCACGAGCCCGAGGACGGCTAGCGGAACCGACGCGTCGCGTCAGACACCGCGGGAAGGAAACGTTTCCTACGACGTGGCTTTAACTCATTCGCCATCGACATGGGAATCCGCTTAAACCGCGGCCGTGGGCCGTCGGAGCGGGTTCGCTGTTCGAGATCCGGTAGCTGATCTCGCGCGGTGCCACCGCCATCATAGCCTGCAGCGGTGTGGCGGCGGAAACCCTAGAGACGACAGACGATGATGTGACCAAAATGCCCACGATAAAGGTGAGATCAGACGGTGAGGGAAAAAAAGCGAAACTTATTCATTGATTTATGTTAATAATATAATACAGATTAATTTAAAAAAAACAAAAAACAAATGATCGAAAAGAATGGTATGATCCTATTGATTCTTGGATCAATGTAACGAGGCACAACCATCTAGTTAGGGTTAAGCTTTTGAACTAGACATGCCCTATGAATGGTAGATGAATTTAAGCTCAAGACTTATTATAATATAATAATAATATATTACTATTTTTATTCATTTCGTTTCATTTATTGGCAAATACCATTGGATGAGACCATTCATGGGGCATGTAAAAAGGGTTTTTTATGGATTCTCATTTTTAATTGGTTCGATTCAATTTAAATGATCGAACCGAACGCTTAAATCCTAGTAAAAATAAAAATATATATTATATTATATTTAGTAGAATTTTAATTAGTTTCATTACAAGATATCGATGATTTAATTTATATTATTTAGAGTATCAAATCGAATTAGAACCGAATCATATGATTAGTAATTCTCTTGTTCGCGCCGATTAATCAGTTTGAATCAAATCAAATTTATTTTAATTTAAAAAACATCAATCTGAATCAGTTTATTGTTTTAACTCATTCAAATCGATTGATAAAATTGACTTAATGACGTGTGTCTAATTTCATAAATCTTATAGTACTAATTCAATCAAACCAAAATTTTGATTCGATTCAATTCTAATTCATTATATATTTATATATATAATAGATTAATCAATAAGCATAATCGATTTGATTTGATTCAATCCTCGACCGTTTAATTCGAACTCGATTCTAACATCCTTAATATCACCATTTTGGTTTTTTTATACCTCGATAACATAATTCATCGATTAGCTCTGGTTAATGAACAAAAGTATCATGGCTGATGAGTCAGCACGGTAAGGTTCACGAATCGACGTCGGGAGCTTCTTACGGAGTAAGTAGGGTAATGAGGTGCCGCACCCTCGGGTAGGAATGTTGGTCGGTGTTGGTTGGGATCTGGGCCGGCTCACTACTCTCCCTTGTGTGATGGAAGGTATCTCTTGGGTTGAGGCGCTCGTCGCTCGGGGGGGTTTGCCTTCCCGCAAAATAGCTCTTATCGGGTGTTTCCCGACTTTGGCCCCTCCGACAAGCAAGTCGGTGGAGTATTTTTATATCGAGTTCTTTTTTTTCTCTTGACCGAGCATCAGCCAGGGGTTTATATACTATTGTGCGATGATTGGTTGCGCCTCGATTTGGTGTGGTCGTTGACCTTTATGGGATGAGACGACTTTTCTGATGAGTTGGCGTTTTGGGGGATGCCTGAGCAACGTCAGACGGCACCACCCTGAGCCCTCGGGATAGTCGTGTTGTATAGTGTCTCGGTACGAAACCTGGCTTGACGTGTGTCACGGGGTTCTGATAACGCGCGGCGCCGGATTCTGACACTGGTTGGGACATGACGTGTGACATCGGTGATTACTCATTTGGGGACCAAAATATGTCCTATGAGCTCCAAAATTATTTAAGAAATAAAGGTGAGGGTTCATTTTTCGATAGTTTAATTATGCATTTAATATGAGCATAAAAAGGAAAAAGGAAAAATAGAGAAGAATCCTTAAAGGCAACCGTAAGCTTTGTGTTCCAAAACTTGCTTGTCGTGGACAATGACAACTCCTCAAGACAAACACCGTGCCAAAGAAGTCATCGCTTGCTCCATTCCAAAGGCAGGGGAAGAAAAGAGTGAGTGCCTCGACAGCCGGTGCTGTTACATCCCCATCAGGAAAAAATTGACCTTTTTAATTTGATGATTAATGCCTTAATCCATCGATAGGAATCTTATTCGTGCTAAATCCCAATCATTATTAGCTAATTAATCCACCGAGGAGGAACCAACGTTTGGTCAGATAGATGAAGCCAGTGAGAAGAGGCCATATAACGAGAAAGTTGGTGGGTCCAAATCCTAAAGTGATGAACGTTGCCGTTGGGACCTATCATAGGGAGTGAATGGATGAACACGATAGAGAAGATGTGGTGCACAAATTTTACGTAATTATCATGGGAAAATACAAACTTATATTATTATTTTTTAATTTTATAATGGATATGATATCCCTATATTTTTATGAGACGCAATAAAATCTTATAGTGAACAAATTTATTTATTTTATCATTCCAATTTCTTAGTTACAATTTTTTTTTTCATTTAAAAAAATATTTTAATCCCAATAAGGATATATATTTGAAATTCGAGCTGATTTTTATTAGATTTTGAGTCCATTTACTTTATTAGTTACAACATCTTTTTAATATTTAGGTGGAGATACCAAAAATCCATACAAAGAAAAATAGGTAAAGGTATTTCAGATACCATGATAAGGTGGGGAAGGCCTTTCAAACAAATTTGAAATGAATGATACCTCTTAGGAAAATCCCAAAAAGACATTTTTTTTTCAAGGAAATCATTCCTAGATATTCTAAAATAATTGTATATTTAGTTTTAAAATTTAAAAGGAGTGATCAATCGAACGAAAAATATCATATAATGAACATTAAATCTATAAATAAAATATTATGAATTCTTCGGTCGCGAACAAAGATATTTAAGTCTTTTTAATTATAAAAAAGAGAACTCAATCATTCTCTATCTTAATATTATAATTTTTTACTTTAATAGTACTATCCCTAATTGTTAACATAATATAATTATAATCTATTAATCATCGTGTTATCCAAGTAGTTAATCTATCAGTTCCACTATTAATGCAGCGATCATAAATTTAATATTGATATATGTCTTGTGCAATTCTAATAACCATGCTTCTAAATTCCTGATATCATTTTTCTAATATTGATATATGTCTGGTGCAATTCTGATAACCATGCTTATGAATTTATCAAATTCACTTAGTAAAGGTTAGAGTTTCGAAATCTTATCATAAAACTTTTGGATAATTGTTTAAAAATCCTCTTATTTTTAATTTTTTCAACCAATGTTCTCCTTTTGGATGTCGTTGAAATCTTGGCATCATTAGCTTCTCATCGAATTGATAGTTGCGAATGAAAATAATTTGTTGACTCTACTCTTACTCTCGTTTGTCGTTTCATTATCTTTCTAGTTTCTCTTATTCCTTGTTGTCACCACAAGGAAGAAGGGTTTCTAAAAAGAGTGATCGAGCACTTGTCATCAGACCTCATGAAAAGCGTAAGCAAAAGATGAGAAGGCGTATGAGAGAGAGGAGGTTAAGGACGATAACGATTTTCAAGCTAGCTCGTCTAGGCCCATATCGTGGCTTCGCCAACTTTGTCACAATTGATCATCCCGAGAAACTACTTGTCTTAATTGTCGCATACTACTTATCTGACGATTGAGGTGGTGGACGATGAGGCAATAAGACAAAGGCCAAGGATAATTTAATATTTTTAGGGAACAAAGGATATGCAGAAATAAATATTTTTTTTCGAAATTTATCCATAAAATTTCACACTTTAATATAAGATTGATATGTGATGATTTCAGCCATTAGGGGAAGAAAAGCTCATCATAGATACTTCGTAATCAATTTAATATTATCCCGATCGAGTAAAGAATCCAAGAAGAATTGATGCAGGTCAGAGATCCAATCCCCAGTAAACCCAAAAGCTTAGCTCTGAACTGATGAGAAGGCCATGGTTAAGAGCGTACGAACAAATGGTTTCCCTCCTACCTCGCACAACACAGCGAAATCTTCCTCACTGCACCCTAAGCTTGGCCTCTCTGTTAGCCCTGCCAAGCTTGGCGCAGCAGCGAGATAGGAAGGCGAACCAGGCCGAGAGGGCGCACATCGCCCAGGACAACACCAGCAGCAGCCTGTCCTTGATGCGCGCCTTCGGCCGGTGGCTCCTGTCCGCCACCACCAGCGCCCGGAGGATTACCTCCGCCACCGCGTAGGCCGTCGTTGGATCCATCTCGTCCACCGCCGCCCCGTACTCGTTGACGCACGGGATGTCGTAGACGGCGTTCGTCTCCGGCACGCCCAGATGCTCGCACGCCTTCACCCGCGCCTCCATCCTCTCCTCCGGCGAGAGCTCGTCCCCGTGCGTCAGCACGAGAATCGGGATCTCAGCTGCGCGGGAATGGGAGAATGAGTGTTTGACGAAATGCATCGGGGAGCACGGGGGAAATTAGATGCGTTTTGCGCGACTCACTGGAGTTGATCTTGATGGTAGGGTGGTGGACGAGGTCGTAGGTGGCCTCGAGGGGGGCGGCGTCGCCCGAAAGGAGGGAGCGGTGGAGCTCCCGGAGGTTGGCGACGATGATGACGCAGTTGACCCGCCGGCGGACGAAGCGCTTGGCTGGTGCGGAGGCGTCCAGAAGGCCGGTGCCGCGGCAGGGCTGGCGGTGGCGGACGCCCTTCTCCATCCACTCCGCCACCTCCTCGAGGCCGTCGCCCATCCGGTCGCGGTCGAGGCCACGGGAGTCAAAGACGCAGAAGCCGTTCCGCATGGACCGCAGCACGTTGTGTTCCTCCAAGCACAGCGTCCGCCCGTCCTTGTCTGCCCAACACAACAATTACAGGCCATAGCAGTAGCAAATCTTTCGTCAAAACCGCAACTTTCGTTGGAATTGCCAGAGAAAAGTCACCAAAAAAAGGGTACTTAATAGTACACTTAACAGCAAATTAATTGCTGAAAGCAACGACAAGCCGAACAGCAAGTAAGAGTTGCGGAGTTCGACTAATCTCTCCGACAAGAACGCCGAATGAGCGAAGAAAGTCGCAAATTACGAGACTCATAACTTCAATCCTCCACGCGGCCAAAGATCGAAGCTTCCGCGGAGGGCTTTTTACCTGCGGGGGAGGTGAAGGGCACGAAACCGGCGCGGCCGAGGACATAGTACATGAGATCCACAAGCGTACTCTTGCCGGCGCCCGCGAGCCCGATCAGCAGGACGCTTACGACCGGGGGGATGTCCATCTCCTGCTTCGGGACCCCGCCGGCGGGGAACCAGAGATCCCCGGCCTTGTAAGTCAGCAACTTGTGCCGGAGGTCGTCGAGGGACTCATTCGCGGCGGCCGCCAGTCGCTCCATCTCCCTCAGCACCCGCACCCGCCGCCGCGCCGCCTCGCCCTCAGAGCCGCCATGCTCGACGAGGGGGCGCCACCAGTACGAAGCCAAAGCCGCACCCCCCTCGCCGCCGTCGTCGCCTGCCTGCACCGAGCTTCGCATCGCTGCTACCGAGACCTCACCTCGCCAGCCTCTTCTTACGGTGGCTCCTAACGCTTCCACCCGCCCACCGCAACGATATTACATATGACAGGATCCATTAATTCCGATACAACAAATATTCACCCAAATCCGTCCTATTACTCGATTTAACGGCCACAATCCAAATCGGCTCCAATCAAACTCTTGATTTGACGGCGGAATCGTGGGAAGGGATTGTGCGAAGTTGGATTGACTCGATCGGGTCCGCACGTGCCAAGTCAGGGATGGGTTGTGGGTGCACGTGCCACATGCCCATCTACTCGACGCGGCTTATGATGAACTCATTAAATTATTTGTTACGACGCATTTATTATTGTTAGTGCGAGAAGACTGACAGTTTAATAAATGATTGACTTAAGGCAGAATGTGATGTTAGATAAGTCGTAGCTTTTCTTTTTTTTAATCGAAAAATTAATTAATTGTCATCCCTAATTATTGTCTTTAATTCATATATTTAAGTAACTTTTCTTCCTGTCGTATGTTTGATCTCTAAAAAATGCTCAGCTCCTCAATTCATGTCGAACAATTAAGTTCACTAATTTGCACTTAAATCCTGCTTTCTTACTAATTAGTATTTTTTTATTATAATTAACAATAAATAAGATTTTATCTCTTGATAGCTCGGGAATATATATATATATATATATATATATATATATATATATATATATATATA
Organism: Musa acuminata AAA Group; assembly: GCF_036884655.1. Taxonomy (NCBI): domain Eukaryota; kingdom Viridiplantae; phylum Streptophyta; class Magnoliopsida; order Zingiberales; family Musaceae; genus Musa; species Musa acuminata. The sequence goes on along the minus strand of NC_088327.1, from coordinate 16,076,540 downwards.
TATATATATATATATATATATATATAACACAGTACATATCACATAAAACATAAAGAGAAAAGAAGATGATGACCGCAACAACGCCATCTCTCTCTCTCTCTCTCTGAGGCACCATCACGTCATTATTACTCCGCAGTCGACCACCAAGTAGTCAACAACACAAGACTTAGGCACAAGCACCAGGGTTGGCTAAGAGGTAACCCTCCACCGCCTTCAACAGTCTTGCGGTGCCTTCCTTCATCTTCTCCACCTCCTCGCCGCCGACCGGCTTGTCGTCGAGCGTGTCGTACTCCATCTTTATCTTCACGGCGCAGGCGTCATCGCTCAACGCTTCATATCTGTACTCGAAGGTGATCGACTTGAGCGTCAGCCCGACGTAGCCTCCTTCGATCGTCTTGTACCTCAGCGTGTGGCTTGCATGGTCCAGCACTTCCACATGATCCTTAACGAAGCTCAGCGGCTTCGCAGCTGCATGCAGTTCCACGCACAGGATTCCCACAACCGGTTAGCAGACACATGCACGTCTCCTATCAGAACTATACATGCCGAAAGTTCTCATGGGGTCATTTCAAACCTGGAGTGAAGCGGAAGATCTTTGTGCTGCCGGCTTCACTGTCTCCGATGAGTTCCACGCTCGCGAAGTACTCGGGAACGATTTTGGGGTACATGACGTGGTCCTCGCAGGCGGCCGCCTTCCACATCCGGTGGACACTGACGCCGAACGTCAGCTCCAAGTTGCAGCAACCGGCGACCATGTCGTCGAGCGGTGCAGGTGGAGAAAGGTCTATGAGCCGATGATGGCTTGGTCGATGCAAGGAGAAGTCTGGCTGTGTGCATATATAGAGAGGAGTGGTTGGTGAGGAAGATGGCGGGTCATCCGTGACGTCTGCGTGGGCTTTGAACATGTGATGAGAAGCCCAAGTACCAGTCAACCCTCATCGAGAAGTTGGAAGAACTGAGACCGACGAGACACCATGAGAGCTCAGCGGTGGTGAATTGGTCTTCTCTCAGTTGTCAGCATGTCCACAAACAGTTTGACTCGTCTCCCAATTTCATGTTTCCTGACATAAATCGTCGATGGTGGAAGTCTATCAACGTTGATCCAACGTTCTGCCCGCAAACCATGGAACTCCTTGGCAGATTCTCCAAGAACAAGTTAGCTGTTGACTGCATGCCACAGAAGGTCACTATCTGTCTCTGCAAGAAGCCATTGATGATCATACTCTTCCACCAACCCCACTATTATTTTTTTTCCAAACGAAAATTTAAATATGACTTATGAAAATGAATATATTTGGTTTCCGACAAAATCTATATGAAAATGAATATATTCTGCTCTCAAAAAATAAAAAAAGAGAGCACAATAGATCAATAAACTCTGATGGCCAAAACTCCCTGGAATAAATGGTGCTAGCAAAATTTGTCAATCAATTTTCTCACTTTATTTTCCTCCCTAAATACATAGTTAAAACTTTTAGTTTCGGGCTTTTACAGTAAATAGTCCCATTTTCTAAAAAAATATAAAATTCTTTAACGAAAT